>NC_136059.1:561814742-562422242 GCF_964261635.1 Lissotriton helveticus
CACTGCTGATGACGTCACATATTACATCACTCATGACATGGTCAGTGACATCACTCATGACATCACTGATGACATCTCAAATGACGTCACTGATGACATCATCCAGGGAATGTGTATCTTTCTGAAAAATAAATATTTTTTATATATGTATATCTAAAGGTTGATGGAAGAATAAATGGGTAAATAAATGTCTAAATGGATGTTTTTTTGTGTAAAATTGATTGGTTAACTGACTTATTAAATGTATCTTAGTGAATACATATATTAGCGAGTAATGTTTAAATATTTAAAATCTGTATCTGTGTCTCACTTTGTGTATAAGTGGCTGCATGGGTTGGTGAGTAGCTACATGAGTGTGTATATGGGTTATTAGTTGTTTTTTTGAGTATCAGTATCAGTGTCTCTATGGTTCGGTGGGGGGTATTACTTAGAGCACAGATGCATGAATGAGTGACTCACTATTTGTATGTATTTTGAAGACAGCATGTGTGCAAAACTGTATGGGTGGATGATTGTGTGTATGGGTGGGTTAGTGAGTATGTGTTTTTATAATTGATTGTTTAAGAGAGTAAATATGTTTCCGTTTCTGTAGAAGTATGTGTAGTGGTGTGTATATAGCAGTATAATCAAGTAAATGTTTTTTTGATAGTTTATTTGCATGTGTGAATTTGTGTGTGAGTAACTATATGGATGAGTATTAGTGTGTAACAGGATATATAGGTGTATGAGTACATATGATGAGTAAGTACATGCATGAGTGACTATATAGAACTGTTCATGAATGAGTGGATGTGTATGTAGATGTTGTAATTACCTAATAAGTTGTTGTAATTGGTATTGGTTTCTCCTTTTTTAAGAAAATGTTAGTTTCTATTTTTGAATGTGTGTGTCAAAGGTTATTTTATGCTGATAGGAGGTCTGCCACTTTGTCACAAGGATGTCATCAGTGATGTCATTTGAGATGTCATCAGTGATGTCATGAGTGATGTCACTGACCATGTCATGAGTGATGTAATATGTGACGTCATCAGCAGTGCATTGCACGCGCAAGTTATAGTGAGTCCAACTAACTATAACGTGGGAATTTCAATGGTTTTATGCGAGTAAAATTTCCACCTAACTATAACTGGTGTGAAACCTATGCTTTTTTCAGTGAATATATATATATATAGATACATATATACATATAAAACGTCCTATATATTTGTATATAAGATGCCCCGAGAACTAATAGGATATTTAGCCCTATTTCGATGTCTGTGCCCCGTCACGGTTTTCCATTCTGAAACTCACAACTGACTTAGAATCCACGCCCGCTGTAATAACTGAGAGGACAAGGGTTATTAAAAACATTGCATGCCTTTACACAAGCAAACAGCACGAGACGTGCACGAAATACAAATGAACAAAAAGACATATACATCACATTACTACATAAACTATTTACATAAATGAAAATCAGGCGTCTACAAGTTCCAGTGCTTAACATGCTTGTCACGGCACAAGTTGGGGGGACATGCAGGTGGACGCACAGGTAACAGAGATCGTCATTGACTGTGCAATGTAAGGCACATATTCCTCCTCCTCTGTGTTTCTAGGCACTGAGTAACAGATGTTCAGTGTTAACTCACCAAATGTGAATCTACTAATGTTATCGACAATAGAAGGCAGAGTGAACTACTCAGAAGTCAATCTACTGACCATGGAGATCAAACTCAGATCCCTGCAGTGTATGCTGGACCCCAGAGAACTACCAAACTGGGAAGTCCATGGTCACTGCCAGTGTCAGTGGATGCATGTTGCGGTTGCAGCACCTGCCTCTGCGATACCAACATGTACTACTGAAGGAATACCCGCATGCATACTGAAATAAAAGTCATCAACTCACTAATTATTAAACTTTAAAAAAAGTACCAGTGGAAGCTCTTTTCAAATGTGCAGCGTGCCACTAGCAACCAACGCCTGTCCCTCTTCGTGCCGCACAGAGAGAGAGAGAGAGAAAGAGAGAGAGAGAGAGAGAGCCTCCTCCTTCCACCCTGCACTGCCTCATGTGCACACACTGTACCGTGACCAGAGGCCCTGCCAACATGACCAGACTGTATCTCTAAGCCAATCTAGTTTTAAAAAAATTTATTTTTTATTTTTTACAGAGTTTTATATAGCGCAAACTAGACCCGAACTGAATCAGGTATCAGAGCGATTTACATAGCACCAGTTACGTTACATGAGGACACGCATTCATTTTAGGCACGGGGAGATTAAGTGATTTGTCCAGAATCACAGGAGGTTTTTGGCGTCGTTATCGAGACTCGAACCCAGATCCCCAGGTCCGAGGTCGAGCGCCCTAGCCGTTAGGCCAGCTCCTCTCCAAGCTCTCTAGTTGCTGCTTCTGCTATTACATAGCATGAGAGCAGCGATTGACTCGGGCAGGTAATCTCACTGCTCATTACTGAGAGCGGGGGCTGCAGCTTTAAGTCATCCCTGGCTCACTAATGGGCAGGTGAAGAGGCTTCTAATGCACATGTCGGGCTGGCCGGAGAAAGGCTGCAGTCCAACCTGACATGTGCACTTGGGCCCGGGTGCCCTGACGAAGAGTACAGTCTGTCAACATTGTTAACCCCTTCCGTGCTCTCATTGGCATTTGGCCGACGAGAGCACTCCCCCCCCCAGTGCTGCCGTTGACCTACGGCCGACGAAACCCCGCCCACCCTTTAGAACGCCCGCACCGCGGCAGAAAAACGGCCGCGGTTATGGCGTAAAGCTCCACCCCCTCAGGTCCGCATGTGATGCACTCCAAGACCCACCTCGCGCTCGATACACGTAACACAATACTCTCTGTAACTGGCCTGTGGCTGAAGGTTGACTGCAGAGGGCATGTATAGTTTACTCACAATTGATTGGGGGGACAAAATATGAGTGGGTCAACACCCCAATGCTCTAATGCAGGCACTGCCCCTGACCCTATTGTAATTCTCCACGCCTACAGTCTCTCCTTTATGGCAAATTCCCAGCTATCTGAGCGGTCAATTCAAGCTTTCCAAATGTTTACACTAGCAATGTTAAAGAACAAGCTACTCTTGTGTTCCCTCCCAATGAATACCAAGGCTAGTCTCACCTAGACTGGTTTGTAACTTCTGGTCTAAGGCTTCAGTGGAGGACAGGCTGACAATATATCTTACCTCCTCTCGTTCGAAGATTCACAGAAAGGACATTCCTCTCTTATCTACTACCAGCCCTCCTAGGAAGGCGGCTATCCTCCCCTCTTTCCTCCTCTACAGATCCCCGTGAGGTTCTGCAAAGGGACACCAGCCTTTATGTAGGTCTGTACTGCAAGGAACAGGACAGCTGTGCACCTGTGGCTGAGAAACTGACTACAATCAACGTATACATCATTAAGGAAACACATGCACTGAGAAAGCGGATAGTGATTTCTCAGTGTTCAGAGTGAAAATACCAGCAGTTTCTAGCCGAGAAAATGGAAAGTAACCATCCCAAAAAAGCAGATTTCCTGAACTTTAGTTATCGGTGCAGGGTCCATGCTGGTTCCTGGCTGCCCCAGAGTCCGGTACCTGTTGCAATAGGAAGCAGGGAATCAAATGTATTAATGAGAATGGACTATGAGGACCCAGATCCGTGAAACGGAACAGGAGTCACAGACTATGCCTGGCCAGGGACAAGGTTTTAATCTCTTCAGTGCATATAGAGAAGTTTGTGCCGAGGTGCTAATGCTGTGGGAGGGACTTCCAGAAGTTTTTGATCTTCATGAGAAGGGTCATATATGTTATTACAGTAACCCACTGTGAGCACTCGTGTAAATTGTTCAGTGAGCAGCAGCAAATAACAGCTCTTTTATGTGCTTTTCCATCTTGGGACTAGTTATTACATATTGCTAATCTTACAGCAAGCTTTCACTTTGGCTCATTAGCGTCTTTGTGGCCCAGAACCTAACTACACAACTTTCGAAAACCCAGGTAATGGCACTTTGCGACTAGTATTTTGTGAAACACACAAAAGGTGCCGGGAGGCTGCTTGCAATAATTCTAACCACTGACAAAAGCTTGGGGTTCTGCTCCATCCCATCATTCTTTTGCTCACCATGCCACCTCTGTTTGAACTCAGCCATAAGCAAATCAGTCTTGACCCTGTCCCTCATGGAACGGTCCTGCCTGAACTGCCAAGCCAGGGCCTCCCTGAACCGGAACACAAGCAACCCAAAACCAGCCTTGCCCTAGATATTGGCTCATCAGTGGGGTACAGCTTGGTTCCAGTGACACAGTGAGCATGGGACCCACGACTGGGCATACCCTTGCCAATTAGGGTGGAACATAAAGCACACAAAAGGAGACGGGAGGCTTTTTGCAATGAGTCTAACCACTGGCAATAGCTCTGGGTAGCCCTCTAACCCATCGTTCTTTAGCTCACCATGCCAAGTCACATGGGGTACTAGATTGCTTGTATTCTGGTGCAGGGAGGACCTGGCTTGGTAGATCGGGCTGGACTATTCCCCTGATAAGCAGGGTCAAGACTGATTTGCTTATGGCTGGGTTCAAACTGAGGTGGCATAGCGAGCAAAAGGAAGATGGGTTGGAGTGCTACCCGGAGCCATTGCCAGTGACTAGACTTATTGCAAGCAACCTCCCATCAATTTTTATGTATTTTATTACCAGTATTTTGTGACCAGATATTTGTACATCTAGCTCTTAGTGCCTGATTCACAGTTTGACAGACGGGTTACTCCATGACAAATATCCCATCTGACATATTACAAGTGCTTATATCCTATGGCACTTAAAAGTCAGGGGCGGGATATCTGTCACGTTTGTGCCAGAGTAGCCTCCAGCCGAACTCTAAGTAAGACCTGGCTTCAGCCTCTACATTGGCTTAGATATTTTGGTGCTTAGGTACGGTTTAGTCTGTAAAGTGTGCAGTTTAGGTAACTAAATACCTGTAAAAGATTTTCTTGTAGGATTTTGGCTTGAGTAATAGCATGTTAGACAGGAAAGGTTACTGTCTTTGAAACAAATTGGCAACAGCAGACAGAAGTGCTAATATTTACCTGTTATGGTGTTACTGGCAGATCAACAAGTCTCTCACAACTTACAGGCTAAATACATAGACTACAGGTGGGTAAGTTAAGAAAGTTAGGGCCAAGCATGCTGAGTTATCAAAAATTGCTATGTAAATGATACAAGTAAATCTATGATATAGACTCTTTCCAAATAAAAAAAGGTTAATTCTTGAACACTCTTGTTTCACTGTAGTATATTAGATAATATCACTGCTTTTACATGAGTTAAAAGTAATAGCTTTTGAACATGTCCTTCTGCCCACCTAGGTTGCCCTGATACAAGTAAGCCCGGGAAACTAGTTCACTCTATAAATAAATACACACATTACAGGTTAGCTCGAGCTGACACAAAAAGTCTTTCTAGAAAACATGTACTAATTTATGGAAAGGCATTCAAGTTTTTTATTTTATTATCAGTGACTTCCTCATAATTAACAAATAGGCCAACATTCAACACCTCGGTCATGGCAATTACATGTATTAGCAAACGTATGTGCCTTCATAGAAACAAAGGTGAGGTGCAGAACTCAGACTGTGCCTCAGATGGGCTGATCAGGATTATTACATTTATGATTACCTGCTGGGCTGGTGCAGCATTTGATTGGCTGACCATGAACATGCTGTTGAGTGCATCCTATTCACAGAACTCCATGGCATCTTCGCGATCACCCCGCCTGAATCCATCTGTGGGCGTCACATGAACCCTTGCAGCCCCTGTGGTGGAGGCAGTCAGTCCCCCCCCACCCTTCAGGGGCTCCATTTATCCTCCAGACTACGAATATCTATGACATCTGGGAGTTTTAGTGTCCCCTCCAAATGCTCTTCAGGGAGGTTTCCATCTTTGTGAGTGATGCCACTGAATCTTCCCAGATCGTAATAACAACTGCAAAAAGTCTTTGGCACAGCGCTGTTGGCAGGCACATCACCTGCTGCGCAAGTGGAGGAGGCATTTGAGAATGAGGTGAGAGCAAAGAAGTTAGTGCTGTTTTTAGGTCCTGGATTTCTGGATGACCTCAAGCGGAGAGAGAGCCTAGCATTGTGCTTGAGCCTTCAGCGGTTCACCCTCCACTAACACAGAAGCACTGCTTCAGAACATGCACTATCTCCCAAAAAGGTGCATGCAAAAATAATTTTGTCTTCTCTTCAAGTATTCAAATATATTTTCAGGGCATGTCTTTTAATGATACACTGTAGAAAATAGGAGTATTAGTTGAGGGTGGGTGTATACCCACCTCAGGCGATAATCTTCAATTATGGTAATCAGAGATATGAAGTTTTAAAGTTTTAAGTAAGAATAGTGACAAGAATCTCAAAGTGCCAATGATAGTCAATGGTGGTGGTAGAGCAGGACCTAGGCACTGGGGCAGATGCAGTTATCAGGTTTGTCCTGCGCAAAAGATGTTATCTTCTGACTTTAGTCCCAATTCACCACAGGAGTATGATCTAAAGTCATCTAGGACTTCAGGGAGGCTCTTAGAGACTCACATGTTGGCAGGCAGAGGCCAACAGGCGTGACAATCGGTGTCCAGTTACCACTGCTCAGCAGGGTGGTTACAGAAGAAGGCCTCTTGAGCTTATTGTGTCCATGTAGCTGTAACAGGAGTTGAGTCTTATGACCCTTAGAGTCCACTTCTTTGTCCTGGGTACATGATGTAGAACAAACCCAGTCTTCTGGGCTCTTCTCAGGTCACAGACTGCAGGTTCAGTCCTCCTCTTATCTTCCACAGGGCAAGGATTGTTCAGAAGTGGGTGCCTGGATAGACCACATGTGTGCCTGGCATGAATTAGTCGGTTTGAATGTCCCCTGACGACACCAATGGGTAAAAGCTCCTGGGGCTAACACAACCCATTTTGGGCATTTTCAAGATAGCCAAAGTCTTTGGCCACAATAAACTTGGGCTCTGTGGGCTGGAGGTGAGCGTGTGGAGCATACTAAGCCTAGTGTCCCCACACATCTTACATCAAAATCTGGCTTGATGAAGTCCTTGTACCCACACAACCTCAGAGACAGAAGTTTGGTAGAATAAAATGGAGTTTTCACCAACCAGACAGCTACACAAGAATTGTTTTGGCCTCCACCCATTGGAGTGCATGTACCCCTAATGTTATAGGTGCACCCAGCAGATCTGCAGACCTGTCAAGCAGGCTGTCACACAGAAATGTCAAAAAGAGGCTCACTGTGAATAGGGCCTGACTGGCTTGGGGGGACAAAATAAGAACCCTGCTTAAGTGTCATCTAATTTTTGCTTGTGACATGGGAGGCTTCTTTGAAGTGTGGCCCAAGCATTATATGAAAAACTCCAGCAAACCTCACAAGCAGGATGTGACATTCAAGCAGGACTTCACACTTCAGTGTCAAAGGGAATCCACCCAGTCTCCCAGGCATATTCTATGAAGCTCAGGTGTGTCATCTCTGTCCATTCAGCACAGCCTATTGTTCGCTTCAGGGAGAAAGTTCACACCTCTTTCACTTGATCATGCCTATTTAAATGCTAATTAATATCTGGCCAAAATGGGAGAGCAAAATGAAGATTTAGCTTCCAAGGACTTCAGGCAAGGAAAATGCAACTTTCTAAAAGTTACTTTTCCTTAATATCCTGAAACAATACAACTTCACCATTGAATTGGATTTTTAATAACTGTTAAAAATAGTTGTTTAGTATTTTCTGAGCTAGACCCATTCCTGAGATACAATATTAGCATTTAATATTGTATCCCAGTGCTTTCCTATGGCCCAACCAGCCTTGCTACAGTGAAGGTAGCTTTGCAGTGCTAGTCACTGTAAGGACATGCTTAACATTAAATATTTACATGCCTGATCAGCAATAAGACTTACTTAGCAGCAACTTATAAATATTGCAAAGGAAGGTTTGGACCTGTCAAAAGGGGTTATTTGACAAGCCGAATCTGCAGTTAAAACCTGTAAAGCCATACTACTGGTGACATGCACGTACTAATGTTTACATTCTCACTATAAAGCAGTCATCCCCAACCTTTTCTGTAGTAAGAGCTACTTGTGTTCATTGAAACCCTTCCTGAGCTACTAATATTATTAGTTTTGTAATAATGATCACAACAGACATTAATTACACTGATGGCCACTACATGCAGGATTATCAGCAATCAACTCAGTTTATAAAGCACAGTTGCCAGCAGGAATGTACACAAAGGCTTTGTCAATGAAGATTGCCTTTACATGGGTAACACATAGCAAACACATCTGCAATTCCCCTGGCACCAAGGTAATCATATTAGTAATAAGTCTCCCTCCCCAATGCCACATGATTTATCACTCAAACATCCACTTCTACTATATTAGAAAATTCATCCATATTTAGCCAAACATCAGCTTATGAATTCTGCAAATACACACATTTCTTTCTTGAATAAATGCTTTAAGCTTTATTATGCATATGTTAACTGAACTAAGCAAAAGATTCCAATTTAGTACGCTGGGCTGCACACACAGGAGAGCAACTTATATATCACTGGGGAGCTACCAGGAACTCACAAACTACTCAGAGAACTCTGCTGTAGAGGATGGCACAATGGGTGCTGCAGTCCACTTGCAACATTTAACCTGGCCCAGGGTACCCCTTGGCATCAAATCCAAGGGACGTATAGGTAAGTTAAATATGCAAATAAGGAGTATAACAATTTTACCAAGCTCAAATAAGTGGCATAAGCACTTTACCCCTGGTCAGCAGGGGCACAGTGCATAGAGTTCTATAGTCAGCAAAAATGCAAAACAAATCTGGGGTGCAGAAAGGGTACATTTCCAACAGACATTGGTACATTCAAAATGTTGCGACTCACTGTATAAGGGTAGCAAAAAAATGGTCAGGGGTTCTGCCCATTTAACCCTCCCATACTTGAGCAGGAGACATCCTAAGATGAAAAAGTAGCAAAAAAAGGTACCAAAGGGATTGATCCAAATTTTATTTTCAAACAAGAAACAATTAATTCTCTTGTGACAAAAATCAAACATGCAGAAAATTCATATATAAATTCTTCAGTGCACATATGAGCGGACATCAAGGGGAGCACAACAGCCAACTATATATCTACAAAGTATCACATATACATATATACAAATATACATTACATTTACAATTACACGTTTCTATGTACCCCAAACATAACAAACCGAATATATATACACCAATCTATATATATATATGTATCCTAATTCTGATCGGTGCCTCCACTTAGTTTCTAATGAGTGCACAACACAATGGTAGTCCCAAGAGTAAAGCACCTGGGGGATATAAAGTCAACCCAGTCTATATTTATATAGGTGCCAATCAGAAAAAAATCCAACAAATAATTTCAACGTAACAAGGGACTCCAATTGAAGCGAAAGGTGTCGACGCAGTCGCGGTCGCGTTTCAGCCAGATGATGTAGGCTTCATCAGGACAATGGGTACTCTATACTTATCGGTCCTCGAAGGTTCTCGGACAGGTGTTGGCAGCCCGCAAACACACCCACCCTCAAGGGAGGGGTGTGTGGGGAAAGGGGCAGAGATAACTATCTGACCCCAAGACAAGGAAATCTTCCTTTAAAGTATACGTAGTGAATCCACTTGGATGGGTCAATCGTGGAAAAGACGTGGCTCGAATTCCACGTGTTGTCTGCAGCAACAAAATTAGGGCGACACGGGCAACCGATGTTCGCTCAGGCGAGATCGAAACTCTCACTGTATAAGGGTAGCATAAGCACAAGCGCAATCCTGCACAGGAGACAGCAGATTTTATTTTTTTGTTATATGGTGCACATCTCGTCGAGCACAAAGGGGAACCATGCACCTTTTAGTATAATCTAGTCCCTCACGCGCACCTTTCCATGACATGGCTTATTATTTTACCTTCCTCTACACTGTGCAAACATCCTGCAAACTCTTTGACTGTTACATGATTTCTTGTGGTGGCAATTTCCATTCACATACACTGAACCTCAAATGGAAAGTGTGAAAGACAACTGGAAAGTTTGTCTTTATAGTTTAACTTACTATATGACATAGTCTCTAAAGGATTACAATGGAAAAAGCAATCATGTAGGCATTAAACATTATTGTATTTGAAACCTTTATCAGAATGAATTCGTAGCAAAGATTGGGCAAATTAGACAGGTAAACTACACAAATAAATGTCCCTTGCTCTTTTGTCAATCGTGCAAAATGTATGCATGCATACATCACAGCGTTTTCAATGTATAAACGTCAGTTTACGCCTGGAAATCTTTGTGAATGTGCCTCTTAATGTTTTACTTCCTTATTTTTAAGATAATCATATTGGTTGTTGTGCATGCACTGGCTGAAAGGAAAGCATACTACTTGCAATACTAAGAATTGCCACTAGATGGTACTTAATGTTTGCAAATATTACTATGGCAGGCTATAAATTCAGTAGACTGTGGTCCGGATCTCCTGCAGGTATATTATAAAAAATAAGCATTTCTTTGTCTGTGCCTTTCCTTATAATATTGAACATAGCAAAACATTAAAGTAAATACATTTAGATCCAATTTAAACAACAATATAGCTCACAGAGTCACTGGGGCATAGGTTGGTCAGTAAGATTAAGGGGTATTAGCTTCAAATTTCACAACAATCACGCTGGCATAGCATGGTAATATGCAATATTTGAGAAGCAGAGCATTAGGGGGCTTAAGGTGCCGTGGGAAGGGATAGCAGTGCGGATTGTTAAGGTTACTTAAAAGGCAACATGTTGTAAAATAACCACCAGTTTTAAGAATTACAAAACAGAGAGTAGAGAGAGAGAGTGTGTGTGTTTTTGTCTTTGTGTGTGTGTAAAAATCTTAGGTGAAATCCGACAGCCATCTCACCATACCCGAATGAAAGCACCTGTACACAACTATTTACTAGACAGTACATTTGTTAGTGGGGTGTCACACCCCAAACACTCCCACTGAAGCTTCGCCCCTGCTGAGTCACAAAGTAAATCGGACCAGACGAAAACAGTAACTACTTCCAGAGACCTCTTCACTGGGAAAGAGACAGATACAGAGGGGCATATGTACAAGGAAGTGGCAGAGTGAGCCGTTAGCTGTCATGGCTTAGCACCTCACTCCGCCTCTTCAGAAACGCAAGGATGCACCACATTTACAACAATATGGTGTAGCCTTGCGTTTCCGCCCGCGCTGGCGCTATACTTAGCAGTGTATCGCCAACGCAGGCACCCTTGCACCACAGAGCAAAGATGTCTGTGTGCAGGGAAAGATAGTTTATGTAAAGGAAGGTCCCCCTTCCTGTACATAAACAACCATTAAATGCCATTTTGTCACTTCTATGTGTGCTGCCTAATGCAGAACACATAGAAGTCACAAAATGGCATTTAAAAAAAAAAGATTGTTTATGTACAGGAAGGGGGACCTTCCTGTACATAAACAATCCATGGCATTTTGCTTTTTCCATGTGTGCTGCACAAGGCAGCACACATGGAAAAAGCAAAAATGAGGAGAAATAATGCATTTCTACTCGTTTTGCCAACTTAAGAACAGGTTTTCCCTGGCCTTCATTTTGGCGCTGCCTCCTATTTGCGTTGCCTCTTGTAAATAGGGGGCAGCATCAAAATCAATGGGTGTTGCGGTGGAACGCCCACACACTCACTGCCCACCCCTTTCACGCTAATCATAGCGTGAAAGGGGGCCTTATTTACAATGCAGCGTTAACCACTTCCATGCATCAGACAGCCCCCGGCTGTCCGATGTCAAAGTGGGTGTGTGCGGAGTACGGCCTAGTGCCGTCCGATCTGCGCACGCATCAGATTCGCCCGCACCGCGGCGGAATGTCCACTGCGGCGAAGTGGTTTAGGAGTGGCCTAACTCTGCCTTATAAATAAGGCAATGCCCCGATCGCCACCACAATGTTGTATAAAATGAAGTTATGGTGGCGATAGGGGCTTGTACATATGCCACAGAGAGTGAGAGAATGAGAAAACGTGAGAGGCGGATACAGCGAGGGAGCGAGCAGGAGATGATGTTTAACGAGCGAAAGAAAAGAGAGAGAATGAGTGGGGAAAATGATGAAGATATACTAAAGGTAGATAGCCACATAGATTATGAGAGTGGGGGGAGTGAAACATGAGTGGAGAGAGAGAATGTGAACATGAGAGAGATGGAAAGGAGGTGTGAAAGGGGGGATGAGGGTATGCGTGAGAGGGAGTGAGAAGTAAGAATGTGTGAGTGAGAGACAGCAAAAAAGATAATGGGGAATACCAGAGAGAGAGGGTGACAGAGAAGAGGGGGAAATAGGGGGAGAGAAAGAGGGAGGAAACAGACAGATGTAGGAAGTGAGGCAGGGGTGTGTGTGAGAATGAAGAAGAGTATGACGTGAGGGGGAAGAGGGGGAAAGAAACAGAGCAAGATGAGAAAAACAATGAGAGCAAGAGAAAGGGTGTGAAAGTTAAATTAGGAGGGTTAGAGAGAAAGGGGGAAACTAGAGTGTAAAATACAGAGAAAATGAGTGAAAGTGAGGCATTGAGTAAGAAAAAAGAGAGGTAATGAGTTGGAGTGACGATAGATTAAGTGAGAGACATGAAAGATAAAAGAAGGCAAGATGGCAAGAAAGGAACTAGAGTCTGTGTAATAGAGAAAGAAACAAAAGACTGGGTGCAGGAGTGAGCTCAACACAGAGAATGCGGTAAAACAGAGAATGAAAGAGAGAGAGAGAGAGAGAGGGATTAATAGAAAGAAATAAGAAAGGGAGAAGAGAGAACGAGATCTGAACGGTGAACACAATCTCTGTATACTCTTTGGTGAACAACCAGAAACGACAACATATGATATAGCAACTTTTGACCCCATAAATCGTATATGTAAAACTATACTACGACAATTATAAACCTCCAAGACTTTGCCAATACCTGCGAACTAATGAATCATGCCAATATCGCATGACTAGAAAGTATTGTGGTGAAAAGAAATAGGGAGATGGTCAGCAAGTGTAAGAGATTATACTGAGACGTTTTGAAAACTGAACATGCCCAACATACGCTTGGTGGGCAACTTCCTCGTGAACATACGTTTATATGTAGATAGAGCAAACAGAAAGATCAATCTCCTTACTTTCTAAAAAGTTTTAATGAGCATACTGAGTGCCCTTATGTTTTCGGGGGTTGAACCGGATGGCCTAAAACCAGTTTGATAGAATGTTTTTAGTTTTTTGCTTTCAGCCCATTTTGCTTGTTTTTGTTGTAAAAATAATTCAAATAATTTACCATCTGGCTCCAGATGGCATATTAATTGATAGTTACTTGATAGAGAACTGAAGTTAGAGTCCTTAGTCCAGATGGCTGCTGCCTCCATTCCCAGTGTCCAGCAGATAAACACCACCAAGAAAGAACTCTTGCCCTGTGCAAGACCTTTTCAGTGGGTGTGGTAAGTTACAGAAGTGAGGCACCTCTTGCCTATCCTGGGATGCCCACATCACCTCTCTGTCCCTGTCCCAACCTTCTTGCAGAGCTTCCTGGGACATGTCACTTGTCACATCTGCTGAGGGGGCCTCAGCTCCGCCCGTGCTGACATCACTGCCAGTGCCTTTCCCACCAATTCTTCAAAGGGACCCCAATTCTGTGTTGTCCCCAGAGGTCTGGGCTCCCTCCTTTGTTCAGTGGGCTTGAGCGGGCCCATCCCAGGTACAATGTGACAGCTGATTGATTGATGCAGAGCATTCAGCCCCACCCCTTTCCTCCTCAGGAGCTGAGTGAAGCACTGTTAATTTCTCCCTTTGTGAGGGGAGCAATGTGTTCCTGCCGCTGGAGAGAAATGTATTTAACTTAGCACAGCAGGTTGACAAAAGGCCTGTGCTCTGATACTGAGCTGAGCCAGAGAAATATTACTTCCTGAATGACCCATAACCCATACAGATATCTTTTTGGAACTTGCAGAAGGGATTTTCCCACAGAGATTACAACCCAATTTTAAATGTCTCTGTATCTGTAGGCCAAAGGGAAGAGAAGCTCCTCTTTAAGGCAGCCATACCCATAGGTGTATAATGGAGTGTCACTGCAGACACGACAGTAAACCACAGTGGCTTTCCCTGTGAGGGTACACTAACATTATAAGGCCTACCCCACATCAATATCCAATCCTACAGAGTCCACTATGGGCCGGGCTAGCTGTGTGCAGTTACCGGGCCTCGCATAACAGAAGTCTCCCTTACACGTGTGCACACGTGTTCACATGTAACCAGCAAAATACCCCTTATCCTTTCTGCATCGCAGTGGCCTTATCTTAATGGGCGGACACTTGTGGTAAATAAGCAGAGACCATTTGCATTTGTTTACCATGGATGAGTCACGGGTTATGAGGTTCCCTCACAGCAAATGGTAAAATCCCAGGTGATCAAAAAGTGAAAATCCAGGCGGATTAGCAGGGCAGAACCCATTGTATCACAGTTAGTAAATAGGCATGCTAAAGGATTACTTCAAAATTGTGGATTTTGCTTGAAAACAGCTATTGGAATTCTATTCAGGCCAGGGCTCTGGATGGCAGACTGCTCTCACCTATTACACTGATTTCGATCTGAGAAATAGAATAATTTAGGGTAAAAGAAGTTTTAATATCAGAAATGGGAGACACATTTGTAGCCTAGACATCACAAATGAAACGTTTCCAATTTTCATAAGAGATATTATGATCACAGGGTGAATTATGTGTTATAGAACCTTGACCAATTAGCATCCAGATTTGTCTGGAGTCATTTATTTTGATAGATTCATGCATCATTGGCCAAACAGCCTCTTGTCTGGGTCTCAAGACATCAGCAACAGAGCTTTTAAGTTCTTGCTTTAATAGTTTTAACAGTATTGTCTTAATTATAGGAATAATTATCTTTCAGCAGCGAACTTGTTTCTTATAGAATTCTTTCTTACGTAATCATATTTATTCATTTTTTTCCTTCGTTGATCCGATTTCAGTTTGCACCCGTTTGCACCCATGCAATGGTGTTAAGAAATAGAAACTATTTGAAGGAACTGTTCCCATTCAAGAATTGTCATTGTTCTTTTAGTCTCCTGTGTGACTGGAGAGTTAGTCTAGCAATTAATGAAAGGTTGTTTGCAAAGATGATTTAACTGGTTAAGGTAAATTGTGGACTAATTTATTTGGTTGTTAAGCAGCTTTAACTTATGTGGCCTAGACAAAAACTGATATCTTAGTAGTTATGATCACTTTCTTTTTATTATTTTAGATTCATTTCGCAATGTATACTCAGCTGCATACGAAAATGTAAAGTTTATTACTGAAGTAATATTGCTGAATGAAAAGGTTGGATTAGGTAGGAAATCCTACATGATCCGGCCATTCAATGTTATTAAACCCAGTTCATTGAAAGGTTACACATTCGTTTTCCTGAAGGCTTAAGTAGTTTTTTCTTAATCTGTATGGGTGGAATGCTATCTCACCATTAGAACTTTCAGAACTATACAGATGGCAACCAGTATTTAGTGACCAATGTTTAGTACATCTGGCCCATAGTGCCTCGTACCTTTCAGTATGGCAGGCTGCAGCCTCTTATACTTTGATTAGCCAGTGCAGTTTAAAAAGTGTACTTATCTTACTTTGACTTTGCAGAATCGAAGCACACCATTCGTGTGACAGACAACTATTCGGTATAATTAAAAATGCTGTCCAACATAGATTGTTATATTTTATGTCATGAGCATGACTGTTCAAATGATTGTTATATTTCCCCTTATAAACATCCAGTTTCACTTTGATGGCTGGCTTGTGTTGCTTGGCTGCGCTTCCCACAGAAGATTGTAATTGCTTTCCGTCACATGTCCCTCCAGTCTGAGAAAGGCGTGAAAAGGTGTGAATGGCCCACTGATCTGAGGCTCTCCCAAGAAAATATGCTCTCTCGGCTGAGGCCAGTTTGCCAGTTTGCCAGTTTTCTGCCACAGCAGAATGTCACTGAGAAGGGCCTGCTCAAAGTGACCACTTGTCAGCTACTTTTATTTTGGGCAGCTGGTAACAAGAGACGTTTGGTGCTTTTCAGTGGCAAGCCTTGACAAGGAGCATGCTGCATTTTAGTCTACAAAGACTTTACAACGGGGAACATCCCTGTTATATGCTAGATGATGTCACCACTGCATTGGAACTCGGCCATCGCTCATACCAAGAAAGAGTGTCCGTCAACAGACCAACAATTTAGTTTCCATTACCCCTGCAGATTGCCCCACAACAGAAAATCTGAATGACAAAACTTTGCTCAGCTGTAATACTATTGTAAATCCATAATAGTGGTATTGTAATCAATGTACTTGTGAATCCCCCAAAATATGACCTAATATAGGCCTGTTTTGTAAATGAGACCAAAATGATTCCTCGTTTTTCTTCGTCTCACATCCCTATTTACAATTACCTTTATTAAGAGGGCTTGTGTACATGGCACATACATATATATGTATATATATACAAGGTAGGAGTCGGGTACGTTTTATTGATATTGTATTATATGAAGTCCCACGTATTAACCTTGCCTTCTTTTTGGATGGGGCAAGCATTAGATGAGAAGCAAACCAGCTACAGCTTTCACACATTCTGAGTGCCAGATTCACAAAACAAGTCAGAATTTTACTCCAATAAATATCAGTCCACACCTGTAGTAAATGTATATTCTTTTTGCCATTCACAAAAGTATGCAGCATTATGCCTGGGAAGCTTTGACAGTTGTAGGTTCCCAGGTGTACTCCCGAACTTTTAATTTGAATTCCATTCACACCTGTGAAAAAACATTTGCCTGTTATTTTTCAGATTTGATTTTCACATGTCAGGTTGGGGTCAAGCCATACTCCAAGGTTCTTGACTTCGGTTTTAGGGGTTGGGAGCTGGCCAAGGGCTTCCGGCCACCAAGCTGATGCTCTTCCCATTACCATTACTTCTGTCTTACTGCCATTACGCTTTTAAGCAGTGGTTTGCCATCCATTCTATTACTTCCTTCACACATTGGGAAAATTGATGTGCATTATGTTCTGGGTTTTGTGATAGTGTGACGATAAGCTGAGTATCGTCCAAGTAAAATACAATGGACACTTTGTGGCCTTCCACTATATTAGCAAGGGGTCCCATATATAGGTTGAACAATGTGAGGCTCAGTATTGACCCCTGGGGAATTCCTTGTAATAGGGGAGATCTCCTGGGAGGGAATGTGTCTTGTGTAACCTGGAAACCCCTTTCCGCCAGGAAGGATTTCATCCAGCTCAGAGCCATACCCCTGATTCCACAAGATTCTAATCTCTGTAGAAGGAGGCCATGGGAAACTGTATCAAATGCTGCACTGAGGTCCAACAGGATCAGTGCAGCTGCGTGTCCTTCGTCCGCCCGTTGTCTTAGAGTTTCTGTGGCCAGGAGCAAGGCGGATTCAGTGGAATATGCGGCACGGAAACCTGATTGTGATCAGTGTAGTAGGTCATTACTATCACTGTGTTTTGTGAGCAGAGTGTTAACTCTTTTTTTTTTTTGCAAAGAAAGGTATAAGCCAGATGGGGTGTATATTATCTAGTACCTCATAATCTATTTGTGTTTTTTTCCATAATGGGCGGACCATAGCTTGCTTCCATTCATAGGTAACGTCTCCCGACTCCACCACTCTAAATGCAGACCAGGTCTATTCAGTCTAGCAATGAGTCACCCAGGCAAGGCAGGACACTCTTCAACCCCCTAGTGACTCTGTAGGGTGAATGTACATGCCTAGCTTCTGTCACTCCAAAACTAGACAGTGAATACGCAAACAGGCAGGGGCACACAGAATGGTAAAGCAAGAAAATGCCCGCTTCCTAAAAGTGCCATTTTCAAACACACAATTTAAAAACGACTGTTACTAAAAGGTGTGTTATTAAATTCTGAGTTCAGAGAACCTAAACTCCATTTCTCTATCTTGCCCCAATTGAAATTTACACATGTAAAATGCTGCAATGCAGCTCCTATGATAGTCTATGGGACAGATAGCCTTTCAACAGTGAAACATGAAATTCACAGTATTTAACTATCAGGACATGTAAAACACACCAATACATGTCCTACCTTTCACATACACTGCACCCTGCCCAAGGGGGTACCTTGAGCCTACATGAGAGGTGCTTTACATGTAAGAAAAGGGAAGGTTTGGGCCTGGTAAGTGGGTGCACTTGCCAGGTCAACATGGCAGTTAAAAACTGAGTGTGAAGACACTACAGTGGCGGGTCTGAGATACATTTAAAGGGTTACTCATGTGGGCGGCACAACCTGTGCTGCAAGCCCACTAGTAGCATTTGATTTGCAGGTCTTGGCACAGTCTTTGCACTTTACTAGGGACTTACCAGAAAATCAAATATGCCCATCATGAATAACAAATCATATTCACAACTTACACAGAGAGCATATGCACTTTAGCACTGATCAGCAGTGGTAAATTGCCCAGAGGCAAAAGGCAAAAGGTTTGGGGCTAAACCTGAAAAAAGGGTCAGGTCTAACAATGAGATAATCATTTTTTTCAATGAGAAAAAACACACTAACCCTACATCCACACTGATTTTGGAGGTATGCACGTTCCGTGTTCATCCTGAGCATGGATGTACCTTGACAGGAGTAAATATCCCACTATGTCCAAGGTGAGAATGGGCAGCAGAGAAGTTTGAATACCTACAATGATGGTAGTTTGTGGGTGTGCACAAACTTCCCAGGGCATCCCCACCAAACAATGTCCATTCTGTTCCCAGGCAGAAAATGTTCACACTTGAACAAGTAAACCCTTTTCTAAATTTAAAACCACATTCCGAGAGTAACAAATATGAGTTTACACTCATATAGCAATTTGTGCAGCTAAGTTAAACTTAGGAGTGCACAGGAGTGTAGTGAGCATTTTGGGGGATTGAGATACAATACTACTCGAAATTCACATCACTGTCCAGTGGATGATCCTATGAGTAGAGAAGAGGAAAACAAGAGTTGCCGGGCTAACAGTTGCAAAGGGTGCATGTCCATTGACTGGACAAGCGTGCGCTCTTGGTGTATCACATGTCACATGCCAGCACACCTCTTTAACTACACTGAAATCTATCTATAATTGTCTCTTGTATTGCTTAGCAGATGTTATTAGGACTCATGTAACTGCATTTTTAAAGTGCCCTAGGAGTGAAATGGACATTTGCAGTATTTTTGTTGTGATCAATGGAAACGTTAGAGCACATGGCCTGCATGCACTATATTACAGATGAAGCTGCATTGCCAAAAAGGTCGTTGAGGAGGCTCTAGCAGTGTGGAGCCTACCTTCCCAGTTCCCTAGTTGGGCGGAGACATGAAACATCTCTGGGAGTCCTTGGGGACAGCATTATGAGGTGAAGTCACAACCTCAGGGCTACCTCGACAGAGACTCAAACAGTGTGACAGGAACCTATGAATTGGCACAATGGCCACAGAAGAGGGCCCTGAAGCCTCCAAAAACAGTAGGGGTGTTCACTCTCTCATGGTTTTTTTTCAGGACATCCCTCAGAGGCTGAGGAATTACCTGATGGAAATATGGAGGGAGGGATGAAACGTGTTTTAATTCTGTATTGATTGTGGCACATGCATCAACTAATTTAATTAGTGCATGTGGTACAGACAGCTCTGTTTTTGTGATAATCAGACACAAAGCACCATTCTGTGCTGCTGCACCAAATGAGTGCTACACCAATGCTAAACAAGTACTTTACCTGGTACTGCTCACTTAACAACGACATTAGAATAGAGAAACGGACTAAAATTGTAATGGAAGGAAGGCACATCGGGATAAAAATTTCTGTCTGAAGCCAGTACTATTCTATTAAGGAAAAATCCCACATTACTCCATTTCAACCAAACTTTGATGATAACTGGCAAGGCCACCTCCAAAAGACAATCATGAAGTGTGTGTGCACGGTTGCATGGGGTGTGTGGCTTATAAATGTAACCTGAACTTTGAGATGGCAATAAAGAACCATAGCAAACATGTTACTTGAGATGTATGTTTATATTTCATGATTTATTAATTTATTTAGTATTCTTTAGACAGATTTATTGCATTTGAGCATCATACATTTAGGGGCTTATTACGATATCGGTTGTAGTTGCCTCTGATCGACATCGTCTCAGACTCGGGACTGCCTGATTACGATGTAACCGGACACTGTTTGGTCACATACTCACTTTTCCCTATTGGAGCTTGTGTCACTACCATCAAACAGGCCATAATACAAGCTCCTATACAGAAAGTGAGGTGTGTGTAAAACCCTGCACCCTGTGGCAGGCACCAGATGGTTGGCAGGGTATGCCCAGACGTGGGTCCCTTGCTCACTTTGCCACTGGACTCAAGCTAGCCTGGCTGATGAGGGCTGTTAGCCCAAAACCGGTCCCAGGATGCTTGTTTCCAGTCCAAGGAAGGCATGGCTTGGCAGTATGGGCTGGACTGTTCCCATGGGGCACAGGGTCAAGACTGATTTGCATATAGCTGTGTCTGAACTGGGGTGGCAAAGTGAGCTTAAGAACATTGATGGATTCAACCCAGATCTGTGACTGATGGTGAGTGTCTGAAAAGTTTCAGCGCTCCGTCCATCATCTCCTTTGTTTGCTTTGTTTGCCCCAAGTTGGCAGGGTATGCCCAGCTATGGGTCCCTTGCTCACTTTGCCACTGGATTCAAGCTAGCCTGGCTGATGAGGGCTGTTAGCATGAGCTGTCCCAGAATGCTTGTTTCTGGTCCAGGGAAGACATGGCTTGGCAGTTCGGAATGGACTGTTCCCATGAGGCACAGGGTCAAGACTGATTTGCAACAACCATCTCAAACTCAACCCTAACAAAACTGAGATCATCCTCTTCTCTCCCAAAAACAACCCTCTCCCCATTCAAACTTGGATCGCTGACCTTAATGCCCTAAACTGCTATCTCTCCCTCGCCGAATCTGTCAAATCACTCAGAATCACCATCAACAATAAACTCACGCTAAATTCCCATATAAAGAACTTAGCAAATGGTGCACTTTTTGCACTCCGGCATCTCAAAAAAATCTAACCTTTTATCCCAGCTGAAGACTTCAAATTAGTTATCCAATCTCTTGTCCTATCAAAAATCGACAACGGAAATGCCCTCTTCTCTGGTACTCCCAAAATCCACCTTGCCCCCATCAAATCCGTCTCAACCTTGCAGCCAGACTAACAACAAACTGTAAATGTTTTGACCACATCTCACCTCAAATGGCTCCCCATCGAGGGCAAATCCTCCTATAAAATTGCCTGTATTACACACAAAGCCCTCTATCAAAAGACTCCAATCTACCTCTCAACCAAACTCATTAAAGCTGGCTGCGCCTGAATGTTGAGAAGGACCAACTCTCTTCTTCTCATCCCCCCACTACTCAAAAAAAGCCTCCCAATCCCGCTCCTTCTCTGGCAAGGCCCGAAACATCTGGAACGCCCTCCCCAAAGACCTTCGATGTAACCCCTCCTAGGCCAGCTTCAAAAGAGACCTTAAAATGCACTTTCTCGCTAAATGTTGGGAAATTTTGTTCCTTGCTCTCTGTTCTCACTACTTTCCTTCCTCCTTCCTTAGGCAATTCCGCCTACCTCCCACACTCACACACCACCCTCCACACCCCTCTCCCCTCCCTTACCAGCCCATTCTTTTCTCAAACCCCCCACTCTTCGCCTTTCTATATTCCCCCACACCCTACTATGTCTGCCAAACCCCTTTTGGAATACTGTAAAATTGTCATCAATAATGACATTCTTATTCTTTTAATTGTTTTTTGTTTATTTTCTACTCCCTCATCTCACTTCGTACTCTAAATTATTCTGTCAGACCACCATGTATAATTTGTTTCTCTCATAACAATTGTTGCTTTCTTGTTTATAACCATGCAAATGTAAAGCGCTCTGATACCCTCGGTGGAGCTAGTGCTATATAAAACCTTCAAAAAATAAATATAGCTGTGTCTGAACTGGGGTGACGAAGTGAGCTAAAGAACGATGGTGGACTCAACCCAGATCTGTGACAGGGGGTGAGTGTCTGAAAAGTTTCAGCACTCTGTCCATCATCTACTTGTGTTTAACAGATGGTGCCTGCCACACAGTGCATGGTTTTACAGGGGGGCGTCCTAGGTACCCCCTCGACCACCAACCGTAGACAGTAGAGGTAAGGGGGTCCTCCTAGGGGCCCCCAAAGATGCTTTCCATGCTGGCCTTTCCATGTCAGAAAGGCCAGCACGGAAAGGCTGCAGAAAACCTACATCGTAATCCCGACGGTAGAAACACCATCCAGAGGGGATTAAGGTGCAGTTCCGACCGGCTGAAAGACTCCAAGCGCAGGTCGGAACCAAGTCGGAATGACTGGCTGGTTTACACTCCGACGGCCAACATCATAATCGGGTGGTTGGACCGTGAAATCCTCCGACTGCGCTCGTAAAGCTTCCAACTAGCGATCAGAGGCTTTCCGACCGACATCGTAATCGGCCCCCAACAAGTATTCTTTGTTTGACTGAGACTGAAGATGTGTCTGAAAATATTTTGAGAAATGGGTTTTATTGTTGAGGGTAATGTGCTAATATTTTAAATGTGTTTTTGCAACAATATGTATTATTATAAATCACATTTTTAAATGCAAAGTGCATTGCAGGAAATCAAACAAGTGTATTCTAAAATGTGCTTTGTATTACATTTGCACCATTAAGTAGGTTTAGCAAGACATATTTAAAGAAAATAAAGTACAATGAGTAACTTTTTGTTGTTAGGGCTCTGTGTTAACATTGTGTATTTTCATAAACTGGGGAGGATTCATTGGTAAATGCTTACATCAAGGATTGGCCTGCAAGGGTCTGCTTGTCAGGTGTGCTACGCAATGATCTAAGAGCGGCACAGTTGTGAAAGCTTTTCGTTTTTACGAGCATTGGAAAACTGATGACATGTTGTGCTTAATTTTTGTGTTTGTTTAGGGATGCTAAATATCCTGCAATTGAATACAGCCATGTGAATTACGAGATTTGAAACCATTGGCAAACATTCAGTGAGAAGGCTTACTGACCAGTGCTTAATTTGGGCGGGTGGTTTCTGGTGCTTGGCACTTAATTGTCAACACTGGAACGTATGATAGTCTGCGACATGGTTCCACTGTTTGTCTAATTTAGAGCTGCAACAAAAACAGTTGCTTATTCAATATATATTTAAAATAACTAGTACGTGCCTCCTAAGCCATTCTTACAACTATGGGGGCCTCGGAAAGTCTGAATTGTTACACTTAGAGGAGTATGATGCTTAGTAGTTATGTGATACTGTCACTGGCAGGGCTGACAGGGGCAATGGGTAGTGCAAGCAGACAAGTGCCCAGGTACCTATTTTCTTCATAAAATAAGCACTGTCTGACAAAATGTATGCATGCATGTATGTATGTATGTAAATCCTTGTTGGACTGGTCTCTCTCTGCAGAGTGACCACCAAACATTTTGCCTTCACCCCTCTTGTTTTGCTGAGTTTGTTTTTGTTGGCCTTAGGACTCTACACACTTTACCACTGCTACCCAGTGCTAAAGTGCATGGGCTCTCTGCTTTAAACATGGTAAAACTGACTTACCACCAATTGGCTTACTTTACTTGTATGTCCCTAGTCAAATGGTACTACATGAACCCAGGGCCTGTAAATCAAATGCTGCCAGGGGGTCTCCAGCACTCATTGGTCCGTCCACTAAAGTAGCCCTTTTAAATATGGCTCAGACCTGGCATTGCACATTTCAACATGTCAAAATAAACCTTTTGCCCAGCCTAAGCCTCCCTTTTTAATATATATAAATCACCTAAACAGCCCATAGGGCAGGGTGCGTTGTATTTAAAAAGATGGACATGTACTTTTAAGTTTTACATGTCCTGGTAGTGAATAATGCACAAATGAATTTTTAACTTCTGTGAGGACCATCTCTCTCAAAGGAAAACATTGGGTTACATTGTTACAGTGAAAGCTTTTGTTTGGGGATGGGCATAAATATCATAGTTGATGTCGATAAGGAATTGGTAAAGTCAGATTTGAAGTCACAATTGGGAAAATGCCACTTTTAGAAAGTTGAGATTTTCTTGTTTTAACCATTTAGTGCCTGCAGCCTGCATCCAGGGTCACATAACTAGTGTAGTTGGCAGTTGACCTTTGTGTAATCCTCCCAGATAGTATCACAAAGTGGGACTGGGTGTTGGCAGGATGGGCCATCCTGATCTAATTGAAGGGGCGGAGCTGTCACCTACCACATTTGCACTTCAAAGGAACTGCTTCTGCACACACACAAGAACGTCACATGCCTGTGCCCTGCTGCTGGCCTCTGCTGAAATGAGTCCTGATTCCCAAGAGTTGGCCCTCAGGTCCTAGACCCTAGGCTGGCATCAGACTGTACCCCTTCTGGCCCAACTATGGGTTTCATTAGAACCGACGCAAGGCGGTGTAACCAGGCGTAGGACCTCACGGTTCCTGATCAAAACTGATGCAGTGCAGCACAACTAGATGCAGGACCTTGCAATGCAACACCTCACTGCTCCTGATCAGGGGCCTCATCAGAACTGATGCGGCTCGATGCAACTCAATGCAGTACCTCAAAGCTCCTGAATAGATGCCCCATCAGAACCAATGCAAGTCAACGCAGCACGACTCAGGACCTTGCATCTCAGTCCAAATAGAATGAGGTAGATTGCCCAGCGGGACAAACTTGGTCCATTACCTGGCTCATGCTCCATCACCGTTGGCTTGAACTTGTGACTTTGTCCCAGTCCGGTGAGGCCAGATAACCCCAGTTGGTGCTTTACGTTACTTTTACTTATGACTTTGACACTGAATTTCCTCCAGAAAGCAGTCTGTCACAGCAGGAGAAAATCCGAATCTGATAGCCCCGCAACACAGTCCATGGGAGTGACTACAGTTCACACCTGGATGTCAGGCACAGTTATATGTGTATCAAAAGGTTACCACAGGGCCTCAGTACTACTCTTTATGATTCCCTTACCAGCCCCATCTACTTTCTCAGATGTGCCCAGATCTCTTCCTAGTGACCTCTATCTGTATCAAAAAACACTTGTTGAAGTGTACTGGAGAGCCTAGCTCTCCCCTACTCTAGTGTACGCCCCCCCCCCCCCAGCTTACAGGAATGGAGCGATACACAAGTCTGTCTTGAGGGATTCCTCTACCTCCTCTCTCATGTTTCTCACATCAGCCCTTAATCTCCCAAAATATACCCCAGAGGCTTAATTGTATTGTAGTACTCACAGGCACACATTCACCCATCACATACATATAGCACACACACACTGCCCAGCACTACATCCTTCATGTGCTGCACCAGTCACTGGCACACATATATCCAGCACATGCATATAGCTCACACACACTGTAAAGTTCTGCTTCACCCCTGTATTCCACCATTTACAAGTACACATACACCCAGCACATGTATACCACACATGTACTGTGCAGCCCTATACACACAACTGATGCAGGCCAAGAGTGAGTTAAGCACACAGCAACAGAACTTTAAATAAGTGAGTCTGTAGGTCTCACTCCAGTGACACAGGTAAAAAGGCCCTGTTCACTTTTACTGGTCACTGCTACCACTGTGCTAGTGCTGCTTCACTCCTGCTAAAGGCAGCAGCCTTTCACTACTAACATTAGAGTATGACAGCAGATGATTCAACCAATTTTTAATGTCTCGCTCAAAGCTAGTCCTAATTACCTTTATCTGGGAAAAGTTGGGTCAGCCTTGCAGGAAGGTTACCTGCATCGCCATCTTTGGTTTGAATACATTGAATGCAATGTCCTCAAAATTGGAATCTTCGCATTCAGTCCCAATCTCTAAGAGAATCCTTAAAAACGCAGTCGGATACATTCATCCTGTTTTTAATCATAACGTTTTTGGTAAATCTTTGGTCCAATTCCAAATGTCTCTTCTGGAAATCAAAATATAGGTGTTTCTAACTGAGCAGAAGAGCCGATTTGATTGGAAGTGCCAAAGTTTGAACCTCTCTTCAGTGCTTAATTTAAGCCGGTGGGTGCCGATGGGGGCAACCTGCACTGATTTTTGGGGACTGGCACTTATTTTTCTTCATGAGACATTAAACAAAAGCAAGGTAGGGAAAAAAAGACTAATTAGAAAAGACAGAGGAAGCGAAAGATGGAAAAACATTTTTAAAAATGTGAAAGCAGGAGCCTCCAAGAGTGACATAAGGGGGCAGGGAGTGCTTGGTAGCGAATTAATGAGGCATCAAGTGGGTTAAGGCTACTCAGGCTTGGTATTTTGAGTGTTGACATTCAATTGCATTGTCGTGGGCTTCTGAGCCGTGCTACGGGCACCAGCATTGGTTTACAAATTAAGCACTGCCTCTTTTTCAACTTACTTATGTAAAGAAACCAATTTTGTAGCTTTCCTTTGTCAGCTGAAGACCTGGCTGTCTGATCCCTAGAATTAGTTGGTAACTAATGCTGATTTCTGGTGTGGTTTTCAGATGAAGTGGCAGTGTGATAGTACAGTCTTAAGATACTTTTTGAGAGAGTTAATAGAGAAGAAATTTGGAGTCAAGTCTCTCACAAATAGATAGTGTACGAAGTCTGTAGAACAATATTGATTTTCATGGCGTGGGTTTGTTTATCAACATTTAATAAATTATGTTTTTGTTGCCAAATAGCCATGTTTGTTGGGGTGTTTATAAGATTAAAAAATACAGACTAAATGGTCTGAATCATTGGCAGATACTCCAGCTCACCCAAGTGATTCACCCCTATTGACTAGTTATATTATACTAATCTAAAGAACTAAAACTACAAAGGTTCTATATTGTGTCGGTGAATAAATTATCTGTGTGTAGTTCCTATATATCAAACAGAAACAGAATATAATAGGAACATTCTAAAAATACATTTCCTTTCATCAATTGTAATATCATATAAAAATATAATTACATTCTCATTAGGCTATACATAGCTTTAACATAATCAATAGATTATCCTATGACAAATATGTTTTTTTGCGGTATTCTAGAAAAAAACATCTTCAGAGTGCTATTTTATATATGAAAACCCTTTCTTATAACTTCATACATTATTTGCAGTATTAGAGCAGCCACACCATATTCATCCTCGTTTATCCAAAGTGAGGATATAGCTTTTTGTTCTCTGACAGTATATAATCAATTACACTTTTTATTTGCTGCAACCTTGTTCAAAATGGAAACCCTAGCTGTATATGTGCAGATATGAATTCTATATCTCATTACATCCATGGAATACTAAAATTCATTGGGCCAGCTAAATGTGCCCAATCTTGAAGGTATTTACCACTTCATGGTCCAACAACAACCAGTTCAATTAACACACAATGGTGTATCATGCACGGTCAGAAAAGAAAAGCAAGTATGCTCACTTTAGATTCCTGATGATGAAACTGTTTTAATGCTCTAATGCTTTGCTATTGATCTACTACCATGAAGGCTGGAAGGTGAAAAGGTATGGAATGGAGTGTACTGTGATGCCTTGGAGAAAACCAGCAGATCACTAGGAACTGGATTTCTAACAGCGGTCCTGAAGAGAAAGTGGTGTGAAGCCTGTCTTACATGGTACCGCAAGAACAGTTGCTGAAAACGTGGGAAAACCCAAAGCATTCATGAATTAGATTTTCAACTCTAGGTAAAGTTAGGATTTACAAATTGATTTCAGACATTTACTGGGAGAAGGTGCCAAGACTTCCTAATACGTTGTGACCTACACCAAATATTCCTGAGGCTACCGTGGCACCTTGAAAAGAAGGTATCTGACTTTGTGAGTCTAGTTCAACTACATTATCCAGCCTTGTTCTACTGAAGGATTTTGAACACTCAGTCCATTATAGCTCATCTGAAAAGGTCTGTAGGCTCTTGTCTAATGCTTACATTGATTTTGAAAAGGTCTGCAGACTCTCATTTAAGGATTACAATGATTTTTAGTTTCCCCATTGTTTTCGCTGGTCTTATTTACATTTTAAAAATGTAAAACTCTTGACAATGCTGAATGTCTTCTGACAAATTGCTGCTTATGGGATTGGTTATTACTTTTCTTTCTCCAACTTCAAAGTGAGAGGAGTTTTTAAAGTGAAGTATGTGACATTTTTGTTGGAGTACAGGAAAGTGTGATGTGTTTTTTTTGCAACACACAACAGAATGTAGATAACGGCAAATGAAGTGTATACATTCATCAGTTAGGAAAAGCAAAAATTGAAGCACATTTGTTTTGTAATTCTGAAGTGTGCTGGAAACAGAGATTTTAACAGGAACAAAATAATTCAATACACTTTACTTAGTGATGAACAAATGATAAATATTCACAAAAATCCGATTTCAATAAATTATTATTTGTGCGCTATATCGTTTCTTCTGTAAAACAGTGTGTCTGTGCTAAGTTAGTGGCCACTTCAATGGAAAATTTGCTGTCTGTAAATGACCTTGCACTACCACACAATGCTTTAGATACATTAAAAAAATCGCCCCTCCTCATGTTCATTGCAGGTTGGTGGGTAACTAAAGTTTGTCGTTCTAAAAAATGGGTAGTAGTTCTAAAAAGTTGGAGGACCCCTGCTGTAGAGCATTCAGATAACTTCAGCAGATGTTAGCTGTCATTGTCTGCTTCTAGTGTCTCACCTGGCACTCAGGTGTATCATGCGGAAGGGGCTGAATTTACCATATGCATTATGAAATTATGGAACGCTCTACCTCTCTCACTGTGTGGAATGGGACAGTTTGTATAGGTATAGAAGGCGCTTAGAATATTTCTATTTAGGAAGGTGTTTGTTTAATTTGTCTTTTACTCGATTTTTTGTAATGGTATCTGATTTATAAAAATAATAAGGTGCGATGTAGGTGAGGATGCCAAACCAAAAAAAAATAGACCACACTGGCACATTCTAATTAGGTTCTGTAAAAGATAATTTTGTACTATTTGTTTCCTGGTTGGGTCAAAGGGAGATATTGATGTTAGAACCTCAGGTAGTGGTTGAAAGTTATGAACAGTAGGTTGATTTAGGAGGTCAAAAGAAAAGTATTTGCCTAACCAGGCAGTCAGACCTTTAGCTCTTGCACATCGGTGTAACGTCAGTTTATGCACTGCGGTGCATATACATCAGAAATGGAAAATACCAACAGATGGATGCAGAAGAATCTTTCTGTGCATGAAGGGTAGAAGTGCACCACAGGAATTCATACGCAATCTAACATGGCTTCTAAGAGCAAGCTCAATAGAGAGAGCAGGTGCAAGCTAGAAGCAGAGATCTTCTCGGATCTGCTAGAACTCGTCATTCCTTCAGAACATAATATAGATCAAAACTATGAACTAAAATCTTCGGCAGTGAATCTGTTGCTTGCTTCACCTGTCCCTTCCACCCGACACCAAAACATGGACGTGAAGGTGTAGAGTGGTTTAACAGGGACCTCACTGCTCAAGGGACTTAGGTAATGTATGGTCTCAAGTCTGGAGCATGTTTAGTTGTCACGAAGACCATGCTGTGGGGTGAGTACCATGTATTGTATTGTATTGTTATTGCATTTATATAGCGCTTACTACCCCTGATGAGGCGTTGAAGTGCTTTTTCGGCGAGTAGCACGCTACTCCAGGACCCATAGAGGATTAGTGTTGTATTAGAATAGTGAAACATGCAAGTACATTTTAAGTGGTGGATAGGTTAGTCAGTTATTTGGATTTGGAATGATAGTAGAAGGATAGAGGAGTGTTATATCAAGTGATCATAATTAACCAGAAATATACATTTTTATACAGTGCATGCCACAGCCCAGACACACCACCTTAATTAACACTGGCCTCGTGCTTTGGAATTTACTATAAAGCAATTTGCTAAGTGGCTGGAGTCCATGGGACCTGAACAAAGAAACTCATGGCTCCAAAACAAGGGCTCTGGTCTCAGGACCAGGACCTCAGTGTACAAAGACCAGGGATGACTTTGTCTTAGAGTACTCCTGGCTTATCATGGAATTCACGACTAAGCTAGCAGTATTCGAAGACTATTGTGCAGCAAATTCTACGCAAATTGGTCACAGTGGTTTTCCATAGTTTAATTTTACAATTAAGTAATAGAATAGTGTATTTCTGGATGCAAAAGTGGACATGCATTTTGAAAAGAATTATAAAGATAATTTTCATTTTAAACATTTACAGTCTTTTCAAGCAAAATCACTTAACCACATCGCTGCGGCGGCTATTCCGCCGCAGCGCTAAGGTGGCGGGGCGGCCGCGCGGCGGCCGCATGCTGGTGACGGAACCGCTCCGTCATCAGCCGCGGTTGGGCTGTGCTCATGACGGAGTGGTTCTGTCATGGCCCCGCCCGCTCAATAGAACGCGCCACGCAGGCGCGGCGGCCGGGCCATGACGGAACTGCTCCGTCATCAGCACAGCGCCACCACAGCTGATGACGGAGCGGTTCCGTCATCAGCATCGAAAGGGTTAAACATGCCTATCTTTTACCTGTCCTCCTCCAGCTCACTGGTAGGCGCTGCACCTCAAGAGCACTCTAGGGCCCCTCAAGGAAGGCACCAAATTGCTTCCAACATAAGATTACAACAAATATAACACAATGTCAACCACACACCCTCCCATAGTGTAGCGTGCTATCTGTCTGAAAATGCACGTTGGCGCCCCATATGGTATGATGTTATATAAATGCCATAATACAGGCAATATTTCACTTTATGCGTTGACTTGGGCACCAGAAAGGCTATCTAGTTTTATCGAGCCCCCACAGTGAATGAAGGTTGCTACCTCATCCTTTCTTACCTATCCGCGGCCCGTGCAGGAAAGAGCGGTGGTGGGGGTGGGGCCAGGTTGGGGGTGGGGGATTTTGACAGACCACCATGAGGGAAAATTAATTATTTATTTAATTTCCTCTTGTCGTCGTCTGTCGAAGTCCCGGCCCCATTGCCCCAACGTGCTTACCTGCACGGGCCGCGGCGGCTCTTATCTATATATGGCCGTTGTGTTGCAAATGGGTCCATGGAGGCTCTGCGAAGAGATATTTGTATTCAAAGACATGCATCTCTCTGGCTCAAGCCCAGTCTCTCTCCATCCTGCTCCAGGTTTATGACGCATCAGAGAAGATGTAACAGCTTTTTCCAGCTTTCTTGAGACTGTGCTGCCTGCTGCCTCCCAGAGTTAAACTTCACCTTTGACCCCTGCAAATGCCGCATCCCACAGTCATTAATCTTGTAACCAAGAGCAAGTTCCAGAAGTGCCACTGATTGTCAGAGCAATCAGCCCAGATGCATCCTGGGAACACTGTTCACGGGCCATGACGCAGAGTGAGATCGGGGACGCGCGAGCCTGGAACTACTGCAGCCTCTCACTCAATATCACCTTCTCACTCTGCTGATTACCAGAAATGGCCAAATGAATCACGCCGACTGCCAAGATGGATTACAGCGTAATAACAGTGTCAGCTAGATCTCTGGCGAAATTCATAAAGGGACTAATCTCTCTGCATAGTCACTTATTGCAATGTCATTTTCCATTCTCTCAAAATTTAAATCATTATTCCAGAACAAGGCTTACACGACCTATTTAATAATTTAGCTGATGCAACAAAAGTCATTCAGCGTCAGAGCGAATGCGGATTCAGATATGAGCCTTTTATATTCTAAATTAAATTTTGGCTTGCGCTCTTTTTATCTTTGCTTATGCTGGACAAAGCCTCACAGGAAGGTTATCAACAAGCACTGGCATAGACACTGGGCTTGTTTTTTATCCTGTTTGCACACAAATGCACAAGGAGACGTGCAGTTAAACCTAAAAAAGGGACACATATACAGGTGCACACACTACAGATAGAGGCACACGTGTACCTCTGAACAACAGCATAATAGCTTCCAAGTAGCACCAGGTGATAAAAGACAACGTCAACTAGTCCTGGGTTTTTGTCCCATAGCCTGTCCCATGATGTCGTTTTAGAGCTCATCCTTACAATGTTAAAGTAAAATAAGAAATCCCAGAAAACAACTTTTTAATTAAAATGCTAGAGCATGCTGAAGGTGTCACAAGAGACATGGGCATTTAGGCAGCTATGCCCATGCACACATGCACACATAAACAATAGATGCACATTGTAAAGGCATATGGTTGATCTTTATGATGTTGACAATGTAATTTATTATTATTTTTTTAATAATTTCATATGTTTCCTATTTTTAAATGTTTGCATAGAAACAACATTTGGAAAATGAAGTTAAAGTTTTCTCTGTTTTTCAGTGCCTAACGCTGTGAACAACAATTTGCATTTCGAGAACCACAAATAGGTTTCCTGTGTGAACAACCAATTTTCTTTGTTTTACACACATCCAGATATTACCTGGTCCTGAAAGTACTTTGGTCAGAAAAGCAATGCTATTGAGTGGAGAAGTCTATTATATATATTTTTTTTTCAAATATTTTTATTGGTATTTTTCACATTTACAACATATGACATGTAACATGTAAACCTCGTTGCGTTTGTTGAAAGACAATACTCTTCGGAGATTTTCCTGAAGTGCAGATACTTAGAATTGTGCAGAAAGTGAGTAGGGGATGCATTCCAGTGCTTAGCTGTCTGAGCCCCCTAAAATGCCTCCCAACTTGTTCTCTTTTATTATGAGGAATGATCAGCCTGGCAGCAAGAGCTGAACGAAGCAATGGTGGGTCACAATACAGGGCCTGATGTATTATGAAATCAAAAAAACTCTATAAGAATGGAATTGCAGTTTGCAAATTTAATTACACACTAAGAAATGAGGAATCTGGATCACATATATCCTTCCAGCTATACCGATTATTAAAGCGTTAAGGTCCAAGCCTTTAACAAGCGAGTGGGTCTTTAATGGCCATTAGAACATTGGAATGTTGGGAGCTCCATTGAAAACAATGGAGTGCTCCAGGCTTATAATGGCTGGTATAAGCCTGGAGCTCCAACATTCCAATGCTTCTTTACAAAGGCTTCAGGGAGCCTGAAGGGATTCCAATCCCCTCACGCTCCCATAAGGCTTTGTTTTTTTTTGTTAGAACATTCTGCCCTCTAGTGCCAGAATGTTCTAATAGCCTTATAGCCCTTCGTAGCTGGGCTATACCGGCTATTAAAGTCCCTCTCCCTTGTTAAAGGCCCTCGCCTTCGGCTCAGGACTTTAACGCTGGAGAGGGCCTTTAATAGCCGGTATAGCCCTCTACGGCGGTCTATAAGGCTATATTAGAACATTGGAATGTGTGAAGCACCATTGAAAACAATGGAGTGGCTCTGGGCTCGTAATGACTGGTATAAGTCTGGAGCTCCAACATTCCAATGCTTCTTTGTTCACAGCTCGGGCTGTGAACAAAGGCTTCAGGGAGCCTGAGGGTATTTCAATCCCCTCGCACTCCCTAAAACCTCTGTTTAATTTGTTAGAGCATTCTGCCCTCTAGAGGCAGAATGTTCTAATAGCCTTATAGCCCCTCGTAGCTGGGCTAGACCAGCTTTTGAAGTCCCTGTGCCTTGTTAAAGTCCCTCGCCTTCGGCTCTGACCTTTAACGCTGCAGCGGGACTTTAATAGCCGGTATAGCCTACTTTGGCGGGCTATAAGGATATATTGTAGCCCGCTACGGAGGGCTATAAGGCTATTAGAACATTCCGCCCCCAGAGGGCATAATGTTCTAATTAGTAAAAGAAAGGCCACACTGGGCCCAAAGGGGTTGAAATCCCCTTGGGCTCCGTCAGGCCTTTTTTCACAGCAACATCTGTGAAAGAAAAACATTGGAATGTTGATGCCTTAGCGCGCTCAGCATTCCAATGTTCTAAGTATATTCAGTCTCTTTGATGCAATCTAACCATAAGTATCTATCACATTAATTAGTTTGATAACATCTGTGCTGTACATTTGAAATAAAGTCAAAAGCCTTTTTTATTTTTTTTATTTCAAGTGAATTTTATTGAGAAGAAGTTTTATATACACGATACAGTATACAGCAGTAGAGTATAGGTCTTCAGAGGGGAAAAAGAAAAGCTTGACAGCGTTACATTATATGCCGGTTAGGTTACATACGGCCTTTTGTGAGAGCATGCGTGCTACATTTGTATACACGGTGTGTGGCGTTATCTGCGGTGTGTGTCTGTGCCCCCAGGTGACGGTGAAAGGAAAGTGGGAAAGAGAGAAAGTGAGAAAGGGGGAGGAACACATTGTTCGAGTGTCGATGGAGTTGGGCAGGCTTCCCGCCTGCTATGCTAGTGGGTTTGTTATCCCCCTTGGATGACAGCCTAGGGGGGCTTGTGTGAGGACAGGTAGTTGTCAAGGGAGAGCCACATTTCGCCTCTTGTGTAGGTTTTTGATGTGTGGTTCCTTGTTGTGAACAATGATGGCATGTGCTGTGTTAGTAGCTTTGTGATGTTGCTCTGCACTGTCATGAAACTCAAAGTAAAACGGAACCTCAAAAACTCAAGAGCACATTCCTAGGAAATCTGTCCTAACTCACAGCCCAACAACTAAGAATGGCACTGCTAATTCCACACAGCAGCGGAGAGAGCACAGGACATATGCCCAACACAGAGAAAAGTTCAGGAAAGATACGTATTACGCAACATTTCCTGTCTTTGTCTGAACTACATCTACAGAAACCCTTTCTAACTGGTCAACTTGAACTTTAACTGGATGTAACATGCTTTGTATATGCACCGTCTTTAGTGGTAAAAATATCTTCTGGTGCCTGTAAGCAGGTGTGTGAGTTGCCCAATGTAGGAAACTGGCTTACTGTCTGAGAGGGTAAAATCCCTACTCAAGTAGCAACCACAATTCTTGTCAGGGTGAATCACACGCAAACCCCAAATTAACATGTGTTTAACCATCTGGTAGCAGTCAGGGTTAACTTAGAAGGAATGAGTAAAGTATGCATGCAGAACTTAGACAAAAAATAAAGTGAAAACATAACACAAGAAAAACCCCACACAAATGTAGAAAACTAGAGTAAAAGTTTATAAATTATTTAACATTAAAAGTATATACCTCCTTTTAATTTTGGGAACAGGTTTGGCGCCAAATTAACACTATTTTTCACACCACAGCACCCCTTTACCGTACAAACATTTTCTTAGGCAGTTTAGCGCCGGACTGGAAAAAAGGACAATCCCAGCTAATACTCATTGATTTGTTACTAGCTGTAGCTTTCAACGGATATAAACATTTTTGAAGGATTCCTCTAAATTGTCTTATTTAGCTTGGTGGTATGCTGTGTGTCACAATCATCACCTAGGTACAGCCCTCGTTCATCCTATCTCTCTTGCTACAAAACGATTACACCTTCTAAATGATGTCGTGAAGAACACTTCTTCATTTGCTCCCTCATTGCAAGAAGTTACAAAACCACCTTGACTTCCTATTGTTTGTATACAACCCAGCTTAAATTATCAGACCCCATAATATCTTCTCAACTGTGTATTTTTGACATGTATTGCTATTTGCGATTCTTGTGAACCTTTGCACGTATTCATATAATTTTCTATGTTATCTTTTTATTACTTCAGCTGTGGCTGTATATCATTAGCATTCTTTATTACTCTTTTTTGTATTTATGCATTGGTAAATGAATGTTTATACGAAGTATTGTTTTTATGATCATTTTAATCTTTTCAATAAACCTTTTTTGAACTTAAAAAAAGGACACAACTCCAATCATGAGAACCGAGGATATGCAATTTGAAAGATTTAGGTAAGATAGTGCCTAAAAGCACAAAGTGACATCTGTGGTTATCTGTTAGCACTGGATAGGGACAAAGTCATAAGTTCAGGCTGACTGTGATGGAGCATGGGCTGGATAACGGGACCAAGTTAGGCCTGCTGAACAACATACCATAAGTCCTGATGGCAGAGTGTTGCAAGAGTCTGTGTTGAAGATGTGTCTCACAGCGGCGATTCGGATGAGCTACAGGCTGCTGTGCGAGGTTCTGTATCAAGGATGAATTGTGTCTCTTCTGAGGAGCTGCAGGGCTACGATGTGAGGTCCTGCTTGGAGGATGCGTTGCACAGCGGTAGTTTTGAGGAGCTACAGGGTTGAGATGGAGGGCCTGTTTTGAGGAGGCGTCGCACAGCTGTGGTTCCGAAAAGCTGCAGAGTGCTTCAGCTTTGATGTAGAGCTGTGAGGAGATGCATTGTGCTGCATCAGTTTTGCTCCATGTCCACAGCTGGGCTGGCAGAACAACTTCAGGCATACTCCCAAGGGTCCAGAACTGAAGTGGCATCACTTGAAGGCGAAGAACTCACAGCATGCAGAGTCCAGGTTCAGGGTTCAAGGTGGTTTGAGCCTTTTCCGTGGATGAGGCTCTGCTCAGGAGGCCATAAAACTAGCCCTTGAAAACACACTGGTGGTCCTGCGTTCAAAGTGCAAGTCCAGTCCTACTCACTCAGTCCTTCTTGCAGCAATGCAGCACAGTAGTCAGTCTTCTGAGTCTTCCAGCGGGCCAGAAATGTTGTGTAAAGTTGTGTCTGAGAATCCAATATTTATACCTGGTGCCCATTTGAAGTGGGAGAAACTTCTAGAGTCCTCGCCTTACAGAGGTGTCTCGAATTTCCTGCATCCCTGCCCCGGCCCCAGCTTTTCTGGGGACACAAAAGACTAGTGTGAAACCCTTTGTGAGTGTGCTGAAGCAGAGACTTTGTGGTGTGCAAGTGTGGTAGGTGACAGCCCAGCTCCCTATAAAGTCAGAGATGGCCCATCCTGCCAACATCTATTCCACCTTTGTCTCACTGTCTGGGAGTAATACATAAAGACCAACTGCCAGCTACACCTATACATATGGCCCAAGATACAGAAAGCAGAATTGTGACTTATAAATCCAACTTTACCATTACAGAGGGTTTTAAACTACAATTCTTTAAAGATCAAACTCGACTTTCCTACCTGCTCCCTAATAAAAAAAGTTATCACTTAATAAATGTAATAAGCTAACACAATTATATCCTATGGGAAAGGAAGGCCTTGCAGTCGAGAAAAACGAATGTAAGAATGTTTTACTCCGATGGCATGTGAAAGTTACATGTCCAACTTTTTAAATACACTGCACCCTTTCCTAGGGGCTGTTTAGGGCCTACCCTCAGGGTGACTTTTATGTATTAAAGAGGAAAGTTCAGTCCAGGCAATGGCAGGCCTGAGACACGTCTTAAAAGGCTACTTACATTGGTGGCACAATAGGTGCTGCAGGCCCATCAGTGGCTTTCAATTTACAGGCCCTGGGCACATGCAGTATCACCTTGCTAGGGACTTACAAGTACATTAAATGTGCCAATTGGGTGTAAGCCAATTCTACCATATTTAATCAAGAGAACACAAGCACATTAGCACTTGTTAGCAGTGCTTAAGTGGGGAGTCCTAAGAACAGCCAAAACAAAGTCGGCAAAACCAGGAGGATCAAAGGCAAAACGTTGAGGAAAACCATGCCAAGGATGCCATGTCCAACACCCAAGAAGTTTCATTTGTAAGAAAATATATATGTTAGTTGTGTAAAAGTCTGTATAGATTTTAAGAAACTTCGTGCATGTACAAGCTGTTTAAAATATTTTATGTGTGTGGATACGGGATGCGAGTGTTGTAAGTGCATATCTTAATGGGCATGTTTACTGGACACTGAATGTGTCTCATGCATGTACACAGGTGTTTGTGTCTATTCAGAGCAACATCACACTTAGCTTAGCTCGAAAAATCTGCATCACTAAGTCTCACTTCTTATTGTGAGGTGCAAGTTGATCTTTTCATAAGTGCTGTCTTTACCAAGGTAGTCTGTGTGCAGCTTGCGTACCCCTCTCCAAACTTCTGAAGCCACACTAATACACCAAGAGATCCTTCCTTGTCTTAATCTTAAGTCCCCATCTGTGGCATTGACAATGCTGCATCTACACGTCAAATGTTGCTTCCTCAATTATCCTGTTTTCCTTGCACTATCTCTCTCAGGTGACACACAGTAAATGGGGGCATTGTGGGTGACGTCATTTTTGTTCCCATAAACTTTCTAATCGAGTGTGAGCTGTTAGATAGGGCTTAGACTACCTTTTCCAGTAGGCACTGGGCCAATGCATAATCATCAAATTGTAGGGTTTCAGCAAACAAATACAAAGAAATGTTGAAATCTGATACACTAGGTCTTCAATAAAAAACAAGCTCAACCTGCTGAGAAAAAACACCCAAAACACTCAGAGGTTCAACCAAAGACGTGCACAACAAACAACCCCCATAAATAAAGAAGAAAAGAGACACAACAAGAACTCTCATAAGTTTTAAAACTGAAAAACTATTTAGAATGCTTTAAAAACATAAACTATCATAATTCTTTGCTGAAATAACTGATCGGAGTGGTATCAGGGGCATCCATGAAAATGCCCAGTCAGACTGCAATTCAAATTGTGTGCATGGCATGGCATGATGGAGAGGCTTGGGGTACTTGTTTTAGCATTAACCAGATGAGACTGCAGCTAGCCATATTAAAAAATACATATTTATTTTAGTGCACATGAGATTTTGCCCCATCAAGAATAGACACAATAGACTGAAAGCTCCTCTGTGACAGTGGCACAATACATAACGACAACTTAACACACTGCTGTGCTGAGATTGGCACTGCACAGAAATGAGCTATTCTGTGAAGTTGGCCTCAGCACACAGAGGCTGCGTTCTTTTAAAAGGTCTGCAAATATGAATAAAAATCCTTTTTTATAAGAAGGGAGACTAACTGGCTTCTCCAATGCTGGTTAAGCAGACAAATGAGAAGGATGAGTGACCTTGTTGGCCTGGGATCCAGGGGTCAAAGAGTTGCCATACAAACACCAACATTTTGAACTGTGGAAACAGGGATAGTCGGAGGGACAAGCTCTAAAGGCCACCACTTGTCAGATCATACAAGCTATCCAAGATGAGCACCTCTATCCCATCCAAAGGGTTACAGCAGAGAGACACTTTGAATTAAACGTTGACAAAGAACAAATGATCTTCTATGCTAATCAGCTGTGTGTCATCTGCATAAGTGATGAAAGTGAAGCACATTCAGTAATCAGGTGAGATTGAGTGGCAACAGAGATGGATGAAGAATGCAGAAAGGTCAAGTAGTATTAGAACCTCTCTGCCTCTTCATCCAGTATCCAGCACAGCTCATCCATGACAGCCAACAATGCTAAATTAGTTCTATGGAGTGACCTCAATCCAGATTTAGCTGGATCGAAAACTGAGTTTTGAACGAAAAAATGTGGTTATAACCTTGTTAGCATGTTTTTCTGAAATTATGATAGCAACTGAAAGAAGTGAAATTGGATGATAATTTCTCAAAAAGCTGAGATCAGTTAATGGGTTTTTCAATGTAGGAGACATCACAGCATGCTAGCTACCTGGTAAGACAAGCGCAGCATAGAGGGAGGTTTAACAAAAATACACTAAAGCCTCTCGCACTGTACAGGTCTCTCAGGAGTATCCTGATGTCATGTTTGGGCAAACCTTATGACCATCTATGGAGTGAGAGGATCTAATATATTGAGATGGGGGGGTGTGAACTAACTGATGCTTATCTCTGCTCTCGGCAAGGTCAGATTCAAGTGCTGTATTGACTGAACAGTCTAGCAGATCTTAGTGATTTCTTTCTGACAAAAGCTACTTAAAATGTTATGGTCATCCCTTCGCTCCGATTCAAGAGATGATCTGGGTCATATTACAGATGCCCTGTCCTGTGAGTGGTGCATCTTTAGCTTGGTGTGTTGGATGGAGACAGGGTCACTGCCCTATCCCAATGAATGCTCTGCCTCTAGTGCAGTTGCAAATTTGTGTTTGCTCTGGAGCAGAGCATTGGTGAAAGGCAGACCGGCTGTTCGAAGCCTACAGTCTGCCTGTCACTGAGCAGGCCGCAACGAGGCTGCATTTGAAATGGGTGGGCAGGCATCTTTTTGCATGTGGGTGCAGTGAGTGACTGAACCAGCCTGAAGAGGGTGATCTGGGGGCTCCCTGGGACCCTTTTTAGTCCCTTCAGAGGGAATCCTTGTGGAGTGCACTGTGTGTGCCACATCTTTATGGCATACAGTCAGTCTGCCCCGTGACAGCCCTCCTGCCTCTGCACCCACATCAATAATATGGCACAGGTACAAAGGTAAACTATTTCTTCATTTGCATGGGGCCATGTCTATTGTGCCCCATAGGAATTTTTAATAATATTGTCCCCGTTGTAGCCACTTGAAGTGAATAGCGCTTTTCAGGCTTTTATTCAAGATAAGATGGGCTACCTCAACCATTGAAGTCATGAAAAGGATGGTGTTCCAAGGAGGCACTATATTACACATAGATATATCACCAGACCTCATTAATGTCAGGATTTGTCACATCTTATGGACAGAATGCTATAGGTTAGCAGTCTACTAACCCATATTTAGGGATCATGATCACCACGTTCAGAGGGTGTTTGTCCAAGGAGATGTCCATATACTCTCTAATTGAGGTATCCTGAACCATAGAGTTTGGGGTTACAGGATTAAGGATATAATATAAAGGGTTATAGGTATAAATGTATGGGTATGTGGTTAAGAGGTTGGGATATAGAGCTATGGGTTTGGAGTAAAAGAATTTGGGATTAATGAGTTAGGGTTAAATCGGTTAACCCCTATGACTGAATTTGTTTAGTGCCACACTTGCAAATGTGTTAAAATTAAGGTGTGTTGATAAAAGTTAGTATTTTTTTTCGTACAGGTAGGATAAAAATCACTAAGGGCCTAATTATAATGAGACCCGGAAAGCCTCCTACCGCAGGTTGGAGGCTTTCCGAGTCTCATCGCAGGTTTCAGTTTCGACTGAAGCATTACGATGCAGGTGGTCGAAAGTAAAACTGCCCGGTCATTCCGGCTGAATTCCGACGGGCTCAAGGAGCACATCAGAGGCCTGCCCACAATACCTATGGATGGCGCTTCCGCTGTATGGAAAATTTATTTTTATTTTATTTATTTAAACTTCTAAAGCGCGCAGCTACCCGCAGTGGGTTTCCCGGCGCTCAGGGACAGACTAAAGAAGAAAGACTGACGAGCTGATTTTTACAAGGCTACATATTACTGTTGAAAAAGCCAAGTTTTAAGTCCCTTACGGAAACGAAAAAGATTGGTTTCTGTCTTTAGGGACACAGGAAGAGTATTCCAGAATCTTGGACCTAAATGAGAAAAAGAACGGCCTCCCATTTTTGCCAATCTAAATCTGGGGATGGAAAAGTCACCGTGAAGTGATGATCTTAAAGTTCGGCTGGGCTTATAAGCCTGGATAAAGCACTGAAGGTATTTTGAAGCTGAGCCGTGTTTGATTTTAAAAACGTGACACAGGGCTTTGAATTTAATTCTGTTAGGGATTTTTTAACCAATGAAGGTCAAGAAGAGCTGCAGAAGCAGAAGATCTTCTAGGGACGTTGCAGAGAAGACGGGCAGCAGCGTTCTGTACAACCTGGAGTTTTTTTATGGTTGTTTGGTCGGATCCAAGATATAGGACGTTGCCATAGTCCAGGCGGGAAACAACCAGCGCCTGGACTACTGTTCTTCGTGTGGAAAGAGGCAACATCCACAGGATCTTCTGAAGCCATCTCAAGGTGGCAAAACAGATGGAGGCCACCTTTACAGCCTGCTGTCTCATTGTGAGTTTCTCATCGATGAGAAACCCGAGGTTGCGGACTACAGTTACCGGTTGCAGGGTGGGTCCCATGTCACAGGGCCAATGATGGGGGCCCCAAAGATCCTTATTTCTGCCCAGTATCACAACCTCGGTTTTGTCACCGTTGAGCTTCAAGAAGTTACTCTTCATTCATTTAGAGACACGGATCAACCCCTCTTTCAGGGCAGAGGTGTTATTGCACTCTTTATTAGAGAGAGAAAAAATTATCTGTGAGTCGTCGGCGTAGGAGTACAGTGTAAGACCCGCCTCCTCCACAATAGTGGCTAAAGGTCTTACATAAATGTTAAATAATACGGGACTAAGTATCGACCCCTGAGGCACACCATACGCCGAGGGATAAGTTGTAGAAGAAGCAGAGGCGGAAAACACCTGAAAAGTGCGATCTTTTAGAAAAGAGGCTATCCAGGCAAGAGCCGTACCTTCTACTCCCAGGGACCGAAGAGTCGCGAGGAGGATGGAATGAGACACAGTGTCGAACGCCGCACTTAGATCGAGAAGGATAAGGGCGGATGTTTCTCCGCGATCAACACTGTGTCTCAGGCTCTCGGTAACTCCTAGAAGTGTTGGTTTCTGACAGGCTTCCCATGTCGGGCTTTCTGACATGGAAAGCCTGTCAGAAAGCGACATTTGGGCCCCAAGCAGGGCCCCTTTCACTCTGCGGCCTCAGGTTGGGACCTGAAGTGGCATCGATGGTGCCCCCCCCTGTTGATCATTGCATCATGTGGTAGGCACCTTGAGGTGCCTGGCACGAGGTGCAGGTATGAACAGATCCTCCCATTTCTCTATGGGAGCTTGTGGTACGGCCGGTTTATGGCCACAGCACAAGCTCCTATAAACAAATGGGAGTATGCGACCGCACCATGTGTGGTTGCAAAGTAATTCTGCAGTCGGAACTGCCGACCGGAGGTCTGTCAATCCTGATTCTGCAAGCGTCATGTCCGCCCGACATCTTAATTAAGCCCTTAGTTTTACTTTTACAGTTACACTGCACTTAATTTGTTTCAGTGAAACACTGCAAGTTTAAAGTGATACAATTAAAAGTATGGAAACAATGCTGTTTTTTGTAAATTCGAATGAATAATGTGTAACCCAAAAGCTACTTTTTGGAACTGAACAGATTTTTTTAGACACAGAACTCATTGAGTTAAATTTTACAGATTTTGAACTATACAGTTGAACACATAAATCAGCCCTGCTCAGTCTATAGACGCTGTAAAACAAGTTACATGAATGCACATGTATGCATGCATGTACATACATACAAACCTCCCCCAACGACCCAAATACTGTCGGTCAGTCAGTCATCTCAGCTTTATTTGATTTTACCTTTAAAAATCAAAAAAACCAAACACATAGGCAAAATACAAAGTACATAATAAATCCTCACATAATTGATAAAAGATCTATAATAAAATTGAAATGCAAGTTGTGTTAAAAACATCATCCGGGGCTGTTAACATATTTCTTTAATCTGATTACAGGCCCTAGAAAGCAGGAAGTTGTGCAGAAAATTGCCAAAGAATTCAATTGTTGGAGAAACAGCAGAGCAGGCTGACACCACTTACAGTTATAATCATGAAGAATGCAGCTGTGGTCCGTGCAGGTAAGCGCGGCTGGGCGGGGGGGGGGGAGGCTTATGGGGGGGGGGAGTTGACAGACGAAGGATAGGATTTATTTATTTATTTAATTTCCCTTTTCCATCGTCCGTTGACTCCCCCCATCCATCCTGCACCCTTCCACCGCGCTTACCGGCACGGACCGCCGCTGGAAGAATGGGTTGAATATATTGCTTACGTGGTACAGCGTAAGAGGAACAAATGAACCAAAAGGGCAGAGTGCATTGATTTGAAAGATCGTCACAAGGACAGTTATTCAGGGCTGGCGACCAATCATTAATGGCTGGAAAAGTGATTAATCGGTAAAAGATATCCAGCCTAAAGTGACTCAGGAGGTGCCGGTGCCATTGGTAATGGACGGGGTGAGATAATGCTGAATTGTGTCAGTAACTAACGTCAGCTGGTTCCTAATGACACTAGGTTTGGCCATTTCCCAAAAATGCAATTGTGTGCTTAACTCATCAACCTTCTCATGGATTTTCATTATTTTCTTTGCTGGCCATAATATATTTGTTAATTCATGGATTGGTTATTTAATTAACATTCTTTATTCATAGAGCATTAGTCTAGGAGGTTGTTTTCACATACACCACTGATGCCATAGTTAGGTAACAGATACAACACGGGTTCTAGTAGGAATGATAGTGGCTGGAACAGAACGTTAAGCTATTGCTTTCAGGCTTCCAAAAAGCATATTGACGCAAAAAAATATATATAGAAAGCTACGTTTTTTTGCTATTTAAATGCTGTATTATAATGTCTACACAATTCATAAATTTAGATTGAGGTTCCAGTGTTGTGCAACAGGGAACAAACGCAACCAAACCTGCTCAAACACCCTGCCCCATTATGAGCAAATGGTCAACCCCGGGTTAATGTTAAACCCCTAGACCATTGAAAATCTCATTACAGGGATCCTGGCACCGAGATAATAACTGAGCTGGCTGTATGGCTGACCGAGTCAGCGACTCCACAGAGTTTTATTTCGCACACATTCCTCCAGAGCCCTTTATTAGGGCCTTGCTCAACGAAGCCGTTCACATCTAACGCTTTACACGACATAACACACAGCTTAGGTATCAGATCGAACCCTTCTATTTTAGCGACGCAAAGCGACGCAAGGGCAGCCATGATACCGAGGAGTCCGCCGCGCGCACAAGAAAGAGTCTTTGAATAATTTAGCATTTTCAAAGACGTAGATGGCTGATCAATTAACCTCTGCGCAGTTGTTTAAGCGGGACTCGAGTGCTTTTTTCATAGAGCGTGGAACCTGCTGTTTAATTACTTCAGACGTTTGGAGTTGAAGTCAAGTGTTTAATTTAGAAATACATTTTCAAACGTGGGCTAAGTCACTTCATTCAAGCTTTGTCTCTCTGTCTTTTGACAAGCAATCACATTTGCTTATGTTGCTACACCACGGCCCACAAAGTCTCAATATTTTTAATTAAAGTTGACACTTACACATATTCTATAAAACACGCCGATTTGTTAAGTATTGAAGACTGTACTGAAAGAAATAGCAGGCAAAAGCTACAATGTGGAGAGAATTCAATTTCCTTGATTTAATTTAATATCGATAAAAATGTCCCACGGTAATATCATGGGAAACATAATGGTGGTAGACAAGCGAAAATAAAATTCAAATTTTGTTGTTGTAACTCAAGGCACATAACTGTATATAACCAAAACATCAATCATTGTGAAGTTATTAACCAAACAGATGCCTTGATTCATTTTCCTCCAGGTTTATCATTTTCAATATGAGCATCTTGAGAGCAAAGTGAAAAAAAAACTTTAACTACGGTACGGCAAGAGCAGTACTCTTGTGCACAGTGAAGCAGACAAACGATCAAGGGCAGAAAACACCCTGCAGACTGGAACGATGTAAACAAACATTGTTAAAATAGCACTTTATGGGGCATATACTCAAGGACTCATCGCCGATTTAGCTGCACTTTTCCGCTACGAAAGTGGCGATAGATTTATCGCCGTATTCACAAGCCTGCGCTAACAGCCGACATCGTCAGTTTACCTGTGATAGCTGCTGCTAAAAACATTTCCAAGGCTGACAGCGACAACTAATGCTAATCACATGCAGAGTAGGCATTCCCGTCCAAAAACTCACGATAACACCACTTCGCGATATTCTCAACTACCAGCCAGATCAGCGATACGGTCTATAAACAGGTGATAAGGCACGTTAGCAGCATGGACTTAAGACCTGCTTTTTTCTGGGCTTAAGTAGGACAAAAACCTGCAGTATAAAGGGAGCCCAGCCCAGAGCCACATCTGAAGACCAACGGATACCATGGAGCTACTAATCATGCAGCATAGAGACCCAAGAGGGCCACAACACCCACCACCACCAGCCCCAGGCCCACACCAACCCCAGGACCACCCCTTCCGGACTTCCACCGAGGCAGCACAGAACAAGACAGCAGACCTTCAGAAAACGCACTAACCTCAGAGACTTAATGGCAGAGAATGTCATTGCCCACTACAGGCTCAAAAGGACAACCATCCTCTGCATCCTGACCCACATTCCCACAGGCTGAAGGTACCAACACAACGGACAACCAACATCCCTCCACAGACAAAGCTGCTGGCTGTGCTGCAATTGTTGGCATCTGGTACCTTCCAACCAACAACTGTCAGAGTCGGACGAGTCTCACAGCCAGCCCTATCAAAGTTCCTCACATCTGTCTTGGATGCCATCATCAGCTTGATACCACAGCACCTTCACTTCCCCCACACTACGCAGGCACAGCTGGAGACCAAGCAAAGCTTCTATGCCATAGCTTGCTTCCCGCATGTGTTGGGGGCAATTGACTGCACACATGTCCTACTTGTGCCCCCTGCAGACACTGCACACAATCACTGGAACAGAAAGTACACGCATTCCATCAATGTGCAGGCAATAGTGGATCACCAGGGACTGTTCACCAATGCCGTCGCCAACTTTCCAGGCAGTGTGCAGGTTTCCTACATCTTCCGACAGTCCATCATCAACCAGCGCTTTCAGGAAGGCACCTATGGAAATGGATTGCTCGTTGGTAAGTACCAATGGAACACACCACACACCTCAACTCCACAATCATACAGCTCACAACTGTGGGAATGCACACGTAACAAAATCACATACAACATGCCAAACAACTTGCCCACCTACCAGACACAACAACACAAGTAACTATGGTAACGGGGGCCAAGCATGTAGGCAAACCATCCACAAAGGCATAGCCCCTCTGCCACACAATTGCAGAATGTGGGTAGAGATGGAAACCAAGAATGTGCGAAGGAGGCAAGTGACCCATTAATAAGAATGTAAGCAATGCCAAGTGTGGCGGTGATGTGCTGGACAGTCTTGAGTATGCAGAGCACAGACGTCCATGTAGACATATACTTCTGGTGTTTGTAGTGATGCGGACAGTGGATGCAACCATGTTACCTCAGGCAGTGGGGAAGGACTTGGACATGTAGCTATGTCGCCACCCCCTGTAAGCATAAGCGTAGTGGGCTGGAGTATGCCAGTCCAGCGTAGGAGTATGAATAAATAGCCCGGGGCTCTGGGCACGGTTCACTTCCGGGATGGCCACCAAAGTAACTATTGCTTGTGTTTCTGTGTCCCCCATATCCTGGCCATAGGCCTACACACATGTGGCTGACCACCTTTAACGGACAAATCTACACCGGCGACGAGGTGGCTATATCACACGCCACCTGGTGCACATCTCATCATCTGCAGGGCCGAGTCTGCCAGGGCGGTGCCCCTCACCATGCCATGATGCCGCCGCCGTGACCGGTGGTGCCTATGCGATCCTGTGTGCCTGCTATATTCCAGCCCGCTGGTCCCCACACCAGTCCGGCACCCATCGGTGATTGCCCGCCCCTGCGCACCCAGGCCTCACTGCTCACCTGCCGCCACCGGCGTGTCTCCAAGAGGGCCCACCACATGCCAGTGCAATCTTCAAGCCAGAGGCCCGCGAGCTTGGCAGCCTCCTCAGCCAATTGCTGGCTTTTGCGCAACAGGCCCCAAGCCCACCCAGCGGCACTGCAACACAGAATACTGTGTGTGCTGACTGCTCCCTTCGGCATACACAGTGGTCCAGCAGGTCTCACACAAATCAAATCCAGTCCAGCCTCCAGGCCTACTGCTTCATCGCAGGCTGTACACCCGCTCAGCTCTTTTGGTGGGCCTACCTCAGTGCACTGCAAGTCATCGCCACTTGGCGGTATGCCTGTGCTGGATGCAGTGCCTCAGGTGCCACTACCTCCGTACACCACAAGTCATCGCCCCATGGGGCTACCCCACAAGTCCGCCTCCAGCAACCAACAGCATGTCCTCCTAAACGCCACTGGAGCCCTTCACAGTCACAGAACCACCCCCGTCCCAGGCAGGCTGCCAGAAAGCCTGTGTGGAACATCTGGAGATGTTCTTCGAAGCGCATGACAACCCAGCGCCGCGGGTAGCCCCACGCCTAGGCGGGTGAGGAGTGTGAAGAAATGGCCCGGTCTCTGGGCGTGGTTCAGTTCTGGGCTTTGAGCGTGGTTCAGTTCTAAGCTGGCCACAAAAGTAACTATGGCGTGTGTCTGTTGTAGCGTTGGCGGCACCCAGACCTTAATTGACAATGTTGCAATGTAGCATGCACTCGGAGGGCGGTCTCGCCGAATGGATAAATAAAGGAGCGCAAGACCGCTTGGGGTCTTGGCTCATACATGCTAACTGTTGTGTTGGTATCTTCATTGCTGCAGCATAAGCCAAAGGCCTAGCCTCAATCGCATACTTGCTTGATCATAGATATGACACATCTGTCTTAGTGGAGAAGTGTGGCTCAATGGTTAGAGCGGCAGACCCTGATGCAGAGGTCTGGCCCGGGACCAGGGTTCAATTCGTGCCTCGGCGGGTCTTGGGCTCAATTTCCTCGGACCTGATAATTCTCGCCTCGGTGCCTATTCTAATCATAGGTCCCACTCTGCAACTCTGGGCAATAGCTTGCTTAATCTCCACAACGGCCCCAACAGTGCTGGGATGCCTGGCTTCACCTTGGGGGTGCCTAGGAGTGGACATTTCACAGGGAAAAGCCAGGAAGGGTTCCACAGCGGTATGGGTACAGCGCCAGGAAACCCCAGTTGGGGTATAAGTGCGCTTTACAAGTACAAATTCATTTCATTCATTCATTCGGAGGAGAGTTGGAGCTGGACCAGTACATGGCCATGCAAACCCCACTTTACATTGTTGCCCATTGGAGGGCCAGCCAGAGTCCTTTAGGGATTGACAAGTTCATCGGAAGAGGAAGAGTTCAGTCCGCAGTCTGATTGCTATGTCATTGGTAGCCAAATCAAATATGGCAGTCCATGTCAAGGGCCATGGTGAGTGTCGCAGAGTGTCTTGGGGGTCAGTGAAAGATGTTATTCCAGGGCATGATCCAGAGGGCAGAACCAAGCTGAGACAGGCCATATGGCGGTGTCGATGGTGTGGAGGTCCTCTTCATCATCAGTGAAGAGATGTACGGTCTGCTCTGCAGGAGGTGTTGATTCTCCCTCTGCAATGTAAAGGCGAGATGCAGTTTAACAGTGTGTTCCAAGTATGTTCACGCATTGGACAAGTTTACAAACAGACTGCATGACAATGTACATTGTGACTCTTGGGAGGCGATGCCTATTTGCTGCAGGACAGTGGACAGTACTACACCATCAGGGATGTGAGGTTGTACTTGTACATTATCATCTCACAGTTTCCTGCTATGCCAAATGTGATTGGCCTGTTTCTACACACAAGCGCCAGCAGTTGTGTCCTCTCTTCTGTTGTGAAAGTGATGCAGTTTGCACCATATTGTTGTCAATGTTGATGTGCTCTGATTTTTATGTGTGTGTGCTGCATTGTGGGAGAGTCGCCCCTGCAGCTCTGATTTTGCTGGCCCTCATCCCTTTCAGGCAGTGTGCCGTTCACTTTTGTGCTTATACAGTGCTGAGATATTGCAGACTTGGGTAAATTGGGCTCTTCGTGGGAGTTGGGACTCTTGGGCATGGTTTGTCTGCAGATGTCTTGTTGACGTCAGGGGTTGTTTGGGCACGCGGATGTGTCAGGGTGTGACCTGCTCCTTCACGGATGTGGTCCACACTCAGCCACCTCAGTGTTGTGGCGTGCACCATGTCATGATAACTGTACTGCAGCCATGCTAATCATCATGCAGTGTCACTTGCATTGTCAGTGTGGCTCATGGACCTGCAGCTTTGCTGGGTACAGCACATGTGCATGGGTTTGTTGTGAGATTAGTGATGTGTGGGGAGGGCCCCCGCTGGGCACATTGTCAACAGGGGCCTACTTGCTGTTTCTATGTTTGCTGCACTAGGCCAAGGAGATCAGGGACATGATCCAGAGTCAATATGGGTGTGCACTGTGCTATATTTAATTGTGCATTTGTGCCATTGTGCCTATCTCCCTCCGTCCCCCCAGTTCCTGGTCATTACTCACCCTGTTGCTGTTGAGTCAGGTCATGTTGAGCAGGAGCCAGTTCCCCAACTCCTGCCACCATCTCCCCACTGATGACTGTGGACACCATTTCCTCCATCTCATCCAGCTCCTGCTGTGATGCTGGACTCCCACCTCCGGTCTGCATTGCAGCTTTCCGGTTGTTAGCGACTTTCAGCTTGGTTTTTCACTTCACATCATTCCAGAGCTTCTTGCTGTCGTCCTCTTCCCTTCTCTTCACTCCAACTGCATTCACCTTGGCCAAGATGGACTGCCATATGGCATTTTTAGTTGCAAATGACACAGTGGAGGTGATGAACAGTTGGTGGTGGTGTTCCATCACCTCCGTAATCACGATCTTGTTTTCCTGTGGACTGAATCGCGGGTTCCTCTTCTTCTTTTCCTTGCCCTTTTCTGTCCCCGAGGTCCCTGGCTGGTCTTCTGGGGGGTTTGCAGGGTTCTGGTTGGCCTCTGTAGTTACTCCAGCTTCCTCCATGATGCTTCTCAGTAAATAGTTTTTTTTTTGTGTGTATTGTTTGCAGCTTTTATGGTGATGTTTCCTGCCTGACATGGGAATAGCAAGCCTGGCGCTGCTTATCGCTGATGTTTTTATCGCTGTTGGGCCCATCGCAACTTTTATCACGTTCGGGTTTGCTTTTTTATCGGTGTCCCGGTCATTTTAAAGCAGACATTTGACGTGTTATCGGGAAACTGTCGCCTGCTCCCGGCGTGTTGAGAATACGCCGTTTACACAGCATTAGTTTCCCGTGAAAGACAGCATTATTGTAATTGTCATTTAATTTATAGAGCGTATTATCTCCCAGAGGTCTCTAAGCGCTGTATAGAGGGTGCACGGGAGCCAGGAGGGGAAGGCGGAAGGCTGCTTAAATATTGCCCCAAGCCTCCAAGAAAAGCAGCGTCTTTAGCTTCTTCCTAAAATGGAAGGAGGTTAGCTTCCTTGCGAAGGATTGGCGGGAGGCTATTCCATGCTTGGGGAATAGATGTCGAGAACGCTCTCCCGCCCATAGAGGACAAGTTGAAACGGGGGCATACCAGTAGGTTAGCTTCTGCTGACTGAAGCGCCCTCCTGGGGACAACACAATGAACATAATTATCAATTCAATAATTAATATTAATTAAAAGTAATTATTAATTGATTATAATTCATTTACTTCCCATCCTGAACCCCAAAAAACCTCACAACCCAATTTGGCACTAAAAACAACAATAAACTATTAAAATAAATTTAAAAAACAACTACAAATTAGCAAACTATACTAAAAACTATATTAAAAACATTAACAATAATGAAACAATTTATTACATATCCATATAAGATATATACTAAAATACATAACAATTAAAAAAAACAATATTATTAACAGCTATATTTCTGAAAACAATTAAAAAAAACAATTAAAAAAATATGGATATTTTTAACATCGATATTCCCAACAGATATTTTTAACATTGATATTACTTACCTTAAAATCGATATTCTTGTCAACAATATTTGTGCACACAATATTTATGCATCACAATATTTATGACTTGATGTTTTTGGCTCTTGATATTTAAAAAAAAAAAAAGAAATGTGTCCAAATACATTGTCGGGTGCTTTGCTGCTCAGCAGGTCCCATATTTTCGGATGTTTGTTTACTGAGTGATCATGTGTTGAGAACTATGCATGCAAGTGTTTGTTGACATGTGGCTTTGCTGTGGCATGTTGTGTACAGCTCTGTTGTAGGTGCTGTTGATGCTTGTGTAGCATGTGTGTTGGGAAGCGGTGTTGAGAACTTGTCAGTATTTGCGTGGGGTGTGTGTGTGTGGGTGGCTGCAGGAGAACCAGCAGTGGGTGCAGGTGAAAGCTCCTGTTATGGTGTGAGGTGCGGTATGGCAGCAGTTGGAGTAACCGCAATCGGTGTCTAGCGACCTAAGGAGTGCTGTGCAGTATTGCTGGGTGGTGATTGAGCCAGGGTTTCTGCCCCTTGGTGTAGTCCAGGCGCAGGCAGGGGCAGATAACTTGCCTTTGCCGTAGGTCCTCGGTGAGGGAGAAGTCCAGGGTGCAGTGATATCACTTCCTGTGGTGAGGGGTGATGGGAATTGAAGACCTCTTGCTTGGCTTCTTCTTTTAAAGATGTTTTGCGGGAAACTCAGTAATGTTACTTCCTGTCCAGACGGATGATGGTAAATTTAGTGATGTCACTTCTTGTGCAAGTGGATGATGGGAGATCTAGTGATGTCACTTTCTGTGCTGAAGGGTGATGGGAATTGAAGGTCTCTTGCTTGGCGTCTTCTTTTAAAGATGTTTTGGGTGGAAAACCTGTAATGTCATTTCCTGTTCAGATGGATGATGGGAAATTCAGTGGTCACTTCCTAAGCAGGTGGATGATGGGAGATCCACTGATGCCATTTACTGTGCTGATGGGTGATGGGAAATAAAGTCCTCCTGCTTGGTGTCTTCCTTTAAAGACATTTTTTTGGGGGGAAAAAACAGTAATGTCACTTCCTGTCCTGATGGATGATTGGAAATGCAGTAATGTCACTTCCTGTTTAGGTGGATGATGGGAGATTAAATTTAAAATTGCGTTGAGTGTCAGAAAAAATAAGCATCCTACTGCATTTCCATGCACACTGCCGGTTAGCCAGTAAAACTGCCACAATTCGCATAGTTCACTTTACAAAATCCTCTTGCTTTGTTGTCAGAGAAAGAAAAATTAACACCAATGTCTACCTTAGAAGAATATGTGCAATTCTTTGGAAGACTAACGTGACATTTGACCTCTGTCTTTGAACGCACACAAATGTGACATGAGAAAAACAATATTTAAAGGCATCTTTATGAAAACTCTTAATTGCATAATATGTGCTGCTATATAACATCATCTCCTGTTCGTGTTTGCTATAAAACCAGAACATTAAATGTCTATTTTATTTTGAATAGCTCAAATTCAATATGTTCTTGTGTTCTCCACACCATATGTAAGTGAACTTATGCTGCGATAGTGGAGATGAGACAGGAGTGACAAATCGAACTTTTCTCAATAGTAGCTGTCTTATAATATTTCCTCAAATATGTAATAAAGATGAAATTGGGGTATGTCTTTTTAGAAGACAGTTTCCTGCTCGCCTAACATTTTCCTTCAAGTTGATAAATGTTCTTGACAACGTTCGGCCCAGGTATGAACTCCTCAGAGCTCTCTCTCTGGGTAGTAAATTATCTTTTTTTTCAGGCAAGGTGCATCTGTCTTCAATGACTATGTCCGCCCTTTCAGCTGCATGGATCGTGAAATTCTGACAAGAAAACGAAAGAACCTTGTAAGATCAGGAAAAGGGGAACCAGGGAAGAGGCACACGTCAAACCCATTTATAAGATGTCTTCGTGATGGAGGTGCGCTCACCTCTGAATGCTCCAGTACCCTTCGGCGGGTCCCAGAGCTGTTTCCTCACAATGCCTGCTCGACGTGTTCTTAAGTACTCCGTATGGATATGCCATCCACAAACATGGATTGATGTGGGACCATTTTGTTGATAATGCGGAAACAAATTTCTCATGCACCTGAGTTCAGATGGCGCAATCTTTATTCTATAAGCTTTTCGTGGAGACACCACTCTGTGAATGCTTAAACAGTGGCATTTGACCAGATTTTGATGACACAAGAATTATTTTTGGGAGGCGAGAAGGTTATGGTTATTCATAAAGGAGTGTCATAAGAACTGTGCACGATAATGGAGGTAGTTAAACTCTGTCCTGATCAGGCTCACACTTCCAGTGAGACATATAACCTGTCCTTGAACCTGGGGCTCAAGATGGCGGCTCAGTATAGAGACACATGTGGTCAAACTTTGTGAGTCGCGGAGCTTCAGCTGCCTGCACTGCACCGCCTGATGCTTGCGAGTCACTATAGTTCTGTGGTGACCAAACAAGGCTAAGATTTATTTCAGGCACAACCCAGTCACCTCCCATCTGGCAAACTGGAACCCATCTGAGGCTCAGAATCACGGTGGAAAGTGTCACCACCTAGAGCTCCATCCTAAAGTTAGACAACAGATTACAACAGATCCTTCTGCACCTAAGCTAAGAGTTTGGGCCTGCGCATTCTGCCCAATCCTTATCTATTTCAGGTGTGAATCCATTTCTCTCAATGCAGTGCAGCCACACTAATAACACAAGTGAAGCACTGTGCGCAAGGCAAGCCTGTCTTGAATTTGACACTTTTTCATTTGTAAAATCTAACTTGTGGAAGAGGATCCTAGTAGTAAAAAGAGACGGTAACTTTAATAACTTATAAAAGTAATCTGAAATGCAGCAACACTTCTCCATTCCCACAACTGTTTTTTAGAAGTCTAAAAAGAAAGCGGCAGACAGCCTGAAAGTTGTATCTGTGGCCCAGCCAACATGGAGAAATGATTGCACGCACCGCTAGAACTGAGCGGCGGTGATGGTACCAGGTATTAGGTAATTGCACGCCGTGAGGCCAGCAAGGGCTCTTAATTCATTTGCTTTGCTCTGTTTTGCACATTGCTCGCACCTTGCACTTCTGGTTTTAAACTTTTAAACATATCTATACTACTATTATAAAGAGAGAACACAAACCTTTGAGCCAGGTAAACTCGGGAACCACAGCACCACTTCAAACACCCGATACATCATTGTAATTGTCAGGGTGTGCAGATGGACATAGGCTATATAAACAAAAAATATGTACGTTGTTTAAGAAATTTAAGTTAAATAAAAACGTAGTCCCTTCAAAGTAGCGCTGGCCGCGACGAGCGTGCTGACATCAGGAGCGGCGTACACGAGCGCGAGGAGGAGCGGCGGAGATCAGCGTGGGGAGGAGCGGTGACGACCGGAGGAGCGGGTGCTTGCAGCAGAGGGGGGGAGGAGCGTGGAGGTAAGGCAAGGGCACGTTTGCAGATGACACCGACTGACTATGAGGATTCTGGCCGACGAGGTCGGAGTCAGAAAACACCCGTGTACCTTGTGACGGCTGTCGGAGTCTGTATGAACTGTGCAACCTGAGCGATATCCCTGCCATCGCCGCAAAATACAAAAGCAAATGTGAGCGACATGAGACCATTACAAGTGAGCAAAATACAAGAGGTAGCAAAAGATGCATTACAAAAGTGACAATCGTGAGGCAGTATGAGGAGCAGGTGCTTGCTGCAGAGAGCGGGAGGAGTGTGGAGGTAAGGCAAGGGCACGTTTGCAGATGACACCGACTGACTGTGAGGGACGGTGCATTACAAAAATGACAATCGTGAGACAGTATGAGGAGCAGGTGCTTGCAGCAGGGAGCGGGAGGAGCGTGGAGGTAAGGCAAGGGCACGTTTGCAGATGACACCGACTGACTGTGAGGATTCTGGCCGACGAGGTCTGAGTCAGAAAACATCCGTCTACCTTGTGACGGCTGTCGGAGTCTGTATGAACTGCAACCTGAGCGATATCCCTGCCATCAGAGCATGTAAGATTTGAGTAACACAAGGGATGGCTGTTCTATCTTAGGAAGGCTCAGGGGGACCCACGGACAACGTCAGGGCGGGCGGGGGCCCTGAAGCCTGATTCCTCCCGGACAACGTCGGGACGGGCTGCTAGTTTTTTTAAATCTGTTGCTTACTTGTGGGATATTGACTCTGCCTCTCGCGGTCCCCGGTTAGGGTGACCAACTGGCATTGTTGCAAATTCAGGACGGTGAGTGTAAAAATTCAGGACACAAATTTAGGACAGGAGGTCAAAATTCAGGACAAAACTTCATGACAATTGGATAAGTTTTACAGACACATCAGAGGTCGCGCTATAGTATATAAGTAAGCCCAGCCATATCCAAACATATTCAACCATTTGCATACCTATCCATCATGTATCCTTCCATCTATCCTTTCACTCATCCATCCCTTCATTCATCCTTTCATTTATCCATCCATTATCCATCCATCCACCCTTCCACCCCATCCATCTGTACACTCATCCATCCACTCTTCTACCCATCCATCCATTCATACACTCATCAATTCAGCCATTTACCCTTTCACCTATCCAGCCATCCTTTCACTAACTACCCATCCACCCAGTCACTCATCCTTCCACCCTTTCAGTCATCCATCCTCCCTTTCTCTCTCCATCGACCCTTTCACTTAGTAATCCTTCCTTCCATCTATCCACCCACCCACCCATCTACTCATCCACTCATGAATCCATCCATTGACCCTATCACTCATCCATCCTTTTTCTCATCCATTTATCCTTTCACTCCTTCATTCATCTATGTATCCTTTTGTCCATCTACCTTCCTTTTCACTCACTCACTCATCCATCCTTACATCCACCCTTTCGCTCATCTGTCTATCCATTCACCCTTGCACGTATCAGTTCATCAATCCATCCATCATTTCACTCATGCATCCACCCACTCACTCACTAATCATCCACCTTTTCACTCATCCATCCTTTCACTCATCCATCCACCATTTTACCCATCCAGCCACCCTTCCACCCATACATCCAGCTATTTACCTTTTCTCTCTTCCATCCTTCCACTCACTCATCTATCCATCCATCCTCTCATTATCCATCTATTCAATCTTTCATTCATCCATTCACCCTTTCACTAATTCATCCAGCCATCCCTTCACTTGCTCACTCGCCCACCTTTTCATATTAATTTTGCGCTGAGCCTTTTTGAGAAGAGGCCCATCAAGAACTTCACCCTCTCTGCAGGAGCCATTCCAGGACTGGGACAGAAGCCACCCAGGGCAGAGACAGGATCCACCACAGGGGGGGACCGAAGCCATCACAGGCCGGGGGAGTGGGGGGCGGACAGGAGCCACCACATGGGGTGACAGGAGCCATCACTGGGGGGGGCAGGAGCCATCTCAGGAGGGGAAACAGGATCCACCAGGGTGGGCACAGGGGTGGGCATGCAGTATTCTAGTATCATCTTGGTCTCTTCCAGGGTGGGGTAGGGCTCCTCACCCCCTCCTGGACAAGACAACGAGAAGACAGGCTCTCTTTCCAAAATGTTAGTTTTGCCAACCCCCACTGTGATGTACAATACTTAAAGGAGATACTCCAAGAGAACTGATTTAACTGATTGTCCTCCATACTTTGTTAATTAGTGTGGGTGCAATTGTGCCATTTCTTTATTTTCTTACATTATAGACTGCATGTTTGAAGAACCGAGGTTTGCTTATAATTTAGTGACAGTAATTACGCTATGTGAAGAGAACCACGTGCTGCCTCGGTGTAATCAGGTTCTAGGATGTTTGGGGCCCTGGACTGAAATGGAATGTGTATAGTCCCTCTAAATTGCGGAGACATGCTGCATTCAGGGCTGTTTGCATCTGAATAGATGCCCCTGCTCCTGAAGCTGCCGCCCCCCCCTCTCAGTCACCTTCAAGCAAGCACCTTCAACAGCTGATCAAGGGCTGAAGGTGTGAGGGTTGCCACCCCGCTGTGCCTCTCCAATGCTGCTGGGTATCTCAGCTTTTGTACTGCCTCGGAGCCTGTTACACCCGACTTCAACAGCATCGAGGCAAGAAGGGAGGTGGGTGGAAGCTGTGCCGGGTTCAGGGAGTTGCGACCGGTGCCCGGTGAAAATTACGGACTAATGGCGTCCGTTAAAAGATCCTTCACGGACAACGGACAGACGGCCGAAATTACGGACTGTCCGTGAAATTTACGGACGGTTGGTCACCCTATCACCGGTCCGTCACGGCAAACAGTGCCGATTGCACAGAGGGACAGATACGACCCCACCCACATTAATCCTCACTTCCTGCCCCCGGGTAAATGAAGCAGATGGCTTGCCGGCGCGTGTTACAGGCTGGTGTACTTAGAACCTTTAATAAATATGATTCTTATTGGCAGAAAGAAAGTGTACTACCTGCTTTAAATTACTGTACCCTGAAAATACAGTTTAATAAAAAAAGAATGTCTTAAAAAATAAAAATACTGTAGTACGTATGCTTGTTGATGCTCATGAACCGGAGCTATAGAGTGAATCTCATGGGCGTATGGAGGGACAATAGTAGCACCAGCTGGTGGGCTTACCTGTTTGTACCCCTTTACTTCCCCTCAGGCTCGACATGGGCCTCCAGCCCATCTCAGAAGGGAAAGGCCTGAGACCAATCCTATACTGGAGAAGGCGCTGGGCTACCCCTGAGCTACTATCATACCAAGAGGGGTGGAAGAGATTTTGTGTCTGCCTATCGCTGGTAAAATCCCTTGGATCAAAGCACCTTACAAAGACCCTAGGAAAGTAGGGCAATGGCTGGCTCTTTTAGTAAGACTTCCATCAAAGCCAGCTATAACCAACACATAATGAGTTTAATGCAGTCACAACGCTCCTTTGGTCTTCCATTCAACGCTATCTTTTTGGTGATGGATGAGTTTAGGTTGGAGCGGTACCTCGATGACATTGAACCCACGGCTGCATGGAAGCTCTACCTCCAGTTTCGCTATGGTACCCTCCCCCGGCTCTCCTTCACTTCAGTAGGGGTCAGCAACTTGAGCAGGACAGGTGGGCGTGTCCTTCCTGTGGTGATGATATGGAAACAGTGGAGCACGCACTGTGCTTCTTTCCTGCCCATGTGAAGGCGAGGAAACAATAGATACTCCCTGTATGCCGGAATCTAAGGGTTAGGAAACATGCAGGGGCTTTACTCATGTTGAGATATGACACAAGGCAAAGTATTGTCTTTGCTGTCTCTCGCTACCTGCTAATGATGGCGAGGACCAGGCGTATGACGTGCCGGCTTTATGTGGGCCTTGCGTAACAGAAACACTGGTTGTCCTCACTGCTTCCGACCCCCTTCATGCACCAGCATTATGGTACAGTTGCTGGGTAATATTGTTTATGTCCCCTTTTCTGACCTAATTTATTGAGACTATGAACTGTTTTATATGCATTGAATTTATCTAATAATTTTATTGTGGTGCTCGCTTGTTATAACCATGTACCATTGCTTCTGCCAGAGTATGCTTGCTCCAATTTTAATGTTAAACATATTTTATACAAAGTTTTTATTTGGACTTTTATGGCTTGTAGCCAAAATAAAGTTCTGACTGAGCATGAGCATGGAGAAAAACAAAAGTGGTACAACTTATACATGTTCAGACATTTGAAGAAATGAGGCTTTAGGTAAGTATTTACAATGGACAGGCGGGTCCCAGCACAAGGCAGCCTGCAGTTTCTCATTCCCCCTAGGCACGTGACGAACATGCATTTGTGGGTGTGGGATGTCTTCCTGCAGCAGAGACAAGCTTATTCTCCATTTGGTCCTTTGCGTAGGTGGAAGGGAGGCTTGGCTGGACTTTTTCTATGGCTACAAAATGGAGTCACCAAGTCATAGGCTGGTCTTTTGTATTCACCTTTGGCATTGTGCAAACCTGCGTAGAATTGAGAAGTTCACCACTGCTTGTGAAATAGAGACTCTGACTGACTTTAATTGAACCAGTTAGGCCATGTTAGGTAACCCTGTCTCCATATTGCACTGGTGACAAGGGTGGGTTACACTAATTTGTTGCATGTACCAGTGTTTTCATGGCCTGTGCATCATTTACCATTAAGGAGCTATATCTCCTCTTGGGCAACTTAGTACAGTAAAGTGAGAAGGTGATGACATCTGAAAACCCTTCTCTGGCTTGCTAATGGTTGTTTTAGGAAGCACCATTTTTGTGCCCCACTGGCTACAGGCTCCGCAGATGCATTACTAACATAGGTCGGGATGGTGTAGCTCTTATTGGATGGGCATGTGAATGTCCTTCATTGTGCTCACTGCTTCTGTGGTCATGTGGCTTGCATTCCTCAATTTCAATTGCATGACACATTGATGGAACAATGATTCTTATCACATAACCAGATACGTTATCTGGTCTAGAGTATGCAGTGATTTAGGCTGTACTTGTGTCACTGCATATTAAGCAGTTAATAGCACCTGGATATAGAGTGAAAGAGGGCAACTGAATCTGTGAGGACATCACTTAATGGGAGAGGTGTGGCGCCGCGGCCAGGGTGACTGACGCTGGAATCTGGGGATCACGGTTCGATCCCCGGGGCCTGCGGCAGATTAGCCCAGCACCATGTGACTCTGGGCAATAGCTTGCTTAAACTTCCCGACGGCCCCCAGCGCCTGGAGACCCTTACTGGTGATTGTTCGCGCTTTACAAATGTGGATTATTATTATATTATTATTAATGTGTATGTCCTACTTCCCTTTGCCAAGAAGTTACAGGATATGCTATTTCACATTAGATTGCAAGGCTATCAAGGAATAACTAATGCAGACCTGCCAACTTGAACAAACATTTCACAGTGTGAGAAGGGGGTGGGACCTTGGAGGGGTGGGTCTTTGTTCCGAGAAGTACCTAAGATGCACTTTTGCCCACACTCTGCCCCCAAATCCCCTCCTCCAAATAAAAAAAAAAAATCTTGTTGAGGCTGGTGTCTATGTCCTGGGGTGTTATCACCCCCCTTAATGGACATCACAAGTTCAAAGACTCAGAAAACAAACTGTAAAACCACTATTTACAGTGGTTTTCAGCTTGTTTCCCATACAACCATCAGCTATCGGCTCCTCGCCAGGTGACCGTGTGATGGGAGGCGATATGGTGTGCCTCACTGTGACACCAACTGATTTGGCAAGTCTGCTAATGAATTTGTGTCCTGCATTGCTGCCAAGGCCGGCTTTTGCAAATGCGGTTGCAAAACAATAGTAAACAGCATTGAGTCTCGCTATTATGAAGGGACGCCCCTTCCTAACAGCGAGATGAAGGCACACCCTTTCCTAATAGCTAGAGTCGCAAACACTATTTGGTGAGTCAGTGACTCGTTTGCACATGCCATTACCATTTTTTTCGGTCGCAAATGGGCTGATCTCCCATTTGCGAGCGCAAAAAAGGGTCGTACATCTGGCCCTTAATGATTTGAGGTACATTTGAGCTGTAATATAGTCCTTCATGCATTGCAGTCCAAACACTCTGTAGGTAGCAGAATTGTACAACAACCAACCAATTGCACAATGAGAAAGAGAAATATTTCCATGGGCAGATCCAAAGCCCACTCCCCATATAGTTTAAAGAATTGTTAAAAATTGGTATGGCAGACAGTTGCACTGTCAAACCAGACCTAAAAACGAACTGAAGTGAATAAAAAATGTGAATGACGGCAAGGTGTTACAGTTGCAGCGGGTCTCCTTGTAGTGTAAATAGGTGGTGCCAGCTGCAGTGGCTTGCCCCTAAGCATGTTGAGTCATGGCACTTATTATTTTTTATTTTACCAATTAAGTACTGTTAAAAAACCAATAGGTCTCACCTTTAACATGTGAGCGCTGATGTTTTGGCTTTGCCAATGTGGTCCTACTATTAAATGTAATGGAACTGACTCTACAACACTGGAAGGAAGTCTTACCAGGCTGGGCCATGATTTAAGTCGAGCAATATCAGATATAAGCAGTTACTGAATAACTCACTCAGACATCTTGCAAACAGTCAGTCATTTTGTTAGTTCGGTGATCCTTTTCAATCGAAACACCCAAACACCATCAGACTTTTTAGGAGCAACATTGGCATGGTGACACATGATATTGATAGCTTGGAAATCAAAGATGCTGCCATTTAGAATAATAAATGAGAATGATGTCACAATGGCAAAATGCAGTAAATGTATATGTCCAAATTAGTGAAAGGAAGGAGATGGTTAATAACACAATATAGTACACCCGTTCACATGAAAGAGATTAGTTTAGTTTTTTTCTGTATACGTACCAAATGAAATTATCCAGTAATATTATTAAAAATTGAGACTTAGCTTTTACTTATTACAAGAAATCATCTGGACTTCGCAGTTGTACAAACTCAGCTGGGGCAAACCGTTTTCAAATACCGACACTCTGTTAAACAAAGGGCAATGTAACCATGACACGTCTTGATAGCAGTGCAACCATGTTAGATGGCTACATTCAATTCCATAAAGTGCAAACACAAAGTGCTCGAGGCTGCAACAATCACAGGCGCCTTCTTCCTTACTTTTATTGCAACATAACCTCTAAAACGGCAATAAAGACAAAAGTCGAACTTGCTGTAAATTAAACGCTTAATATTATCAATGTATGTCCTTTTGAGTTTTGAGATCCCCCTTTCTTAACCGTCCACTCCCAATAAAGCAACCTTTCACTCTCATTTTTTTATGCCATAAAAGCAAAGAAATTGAATTATTGGGAGGTAACATGCTCCTGAATACTGGCCTGTATAGTGCTACTAGATGTGGAAGCCTGCTCATAAGAATCGCCGACTTTCGGGTGTGATTCCCCAGAACACTTAAAGCTGTCTTTAATGAAACTAAATCAGAGACTGTAGTAAAAAATACAAAAAGAGAAAAAAGCTGCTCGCTCATTTCTCTGCTATCACTTTCTTTCACGCAGGCACACACAAAATGTGGAGAGCGGTTGGGAGAGGGAGGAGGAGGAGAACAGGGGTGAAAAAAGTACATTTCCCAGCGTCAGCTCAACATTCTCTGATCCTGAGCACAAAACCCTTGCATGACAAATAAAACAATCAAGCACAAGTTAAAACTAACAAGGTGAGAAGGATGCGGCACGCATAACAGCTAGAGAGGCCGACTTTGAAGTTGGGGAACTGGGCTCGAGTCTCAGTGGGAGGCTCAGCATCCTGTGATTCTGGACAAATAAAGTTCAAAGAATCTTTATTTCGGCGAAAGCCATAAAAGAAGACAGCAGCAGTATATAAAAATCAGTGTAAACAAATGACAATAATAAATAGTACAATTAGCAGCACGAATAAGTCCTCAAACAAGTTAAATCAACACCTAACAATGCGACACGTTTTAGAGCAGACACATTTAAAAAAAAAAATAGTTTTCATAGTATCAATTAAAAAAGATAAAAGAGCGTGAGAAACCGTAACAGGACCGACACAGGTTCAGGCAATTAGGAGCCTGCGCTTGTGCCACATGGCCACAAGAAATTTTGAAACAGCACATACAATTACGCCAGTTGTGTCAGTTTTAAATATTCTAAATAATGCATGCATTGTTTGAGGGCCAAATTTTTACAAAGTGGAACTAGCCAGTAATTCCTAGCCTTGTGGTATCCTGGGCAGAAGAATAACGCATGTAATTCATTTTCCTCCTCACATTCACAGGCAGGGCAGTTTTTTGGAGCATTGGGTAGCCGCCTACTAGTAAAGGCTCTCAGCGGGAGCACACCATGCCTCCACTGAACATACAGCTTTTTTGAAAGAACTGGGTAGATATCGTCAAGAAACTGTTCAAATAAGTAAGAGTCTTTAACTTGCAAGAATAGAGCAGTAATTGAACCAATTTGGGGATTGGATAGTACGGTGTTCAGTTTGTCTGCACGAAATATGTATGTCAACTGGGTGCGAGACAATCTTCTACATCCATCCTCAGGGTCAAGCCATAAATCAGGGATTATTAACCTAAAGAGTTCCCTTTTTACATAAAAAAGCCAGGGAATCTTTCCCGAGCCATTAACGGCCAGTATTTCCTTAAGTTCCTCTCTGTATGGTGCTAGCTCAGGGGTGACCCATAGCCTGCGCCAGAATCTTAGCGGTTTTAGGGCTAGTTCTTCATCGATAGGTCTAATTCCCAGATCTAACCTTAGGGGAACCAGTGGGGAACTGGGTGGTAGAGCCAAAAGCCCACGTAAGATTTTATTCTCAGTTTTAACAACTTCAGGCCTGGTACTGTAGCCCCATAGTTCTCCCCTGTACATTATAGCACCTCTTGCTTGTATTTTGTACACCTCCAATGGTGGACCCACAGGTTTAATAGTGGACTTATTTGATAGCCTGAGGATTCCGCCTGAAAGTCGGGCCAGTTTAAGCTGTGATTTTACCTGCTGGGGTTCCCGTGTCATGTTTTCGTTTAAAGTGAGCCCCAGGTAGTCAAAAGTCTTGACCCTTTCTAACGTTGTCGTCCCCAGGTATGGGCTTGGGCATGAGGTTCTTGGTGGATTGAAGATCATATATTTAGTTTTTGAAGTATTGATCTCTAAACCTCTAGCAGTACAAAACTCATCAAAACCATCCAGAATTCTCTGTACACCCATTGGGGATTTAGAGAGCAAGAGGGTATCGTCGGCGAACATAATCGCTGGAACCCGGTTCCCTGCCAGTTTCAGGGCATCAATATTCTGGATCCCATTAAGGTGCCCAATTACACCGTTCACGTAGAGGCAGAACAGGGTCGGTGCAAGTACGCAGCCCTGCCTTACCCCCCTGCCAACAGGGAATTTGGATGAGAGCCTGCCGTTTTTCCCGCATCTAACTTGGCCATAATTGGCCTCATGCAACCTTATCAAGATGTTCAAGAGATAGGTGGGTACACCAAGATCTGAAAGAACAGCCCAGAGTTTCCCCCGCGGTACAAGGTCAAAGGCCGAACGAAGGTCGACAAAGACCATGTAGAGGCTGCCACCCTCTAATCGCACCGTTTTCCAGTATAGAAGTTGTAAGCGGAAAATTAGGTCCACAGTGGAAATGTTCTTTCTAAAACCTGCCTGGTACGGACTGAGAATGTCTGACTCATCGATCCAGTCTTGCAACCGGTCCAATATGAGTCTTGCGAAGATTTTTTGGGGCACATCAATAAGGCTGATCGGTCGGTAGTTGGAGGGGAGCAGAGGAGAGTGTGGAAAATTAGTACGTTTTGGTGAACATTATCTGCGCCATCTTGCCTCTTCCCCTGATGCCACACTTTTGTCGTGCGCGCCCGCCATTTTAAGATGCCCCGATCAGAACAAACCCTTTTGCATGCCGCTGGCCCCTGACATAGCCCTTTGCCTTCACTGAGCCTGCACGCTGACCACCCCCTGCTTGCACCTGCCTTGAGTCATAAACCCCTCTTCGGCGCTGCTCTGCCCCAGGCCCTCATCCTGTTCCCAGCGCGACACCTCCCTGCTTTCCTTTCATGATCTCCGGCCCTTAGATGCAAACCCCCTTTTTCCCCGTGTGCCCGTTTTGTCCTCCCCGTTCCCAAGCCGACACCCAGCTCTGCCGATACCATCCTCGCCCCTCCCCGTACAATAGAAAGCTTCCCCCATCAAAGAATCCCCGGGTTGATCAAAGCCCCCCACCCCATGAGATCCGATCAAACTCCCCACATTCCGTGAATCGGCGGATTATCCAGCTGCGCGATGCTCATCACCTGTTGTGACTAGGGTGGGGACTTCAACTGTAAATGTGTGTGGGAACGGGCCCAAAGGGGAGTTCCGAGAATGTCTTTTCCGTACATCAAAGCTTTTACATGTATGTGTAATCTACAATAAAGTCATAAATGTGGGTATAAGAGGCCAGGCCTCAGAAATACAGTTAGAGCACCTCAGAACGATACCTTCTGTCCGTTTCGTTGTGTTCTCCTCCGGAGAGAATAAAAAACCTTGTTTCCTGCTTTCCAGTCTCCAGCGCCTGCCTCTTCATTGATTTAAATAACTAGGGGGTCACAGAGGCAATACCGCCGGGCAAATATCGATTGTCCCCGACCCGATTGAACTTTTTACAATTGGCGCCCAACGTGGGGCCCATCAGCGACTCGTGGATCCAGTGGGAGAGGTCCTGACGACAGAGTGAACGACTGCAACGGTCGGGAGAGCTCTTGCCCAATAGACCCTCGTCTGGCAGCCGATCATCCGAACTTCACTAGTTCCGAACAGACCTCTCTCGAGTGATCTACGGTCCTGACTGGGAACCATCAGGAGTGCCGTGAGAAATACGAGAAAAAGAGGACGATCGGGCGCTGGATTCGGAAGACAAGAAACTGTCCACATGGTCCGGGTAAGGTCGTGTTGCCACGACAAGTCGCGAAAAAAATTTGTTTTGATTGCTTGATTGTTCAAAATACTAGTATTGCTTTGTTTATTTTTATTTGGAGATTCACTGTCTGCAAACGGAGAAGCAACAGGCTCTCTCTCCCTTTGCAAGCAGTGGAGGATAGGTAGGGTAGCAGCCGTGCTTGTTCTTTTTCTCCCCCACTCAATAATTGCTTGAAACTGAACTGTTGTTCACAAAACTATTGTTTCCTGGAGATTCCCTGTCTGCAAGCAGGGAAGAGACCACCCTTTTTGCAGATAGTGAAAAGGGTAGGTAACGCAGATCTTTGCGGACCTACTCATTCTCCCCATTGTTATTTATTGGTTGTTTGGTTTTATATTTTTTTTTGGATCCATGAGGTATTCACTACCTGCAAACAACGTAGAATAGAAATATTCTGTCTAGTCTTTGCACCTAGTGATAAGATAGGCAGTGCTGACTTTTTAGTCCCTCGTTACGAGCCGTCATGTCTGTCTTCTCCCCATTGATAAATAGCCTGTTTAGCCCGGACCGGGTGTTAGAGGTGGACCATATAGCTCCACTAGAAGGCACCCCTAATAAGGACATGTTCATAAACTATGGGTTAGTCACCATAGCTTATAATAAATTATGGCACAGGTATACCGAAGATAGCCAAGACAAACAGTGGCCACTGGCAGGATCCTTTGACCTTGATAAAATAGAAACGTTAGAAATAGCCCTTCGAAATAATAAGACGACGCCAATTATGCTCGACAGTCTCGGTATGTGGCGCAGAGAGGCTACGAAACGACAGAGAAAAGACGAGGATAAACCAAGTAGGGAAATATACCGACAGGACAACCCCAGGACACCGCTACCCACAACTTATCCCCCGACACTATGCAAAGGACGACCAGACTTAGGGTCAGACCAATGCGCTTTTTGTAGGTATGTCGGACACTGGAAAGCCCAATGCCCGACTCTACTGAGCGTGAGTAAAGGCAAAGGGCCGACAAGAACGACAGACCGACAGTACGAGAACAGGCGCGAGACAGAGAAGAACCCGACTTACATAGACAGACCAGACAGAACCACCACGTTTGATTATGCCCGATGGCACAGATTTCGCCAGGAAAATCTCAGCGGCGTGCTCAAGTTCTCCTAGGTCGGGCAATGTCAAGACGGGAACCCAGCCTCGTTTAAAATTCACAGACGGAAAGAGATAATTATGACCGATAACTGTTTTTATATTTGTCTTGGGTCTTTGTATGTCGTACTTGTACTGTCCCCCGTCTGAGTTTGTGTGTATGTAATGTGCAAATCTGCGTCATCCCCCTACACGTGTTTCCGTGTTACTCGACCTCTGTTAGCAGAAACTTAGCATAAAAGCAACCTGGAAAGAAAGAAATGGTGAAACAACATCCGTAGACCATTAATGAACTTGAACTTTTAATTTAACACAACAAACAAGGAATAATAACGATAAACTGTAGAAAATGAAAGTCAAACAGAACATCCGCCCCCCCCCCATTCTGGAACCTTCCAAAGTAGGGCAGGGTTACGGCTACGCCCAACCAACGGCAACCCATATAAGGCGAGCCCCGCCGCCAACTCTTGGTCAGGAAATCTTAACGTATGGGGGAGCCGGAGGAGAGGCAGGAGCCCGCAGCCTGGGCATTTGCAGGTAGTCCCGCCACATGTCTCCTTGGCCGGCCGCAACGGGCCTGGAAAGACTAAGGTAGTCCCGCCACATGTCAAAAGGAGAACGAGGCACCTCTTCCCTTTCTCTTCCGTCACGGCCGCAGCAGTCCTGGACGGCGGGATGTCCTGCACGTACCTCCACAACAATTTGTCCAAGTTGGGCTGGGAGGGAGAGGCGACGCGGACGAGCCTCTCCCACCTCCACCGGTAGGAGGTTTCCCAGCCCCCAGCCCGACGCCGAACACCCCCAGTCAGGCGATGGTGCCCATACTTCCACAGCACCGGACACACCATGGTGGCACCCCAGTACTTGCGCAGCACCGAACGTACAATGGTGGCACCCCAGTATTTGCGCAGCACCGAACGTACAATGGTGGCACTTGGGGAACACCGGATGTGGAGAGGCCTTCATGCGGGGCGATGAAAAGGAGCGGCATGGAGTGCACCGGGAGAAGGAGACGATGTGAACGAGTCTCCCTCGCCCCCCAGGTGGGGGCATCACAGCTGCACCCCAGCTGAACGTCCCGCTCTCACAAAACAGGGACCTCTTCCTTTCACTCCGAAGGGTCTCTTCCATTCTTGCAAACTCGACGAGAGTGGCCCCTGTAGGGCCTCAAAATGGCGTCTGGATCCGCTGGAAGGCGGGCCCCGGCCACTAGAGTAACTTTGACCAGCCGTATAACTCGAACATTTGTCCCATGGAGCACGAGCCCCCATCTCCGACAGCATCTCCGCAGCCTTGAAGATCATACAAAGGTCCCCGGCGGAACCTTCGGCCTTTGCAGGTTTCCGGTAAGGGACGGCTGCCTCGATCGCCAACGAAACAAACATGACATTGCCACACCTTCTGTTAGCGTGAATTCTAGAACTGCCGAAAAGGACTCTGGTCCAAACTGCCAGTAATGGAAACATTTCCCCCTGATGCTGCTTCCGGACTGTGCCGGCCCCGCCCAAAATGGCGCTGGTATCAATCGGAACTTACGAACACCTCGTGGTGTTCCTTCGCACTAATATAAACTTGATGTTCTGAGATTTTATATGATCCTTTGTACACTTGGCTAGAAAAGACGAAGAGAACTCACTCGACGAATAGTGTGAAAAGATCCCCGTTACAAATGTTGATTACGAATGTACAATGTATTATATTTTTATAACTGATGTAAACCTCATTTACAACGCACACGTACGGTATGCATATAGGAAATCTGATTACAACTGTTATGATTATGCTTCTAAATTATGAAAATATATGCCCCCGAACCCCCAGCCAATTAATAGACGTTTTAGTCTCTTACAAATGAATGAGTAAAACTTTCCGATGTTTTTATTGCTGCAAACGACACCCCCCACTGTACGCACTTTAGCCATTGCCACGACCGACCAAATACGACCGCACCCTCATAATCCATATGCTGAAATGATTTTGCAAAATAAAGTCTTTGAAACTATGGACGGGTATTGCATGCTTTATTTTTAAACAATATGGGATGGGTGGGAAAGTTCTTTTCTGTGCACCCTACTCTGCTCTCTCTTTAAGGTTAAAAGAAGATGGTTGCCCAGCCCTGGAGGACGGATCGGACCGACAACACGACACTCCGCCTTCAAAGTACGCGACTGACTCATGAACTCTCGCGTAGAGGAAGACCTTGACTTCCAAGGATGGGTAAAACGAATGGTGTAAATGAGGGAATGTAAAAGGAGGGTGAAATGAAATAATGTAAATATTATAAAGTACAACGTTCCAAAGTAGCAGGGACCCAAGAACCGAAGAACTTTAGAACGCCACGGCGTTGAAAGAGGTTTAAGGATCCCGATAGTGAGATATATCCTTTGACTAGATACCTCGCACTAGGCACCTCTGGTTTCCTTTTTATGTTTCCCCGCACACGCCCTACATGAACACACTACCCCCCCCCCTCGACTCCGGAAACCATATCCCCGGGGACCCTGCCCCAAGGAGGAAAGACGAGTAAGAGGTAAGTAAAGGACTTATGAATCCATGTATTTGAATGCGCGCGAATGCTGTCTCCCCCACCCCCCCCCCCCTTTTTTCCTCCCTCTGCAGGTTACATCAGAGATTACAGCCAAGGTGTGGCGAAGATCTGAGACCTTGCCATGTCTAAATACACGAAACGGACTAGCGCCGCAGGGCGGTGTCTAAGCACGCCTGCAAACTACTCACGTATCGAACAGACCCGGAAAATTAGCACAACTTGATAGAAAGTGATCACCCTTAAACCAGACCGGACGAATGAACCCATGTCACGTATGAGGCGAAACTGTGAGGGAATGTGTGTGTGTGTGACTGAGGCGTTGACCCAACTGGTCAAAGGACCGGGAATGCGAGAAAGTGCGACAGAATGGTACCTCCTTTTTTCTTCTTTCCTTTTCTCAAAGCACGTCCCCTCTACCCTGTCTAATGCTCAAACTGCATGATTACAAGATTCTAACGCGGACTTGTGAATACCCTTTACTGTGTAATGCACTAAATAGCCTTTCTTGAATACACTGCCAACCTCTCTGTTGCACGTGTACTATTTAGCCTGCCGTTGCACTCTCTCTCTCTCTCTCTCTCTCTCTCTCTCTCTCTCTCTCTCTCTCTCTCTCTCTCTCTCTCTCTCTCTCTCTCTCTCTCTCTCTCTCTCCCTCTCCCTCTCTCTCTCTCTCTCTATTTTTGCACTACCACTCTTCCGAGTGGTTAGCCCCGAAATTGACAGATTGCCACCCCTAGCACACCACCTAATTGGCTTCAAATACCGTCAGTATTTGCACAAACGCTTGTCTTTAATACAATCACCCTGAGGCCGCGTCATTACCTCTCCTTTTCCGCTAGAAGTCAATGAACCCAGGTTGGGCCGTAAGGGAAAGGACAGGTAAGACGACAGAGGTTCCCTAATCTGACCCGAAATAAGGGAACTACATGTCAACGGCTCCTATAGTATAAAACAAGGACCTCAGAATACGCGACCCTCCCCTCCCCGAATTGTCGCAATACCCAAACCAGAAAAACGATCACCCCCGTTACCTCCCCTGTCTATGTCCCTGGTTGTTTCCCATAAAACCCCTGTCCTTCCTAGTTAAGTAACCGGGCTGTAAAAGGTTACGTAGGACCCAGAATGATGTTTTACAAGGTTAACAGACTAGACCAAGGTAAAGAAATCATCAAAATGAACCCCGCAGTAGTTGAAAAACAGGATGCACCGATAGAAAGGAAATGTTTAGCCATGTTCGTCTCTCAGCAAAATACCTGTGTAGTACCATGTTGACGACTCACTGTACCCTTTTTGTAAATGTAAAACTCTAGCGAACGGCATATCTTTGCCAGATTTGTCTCCCGAAGGTGGGTTACCATCAGATGAACTGTCATGCCTGTAATAAATAATTATGAAGGAAAGTCATAGTAAATCCAACAGGTCCGCCACCGGTCATTCATATGCCAGTTGTGAACATTAAATATAACGGACATTTTCATTCTTTGCCTGGAGCTGGGAGAGAAATAGACTTTTTGATTATCTTCATCTGCAAATTTTCTAAAGACTGTCTTTTCAAACTTGTTTAAGGGTACCGCTGTTGGAGGAGAGAAGGACCGGATGTGGGAGCACGAGGCCTGACTGCAGACTAAGGAACACCTGCGACATTAGCCAAGGCGAGACCACGACTGAAAAGAGCTGCAGGACGAGGCACTGTTTCTGACAACATGAGAAGAAAGGGTCGACCTGATGCCCCTGCTCGATGTCCAGTACTTGTCGACAAGTCCCCGCTCTCTGAATTCGGTCACATGCTCGCCTATTTGAAGTCTCTCGTTCTCCTAGTTTGTTCCTAATTTGGCCTTGCTCCATCCCCTTTTCCTCTGACCTACCCTATGGACTGTTTTGTACTCTCTTCTTCCATCTGAACTCTCTGACAATCACCTCAAAGGACACAGGGCGAAAAGGACCTTTTCGACCGGAGACGCGAGGAAAGGGTCGTGCCCTGCAACGCAGAACTTAGAACAGAGCTGGACTCGTAGCTCCACCGCCGGTGCTCAACAGCGCCAACGAAAGACCACAAAGAACAATGAGAACTCGTAAACTTCGAACATTTGACATCCTCAACCACCGTTTTTGCTACGCCTCATTTCTCTCCCAGCCACCATTGTATTGATCCTGCTCCAATCCGAATCCGAAATATGTATTAACCTGCCAGTTCACGTTATGATATGTACTTGCTGCTCGCCGTTTTTGTATTTCTTTCCTATGACTTTCCTGCTGAACAAATTTGTCAAAGTTTATCAAATAGGTGCACCTCCTAAAAACTAGAAACCTCAAAATGTATTGTTTACAACTCTTTTTCATCTAGGGTTCCTACCGTTTTCTTTCTCATGCTCACCACAGTAGAACCGAATAGAAAATGAACCAGCAAGATGTCTTGAATATGTTAAAGGGAGGACTGTGGAAAATTAGTACGTTTTGGTGAACATTATCTGCGCCATCTTGCCTCTTCCCCTGATGCCACACTTTTGTCGTGCGCGCCCGCCATTTTAAGATGCCCCGATCAGAACAAACCCTTTTGCATGCCGCTGGCCCCTGACATAGCCCTTTGCCTTCACTGAGCCTGCACGCTGACCACCCCCTGCTTGCACCTGCCTTGAGTCATAAACCCCTCTTCGGCGCTGCTCTGCCCCAGGCCCTCATCCTGTTCCCAGCGCGACACCTCCCTGCTTTCCTTTCATGATCTCCGGCCCTTAGATGCAAACCCCCTTTTTCCCCGTGTGCCCGTTTTGTCCTCCCCGTTCCCAAGCCGACACCCAGCTCTGCCGATACCATCCTCGCCCCTCCCCGTACAATAGAAAGCTTCCCCCATCAAAGAATCCCCGGGTTGATCAAAGCCCCCCACCCCATGAGATCCGATCAAACTCCCCACATTCCGTGAATCGGCGGATTATCCAGCTGCGCGATGCTCATCACCTGTTGTGACTAGGGTGGGGACTTCAACTGTAAATGTGTGTGGGAACGGGCCCAAAGGGGAGTTCCGAGAATGTCTTTTCCGTACATCAAAGCTTTTACATGTATGTGTAATCTACAATAAAGTCATAAATGTGGGTATAAGAGGCCAGGCCTCAGAAATACAGTTAGAGCACCTCAGAACGATACCTTCTGTCCGTTTCGTTGTGTTCTCCTCCGGAGAGAATAAAAAACCTTGTTTCCTGCTTTCCAGTCTCCAGCGCCTGCCTCTTCATTGATTTAAATAACTAGGGGGTCACAGAGGCAATACCGCCGGGCAAATATCGATTGTCCCCGACCCGATTGAACTTTTTACAAGAGCCCTTCTTGAAAATGGGCACTATCTCTGCTCCCCGCCAAGTATCCGGGACCGACATACCTCTTAGGACCGCATTAAACAGTATTTGAAAGGATGGGGCCCAGATTTTAGGCTCTTGTTTAAAAAGGTCTCCTGGCAGTTTATTCACCCAGGGGCTTTCCCAGCGGCAAGTTTGGAAATGGCATTGGAAATTTCAGGTACCGTGAACTCTATGTCTTCCGTGTCCACAGGCACTGTCGGAAGGACAATTGGGTCCCCAGTACTCTCACATAATCCCTCCATCAAGTATAGGGCCCGATAGTGACCTTCCAAGGCCACTGGAGCTATATTCGATTCTAGGGCGGCCTTTGGTTCACTGGATTCATTGTTAATGATAGACCAAAATGTGCGAGAGTCTTTGGTTGCGAGTGCCAACGATAGGTTTGTCCAGTTCTCGTGGTCCCACTCCACCTTGGCACAATTAATCAGATGTTTATATTGCTCCCTTCTAATTTTAATCATTGGTCTATCATTTTCCTTAATAGCCTGCAGTAACTCAGTTTTTGCCTTCCTACAAGCGGTATTGTACCAAGTATGAGGGGATGCCTTTTTAATTTTCCCTGTAATCCGGGGGTTTTAAATCTCAGCCGAATTAACCAATAGGGACTCATGGAGAGACTCCAATTTAGTGAAGTAGTCAGAGGTTAGTGGTTGGCTGATTAATGCCACGACCTCCGTAAAAAGGGGAACTATGACTCTATAAAGTTTCCCTAATTGCTCAGGGTGTTCCACTAGGTGATGCCATTTGACTCTACGCCTATTGTTAGAAGTAATAAGATTATCATCATTGGCTCTGGAATCCGAAGAGTCATATCTGCTGATGTAAGGTGAATTGAGTTCTAAAATGAATGCATTATGGTCGCTACCTGCACTGGTAAGAACAGCAAAATCCTTGACTAGAGGCCATAATCTTGTTTCAACTAAAATGTAATCCATAAGAGACATGTGCCCAGGTTTGTTGTAAGTAAATTTAGCTGGGTTATCTGAGTGGGTTCTGCCATTACATGCTCTTAGAGAATTGTTTAGGGTAAGTGCCGTAATTTGGAAAGCCAGCGGCGTCCATGCCTTAGGTGGTGGAACTTGGGATAGCGGTATCGACCAGTGGTCGTCCTCTGCTGATAGCGCTTCATCGTTAATACCTTTAAGGGAATCAAAATGGCAGTTAAAATCACCGCCAACCAGCAGACGAGTGTCACTCAGAATGGTGGGGATGAACAAAGCTAAGTCCTCAATAGTGGTGGACTCGCTACACAAGCCCACGGGTCGCGAATAGACATTTATCAGTGCTAGCTGAATGCATTGGGCCAGGTAAGAACTACACATAAAATGTCACTGGAGTGGGTATCCATTAATTTAGCAGTGCAGCCAAGGTGTGTGTCAACCCAAATAGCTAAACCCCCAGAGGGGCCGGTACATCAAATGAAGCAAAACCAACCCTGTGCTGCGCCGTTCGTGCCCATGTCTCCTGGAAGAGACACACATCGGCGTTATCAATAAGAGAACCCCAATCTGGTCAGCTCAACTTATTAGCGAGCCCTGCCAGATTCCAAGATAATATTTTAAGCGAGTCCAACTCGATACCAGCCTCGTCAACCTCAACTGGATCTATGTTTCCTGCATCTGTCGGGATATCTGGGCACACTAAAGTTACTGTCGAATGATGGGAGGATTCCAGGATCTCTTCCACTGTCAGAAAGGACTTGGATATTAATATTAGTTAATGGGGTGGTTCCTGAGAGCCCATACAAACCCGCCTGCTTAACCCCACCAATACATTCATTATTCCTTTCTTGTGGGCGTCCTCCCAGCATCGCCCCTGCCCGGTCCTCTTCAATCAGTGCCCGATTTAATTCACCCAGTGGGTGCCCTAGTCAGTCAACAAGGTCCAGGCCTCTATATCTATTGCGTAAAGGTACAGCGACAGGGCCTGTTGGTTCACCCATTTCTCAGCGGCTTGACCCGTAACTCTGACGGCCCACCAGGGTCCATGGATGACCAGACCTAGTATTAATGTTGGTATGCTGGTGCCCTGGGGGATAAAAATATACCAGAGGAAGTGGCTGGATAATTGTGGAGGAGGGAGGATGGGGCCAATGACAAATGTGGTACACTGCCCGTGGGTATCTAAAATTTACCAAGACACAGTCCCCCTTTATATCCTTTGGCCTTTGACCCACTCAGGTTACCCTGTGAACAAATGGAATCTCACTTGTCACAGTAGGTGGAAGTGGTCTGTTTTTATTTAACCAGACTGTGACCTTATTTTTAAGCGAGGTATAAGATTCCTCGCTTTTATTCTTCAATTCCGGGACTCCAGTTAAAACCACAACATATGGACTAGATTGGGGCGGTAAATCAATTGTCAGGGGCTTTGTATGGTTAGTTGGGCCATATATCAGGTTAGGTATGTTGTCATCCGGGCATATAGGGGAAATATAACTAGGATCAAGACCCAACCCCGCATTACAGATGGTGTCGGCTTTCTCAGCTCTAGCCGGATCTACTGTCGCGGCCATCAATGCTGTGGGAACTGGTGCAGCCAAGGTACCCATCCCCACATTTATTGGAGTTAGGGTCGGTATCTCTTCATTAATGCCCTTATTATTGCCCCTATTATTTAATCCATCGAGGGCTACGGGTACAGATTTATCCTTGGGTTTGGAGAGTTTGGCTACATCCCCCGCTATACAATTAGAGACATTAGTTACTGAAGCTAAACTGGCTTCAATGGCAGTCAGTCTGCGAGTAAGGGGCAAAAGAGAGTCAGCAAGAAGAGATCCAAGTTTGTCCCAAAAAGCATTATTCACGGAAGATTTGTGGGGAGTTAGAGTCAAGTGTCGCTGATTGTAATGCTACTCCCACCGCTCCCGAATCTTCTGGACAGATTGAAACCGCCTGCTCATCCTCATCCATTTCTTGATCTATGAGTTTACTATGACAGTGACTCTTTGAGGATGCCTAATCTCGTTTCTTTTTAATCACTCCTCGTCTGGACAGGGCAGGTTATTTCCTACGTGTTGGATCAGTGGTCAAAGACCTTGTTTTAGGAGGAGAAGCCTGAGTTAGTGCCCCCACCTCAGTGCCTGGCTTTGAGAAGGACTCCACTGTTGGGATGGCCAAAGAGTTACTGTCACAAGGTGTGTCCTGTGTATGAGAGCTATGCAAGGAACATGCCTTCACGTGCTGGGCAGGGGGTACAAGGATGTCGAGGGATAGCCTGCGTTCTGCTACCGCTATCTCGCTCTCCAGCATGTTCGAAGCTCTAGTAAAGAAATAGTCCAAGGTTCCCATCATTCCTGCACTTTTGGGCATTTGGCTATCCTTTGCTGAACCTGAGGCCATCGCTGATATTTAGCATTTGTTCTCCACAGTGCGTGTACTTAAATCGGAGAAGGTCGACTTACCGGATAGCAGACGTTAAAGGGTAGGCCCGGTCCGGTCTGCTCCGATCTCGAACGGGCTCGCCCTTGGCCCGGGCTTCGCCCGGCGCCGACCCGCGTCCCGCGTAGCGGGGACACTGGTTGATTAAATATTGAGAGGAGGCGGGGCCGGCGGCTCCAGCACAGGTGTGTTGGACCTAGAGGCTCCTGGTCCGTGGAGTCCTCTGGTGAGCTGCAGGCATGATGCTCCTGGTCCGGTGGGAGCAGAAATGTCCCCCAGATGCTGCTGCACACAGAAGTGCCCCAAACATCCGAGTTCCCATTCCACGAGCGGCTCCCGCGAAGCGGGGGCCGCGAGAAGTTATGTGGAAGGTGGAGGCGGGGCCGGCGGCTCCAGCGCAGGTGTGTTGGACCTAGAGGCTCCTGGTCCGTGGAGTCCTCTGGTGAGCTGCAGGCATGATGCTCCTGGTCCGGTGGGAGCAGGAATGTCCCCCAGATGCTGCTGCACACAGAAGTGCCCCAAATGTCCGAGTTCCCGTTCCACGAGCGGCTCCCACGAAGCGGGGGCCGCGAGAAGTTATATGGAAGGTGGAGGCGGGGCCGGCGGCTCCAGCGCAGGTGTGTTGGACCTAGAGGCTCCTGGTCCGTGGAGTCCTCTCGTGAGCTGCAGGCACGATGCTCCTGGTCCGGTGGGAGCAGGAATGTCCCCCAGATGCTGCTGCACACAGAAGTGCCCCAAACATCCGAGTTCCCGTTCCACGAGCGGACAAATCACTTAACCTGTCCATGAATAAAAAAATAATGAATGTGTCCATCTGTAATGAAGATGGTGCTCATAAGAAGCACTCCGATACCTTCAGGTCGAGTTCACGCTACATACAAACAACACCCCATGACAGTGTGAGAGGAATGGCAGTTAGCCACAGGGGCGCAGGAGGGAGCAAGCAACAGTGAGAGGAGGGTGTTTAAGGGACGAAAGAAGCAAAAATGTGGAGTCGGGGAGTAGTGCAACTCATACAAGAGAAGTTGACGGAGCTGCAGGGAGGGAGAGAAGGAGAGCGCAACAAAAAGTACCTCAATCATGTTGGGAGCAGCGGATGGGCACAGGTTAGGTTGAATCAGTCTGTGCTTGGACCCTGCTCCACGGCAAGAAATGAAAGGAAATTAAGTTTCGGCTCCACTGGCCAATGACCTTGCTTGCAAAGAAGAGTGATGCTGAAACAGACAAATGGTAAGCAAAGCGCGGGCTCTGGACCCTTTTTGGATACAAGAGTATCTTGCAAGCAAGACCAATGCTGTAGCGCATGTTCTTGCAGGATTGACTCTAAAAATATTGCCTGATACCTAAAAAATGTGGAAATTTGTGAAAAACTACAGTTGAATCCAAAGTTTAAGAACAAAATAGGAGTCAGGAGATGTAAGAATTGTAGTATGTGCCCATGTGGCCATTCCTGTCAATTTATCAATGTGAGACGTATTTTTGCATATCTTGGATGAAGAATTGATATAATACTGAATTTAAAATACATTGCAAATTCAGTATGTCAAATATTTGTGTTGTTTACATGTGTTACATAATAGTATGATAAGCTCACCAATTTAAGCAGTTTTGTTATCACTGCAGCAAAAAAGATTTGTTAGGGAGAATGCCCAGCAAATGTACTGTGAATGAAAAATGCGTGCTATTCTTTTTGGGGATTTCCATCTTCATTCGCTCACAACTGGTGGAGGTGGACGTGCCTGTTAGTAAGGTTTGTCCATTAATGCATTTTCAAATGGACAACATATTCTATAAAAGAGATGTTTGCAAAGACAGAAGTCTTGTGGAAGTTTAACTGCTGACCCTAATAAAAACACAACATTCCAAAAAACTATATGGTGGTAAATGCCTGCTGGAAATGAGCATTAAGAGCCACCGCCAGAAGCACAATCACTCATAAAATGAATCCATGCATCTGGCTTCGAACAGAAACAGACGAAAAGTCAAACCCAGAGTAGTGACGCTCACTCGCCTCGACAGCAACGTGGACACGCGGCAGCAGAACAATTACACGAGCCTCGTCAGCCGCAGCGCGTGCCATTGGGAATCAATTTCTAAAAGCTGGATCTTTCACGGCGTACAAGATACGGCGCTGACAAATAAAGCTGTTTGCCAAAGAAAATGTAGGAGTGAGACTGACAAGCAGGAAAAAAGTGCCCGCGGAGGAGAGCTGCGAGTGCAGTTCCACTCCGGAGAAACCGCTCGGTGTCAGCAGCTAATGTGAAATCAGCTGCATGTTTTTCACACATGCATTAGCTAGACCCATCTTCACCACGCACAACCAGCTCGCACTTGATGGTGGGTTTGTGATTATGCATATAATGGGCAGGAAGGGGGATTTGCGGGGAGAGCCTTTATGGGAGACATTCACGCATGGATGCCAGGGGCGCGGGTTCCATCGGTGCAACAGGTGCAGTCGCACCGGGGCCGGCAGCCTGAAGGGCCCACTCAACCCTGATTATTGCTGCATTTGATCATTCAAACTGCAGCCAAGTGCCGCTGGGTTGGGGACAAAGATGTTAAGGGCACAGTGTTTTATTAGTTTATTTCGTGCATTAAAGACTTTAGCCTATAGTTTCTGTAAAGTCACTCTTTTCTTGGCATTCACAATATCACAGATTGATAAAGGAACACCAAAACGTAAGTCGGTGGTAAACATTTTACCTGTGAAAAACCCACAGGTTATTGTTACACTCAAAGGTGCGTCGACTTTGCTTTTTCATCTAATGTTCTCCACTAGGAGCATATTTTGCTATGCTTGTATTTTTCACAAGGAATGAGAACCCGCAGGCCAACCTTTTTTTGCGCACAATTCGATCTTACAATTTTAGTGGGAAAACCTGCACCTCTGATATTTTCCTGTGCACATTTCACTTTTGAAATTCATCCAGGAGCAGTGCTTGCAAAACAGTGAAAAGGTGTTTGAAATTGGTGTGCAAAACACGCATACCTAGAATTATCCCTACTTTGAAGATAAGTAACTCAGATTCAGACAAAAGTCCCACACCTGGTAGGAACTGTAGCCCATGGAATTAGCAGATACTGGGTGAGATATTTCCAAACTAGTTAACAATCAACCTCCATTGAGGGGCTTAGTATTGATGAACACTTTGGGTGGTCACTACTTTCGAAACGGCCCCCCAAAGTCCCCGTTCTAAGTTCACCCATGTTCCCACTTCCAGCCCTACACGTCCAAGGGTGGAAAATGCACCGCAAAAGTAGGTTTTCTAAAGTGAGAAGTAGAAATTGTGTGTGTAAAATTGTGCTTGTTGATTACGCCAGGTTGAACAAGAATGCTGTGCAAAATGAAAGCGTGTGTACCTAAAACACTAATTGAAATAGAGAAACTATTAAAACAAAAGTTAAAATGTAATTGTCAAAGTAACATGAGCTTGAAGGAACATTTAAACCCCACGGTATTCCGCATTCAAAATCAGAAGGACGTAAAAGAAGGGAGTACAATGTTTTGTTTTGGCCCAGTACAGTTTAGAAAATTTGGTAGAGCTAAAAAAGGCTCTGAAAGAATCAGCAGGACCTGCGGCTGTGGCCCACAACACCATTTAGAAACCAGACAAAGGGCCAGATCTTCAGACACTGTAGCCACAGACCATGTTGTTTGATTGATAGAAGTGCCCACTTTCAATGAAGGATGGCACCTTTAGCCAGGGCTTGAAGTGGGATGAAAAAACTGGGGGTCTCTCAAAGGGGCGTTGCCGATGTAATTAAGGGTGCATTTTAAAAACACAAGCTAAAAGTCTGTGTTTAGCATAGTGTGCTGCCAGACCGGTATTTTGCTGCTTCTGTCATTGTATCCAGATAGTTGATACAACAAGTAACATTATACCTACAACAAGCCAGGACTATTGGCTTTGTCAGTAGTTGTTAGTTGTATGAGATAAAAAAAGCAACAGGAATGGCTGGGTTGTACATAATATTGAAAGTGCTTCAGTTCTAAAATGATGAGTCTCTTTGAAGTTACATCAGACAGTAAAGAGTGGTACTGCTCAGGGGCGCAACTAGATCTTAATTTCGGGGGGGGCTAACATGGCAAATGAAGGGGCGTGGCTAATGTTAATCAATGGGGCGGAGCTAAAATGGCAGATAATCAGGATCGGTTAATGCTCAGGTCAAGCTGAGAAAAAATGTGGTGAATTCTGCATTTGAAACTTGACAACAATTAGAGCACACATTTTTGTTAATTTGATGCATTTATATGCTATTGTCTTATGAAAAAGGAACAGAATGTACTGAATTAAAAGGACAATTTAATATATTTTACTACAAAGTACTCTAGGAACACAATATAACCAATTTTCACAATGCCATTTCAAGGCGACGACCCTTTTTCGCCAGTTCATTAACAATTGCTTCTATAGGAGGACAATGTGCTAGTGAAATCCATAGACAGGTGTGTGGGAATGCCCTAGCTCCACCCATGGAACGACTTCCCAACGCAAGGTAACTCAAGGCAGCTCAATGCTCTGCCTCTCATTACTCTGGAGTTTCTAAACCACTTAAAAACCACACAAAGTGGCCTTTGTGTGGGTTAGGTAAATCCCAATTAAATGGGTAAAAATATGGCAGTGTCAAAGAAAATCAGAATGGATTGGTACAAGGGTGAAAGTATAGTAAATGTAAATGTGAGAGGATGGATGCGTTGGTGAAGGGATGGTAGAGTAAATAAATATCTGAGATGATGGCTAAAAGGATGGGTGTAAGGTTGGCAGAGTAAATTGAAATCAGAAAGGATGGATGGTTGGATTGATGGATGAAAGGATAGCAGCTTCAGCATCGCACAAATGTATGACATTACCTACTGGCGGTCGCCAGTAGGTATATATAGTTAGGACCTAGTTACCATAGGAAATTGCAAACATTCTATTGGGAATAACTTTAGCGCCGATTGAGGGATCTGCCTGTAACTTTCCTTATATTTGCCTCGCTGCGCTCCGCTCCTTCCCTGAAAGTTTCGGGGGGATTCGTCAAGCGGGGGCCGAGAAAAAAGGGGCGTCCCAAAACGTGTTTTCTCCATGTTAATTTCCATAGGGACATTCTGACAAGGCTACAGCTCGAACGGCTGAACGGAATTACACCAGATTTGGCAAAATGGTAGGGACTGGTATGCAGCAGTGCCTTTTGTATGTTTGGTGTAAATCCCTCCAGTAGTTTTTGAGAAAATTGAATGTGAAATTGAGTCCAATGCAATTTTCCATAGGACCTTTAGACACAGCTACAGCCCGAACGGCTGAATGGAATTACTGCAAACTTGGCAAAATGGTAGAGCCTGGTATGCAGAAGTGCCTTTTGTATATTTGGTGAAAATCCCTTCAGTAATTGTTGAGAAAATCGACTTTTTTCAAATTATATATTTATAGGCGGGACACGGTGCGCTCACGGGCTTGCACCGTCCTTGCACTGTCCTTGCACGTGCGCGGACCTTACCATGCACGCGCGGAATTCTGATTGGCTGTTGGACGTCTGTCAACATTCCATTCAGTCGAAATGAGGAAGTGTTGTCCGCCATCTTGTTTTTGTGGCAGATGATAATGGTTGTAAACAGAAGTGTAATAGTTGACAAGGAGGCAGGGTAGAGATTCCTGAGCCCCCTAGGTTTTGTCATGGTGTCTGTAAAGGACCCCGAAGGTTGAAAAAAATTAAAAAAACATTTTTTTAAATCGCGGGGTCCGCGCACCGTGCGCGGACCGCGGCTCAAAAAGACAAAAAAGAAATACATTAAAATAACAAGTTTCAGTGTTTAGATGTTGGTTGAGTGCAACATTGAGTGATGACTCTTTCACCTTTGGGTTTAGGTAGGTGTTTTGTGGAGAGTTAGTATGGTAATTGGTAGAGAGCATTGGGGGTAGGTTGAATATTATGTGAGTTTGAATGTGTTGATAATTTGAACCAATTAAAATGTTACTTTGGTTTTGATTTTGTGTGTGATGAAATGTGATTGGCTGGGTATTTGAATATGTATGAAAAATGAGAGGGAAACACAGCCATTTTGAGATTTTAGTGTTTGAGGTATACTTCTGAGGTGTGAGATTGAGACAGAATTTACTGTACAACAGTTTTCTAGAAGGTGAGTTGTTAATTTGTAAGGAGAACTCTGTCGTTCACTTTAAGTTAATAGGAAAAATGTTTTCTGTTAGTTATTTAATGTTTTTCTGTTATACTTATGGATTGAGTAGGGCAACATCAGATGCAGTGCTTTATATTTCTAATTCTTGCTTGATACTATACATTGTCCAGGGAAACACGGCCATTTTGTGACTATAGTGTCTGAGGTACTTTTGTGTGGGCATTTTGGTGTTCAATTTCTGGTGTGAGATTTACACAGTAGAAACTCTTCTTATAGAATTTAATAGTTTTTCTCTGCCCTATCTCACTCTTACCCTGCAACATCTCACTGTCTTTCTCTTTCTTTTAATAGTACACTTACATCAATAATGGTTGAAAATGAAGAGTCATTTGACATCGTTATAGACATTTTTGTGACTGTTATTGAGGATGTTCCTGTTGATGAGAGTAATCCTGAAGGAGAGCTTTATGATGGAGGAGATGGCATGGACGATTTCTATGATGAATCATTGGATTCAGATTTAATGGAAGCTTTGGAGTTCATTGAGTTTGAGGATTCTTTTTGGGAGATTTTCAATATTGACATTGCTGATGATGCAATCTTAGACGATCTTTTAAATTTTGGAAATTCCCAACAATAAATTTGAATTTAGTAAATAAATATTGTATGAGAATTTATACTTAACTAAATGCAATTTATGAGGTAGTAGCAAACTGATAATTGTTTGTGTTACATAGTAAGTTTACTCATAAATACTTCCGTTCTTCCCCAAAATTTTCTTAAATGTGTATTTGACATCTCTGATGCAGAAGATTGCAACATAAGTAAGTTTAAAGAACAGCAAGTGTGTCTCACCAGAGCAGGAAATTATGCAGTAAGCGCTGTTTCTCTTTCTTTTAATAGTACACTAACATAAAATGATTAATGAAAATGAGGAGCCTACCAACATCTTCTTTGAAATAACAGCAACGTTTATTGAGGCAACTTATTCTGAGGTGTATATTGATCCTATAGATGAAACAAATCATGAAGAACATGAAGGAGATACCATGGCAGATTTTTTTGATGAAACACTAGATATGGAATTAATGGAATGTGTAGATGTTGTCGAGTTTGACGAATCATTTTCAGACACTTTGATGGATGAAATTTCTGATGAAGAAATCCTACAAGTTCTTTTAGATTTTGAAAATTCTGATAAATAAATTTTAATTTAGTAAAGAAAAATTGTTTTGAAAATTATACTCATTTAAATGTAATTTATGAGGTAGTAGCAAAGTGATACAATTTTGTGTTCTTCATGTCCTGTATCCTTTCTGTCACTGACTGTCTCTGATGCACTAGTTTACAACATAAGTAAGTATATAGAACAGCAAGTGTGTTTCACCAGAGTAGGAACTCATGACCCCCTACGCCAGTTCTGACCACACATTGAGAAAGGAAGGAATCATGTGAACAAATCTGTTTCTGCTTTCCTGAAAGACTATAGTATGGATTCAATATACCACAATAACTTGCATTACAACATACAAGGTATCTACAGAGGAGACAATGTCCATTTCCATTTAGTTTTATTAAAAAAAAAAAAATTCCAATAGGTCCGCGCACCGTGAGTGCTCGGTACATGCACGGTGCGCGAACCCTATCGCCGCCATTTTGTGGTTTCAGAAGAGAGTGAAAAATATAACTTAAAAACATGGGAAGCGGGTAGGGTAGAGTGTCCCTGACCCCTTATGCCTTCTCAGGGGGTCGTTCAAGGACTCCTAAGGTTAAAAATAATGTTTTAAAAAAAAAATACCAGAAAACACGATAGGTCCGCGCACGGGGAGTGCTCGGTGCGCGGACCTCGGTAAAATTAAATCCAAAAAATAAAGTTAAAAATTATATTTGAGTGTTTACATGTTAGTTGGCTCTAAAAAAGCCGTTGTGTTCATTGTGTTTTTTTGGTACCTACAAGTAAGTACCAATGCAGAGTCTGATGTTACAGAGATAGACTCTGTTCCCTTCATCATTGAAATGTACACCATCTGTCCTATAGATGCCTTGCATGTTGTAACGCAAGTTGTTGTGGTATATACAACCCATTTCATAGTCTCTCATGTATGCAGAGGAGACATGGGTGACACTAAATGCCTTCTCTGCGTGTGCCATCTAACTTTCCCATCTTTTAATCTTCTTCCTTCTTTCTTGTATTGTGAAATATACATTGTATGCATTACAATTTATTTTTTCTTGTGTTTTACAGATATTATATTTTTTTTAAATAGTTTCCTTAACTTTTTTATATCTTAGAAGGTAAGTATAACAAATAAAAAACTTTTTTCGCAATAGTGTCTAAGTTTTTATTATTTATAAGGTAAGTATGAGAAAGAAAAATAAGTTTGTTATCACTCTGTTATTGCGACAGAATAACTGCCTCACTCTTTCTCAGTCCCTTGCTCTCTCTCTCTCTCTACATATCTCTCCCTGACACTTAATCTTGTATGTTTTCTCTTTCTACCACTCCTCCTCTTTACCTCAGTCAGTTTCCCTCTTTCTTTATTTTTTTGTGTTTGATCTTATTTTGCTTCCTTCACTCTGTTATCCATTTCTTACCTGTTAGTAAGCCTTTATTTATTGGCACTCCACTTTCCCCAGTGCACTTCCTTGGTAAATCTAGATGTAGGTGGCACTGAAAACAGTGCCACAGGCCCTTAAGTATTCGTTAGTTACCACCAAATACTATTCGGTGGTTAATAACGAATTCCTGTGTACATACACATCTGTGCATGTACATTTGTGCCATGTGGCACACATACAAGCCATAAGAGCATGTATGTGTGTGACATGGCACACAAGTTAGAATCAGGGGTGCAACAGGGTGTCAAAGTGATAACCTGTCCCCCTTGACAATTCAGTTATTTTACCAAATCGGTATTTACTGGTTCGGTAATTGACATTGATTCCTATGGGCCTCTTGGCCCATAGGAATCAATGGCAATTACCGAATCGGTAAATACCGATTCGGTAAAATGACTGAATTATATAGATTTGGTAATTTCAAAAGTGAAATTAACTACATCCCATTTGCCTACTCTTAAATGTTGAACAGGTATGATTTAGTATTTAAGAGTAGGTAAATGGAGATTACATACATGTGGCCCATTGAGTTGTAACATATTTATATACATATGTTACATTTCAGTGCTTTGGAAGTACTACAGTATACTATAGGTAAACACCCTATAGATTTATGCTGTACCACATCCTTATAGTTTTGCACTTTTACATTTACAATAACAAACTTTTACATACAAACATAGAAATATAGTTCTTTTTTTGACCAGTAGGGGTAGTTCTAAAAAGAACTGTTTTTTAGGTTTCGCCTATTATCATTCGCTTGCGAATGTAATAGGCGAAAATTCAAGGGCTCGATCGACTAGTGAAACCACTGCGGTTTCTTCACAGTGCATGTGAGGTCACGTGGCCACAAAAGCGGGTCACGAGGCCACACAAGCACGCGCATCTCCCTAATCCGCCTCCCACCTCCCACGGCCGTCCTTTCTGCCCACCAGCACTTCAGTTCCGTCCCTCCTCCCCCCTAATTACATCCCTGTTCACGGCCCTGTCTCTCTCTGGCTCGCGCTTTACTTTTCTCTCCGTCCTTTCTGCCCACCAGCACTTCAGTTCCGTCCCTCCTCCCCCCTAATTACATCCCTGTTCACGGCCCTGTCTCTCTCTGGCTCGCGTTTTACTTTTCTCTCTCTCTCTCTCTCTTTCTCTCCTTTTGCCCCTCCTGCTCACGCTTTACTTTTTCTTCCAAATGTGGTACAGCGTGAAACAGCCACCATCTTGTTTTATCCATGTCTCTTCTTGTTACGTTTCGCTGCAAAGCATGGCTTTACATCGCTCTCCATCAGACCTCCTCTCCGCCCCCTTCCCTGCTGCTGCTCGCATCGCACTCCCTCCTCCCCCTCCCTTTTCATCAGCTTTAATCAGGCTCATCTGCTGCTGCCATTCTCCCCTCCCTTCTCGCCCAGTCCTTCTTGTTATAGTTAGCCAGTGAGGATTTGGGATCACTGAAAATATATCGACCACATAAATATCGAGATACAAAAATATCGATGAGAAAATATCGACGGACAAAATATCGACTGGCTATCTTCAAACAGGTAAGTACAAAAATATCGAGTTAAAAATATCGTTTACAAAAATATAGTTGTAAAAAATATCGTATTTACTAAAAACAGTGTTAAATTAAATTAATATTAATAATTAATTACTAAAATATACTTAAAATTACCTAAATTAACTTATAATAATTAAATAATTAATGAAAGATAAATAAATATTTTTTTATTTCATATTTATTAAAACATATATATATAGTAACAAAATATAATAAAATAATACCCAAAAACTGAAAACTAACCCTGAACCCTAAAAATACCCCTTTACCCAAAAACCCAAAACTGACCCTGAACCCTAAAAATACCCCTTTACCCAAAAACTGAAAACTGACCCTAAACCCTAAAAATACTCCTTTACCCAAAAACTGAAAACTGACCCTGAACCCTAAAAATACCCCTTTACCCAAAAACTCAAAACTGACCCTGAACCCTAAAAATACCCCTTTACCCAAAAACTGAAAACTGACCCTGAACCCTTAAAATACCACTTTACCCAAAAACTGAAAACTGACCCTAAACCCTAAAAATACCCCTTTACCCAAAAACTGAAAACTGACCCTAAACCCTAAAAATACCCCTTTACCCAAAAACTGAAAACTGACCCTGAACCCTAAAAATACCCCTTTACCCAAAAACTCAAAACTGACCCTGAACCCTAAAAATACCCCTTTACCCAAAAACTGAAAACTGACCCTAAACCCTAAAAATACCCCTTTACCCAAAAACTGAAAACTGACCCTGAACCCTAAAAATACCACTTTACCCAAAAACTGAAAACTGACCCTTAACCCTAAAAATACCCCTTTACCCAAAAACTGAAAACTGACCCTAAACCCTAAAAATACCCCTTTACCCAAAAACTGAAAACTGACCCTGAACCCTAAAAATACCCCTTTACCCAAAAACTGAAAACTGACCCTGAACCCTAAAAATACCCCTTTACCCAAAAACTGAAAACTGACCCTGAACCCTAAAAATACCCCTTTAACCAAAAACTGAAAACTGACCCTGAACCCTAAAAATACCCCTTTACCCAAAAACCCAAAACTGACCCTGAATCCTAGAAATACCCCTTTACTCAAAAACCCCAAACTGACCCTGAACCCTAAAAATACCCCTTTAATTTAACATAATTAGCAATTAATCAATTAAATTAAATTAATTACCAATTACATTTTAATTAATTAACAAATATTATTTAATTACCAATTAATTAAATATTACTACCAATTAATACATTTACATATTTAATTAATTATAATTAAATTACTTCCCACCCTATTCCCCTATAAACCCACAACCCGCTACAGGAAATAAATTATTTTAATTTACATAATTGGCAATTAATCAATAAAATTAAATTAATTGCCAATTAAATTTTAAATAATTAAGAAATATTATTTAATTACCGATTAATTAATTATTACTACCAATTAATAAATTTACATATTTAATTAATTATAATTAAATTACTTCCCACCCTATTCCCCTATAAACCCACAACCCGCTACAGAATAAAATTACACAATAATTTAAAAAAAATCATTAATTAAAAATAATTATAACATAAAATGACACTTTTCACACATATTATAACATAAAAACACTATATATAATTAAATATTATTTAAAAAACGATATTTTTTACTATCTAGATTATATACTTGGATATTTTCACTTTCTATATTATTTACAGTCGATATTACTTCACTTACCTTAAAAACGATATTTTGGCTGTCGATATTCTGTCCTGTCGATATTTTCTCCAAACGATATTTAAAACTCGATAATCTGTCCAAACGATATTTTGGAGTCGATATTATCTCTGTGCACCGAGGATTTGTATTTCTCTCGTGGTTCAGACTCATATATATATAATATATATAATATATATAATATAATAAGACTGTAAACATTTAAAACACAAACTCAGCTAGCTGCCTTGTACACTTGGGGGTATTACTTTAAATTGATTTGTACTTTCGGGATAAAGGTATTTCTTTCCACCCAATTGCCAAATGCGTTCCCGAGGATGGGGGGGGAGGGGCGGGGGTAGTTGGCACTACACCGCAACACACTCCAGCCGCAGGGGCCGGTGCCGATGAAATTAGCTCTGTTCTCGTGTGACTGCAGCGGGAGAGGGAAAGAGGGAAGAAATAAATAACGATGGGGATACAGTACTGATGGTGTCAACAGAAACTGCAAAATCAAAACATGGTGTCACTGCCGACGGCGCATAGTCAAATAAATCGCAATCCTGATGAGAAAAAAGTTTGAGATGCTACCATCACGCAAAGAATTAGTGTTATAGCAACACCGTTTTGTTTTCACATCCGTAACGCGACAGATATGAGTGCCACTGTTTGCGCTACACACAGACTTGGGCAACTTTCAGTGATTAAAAACCAACGCCTCCAATATCCCACATTCGATGTTTACACAGCAACAGCACTAAGAAGTACATGACAGCATGCTTTCAAACTCAACATCTTTGCAAACATGCTATAGAGAGGCAAGCAGTGCCACTCATATCAAAGCATCTGGTGTGAGCGAAGCAAAGCTTGCCCTTTCATCCAGGCAGAGCTGCGTGACTGGAAGAAGCAGCGCACTGGACTGGAGGTAGCCACGAAAATCCATACACAACTGCTTTCCCGCTTCCATCACCCCCCTTCAGACCTGACATGTATGTTCCGCTTCCACTTCAGACACCCCAGTGTACAGACAATACCACATATCAGAGGGAAGCCATTCTCCTAGCCCTGCCACTGTAGGGACGTGGGGCTTTGCACTGAGGAGACCCGTGGTAACAGAGGGGCTGGTCCAGCCACACAGAAGTGTACATGGCAATATTTTGGAAAAGAAACATTGAAGATTTTCCTAAAATAATCGGGATTATGTATTTCTCCTATTAACTTCTTTTGCTGCCTACGTCGGTCTATTGGCATGTAAGGTGACTTGCAAGTGTGCTGCTGCAGGAGTGGATATCAGAAATACTAATATAGATTTTTTCCTTGCCTGTCAGGAGCACAGAGAAATTGCTATGGCAGCTAGAGAGAACGTGATAAAAAAGAGGGCCTGCAGGAGCAGTTTACTGGCAGTTCATAATTCGAGTAAAACAAGACCAGTCCTTGCTGTCTGAAGCCGCAAAGGAATCTGGTTTTTGAAGGCAGCAATCAGCAGGTGGAAGTCTATCCTTGAAATCGGTAGTCTCCCGCCTGATTCGGGGATGTTGACATGTATGCTGAAGTCCAACACACAAAGGCGTGGTCTAGTTGCACACTCGAGGCCCTTTAAAGCTGCTCGCCCAAACCCAGGAACCCTGCCTAATGTCACAGCACCAAGCGTGTTATTTTTTAACGTGCAACTGGCATAGCGCTCAATTGGCCATAAGACCGGCATCTCCGCGCTTTTGTTTGTCCACCCCTATCCGACTTGTTTCATTTCGCTAATGCTTGTTTTTTGTTTTCCTTGAAGCTCTTTTTTTGCACCCACCCTTTCCTGCTTTGCATTGAGCCCCCCCCCCCCCCCGCCCGCCACCCTCACTCGGCACAAACACAACCTCACCCTAAGGCGACAATGTCTCTTCAATACTTACTCCTCCCTTGCATCATTTGCTGATTGGCTGTCCGAATGCAGCAGACATTGTACCTCAGATTGCAAACAGATTCGCACCCCTGCTGACTCCGGGAACTCCGCCTCCCTGCCCCCTTAATGCAGCAAGCGCCAGAGCATTCCAAATCCTGTACCGACAATTGGACAAATAATTAGAGAAACACTCGTTTTTTTGGGGAAAGGTCACATTGGGTTGTTTAAAGAACATGTCTGTCTTTAGAAGAAAGGGCCACTAACCAGATGACTTCCTGTCATCAAGGACACCGTGTTGTAGTCATGGGATTTTATTTAACTCTGCAATGAATTCTGGGACTTGTAGTCAAGATGCTCATATGGTTGCTCACAATTTTTACTACCTCATGTATTTTGTTTGCTCACAATTGTCACTATTACCTTTACTACCTCATGTATTTTTGGTTGCTCACAATTTTTACTACCTCATGTATTTTGTTTGCTCACAATTGTCACTATTACCTTATGTAACGTAACGTATGCTTTTGTAATCTGTTCTTTTGTAATGTTTCTCATTATGTTTCATTTCTGTTCCTTTTGTGAAGCGCTCTGACACCTTCGGGTAAAGTCCGCGCTATATAAAAATGCATAAATAAATAAATAAATAAATAAAAACATGACCGATAGTGAAACGACGGGGGAGGGGTCGGTGGGGGCATGGGGAGGGGGCCGGTGTTTAGGGAAGGATTGCGTGTCTTTCTTTGCTTCTTAAACTCCAATGTTGCCAGCAACACCTCCGAAGGGGCCTCGGAGACGGAGAACGCTATCTGCCGTCTCGACAGATGCAGGGCCTCGAAGCATCAGATAAGCGCAGGCGGCGCTTCCTTCCACAAACAAGGCTAGGATTCCCAGCTGGGACCCCTGAGATCAGCATTACCAGCCTCCCCCGGTAAGGAAGCGCCGAAGCTTAGAGGGTGATCAGCAATTAAGGGGGGAGGGGAGGGCTGGGGGCAAATGAATTAGGAAGAAGTCCCACCAGCCTGCTAAAGTGCTCCTTCAAAGTGCTGTTACTTTTATCGCAGGGCCACCAAAAGTGCCCTTGGGTGTGACTGGGGGAAGCCAACACCTTCTCCCTTTAATTGGAGCAGGCCGACACAAAGGCAAGCTCTGCACACACCACTGGGCGCTATAATATCACACCCCCTTCACCAATGAACGGGAAGCCCACAGGGGCCTTGTGAAAAGAAAAGGCAGTGGTGAGAGTTTGGACAGTACTTGTCACCCAATAAAACTGGTTATTTGGAGAAAGTGTCGAAATAAGCCAGCGTCCGCACATTTATTATTACAGTTCAAAGGTCAAAGTGCCTGTTATTACTGGAGTAGAGCCGGGTTAAGAGACTGCGCCTGCCCTCTCACACATTCCTCTCATACATCTCTGCAGAAAGACGCACTTTACGGCACTTTATCTCAACCCTCAAATTCAGCCCCTGCTCTCTGGTTTGACTTCAGCGCCGGATTCAAAATCGAGGCCTAAATGATAAATGCTGTGTATTACAATTGTTGAGGGAGGGAGGGGAGAGGCATTACGACCCACCCGCACAAGACACATGTTATAGATGTTTCCTTACGTTTAAAGTACAGAAACTGTAAGTGCAAAATCAATATTTCACAGCGAATATTTTCATTGTTCATAGGGGCAAACAAAGTCATTGGGGCAATAAAGGGCGCAGAGTCAATCCCTCTATAAAGATGCAGCTTCAAAACTTTTAAAATACTTAATTTAAAGAGATTTTTTGGGAAAAAATAAATCAAAACCACTCTTCGACAACAATACCCACTCCACAAGAACACAGTACACAACAGATTCACGAAGATACACCTTTTGTGCAGTGCCATGGAGTTATTTTTTTATTTAAAAAGAACACATTATTTGATGCGCTTCAGTACTTTAGAGATGTTTTTGTAAGTTTTAAATTCCGTATCAAGACAACTCCAGGTTGTTTTTAATTATAAATTAACTAAAGAGCTGGTTTTAATGCCACATTCTATATATAAATATAAAATGTCATTTACAAAACCAATAGCTCCAACTTTCCAAATGCGAAACCTATTGGCAACACCAGTGCTTGTTTTTTGTATTTTTTTTGCTTGCTGGAAAAACGGTGTAAAAAATGGACTTTATAACCAAAACAATTGTTCAACATGAACAAACCATGAAAAAAAAAGAAAAAAATTATTTGGTGCACTTGTGGCTCCTGTTTTTCTGCAAAATAACTTCTACGGACTGTTGTCCAAAGGAAACTAATTTATTGCACTGTATGCACTGCATCATTAGATTTTTCAATTCCGGCTGGATATTGGCAATCATGGAAGCTGGCATTGGTTGTGCTGTTGAAGTACTAGGAGCAGAGCCCTGCTCCTCAGATCTACGCACCACAGCTTTAGCCCAATTGTTGGGGTGCATATTCTTAACATGGCGTGCTATGCTATAGGTTCCAAAAGAGTATTTTTTATTTGGATTGCCTCTTGACAATACTGTGTCACAGATGTTGCATGTGACATGCGGTGCATTGACTTTCTTCAAACCTTCTGGGAATGAAAAAAACTTCAAGACTATGGACTCTTTTTTAGATGGATGGGGGTCCTCTTCCACGTATTCTTCTGAAGAAGAATGTTCTGATTCCTCACGTTCAGCCATTTCCAAAAAAGCCAGGAGCTGTTGAAAGTAGATGTTGCTTCTCTGAAAGCCAAAGAAGAATGATGAACATCGGAGGGGTCTGTCTACAATTGGAGTAGGAAGTATTATAAACCAATAAAATGTCTTGTTTTCAGGTCACATGGTTGAACGTAATCTTACGGAGCGTTTACGGAGCGTTGACGTAAGCTTACGTAAGCTTACGGTGCGTTTACCTATTATTTACGGAGCGGTTACGTCATCTTACGATGCACTTACGTAATACGCACCCTCGCGAGATTTATAATTGCTTTAATAAAGTTATATATGGTCTTTAAAAGTTTAATTTAACATGTTCTTTATTATCCCAGATAATGTGTACCTTTACATTGTGCAATGAATACGTAGATATAACGATTTAAAGTTTATAAAACGTTCGGGGGTAAGAGCGTGGAGCTTTCACGGTGCGGGGACGGAGCTCTTACGTTGCGTGCACGTGCGACGCACCCTCACGAGATTTGTTACTACTTTAAAAAGTAATATACTGTTGTTAAAAGTTTAAAAAAAACATTTTCTACATTAAAGCAAATATTGTCTACCTTTAAAATTAATGTTAAAAACGTAGATATTATGTTTTAGAAATTTTTAAAAATTTGTCGGGGTAAGAGCTCAGAGTGTTAACGGTGTGCTTTCGGAGCGCTCACGGTGCGCGGACCCTGTAATCATATAAAAAAAAAACTTGAAAATAAAAATATATTTATTCACCGAAAAAACTATAGGTTTGAAGCCTTACATAGTTAGGTATTAGCAATTAAAAAACCTTGCAAATTCACTGAAAAAACCATAGGTTTCAGGTCATATATAGTTAGGTATTAGCATTTAAAAAACCTTGGAAATTCACTGAAAAAAACATAGGTTTCAGGTCATATATAGTTAGGAATTAGCATTTAAAAAACCGTGCAAATTCACTGAAAAACCCATAGGTTTCAGGTCATATATAGTTAGGTATTAGCATTTAAAAAACCATTGAAATTGCTCCTATATAGTTAGTTGGACTAACTATATTTCGCGCACCCGCAATCCACTTCTGATGATGTCACATATTACATCATTCATGACATGGTCTAGATAGATAGGAGCAATTTCAATGGTTTTTAAAATGCTAATACCTAACTATATATGATCTGAAACCTATGTTTTTTTCAGTGAATATATATATATATATATGTATATTTATATAGATTTATATATCCCTGTAAATGGCTTATTTTTTTAGTAAAGTGTGTGTATATATATATATATATATATATATATATATATATATATATATATATATATATATATATATATATATATATATCCTGCGAAGAACTCCAACCACTTCCAAACAATCGTCGGCGAAGAAGGAGGCTCAGACCACACAGCTTGTCAGGCGAGTTATTTCTTTATTGCAAAATCAGCAGCCTGCAACGACGCGTTTCGGGCCAGCGGGGGCCCTTGATCACATTCAGCCTTAACTGCACCATTTTTATACTTTTATATTGCTTGTTGTGTGCACACCCAAAATTACAAAAAACATGGTCACGTGATTACAGGCATAAAGAAAATTATTATTATTATTATTATTATTTAAAATCTTATATAGCGCGCAGTTACCCTTGGGCATCCCAGCCCTTTTGATAAAAAGGAAATTTGTTGAAAATTAACTGGATAAATCCATGACAGCAATAAGTATTGTTGTCTAATTATGCCTAAGAATGTTGTTTTGTCCTCTATCAATTTGTACTTTTAATAGCACAATAATTCTTATTACCTACTGGCGGTCGCCAGTAGGTATATATAGTTAGGATTTTTTCTCTATGGGTTTTTTGAAAATTCTATGTCTAATAACTTTGGCGTTTGTGGACGGAATTGGCTGAAATTTTCAGGAAAATGGCACATTTTGTTTCTGAGCAGCCCTTGAAAATTTGGGGGGGGTTCGTCCAGTGGGGGCCGAGAAAAAAGGGGGGTCCCAAAACGTGTTTTTAACATTGAGTTTTCCATAGGGCGGTTGGCCTCACTTTTAGCCCGAACGGCTGAATGGATTTGCACGAAACTTGGCAAAATTGTAGGGACTGGTAGCCCGATGTGCCTTTTGTAGGTCTCAATATATGTGCTCCAGTGGATTTTGAGAAATTAACGTTTAAAAAAAGATATATATCTGTAACAGCGGACCAGTTAGCGCACTGGTTCGCGGACTTTTCGCGCAACGGAGCTTTGTGAAGCGAAGCTGATTGGTTCTCTGGCGTCTGTCAACATTCCAAAAAGTCCGTAGCGGCCGCCATCTTGTCTCTCGGTAGGATCGAGAGACAAGAGGAGGCCAAAGCGAAGGGGCAAATGACCATAAGGGGGAATAGTAGATCCTCGCTGACCCCCTAGGTTTGATGTGGAGGTTTTAAAAGGGCCCCGCGGGGCAAAAAAAAAAAATTATAATAATAATCTTACGGCTGAATGGATTTGCACAAAACTTGGCAAAATTGTAGGGACTGGTAGCCCGATGTGCCTTTGCTAGGTCTCAATATATGTGCTTCAGTGGATTTTGAGAAATTAACGTTCAAAAAAAGATATATATCTGTAACAGCGGACCGCTTCGCGTACTTTTCGCGTTACGGAGCTTTGCGAAGCGAAGCTGATTGGCTCTCCGGTGTCTGTAAACATTCCAAACAGTCCGTAGCGGCCGCCATCTTGTCTCTCGGTAGGATCGAGAGACAAGAGGAGGCCAAAGCGAAGGGGCAAATGACCATAAGGGGGCATAGTAGATCCTCGCTGATCCCCTAGGTTTGATGTGGAGGTTTTAAAAGGGCCCCGCGGGGCAAAAAAAATAAATAATAATAATAATCGAACGGCTGAATGGATTTGCACGAAACTTGGTAAAATATTAGGGACTGGTAGCCCGATGTGCCTTTGCTAGGTCTCAATATATGTGCTTCAGTGCATTTTGAGAAATTAACGTTCAAAAACAAGATATATATCTGTAACAGCGCTCCGCTTCGCGGAGATAAAATTATATCTGTATTACCTAGCTGTTGCTAACACCAGTTAGCGACGGCTAGTAGGAGATAGCGACCATCTTGGGCCCCACTTTGCATGTGAGTGATATTTATCACTAATGACATGCAAAGTGGGCATGCCAAGATGTTAGCGACTGGAAACAGTCGCTAACATCGCTATCTCCTATTATCAACTTTTGGAAATATTCGAGATAAGCGCGAATATCTCCAAAAAGTAACAGCTGCCCTGAGCAGTTCTTAGCCATGTTATCCTATGGGAGGTGGATAACATGGCTAAGAGGATTAGCTCGGTAATGCATGAATATCGCTGAGTTTTCAGCGATATTAATGCATTGCGGTCGGTTTTTATCGTATTTGCGATAAACTTTGATAATAGCAACGTTTATCTGCGATAATTTCTGACGGTAAAAAAATCTTTGCAATGCATCGTTAGGGATAAATATCGCTTAACTTTGGTAATATGCCCCAACGTCTGTTAACGTTCGATTCGAAGGAAATCAGGAAGTGTTGAAAAACATTGTCTGCGCCATCTTGTCTTTTTTCAAATGCCACACTTTTGTTGTGCACGGCAGCCATTTTAGATGCCTTGACCAGACCCACTCTGTGCACGCTGTCGATCCTTAGCATAGCTCCCCACCCTCGCAAGCATCTCCCCCAGGCAGTGGTCACCCCCGCTCTCTGTCTTATGCATGGGTAATAAACCTCCCCCCATCTGCGCTGCTCTTTCCTGAGAATCACACCCTGTGCCCGCCCGACACCTCCCTTTCGCCCTATTCACTACTGCACCCTCTGACACTCCTTTTCCTCTGTGTCCGATTGTCCAGGCTGGTCCTAGGGTATCAGCTAGCCCTGCAGATGTAGTTTATGGCCACAGCTGTAAAGATTCACCCCTCTTCAAAGGAGTTATAGTAGATCAAGGCCCACACTCGATGAGATCCGTCACAGCAGAAGCGTTGCTATTATCTGAAAACCATCCTGTATTGTGATTGGGGAGGGGACCGAGCGTGAAGCGGAAGATTCCAGGGATGACTCTTTGTACATCAAAGTTTTTACATTTATGTGTCACATTAAAAATATATAGCACTCCGACAAAGTAGTAAGATTATAAAACTTTAATAATTTATAAATATATACAAGAAAACAAAAATAGTAATAACATATAAACATTTTTAGGGAAAAACAACGAAGTAGCGGTCGGCTGTGCGAATAGTCCCAACGCAGCACAACGTCCAGATTTCCGGCGTGGGGCGGGTCATCAGTAGCAAACTGTTGTGCGAATAGTTCCAAGGCAGCAGAACGCGCTGAAATCTAGATGACACGAAAGTGATGTCTAGTAAGTTGCCACCCAGCAAATAACGGCGTGGGGCGTCGCGGGGGGTGGGTCTTCAGTAGCAAACTGTTGTGCGAATAGTTCCAAGGCAGCAGAACGATGGCACCAAGGTGATGTCCAGTAAGTTGCCGCACTGGTTTTGGTATCCTACAATGCTGCTCCGAATAACGGCGTGGAGCGCCCCGGGGGAGGCGGCGTGAACGGGCCTCTCCAGGTGGAGTGTCATCTGTTGTAGTGGGGCGCCCCTTTACCGTTTCAGTTGCCATTCCGTCCGTTTTTGGTCCACTGTGTCAAAAGCCGCAATTCAGCTGAGTTGCGCCCACTCTTGCGGTGCAGCGATAGTCGGCTGTCACAGGACTCTCAAAATGGCGGCAGGCTCTTTCCTTTTTGGGCCTGGTCCACTGAAATGGCCCTGGGACACCTTGGAAATCGGACGCTTGTCTGCTAGGTCTTGGACCCCATTCTCGAAAGCGTCCCCTCCGCTTTGAGAATTCATCAAAAGTTTTGGGGGCCCCGACTCCTGCAGGCTTCTGGTGGGGAGCGGCTGCCATGATTGCTCGCGGAATGACCACGACGGAGCTACGAGATGGTGGTGCTCTCATGCTGACGCCAGCTTCAGTCTGAAACATCCAGAAACAAGGTGGGGCTTTCATCGTTTGGAAAAAAAAAAAAGTTTTCATCCAATGAAAAGTGTTGTTTTTAGGTCATATGATCAAGCCTTCCATCATTAGGAAACCAAAAGTAAAATGAACCAATGAAAAGTTTTATAAACAAGTCACATGACCTGTTATGCGGCATAGGGTATAAAATGCGGAGAAAATACGTTGGCACGTGAGGCGGCGTCAGTAGCGGACCGATGTGCGAATAGGCCGAAGGCAACACAGCGCGCCAAGATCCGGATGGCACCGAGGTGGTGTCCAGCAAGTTGCAGCACTGGTGTGGCCATCCTACAATGTTGAAAGTCGGCGTGGGGCGCCCCGTTGGCCTGTGAGTTTGCGTCAGTAGCGGACCGATGTGCGAATAGGCCGAAGGCAGCACAACGCGCCAAGATCCGGATGGCACCGAGGTGGTGTCTAGTAAGTTGCCGCACTGGTGTGGCCATCCTACAATGCTGAAAGTCGGCGTGGGGCGCCCTGTTGGCCTGTGAGATGGTGTCAGTAGCGGACTGATGTGCGAATGGGGCCAAAGGCAGCGCAACAATATTTTCTGACTGACACCACAAGGCGCTGAGATGCCAAGATCCGGATGGCACCGAGGTGATGTCTAAGTTGCGGACTGATGTGCGAATGGGGCCAAAGGTAGCGTAACAATATTTTCTGTATGGAAGATACCACTAGGCGTTGAGATGCCAAGATTCGGATGGCACCGAGGTGATGTCTAGCAAGTTGCTGCACTGGTGTGGTCATCCTACAATGCTGAAACTCGGCGTGGGTCGCCCCATTAGCCTGTGAGATGGCGTCAGTAGCGGACCGATGTGCGAATAGGCCGAAGGCAGCACAACGCGCCAAGATCCGGATGTCACAGTGGTGGTTTCATAGTTGAGAGGCACTTCATCTGCAGTGGGGCGCCGAGATCCGGATGGCATCGAGGTGATGTCTAGCAAGTTGCTGTACTGGTGTGGTCATCCTACAATGCTGAAAGTCGGCGTGGGGCGCCCCATTAGCCTGTGAGATGGCGTCAGTAGCGGACTGATGTGCGAATGGGGCCAAAGGCAGCACAACGCGCCAAGATCCGGATGGCACCGAGGTGGTGTCCAGCAACTTGCCGCACTGGTGTGGCCATCCTACAATGCTGCGCCGAAAGTCGGCGTGGGGCGCCCCGTTGGCCTGTGAGTTCGCGTCAGTCAGTGGGGGCTGTTTGAGGATCTGACTGCATTGGAAAGCAATGTGATGCTGTGCGTCGCCCCCAAGATGGAGGTTCCTCGGCTGCAGTGGGGCGCCCCTTGGTGTTTCACTCGCTATGCAGCTGAGTTGCGTGCGCACTTGTGGCGAATAGGCCGAAGGCAGCACAACGCGCCGAGATCTGGATGGTACCGAGGTGGTGTCCAGCAATTTGCCGCACTGGTGTGGCCATCCTACAATGCTGCGCCGAAAGTCGGCGTGGGGTGCCCCGTTGGCCTGTGAGGTGGCGTCAGTAGCGGACCGATGTGTGAATAGGCCGGAACCAGCACAAGGCGCCAAGATCCGGATGGCACCGAGGTGGTGTCATAGTTGAGAGTTCTGAGCAGCGCTTGTAACACTGTCTGAAGCTTATTTGCACCTGCTGCAGCTTCACTATTGCCCTGGTGTGGCCTAAGATCGCCCATGACATAGGCGGCCACCTCCCGGGGTCCGGCGGAACTTTTTTCCTTTTCCTTTCTGCATCTTGTCCCAAAATCCGTTTGACCTGAAGACACGACCAGGTCCCTGAATGTGTGCAGGGGGACGCTATTGATTGAATCAAAATGGCGGCTTCACACAAAGCTGACTCAAGCGTTTTCTGGTGGTTTCATAGTTGAGAGGCACTTCATCTGCAGTGGGGCGCCGAGATCCGGATGGCACCGAGGTGATGTCTAGCAAGTTGCTGTACTTGTGTGGTCATCCTACAATGCTGAAACTCGGCGTGGGTCGCCCCATTAGCCTGTGAGATAGCTGTTCTTTGGATTTGGGCCTGGTCCACTAAAATGGCCCTGGGACACCTAAGAACTCGAACGCTCGATTTTTTTTTCCTTTCCTGTACATGCAAAAAAAGGTAAATGCCCGGTATGTTACACGCTTCATCTGCCACGATGAACTCTCCAGAGGAACCGAAAAAATATATAGTTGTGGTAACTATACCATGCATCGTCATATGGAGAGGTGGCACCAATTAATTATAGTGCTGCATAAAAGAGAGATTTGGAGGAGAACCCCTGACCTGCTAGTACATTCATCAAAGAAGTGGCACTGAGAGCTTCAGAGGCAAGGGAAACGGTCCCAAATATTTAGAAGAACTTTGGAAAGATTAAAATGACATGTTTAGATTGTGGTAAATTAATTTCATGTGGGCAGATGAGTGTTACTCTAATAAATACAGCATATGAACATCATCATAGTCGATGGTTGGTAGAGACATTTTGACTATATCCTGGACCTGCCCGTCCTCGCCCAAAATGGCGCCGGAATAAATGGGACTCGTAACTCCTTGTTGTGTACTGGTTGCAGAACCTTGAAATCACGAGATACGTATGCAGTTTTGAAGCACATGGCGGGCGGGGACGAGAATTGATTGAATATTTCGACATCCCTATTGATATTAAGTTCTGATGTGTTATTGATTACTGTACTGTTGAAAGTTCGAATTAACGTCACCCATGGTACTTGCCCGCAAATGTATATCTAGATAATTTTATTGTAACTGGCCCTGTCGTATTTTAATTATAAAAATATACGTCCACCGATTCCGTAACTGTTAGACACCTTAGTTCTTGCAACCTAATGGCCCGCCCGTTACGTTCCTCTACAGTGTAAATGTCTACTCATCACATACGATTACAGTTTGCTCCGTGGCCGGCCCACGTGGTTATAGGCTCGTATTTGTATAATGAAATTTTCACAATAAAGGTTTTTAAAAGAAAACATGGTAGTAGTATATACATTGGTAAAGTTTGTAATAATAGTCACTGTTTTAGAATCATTAAAAGGCAAGTGAAATAAAGCAGACCAATTACATGAAGGGTAAAAGGTATAATACGAAGGAACGCAGTAAAGATAAATGGTCAAGGGCTGTTGTGTTTTCTATTCCTGCAACATAAAGTGATCGATAAGAATCTCATATTCAGGCGTATCGGCGACTAAGACAGCAGGTCGACCCTCTTTTGCTCAACGGCTCCATCATGGGACGAAGAAACGCTCTTTTTCTCGAAAAAAGAATATATTTTACTTGCAGGACAGTTGTAAAATTTCCGGGAAAGTACATTAGCCTGGAACATTATAACATATATTTAAGAAAAAATAATGTTCGGAAGTAATGAAAAGCGTAATTTTTAGGTCATATGAGCAAGCCTTTCATCATTACAATAAGAAAAGTAAAATGAACCAATGAAAAGTTTTATTAACAAGTCACATGACTTGTTATGCTTACGTTACGCACTGCGCGCCCCGGATGACTTCCGGATGCGCTAACGCGGCGCGTCATATGACGCATTACGCGACAACGCAGGTCCAGAATATAGTCAAAATGTCTCCACCAACCAGCGGTCGGAACACAACCCCTTTCAGCAGGCTAAATAGTTCTGTTAAATGAGAACAGAAGGGACAGGCAACAAGAACCATCAGTGAAAGAGGGGAGGGCTAGTTCTTCTCTACCGGGTTACATTGGGGCGCTACCGGAACTGATCGAATTGGTAGTCTACAGTGTTTCTGGATGTTTCAGACTGAAGCTGGGGTTAGCATGAGAGCAGCATCATTTCGTAGCTCCGTCGTGGCCATTCCGCAACCAATCATGGCAGCCGCTCTTTATCGTTATTTTGGGTGGGGTGGGTGGCGGAGCCGAGCTGTTTTGCAGCCATCATTGTGTGGAGTTCAGTTCATCTCACTAGTTTTGTATTTGTCATGAGGGGTTGTTCCTAATGTTTCTATTTTAGCGAGGTCAAAAAGAGATCCCATTAGTGGCCTACTGATTTTGCTCGATTCCTTTTCTTTTTTTTTACACGATTTTTCGTTATCTGCAAAGACTAAACAGAGTATTGCGACTCTGTGTTTGTTTGTAAATAGAGAATGAACCAAAGAGAACTAATTCTAAAACAGTAAATACTTGGATAACAATCAATCAAATGGAGAGAGAAGCAGGCACGACGGATTACAACGGGGGCAAAGGCCTGCGTTAACTACCTTTCACTATCTGCAAAGAGAGAGTACTCCTAATAGAAATGAGGGGGGGGGCACCATTCAAAGCAGATCAGTGTGCATAAACACGAAAATGTTTTCACTTACCACTTACTTGACATTCGACAGCTTATGATATTTGCTATTAAAAAACCATTGAAATTCACTGAAAAAACCATAGGTTATAGACCATATATAGTTAGGAATTAGCATTTACAAAACCTTGAAAATTCACTGAAAAAAACATAGGTTATAGACCATATATAGTTAGGAATTAGCATTTAAAAAACCTTATTTTACTCACACAAAACCATTGAAATTCCATATATAGTTAGTTGCACTAACTATATATCGCGCACCTGCAATCCACTGCTGATCATGTCACATATTACATCATTCATGACATGGTCAGTGACATCACTGATGACATCACTGATGACATCTCAAATGACATCACTGATGACATCACTGATGACAACATCTAGTGACTGTATGTTTCTGTAAAGTTAAAATATATCTTACATATTGAAGAATGAGTGGATGTATAAGTGTCTGGATGAAGGATTTAGTAGGTGCGTGACTGACTGTATGAGTGAGTGATTAAATGTGTCTCACTGAATGCATGGGTTAGTGACTAAACTGTCTTAATTTGTGCATCATTATGTCTGTTGTTCTGTAAACTGCTGCATGTGTTGATCATTAGCTATACGAGAGGCTATATGTGTTATTAATTGCTTGCCCAAGTATTTCTATGGGAGATTGAGTTTGTGTGGGGGTGGCTGGAAGGTGTGTGACTCTATGCATAGATGTGTGAACAGTTTATTCACTAGGTGTATGAGTTCAAGAGTGCATGTGGAAACAGCTACATGGGCAGTTGACTGTGTGCATGAGTGTATTGATGAGTGAATGGATATCTCAATGCTACATGTCATAGTAAGTACATATGTAAAACACAGTACATGTGAGAGTTGGCATATATAAATAACTGTGCATGAGAGCCACCGAATGAGTGAGTGGTTGTATCGATCATTGTGAACTTGTATCAGGGATTGTATAAGAGAGTAAATATGTGTTAGTATATGTTTCAATAAGTAAGGTGTGTTTAACTGTATAGTTGAAGAAATGGAGATGAGATTGTTTCTTTGCATGACTGACTGGGTGTGTGAGTAACTCCATGGATGAGTGGAAGTGTGTGAGTGTCTGTATACACTGAGTGTATCTAAGGTTATATTAGAGTCTGAAGAGGTTTATCGTATTAGCACAAGAATGATGTCAAATGAGATGTCATCAGTGATGTCATCAGTGATGTCATTTGAGATGTCATCAGTGATGTCATCAGTGATGTCACTGACCATGTCATGAATGATGTAATATGTGACATGATCAGCAGTGGATTGCAGGTGCGCGATATATAGTTAGTGCAACTAACTATATATGGAATTTCAATGGTTTTGTGTGAGTAAAATAAGGTTTTTTAAATGCTAATTCCTAACTATATATGGTCTATAACCTATGGTTTTTTCAGTGAATATATATATATATATATATATATATACTTGAAGATGAAGGATCACAAGAAAACAACGGCCAGCCAGGGCAAAAATCTGGATCCCAAAGGATACAATGAGTCACAAAGAAATAAAATATCCAAGAAAGAAGTGACTCAAACAGATATATTCACCAAAGAACAAAAATATATTTCCACTACAACGTTTCAGCTTCCGCCTTCCTCAGGTAGTTTCAAGATGGTAAGCTCAGTGGCTGCACAGATGACACAGCTGAATTTTCAAAAAGCATCATGAGTGAAGATTCCATTTGGAATGTGGAATCAATGCAGTCCTGAGAGTTCTTGAGATATGCAGTAATCAGGATGTGTTGTCAGTAATGTTCAGTCCATCTGGATGCAATGATTTTAAACGGTACATCCAGAAGTTTTCCTTGGAGTCCAGTAGTTCTTCCTTTGAGACATGTTCCACGGGGAAAATCTTCAAATCTGATAGTGAATGATCAGCCTGTAGCCAATCATTTTAACCTTGTGGATCATTCACTATCAGATTTGAAGATTTTCCCCGTGGAACATGTCTCAAAGGAAGAACTACTGGACTCCAAGGAAAACTTCTGGATGTACCGTTTAAAATCATTGCATCCAGATGGACTGAACATTACTGACAACACATCCTGATTACTGCATATCTCAAGAACTCTCAGGACTGCATTGATTCCACATTCCAAATGGAATCTTCACTCATGATGCTTTTTGAAAATTCAGCTGTGTCATCTGTGCAGCCACTGAGCTTACCATCTTGAAACTACCTGAGGAAGGCGGAAGCTGAAACGTTGTAGTGGAAATATATTTTTGTTCTTTGGTGAATATATCTGTTTGAGTCACTTCTTTCTTGGATATATATATATATATATATATATATATATATATATATATCACACCCACATTTCCTTAAAACCCTACAACCCTTCAACTCATACCAACCCCAAAATTGCCCCCCTGGCACCCCAAAGCCCATACCCACCCTGAACCCTCAAATTAAAGCAAAACCCATACCCACACTAAATCCCAAAATTACTCCCGGCACCCCATAACCCATACCCACCCTGAACCCTAAAATTGTTCCCTGACACCCCAAAACCCACACCCGCCCTGAACCCTAAAATTACCCCTGGCACACCAAACACATACCCACGCTGAACACTAAAATTAACCCTCTGGCACCCCAAAATCCATACCCACCCTGAACTTTAAAATTACCCCTGGCACCCCAAAACCCATACCGAACCATAATTTCCCCTCTGGCACCCCATAACCCATACCCACCCTAAACCATAAATTCCCCCTGGAACCCCAAAACCCATACCCACTCAGAACCCTAAAATTACCCCCTGGCACCCCAATTCGTAACCCACCCTGAACCCTAAAATGACTCCCTGGCACACTAAAACCCACACCCACCCTGGACCCTAAAGTTACCCACTAGCACCCCAAAAAATGAACACTACATTTGCATATATTCGGAGGGGACTGTCCTCTTTGACGTTTCCATGTATGTAAGTCAAGAACAACATTCACAGTAACCTAGATACTTACATAAAAAACTGCTTCCTGCTCTTCTGATACTATACTGTGGAGTTTGGCTGATCAGCTACACTGTGTCCTGGCATCCAGCCCCTCCCGAAGGTCTCACAGAGTAGATAGATGTGGGCCAAATGTTTCCTGGTTTCTCCTTGCCTGGGCCTCCTCTGCTTCTTTGTGGGTGCCCTTGGATGCAAAAATAGAAAGATCCATGGCCCTGTTCACCATTTATCTGGTGAGCAGTGCAGTGGATGTGAACTCCATCCAAGTGCACAGACAGCAGGGGCAAAGGGATGGCAGTGCAGGTGACGCTTTTCCATTGTAAATTAATTTCTGCTGGCGTCATAGCCCAGGGTTTGCTGTCTGTGCACTTGTATGGAATACACATCTATACATGTGCACAGACAGCACACCCTGGGCTATGACGCCAGCAGAAATTCCTTTACAAAGGAAAAGGGAAAAGCGTCACTTGCACTGGCCAGCCCTTTCCCCCTGCTGTGCACTTCACACCCCATGCTCACAATACATCAAGTGCTTAGGTGAAATCCCTGCCTTCAGGCAAGGATTTCACCTCAATGCCACTCTAAAGGAAAACAAGAGGTGGGGGCAGGGGGGTTTACTCGCTGAAACTGTTCAGAGGCTGGCTGTCTGGCTCGGGCTGCTGGGCCTCTCAGAAAGCATTAAAAAAATCACATTCTCGGATCGGATGCGCAGCGTTAGTTAAGCATTTCAGTGCATGTCATCTTAGCCCGGGCAGAGGTGGCGACGAGGGGGGCTGAAGCCCAGTGAGCCCAATGGGTGTTGCGCGCCTCTACTGCTGCAGAGTTAAGATTGTTTTCCACAGAGGATGAGGGCAAAAATGCAGAGCCCAATAGGGACCCATCTCAGAACCTGCTTTTAAAAACTGCTGGTGCTCAGCACCGACAGGACCCGGCCGACTTAAAGCCCTGCCTTTAGCATTGGAGCAGTCACTCGCTGTTCTAAATGCACATTATGCAGGGTAGCCAGCGAGCATTCTATGGAATATCTCCATGGTGCAATTTCTATGAAATAATAACCCGCGAACAGCCATAAAGTCATAATTTTCACCAGGATGTTCATTTCTTTCCGAGTAAAGACAACACCTACTTAAGAAAATCATCATATTTATTGGTTATGTTGTAGTACGGTATGTAATGTTATGCCACGCCATATGCTATGTGGTAATGCTACGTTGTGCGGTATGTTACGCTTGTGGCATTTGTATAGGGCACAGTCTGTCATTGGTATGGTGTGGCAGAGGGAGTAATCTTTGGAATTACAGAGATATTTGTTGTTCTGAAAGGCTGGTATTGTTAAGAGTGAGCCTGGCCCATGTCAGACTATGCCCTACAATGCGTATGGGCCTTAGGTGGAGACGGAGGGAGATTGTCCGTTTTCAACCAATTATATAGGGAGCAAACCAGCCTGCATTCAACTTGCAACCAAGAGGAATCATTTGCTATCTATGCACTAACAACTAAAAAACGGTGATGGATCAAGCCCTGATCTTTTGACTGGGTAGGAGTGTTCTGCTTAATTCAGATACTCTGTCCATCACCACCCCCTTTTTGAATCGTTTTGGCCACCACAAGTGTGGAAGGGTATGCTCAGATGTGAGTCCCTTGCTCACTGCACCATCAGGATTCAAGCAAGCCGGGCCGAAGACGGCTGTAATGCCAGAAACCGGCCCCCGGAAGCTTGTTTCCTTTCCAGTAAAGAATTGGCTTGGTAGTTTGGTCTGCCCTGTTCCCATGATGCACTGGGCCAGGGTCAGACTAATTTGCATGTAGCCAGGCTCTGAACTGGGATGGTGCAGTGAGCTAAAAAACGGTGATGGATCAAGCCCTGATCTTTTGACTGGGTAGGAGTGTTCTGCTTAATTCAGATACTCTGTCCATCACCACCCCCTTTTTGAATCGTTTTGGCCACCACAAGTGTGGAAGGGTATGCTCAGATGTGAGTCCCTTGCTCACTGCACCATCAGGATTCAAGCAAGCCGGGCCGAAGACGGCTGTAATGCCAGAAACCGGTCCCCGGAAGCTTGTTTCCTTTCCAGTAAAGAATTGGCTTGGTAGTTTGGTCTGCCCTGTTCCCATGATGCACTGGGCCAGGGTCAGACTAATTTGCATGTAGCCAGGTTCTGAACTGGGATGGTGCAGTGAGCTAAAAAACGGTGATGGATCAAGCCCTGATCTTTTGACTGGGTAGGAGTGTTCTGCTTAATTCATATACTCTGTCCATCACCACCCCCTTTTTGAATCGTTTTGGCCACCACAAGTGTGGAAGGGTATGCTCAGATGTGAGTCCCTTGCTCACTGCACCATCAGGATTCAAGCAAGCCGGGCCGAAGACGGCTGTAATGCCAGAAACCGGTCCCCGGAAGCTTGTTTCCTTTCCAGTAAAGAATTGGCTTGGTAGTTTGGTCTGCCCTGTTCCCATGATGCACTGGGCCAGGGTCAGACTAATTTGCATGTAGCCAGGTTCTGAACTGGGATGGTGCAGTGAGCTAAAACACGGTGATGGATCAAGCCCTGATCTTTTGACTGGGTAGGAGTGTTCTGCTTAATTCAGATACTCTGTCCATCACCACCCCCTTTTTGAATCGTTTTGGCCACCACAAGTGTGGAAGGGTATGCTCAGATGTGAGTCCCTTGCTCACTGCACCATCAAGATTCAAGCAAGCCGGGCCGAAGACGGCTGTAATGCCAGAAACCGGTCCCCTGAAGCTTGTTTCCTTTCCAGTAAAGAATTGGCTTGGTAGTTTGGTCTGCCCTGTTCCCATGATGCACTGGGCCAGGGTCAGACTAATTTGCATGTAGCCAGGTTCTGAACTGGGATGGTGCAGTGAGCTAAAAAACGGTGATGGATCAAGCCCTGATCTTTTGACTGGGTAGGAGTGTTCTGCTTAATTCAGATACTCTGTCCATCACCACCCCCTTTTTGAATCGTTTTGGCCACCACAAGTGTGGAAGGGTATGCTCAGATGTGAGTCCCTTGCTCACTGCACCATCAGGATTCAAGCAAGCCGGGCCGAAGACGGCTGTAATGCCAGAAACCGGTCCCCGGAAGCTTGTTTCCTTTCCAGTAAAGAATTGGCTTGGTAGTTTGGTCTGCCCTGTTCCCATGATGCACTGGGCCAGGGTCAGACTAATTTGCATGTAGCCAGGTTCTGAACTGGGATGGTGCAGTGAGCTAAAAAACGGTGATGGATCAAGCCCTGATCTTTTGACTGGGTAGGAGTGTTCTGCTTAATTCAGATACTCTGTCCATCACCACCCCCTTTTTGAATCCTAACATACACTGAGGCATGAGGAACTGTGTGAATGTGGGGCGAGAATGATAAACAAACTGTCCATCATTGCCCCATGCTTCACTGGTCTAATACTGGTACGCTAAAGCACCACTGCCCTAAAACTGGAAGGGTTAGTTGGAGAATCAGATGGTATAAAAGGAAGATAAAAATATTTTTTAACCGGGACTGGAAAGTGGGAGACTGACCGTAGACATTATGGGGCATATGTACAAGCCCCTAACGCCATGGGAGATCTCTTTGTTTAGGCTCCGGTAGCGTAGCACCATTTTCCATATTTACTAGGTGGCGCTAAGCCACTTAGCATGACTTAACACCACCTTTTAAATATGCCCCCTTCCGCTGGAGTCCTCTGCGGCAAAGGGGCATGCAATGGGTGTTGCTTTTTGATGCTGCAACACCCATTGCTTTTTGATGCTGCCCCAAATGTATAAGGCTGAGGCAGCCCCAAAACCTAACACCATGGACAACCAGGTGTTAGAATGCAGATATGATGAGAAGTTATTCATTTCTCTTTGTTTTTTGGCTCTTTCAATGTGTTCTGCATTCTGAAACACACGTAGAAAGAGCAAATCACAATTTAGTGATAGTTTATGTGCAGGAAGGTTTCCCTTGTCAATACGGCGCATCCCTGTGTTCTAAAAATGTCAGAGCATGACCCTGCCAAATTTAGCGTAGCTCCACGCTCCAACATTGTTTTGTAAATATAGCCCCTCGGCGAGAGAAAATGTTGTAGCTCTGATAACTCACTAGAGAATGCTTGTCCTCCAAGAATCAATTATAGTACCAGAGATCTGCAGTGGCGGCTGGTGGAATTTGAAATTGGTGAGGCGTATGTAGAACGAATCAACGCATGCGAGCGCAGCGAGCGAGGCCAACGGCAATAAGGGGGTTTCGGGGGGTTCTCCCCTCGTGAAGAATAAAAAAAAAAGTGCATCTTTTTGGTGCGTTTTTCAGCACTATTTCTCGAATAAATGGACTAAAAATTCAGTTCTTCTAGGCATTCATAAAAGAAAACTATTCCAGAGAATTTCTGGGTTGCCAAGCAAGTCTGACTTCTGAAGAGGGCTAGGGTACTAAGCAAGCCTGCTTTGGCTGTAACCTTTCCAATAGAAAACACTAGTTAGTGCTGTGAACAAGTTCAATGGACAAACCTGGGGTCTAGGGAAAGTACCTCTCCTGAGAAATACATTTAAAAAAGATTGGCAAATGGTGCCTTTTAAGGCAAATGAATGCAGCAATAAAGCAAGGCTTTTAAGCAGTGGAAACGTATAGTCTTGAAATATTAAACACATTAAAAACTGCCCGTATCCTCTTGTATTCATTTGTTCAACAGTTACTGTAATATGTAAATTGTTCTGCATGGTACCTTTAGCCCTTTAAAATGCATGCTTGCCCCGTGTCTTGCACTCCATGCAGCATTAACTTTGGAATAATGTGCCCTAACCAGACTTCGGGAAGCACCCACAGCTGCTGGCTGTAACCAGTCATATAGAAATATGTGCAGACAGGTATTTAAGTGAGATGAAAAAAGTGGGTTCTCCCTATAAAGGAACATGCCAAATACATGTCTGTGATTCCCATAGTGTGCCATCAGACCAGTATTTTGGTTTCTCTCTGAGATGTAATTGTATCCAGATAAATGGCACAGCAACTGACATACGCCTAAAGACTGTCAGTATGATTGGCTTTGTCACTGGGTGTTAGCGGTTTAAGGTAAATGAGTAACAACAATGATTTCTTATAAATAATTAACATTGAAAATGTTGAAATTCTAAAATTCTGAAATATTGAGTCTGTGAATTACATAGCATGGAGGCCTCTGCAAGGAGTTTTGGCCTTCAATTATGTGTGCTTTATGTTAGATATGTATCCTCTTTTTCTCTCCATATCTTGTCCGTCTGCACATCTTCAACCCCCTCTCTTTCCTCTTCAGCATCCTCCTTTCACTCTTCCCCGAATGCCCTCCCTCACATCTCTGTCACTTCACCGCCCCCAACACGCACTGCACTCCCTCAAATATAAGCACTTTAATTTCTCTTACTTTTTCTTTGCAAATATTTTGACATCAGTGTACCTCCATCACACACATTTACACAGAATTTCAGTTGTAAATGGAATACACAAATATTGTTCTGTGTGCTCTGCAGAGAGGCCAACCCACTGACAGGCACTTTGTTTGGCTTTAGTGTTCACGCCTGCGTGCTCAATCAAAGCCTCTCATAAACACCTGGCATGGCTAAAGCCTCAAAGTATGCACAAGAAAAAATACAGATAAACAACAACATTATCAAAAATAGCTAACTCATGGGGAATGCAAGATAAAGTAAACACGTAAAATATGAGGAACAAAGGGCCAGATGTAGGTAAAAATTATTTACCGATTCTTAATTACCGAATTTTACCGATTCGGTAATTAAGAATCGGTAAATATGAAGGGTGGACATGTAGGTCCATCCAGATGTGTTTTTTACCGATTCAGTAAATATCTGTATTTACCGAATCGGTAAATACCGACCGGTAATGCTCTATTCGTTCCTATGGGCTTTGAAGCCCATAGGAATGAATGGGGCATTACCGGTTGGTATTTACCGATTCGGTAAATACCGATTTTGACAAGGGTGCAGGGGGTGTCACTTTGACACCCTCTAGCACCCCCAAAAAAGGTTCGGGGGCCATGTGGCAGGCATACCTGCCCTAAGGGCAGGTCTGCCTGTCATATGGCACAGGTGTGCATGCACACATGTGCATGCACACCTGAATCGGTATTTTACCATCAAATTGAATTTGATGGTAAAATACCGATTTTGTAGGCCTTGTGGGACTCAGAAGAGTCCCACCTACATATCAATTTTACCGATTCAGTAAATATACCGATCGGTAAATTTACCGACCGGTATATTTACCGAATCGGTAAAATTACCGATTTGCCCTGTTTCCGTGCCCCTACATCTCAATAGCCAAATACCGGTCGGTAACGGCCGAATTCGGCCGTTACCGACCGGTATTTGGCTTCCTACATCTGGCCCTAAATCGCTAAAATGCATTCCCTCAACGTTTTTAACATTCATTGTTTGCAAGCAGTGCGACACCAGACGGTACAGAGAAGGGGAATGCAGCGCTAGAAGATGAGCAGAGGGAGCGGGCAGGGAGAGTACATACACGGGGGGCTGCAGAATTAGAAAATGCACAAAGGAGGGTGCAGGGAGAGAGGATACATGGAGAGGAGTTACAGGTTTAGAGAATGCGCAAAGGAGGTTGCCGGGAGAGAGGATACACGGAGAGGGGGTGCAGGGTTAGAGAATGCACAGGATGCACAGAAGGAGGGTGCAAGGAGAGAGGATACACAGAGAGGAATGTCCAGACTCCAGTTAACAATGGAAGTGCTGGACTGGCATGGCAACTTAGACAATCAACGGGCACACAAACAGCAGGCAGCGCCCTATGCAAGTTAATGTAACGCAGCAAAACATAAGGAACATAACCACAGGGATATAGAGAGTTTTCGAAAATCCATGGGCCTGTGGCACAGTAAGGCACTGTCAGAAGACATTTGAAGCAGTTTACTGTTGAATATTGGCTAAAACAATGTACTTCTCATGCAAGCTAATGCACAGAGGCCTGTTGTAAGTGGGGAAGGGGGTCGAGAGTTCAGTCAGGCAGGGATGGTTCTAGGATTTTGGGCCCCCTGGACAGAAACGCAATGTGCGAGGCCCTTCTAATTTGCATACAACCGTACACATTCAGGGCTGTTTGCATCTCAGTAGATTACCCTAGTCCTGAAGATGTTTTGTACAGACCCCTCCTGGGCCGGAGCCCCTCCCTCTCATCCACCTACAAGCACATCTTAGCAGTTCATAATGGGCTTGAATGAGTCAGAGTTGCTTTTCAATAGAAAGGTTTAAAACTGCTGCAGGACAAAGGAAGTACTATGGTGCCTCTGATGGGTAGCAGAGCACGATGCATGATTGCAGGACAAACCTGTGAAAGGTATCGCCTTACAACTGTGCCAATAAGAGGCCCCCACTCTGCTAAGTATAGCCTCACTATACCATGATTGTGAAGCCCAGGGAAGGGACACCTCCCATGGGCCCAATAGCAAGGTTCTACCTTTCTCTCGAATTAGATGTGCAGCTGTCAAGAGAGGGCCAGTGTGCCCTGGCGTGGCTGTGATACACTGGTGTGGGGCCTTGTGTTCGTGGGCTGAGAGTGGGGTTCTGGTCAGCTGTACTCACTGCCCATGCCTAGCGCCGGCCCTGTGGTCAGGGTGCTGTGAAACCCTGCCCAGGCTGCCGAACCTAAAATGGAGCACTTGGTGCGGGCGAATTTATGTAAGTGAAAGCAAGACTTGTAGTAAAAGATCTCAGGGGATTCTTAGAACAGTCCAGTCGGTGTTTTGTCAGAAAATCTTTATCAAAAATTTCACCTAACAAAAATATTGTGTCCTAAATATTGTTTACAAACATCATTCTGCTGGGTGTAGATTTTCTACTATCAACTCCACTGGGGTGATATTTTTGTGAACAATATTTTTGCAAGTCAATATTTTGAATCCTGCTCTGAGGTAATATTGAGATAATTTTCATAGTGGGTGGAGCCCATATCCGTTTCCTTGCCTGAGGGAGGAAACCAGAACGATGCTATAGGCAACCTTACTTTTTATGCAGAAAGAAAATATTTTTCTGTCTCTTTGAGCCTTTCTTTAACTACAGCAACTTATAGGAGTGACACTCGGAATTATATTTCAAAAAATGATATTCTTCTTGCTTGTGGTGAAACAGCACTTCCTTTCAGCAAGAGTACAGCATTTGAAATGACACATCTTAGCTTAAAAACAAAAAAACAAGCATGGGCAAATCCAAATGTTCTGGCCTTAGAGTGTTAACGTATGGAATAGTGTTTGTGCATGACCTACTTGCATTAGTTAGCTCATTAAAGCTAGATCTTTTGACTGTGGCAAAGCCTTTTTCTTATGAAAATATAGTTGAACAAGAACAATTATTAAAAGACACTTTGAGAAAACAACTGTGTAAAAAGAGAAAATAAACATGTATGGAAAGTCACTAGAAAAGAAAGGGTTGAAAGAACAATGGGGAAGTGAAGAAAAACACGCGCTCAAGTTGTAACTAAAACATTAGAAAAAGGCAGGTACAGTTAAAAAATAAAACAAGAGTTGGCAAAGTCAATAGGTCTCGCCTATACAAGAGCTATGGGCTTTGGCAGTGTTGTTTTAACATGTTGTATACCAGTGTGGCTGCTGCTCAGTATGGATAAAAGTTAGTGGTGTGGAGTGTCCTAGAGTGCAGCGGGGGAATAGAATTTTGTAGGTTGGATTTATTGTAGTAGAGTGTCATAGAGTCGAGAAGGGGGAGTAGCGTGTCGTAGAGTTGAGTAGAGGGGAGTAGAGTTCAGTGATTCGATGGCAGAGAGAGCCGTAAAGTGTAGTGTCATAGAGTGCAGTGTCGAAGAGTTGAGTGGTGTAGAGTGGAGTGGCATAGATTTCAGTGGTGTAGTGCTGTGTAGAGTGAAGTGGGGTGGAATAGGGTAAAATAGGGTAGAGTAGGTTGGAGTGCAGTGAGGTAGTGGGGTGAATTGGATTGGATTAGATTGGATTGGATTGGGGTAGAGTGGGATGGATTAAGAGGAGTGGGGTGGATTGGAGTAGGTGGACTGGATGTGGTGGATTGGAGTGGGGTGGATTGAAATGGGGTGAATTGGACTGGAGTGGGATGGATTGGATTAGAGTAGAGTGGTTTGGAGTGGGTTCAAGAGAATTAGAGTGGAGCAGAGGGATGGATTGCACTGTAGGGTGGTGGATTGGACTGGAGTGGAGTGAGGTGGATTGGATTGGAGTGGGGTGGGGTGGATTGAACTCCAGTGGAGTAGATTAGATTGGAGTTGGATGAATTGCAGTATGGTGGGCTGGATGGATTGGATTGAGTGGGGTGGAGTGAACTGGGGTGGGATGGAGTGGGGTAGAGTGAGTGAGGTGGATTGGAGTAGAGTAGGTTGGTTTGGAGTGCAGTGGAGTGTGGTGGATTGGGGTGGACTGAAATGGAGTGGGGTGGAATGGATAGGGGTGGTGTGGGGTGGACTGCAGTGGGGTAGATTGGAGCGGGATAGAATGGAGTGATGTGAATTGGATTTGCGTGGGGTCGATTGCTATGTAGTAGACTGGATTGCAGTGGGGTGGATTGGATTGGAGTGATGAGGATTTGATGGGGTGGGGGGAACTGGATTGGGTTCAGGTGGATTGGATTGAGGTGGGCTGAATTGGGGTGAGGCGGATTGGAGTAGGGTGGGGTGAAATGGAGTGGGGTAGATTGGATTTGGCTGGATTTGATTGCGGTGGACTGGATTGGAGTGGCGGATTGAATTGGGACAGGTGGATTCGTTTGGGGTGAGGTGGATTGTATTGGAGTGAGGTGGATTGTATTGGAGTGGGGTGGATTGGAGAGGAGAGGAGTGGGTTGGAGTGGGGTGTATTGGAGTGGGGTGGACTGGAGTGGGGTGGACTAGTGTGGGGTGGACTCGAGTGGGTTGGAATGGAATGGCATTGGGTGGGATGGCGTGCAGTAGAATGCAGTGGGGTGGAATGGAGTGGGTGCCATGGAGTAGTACAGAATGGAGTGCAAAGAACTAAAGTAGGGTGATTTGGACTGGGGTGAATTGAATTAGCATTGGGTGGAGTGGATTTGATTGGACTGGAGTTGTGGTGGTTTGGATTGAAGTGAGGTAGACTGGACTGAGTTGTATAGATTGGATTGGGATGGATTGAAATGAGGTGGATTGGATTGGGGTGTGGTGTGGTGAACTGGACTGGAGTCGGTGGATTGGGGTGAATTGGAGTGGGATAGTTTGGATTTGGCTGGAATGAGGTGGATTGGATTGGGGTGGGATGTTGTGGACTGGATTGGAGTGGGGTGGGTTGGGTTGAATTGGGGTGAGGTGGTTTGGATTGGAGTGAGGTGGATTGTATTGGAGTGGGGCAGATTGTTTCAGATTGGAGTGGAGTTGTGAGAAAGTCATTATTTTTGCCCTTATCACCCCCATTGTTTGACTGATATTGGTGGTAGCTGACTCTGACTGAGTCCTGGGCTCTGCAATCCAGGCTCCGGACTAGTGCTCTGATTAAGAAGGTATATGGTAATTAGGTATAATTACAATTGGCCCTGATAACCTATCTGTAAGTCTCTAATACATAGTAGGGCATGGTTTAAATGCCCAGCATCTTTGAGGCACTTATGCGTGCACTGATGTGTTACTTGCAGTAATTTTAAAAGTCAGCGCTTTGCAAGCTGCTTTTAAATTGAAACTACATGCAAATTTAACTTGAGATTTAGGTACTTCCAAAGTGTTAAACTACCACATTTTATATATAGGACACCCCAAACGTCTACCCCCAGGTGACCCCAGGGTGGGGCGCCATGTAAAAATAAGCAGGGACATTTAAAAAAAAAATGTATATGCCCTGGTGAGGGAGAAACTACAAATGTCATTGTAACTATTGACAGGAATGATCTGGAACAACTACCAATTCACAGTGTAACTATTGACAGGAGTGATCTAAAATATTATTTCCAGGACTTATAAGAGTAGTAATGATAAACCCAACAACTTGCCACTGTTGAATTTATCATAACTAATACAGAAAAGAATGTATAGAACATTCTTTTCTTTGAGCCAAAATCCAGCCTTCCAGCAGCCTCTCTGATTGGCCAGCCTTTAACCGGCTTAGCCAAACTGCTTTGATGAGGTGGTAAGTGGCCTGCGAATAGGCGGAGGTTATCTGGTGGGGGGAGCTATGCAACTGCAGAGAACCGGCCAGGAAGGTGTCTGGGTAAACAAAATGAGCTTCAAAGAGAGCAGTACAGTACGGAACGCCAGCCAGGCCTACTCCCTCTTCCTGTACCCCCCAGCCAGATAGGTGCCACAGGAATGGAATTTTCTGGAGGTTTGAAAAGGGAGTGTTAAGGGAAATGAGTCACACCAATAGGTTGGCTTAGCCGGCTCTTACTCCCAAGGACAGAAATGATCATCTTGAATTTTACAGTACTGAGGTTTGTGGGACAAGAATATGCCACACTTTGGAGGAAATTGTCATGCTTTTGGGTGGCACTGTGTACCCATTGGTCTGGGTTGCCCCCCCACTTGTTGCCCAAAAACACTAGATAAATATGCGAGAGCTGCATATCAACTCAGATCTGCTACCTGAAACTACAAGGAGAAGAACGACTGCCCTGCTGGAACCCTGGTCTGCACCCTAAAGGATTACACTCTGAAGGACTGCTCCTGCTGCAAACTTTGAACTATAGCCCTGAGGACTTTGCCTTGCTTCAAAAAGGATTAAGGAGTGGACTCCATGAAAGCAACAGGTTAACCGTGGCTATCCACACCATCTGCCCCAAGAAGTCCCCAGCCTTGGGTGCGTCCAGTGGACTTTTAAGGATTTGGCCAGGTGAAGTGTGGGAACTGTAGCCCCAAACTTCCAAGGACCATCTCAGAGCTTCTAGACCCTTGGGTGTGTGTTTTGGACACTTTGCATCCTCAAGAAGAAATTCTGGAATATGCTCTAGAACTTTAGAGAAATTTGGAGCAACTTTTGGAAAAAGCTCCATAAGGTGACCGCTCCGTCAGCAAGGGTCAGGTCGCTGATGTAAAACCGTGACCCAGCCTGTATTTCAGGTTCATCCCTCTGAAAACTCTGGGGCTTAATACGTCGAGGATTTCACCAAGGCCTTGTGCTGAACCAAGCTGCCATCGTCGAATCCCGGCCTGAAGAGGGGCCTTGCTCATCAACGAGAGAAAATCCTCCTGAAAAGCTTCTAAGTGTGAAGGTGAAATCACAGTTGGCCTCAAACTTTGACTTTGTGCCGGTCCATTACGACCAGATGTCCCAAGTTGGAGCTATATGTTTTGAAGCACTAGAAAGTGTTTATTCTTTAAAAATTCACATCTCTGGTTCCCTACATTGGAATTTTGTCATTTTTGGCGTCATTTTAATCATAAAAATATTTCCTATTTTGAAGTGGACCAGATTGGAGTGGGGCAGATTGTAGCGGGGCAGATTGGAGTGGGATGGATTGGAGTGGGGCAGATTGAAGTGGGCAGATTGTTGTGGATTGGAGCGGGCACATTGGAATGGGGCAGATTGTTTTGGATTGGAGTGGGGCAGATTGTTTTTGATTGGAGTGGGGAAAATTGTTTTTGATTGGAGTGGGGCAGGTTTTGTATTGGAGCGAGGCAATTTGTTTTGGATGGAGTTGGGCAGCTTGTTTTGGACTGAGTGGGGCAGATTGTTTTGGACTGAAGTGAGGTAAATTGGGGAGGGAGTGGGTTTGATTGGATTAGGGTGAGGTGGATTGGATGGAGTGGGGTAGATTGTATTGGAGTGGGGCAGATTGTTTTGGATTGGAGTGGGGCAGATTGGAGTTGGGGATACTGTTTTTGATTGGAGTGGGGCAGATTGTTTTGTATTGGAGTGGGGCAATTTGTTTTGGATTAAGTGGGGCAGATTGTTTTGGATTGGAGTGGGGCAGATTGTTTTGGATTGAAAGGGGTAAATTGGGGAGAGAGTGGGGTTGATTGGGTTGGGATGATGTGTATTGGAGTGGGTTGGTTTGAAGTGTGGTGCATTGGAATGGGGCATATTGGAGTGGGGCAGATTAGTGTGGGCCAGATTGGTGTGGGGCAGATTGGAGAGGGAGGGGCGTGTTAGAGTAGGGTGGATTGGAGTGTGACAGATTGGAGTGGGGCAGATTGTTTTTGATTGGATTGGGGCAGATTGGAGTGGGGAAAATTGGTGCGGGGCAGATTCGAGTGGGGCAGATTGTTTTGGATTGGAGTGGGGTAGATTGGATTGGATTGGATTGTTTGGGTTGGATTGGTTTGAGCGGGCGGATTGGTGAAGGGTGAGGTGGGGTGGATTTGCATAGATTGGAGATGGGTGGATTGGGGTGTACTGCATGATTATGTGTTAAAGCATCATATCCAAAATTACACATAAGACAGAAATAATGTCGGTTAACATTAAGATACCCCTTATGTTTTGGAAACAGCGCCCAGGAGCAAAAACAAAAGGAAACATGAGTGCACAGTGAGAAAAGAAGACTTGGCAAAGTAAAAGAAAATTAACTATAGAAAACTAATCTTTGCAATTTTGTTTGTCCTGCTGGGCACATTTTTCCCAGTCACATGCCTTCTGTTTGCAGGGCACTAAAAGTTAAAAAGATCAAAATAGTACCTCAATCACATCAGGAGCAACGGACAGGCACTGATTACGTTGAATCAATCAGTGTTTGGTCCCTGCTCCACAGAGAGGAACGGAAATGATGTTAGGCCTGCCTTGACAAATTACGAGGCTGTAAAGAAGAGTGCCATGCAAACCAACAAATGGAAGTGAAAGGCGGGCTCCAAGCCCTTTTATGTATACAACAGTGTCTCTCACGCTAGAAACATGCACTACTACATGCTCTTGCAGGCTAGACCCTAACAACAAAAGGATTTTTCCTGTATGCAATGTAAACATAAGAAAAAGAAATTATTGTGTGATGATTGAGTATACTTTTGAATTGTAAAACAGCCAATCGTGCTTCGCAATGCAAGCACGCCAGAAACTTTGCCAGCCAGAACCACGAGGTGATGAACTATACTGCTCTCACTGGAGCCAACGCCGAATTTAAAAGAATTAGTAACAAGAGATCTTGCATACAGCTGCACTGCAAAGCCACACATACGAATTGCATTTCCATGACAATAACAAAAACAACCAAAATCAGATGATGAAAACAGGTTAGACCCGAGTGTCTGCACCTGGTTTGGGAAGGCACAGCTCGGACCCGGGACCCTCCTGTGTGGGCGGACATGTCTCTGCAGCGCTCCTACCAGGTGCCTGCTGCCCTGCAGAAAGGCTCTGCCTATTTCTCTGAAGAGGAGTGGACCCTACTCCAGGAATGGCAGACAGAGCTGTACAAGAAGGTGACAAATTAAATCCAACAAGCACTGCTCTCACTCGGCCCTCTTATTGCCACATTTTCATGGAGCACTAAAGATAAGGCAAGGCGGAGCCCTGGGGATCAGCAGGCCCCGGACTGTGGACTCTCTGGCACACACTCCACAGGTTCTGTGATTGCCAGTTCTTCAGTGTGACCAGGAATAAAAGTAGAGGACACCCGAATTCCGAAGCACCTTCCAGAGGCGACTGGAAGGGAAGGCGTGCATTATCCCGGCACAGAAGAGGAGTTTATCTCTTTCATCGTCAAAGAGGAAGAGGGCTGTTTCTTGGACCGTCCCAGTGATGAGAGCTGTGCAAGTAATTGTGAGTAAAATACCCAGGCAAATATGTAAACCAACTAACACATGAAAAATACCTCAAAACATATTAAAAAACGAAAAAACACTATGACATGTACATATCCAGATATGAATTTAATAACATACTATTCATTAAAACTGATACACAATTTTACACAAAGGATAAAAAAGGTTTGTGGCATACAGTGTATGCAAATTTTCAATCATTTAGATAGTCCATTGATATAAAAGATTAGATGGTGCCTTGTTTTTTTTGTCTTGTTTTTTTGTCTACGCGTTTCGACACTATGTGTCTTCCTCAGGACTATACCATCACACTATTATAAGCAAAGAACTGGATTGATACGGGAGAGTATAAGATCAATATGCCATCTAGGTCAGCTAGAACATAGGTGAACGTCGTGCCTGTTAGTAATCTGATGTTTAGAATGATAAAGTATTCTGAGGAATAGTCTGCTTGATATAGTTGGCTACTTCGTTTCCAAACCCAATGTTGCTCTGTTTAAAAGGGAACCGCTATTATGAAAACCGCTGCTGTCCACGCATTCTTTTCCAAAACATTTTCAGATATTTTCGACACCAAAGCGGTTCTTGCAGTCTGGTTTGTCTTTCGTACTGCAGAGAAATACTTCTGCGGTGCCCGCAGGCAGGTACAGCGGTCAGGCGATTCCTGGTTAGTCTTTCGTACTGCAGAGAAATGCTTCTGCGGTGCCTACAGGCAGGTACAGCGGTCAGGCTATGTTAGTTGAAATCCGGGCAGACCGTGCGGCAACGGCGTTATCCTGGTTTCCGGCAGTTCGAGCTGTGGAAGTGTCAGTCGCCCCAGAGGGCTAAACATATTCGTACACACCACTGAGCAACAACGTCCAAGGAGCTGGGAGAGAACAGGTCTGAGATCCATCAGCGACAGATCTCCGGTTACTAACACTGCAACAGTTTACCCAAATGGAAAAGCATTTGAATGTGATGAAACTAGAAGCAACACCACCCAGAAGTCAAACGTTAGTAAACCTCACAAACCCCCCCCCCCCAGAGCAAGAACCCTCTACCTGGACAGGACATGAGGGGCGTTCAAATAATTAGTTAAATGTGAAACAGAATCAGGATGCACAGACTCGAATTAAAGTTGCTTCTTGTAGTCGGTGTGGAGTATACTACAATCAGTCAACAATGGACAACACACAGCAGCAGAATAAGACAGGAAACCAATGTCATTTATGCACAGTCTGTATGAAGAGACTCTCCATCACTTTAAACACGATGAAAAAAGCTCATACATGTAGCGAATGTGGGAAAAGTTTCAAAACTTCTCAACTTTTTGGTCAGGCACTGTTGAATACATACTGGAGAAAAACCCTACACATGTGGTACATGTGGTAAGAGTTTCAGACAGACACCACACCTTATTAAGCATCAGCTGCTGCATACCAGGGAGCAGAAATCAAATTCTTTTGAGATGAATCCCTAGTTGTACAAGGAGAGAAACTTGAGAGCAATGAAGATTATCAGCACTACATCTGAACTGAATACCTTCACCTCCTGAGACTTGCCATAAAAGATGTGTAACACACAGCAGGAAAAGAAAGAGAGTGAGTCGATGAATCAAACGAAGAAAATGAGTCGATGAGTCCATTGAACCGTAGCCTTAACATTGTTGTCAATTGGTTTCAGTAGTGCACATAACCAAAATATCAAAGCTATTCAGTGGTTTTAGTACATTGCAAACCCTGTTCTTTCACCTATGACAGCATCTGGCGTAAGTTGAGTTTCATGGAAGAATAGCATGCTGTGGGCTTTGATGTGTGAAATGGACTGATGTGGGATCAAGGAAACAAATGTAATGTGGTCCAGAACATTTTCCTCACATTCCCGGGCTGAGGGGTGTACCCTACACGTTCTCAAGAAGACACAATAGAAGTAGCCTATAACAAAAGCATTATTTAAGAATCCGACTAGATATGTCACATTCTTGATGCATTTTGTTTTATCCGATGCGTGCTTGTAGTAAGTACAAGAGTTGTAAAGTAACTACAATTAATGGAGCATCCATACACAGACGAAAACAGCCAACAACTGAAGTAGAATGCATCTTAGAACTTAGAAACATTCCAAGAACATCATGTACGAACCAATCATAGCAGAGGTAAATACTCTTGCTAACATAGCAAGCTAGGTAGACTATTACTAACTTTATAGGTAACCTTTTACAGAGACTATAACTATAACCTTACTTCAGTGCTCTTTTTAATCTTATTGTAAATGCCAGCACATTTACTGTAAGATGCTGCAGAAATATAATTGCATAAATTGCAGCCGCACTTTTCCTGGAAGCATAGTAAAAAGCAGACACAGGACAAAGACGAAGGCCATGGAGAGAGCGGGTGAGTTGGCTGGGAAGTTAGCGAGTGTTTTATACTTCTTTAACTATTTAGCACAAGGAAACCTACAGTGACTGTGAATCTGAAATTCAGCACAGCGGTAAAATGATTCCAAAAGCCCAAACAGAGGCAGCCTTTTCACCTGAGTGTGCATTTGTCCTTCATTATGCATGCAGCAAACTGCAATGCTCTGAAGGACACCAACCAACCGTAGAAACAATCTGGATACCCTTGGGGGAATTGAACATGCTCGGCATAAGGTCTCCAGCAAGGCATGGGTGTTTTAGTGAATTCCACAGATAACCCACCAGAAACCAAAACACGCCACACTTGGAGAGAGATCACCAGTCGCATGTTCTATCCATGTTAGAAGGAAGACTCTCACGTGCACAAGAAATACATTCATTACGATCTAGATGTGAAAGATGCTGATGAATATTGCGCCTGCATGCTGTATCTCTTTTCGCGTCATGTCACTTTCTCCATTGCTTTGCTAATAGAGGCCAACTACTTTTCTTAGGAACACACACATGTTCATGGATAGGAAGGGAACTTGACCACTGCGTGTATAAACGAAAAATTAAGGTACCTCATCAGTGTAAAAGTTGTAAACCTAAGCTTACGATTTTGATACTTGTACTCAATTTGGGATTCACAAACATCTCCAGCTGTATACTCAGAAACTTGTCAGATGCACTCCTACCTCTCACATGTATATTTTAATTTTACCGGAATTATGATATTGTATCATTTTTTTCTCCAGATTGGAAACATTTTTGAAGAAATCTCTTCCCTTCGCTCCTGGTAACATGTAAATACTAGGAGTACTTTCCCGATCCATTTTGCACCGATAGCAGCATTTATCTCTATGCCTCTCATTTTCAATGTCAGAGATATGTGTCCGTCGAGGCAGCATTTCACCTTATATGTGTGAGAAGGTAGATTCAATTCATCAATAATAAATGAATTCTACTAGAGCCAATTGCTGCATTTTTGTTGTTTGTAGTAGTTCTAGCTTTAATGTGATGACACATGCAAATCGCAGTTACACACAAATGCACTTTGAATGCATTAGCATATATACATCATACCTATTGGCTTTTCCCAGGCTTACTTGTAATGCTTACACATTTCACACACTCACTGAAATGCACTGTCTTGCTAAGAGCTGTTCTTAAAGGAAAAGGACCTCGTGGTAAATGTGCATTGTTCACACAAGCAGCCAGGGATGCTTCTAAAACCACCTATACTGCCACATTGTTGCCCTCTATAATTTCCTAATCAAGAGTGATTTTATTTTGAGCCTTACTCTTAGGGTCCGGTTTAGGATTTGGCAGAGAGGCTAGGCAGTGGCAAAGGTGGCGGAGTCGGCTCGCCGCATTTCCAGATGAGTAGACCTTAAGTTTTCTGTCGACAGAGCATTCATTGGCTCCTTTGCCAGGAAACTTCCTCCAACAGCCCAACAACGCAGGGGCATTGGCGAGCCGATATTACACCACCCACTCTGCTTAGGGTGGATGATCTAATGTGTTTTTTTCTGTAATCCAGAAAAAACAGGTAGTGAGAGACAGAAAAAACAATTAGCAAACCCCACACCCTGGTAGAGACCTCCCAGGGTGTGGAGTTTGTTTCTGAAAAGCTAAACAGAAATGTAAGAATTTGGCGAACAGCCCCCAAAGCTGACAGCAGCTGTCCATCCAACATTTTGTACATTGAAAGTAACCACAGTGACAGGGTTAAACTGCCTATATGTCAATCAGGCAGTACCAGATGGGCTGGCCTGGCAGGTCAGTAGGTGGGCTGTTTTTTTTAATCTAGTTATGGGCCTTTAGTTTTGCCAGGTAGCCAGTTTTTACTGTTGATTCCCCTGATATTACCACAAACATTGCTTGCAGCAAACACAAATGCATGTAGGCTCCCATGCCTTGCAAAATACCCATACAGTGTGTCTTTACAAGTTCAAACATGGCCTGATTTGCAAGTAGGCCACTTGTTTAGTGAACTGATTCACTTTTATTTTGGTTCCATTCAGAACCTGCATCGTGATGGTGGCAGAGAAAGGAAGAACCAGAAAAAATGTAAGTTCTGTTGTATTGAAATTACCAATGATGACCCTAAACAGATCGACAGGGTGGTCTGAGCCTGCCATGAACTTCTACCAGTTCTTGGTATCTTCACCTCAGATGTCCATTCACCTATAGGAAAGCAGAGCTGGGTACCTGGATAATTCGTTTTATTTATTTATTTTGAAAGTTTTATAGAGCGCGGACAAGACCCTTGCGGGTATCAGAGCGCTTTACAGTAGATGAGTTTAGTTAAGCTCACTTGAACACTTTCTAGACAGCTGTATAAGAAGAACTCTTGTTTACATACCATAGTGTGGAATAATGGCCCAGGCCATGGCAGAAGCATAGATTCCACCGATCATCCAGAACATGCAGAGCCAGCTCAAGTGCTCGCCGCGCTTCTCCCGAGCCAGCACTTCGGAGAAATAGGAGAACACAGTTGGCACTGCTCCACCGATGCTAGAATCAAAAGAACAAAGGATGCCACAGTTAGACAGAGAAAGTGCTCACATCAAACACAGCGCAGCACCCTTGGCTTTAACTTGTGTTACATAGACAGTTTAGAAATTCGCGAAATGGCATGCACTCTTTGTTTTAAAGTTACACAGGGTATAGTATCTTGTTACTGAATTAAGCGGCGCATCTAAAACAGAATCAAACACACTAGTATGCAGGGTTGCAAAGTTGGAAATCTGTATAGTAACTGATTTAGCTCTTGAGAGAGGAGAAGATGTGGTGCAACAGCCAGAGCTGCTGACTTTGGAATTGAGGGTCAAGGTTCAAGTCTCGGCGACCACTCAACATCGTGCGATTCTGGGAAAAATAAAGGTCTGCATCACTTTTACGCCACTATTGCATCACTTTTTGTGATGGTGCAGCGGCGTAAATTATACAGCAAGTTGCGACATATTTACAAAGTGACGCATCTAAGCAGGTGTCTCATTTTGTAGAGGCATGCGCTACATTATAGCTGTATCAGGTAGAATGTATGCATGGTGGGCATTAACCTGCAAAAAAGGGTCATAGAAGTGGCGCAGTGAAATCTATAAGATTTCACTGCGCCACTTCTAGGACGCTACTGCATCAAATATCTTATGCCTGCTTCACAGCAGGCATATGACTGACACAGGCCCTTTCACATGGGGCTTGCCCAATGTGAAAGGACACATTGCTGGGGTTGCATCTGTTTTCAGACAAACCCCATCAATGCCTCACTTTTGCACCTACAGATACGTCACAAATCAGTATTCCACAAATGTTAGTCCAATCTTTGCATATGGCATCCAAGGTAATCTTTATTTTTCTTAGAAATGGAACTGAACAGCCAACACGTTTCGTTCACTACATGTGAACTTCACCAGGGCATACATTTTGTTTTTCAAAATCTTTGTGTTAGGAAAAAGCGAGCCGCAAGTCTTCCTTATTTATCGGTATAAAACTTCGGTATTTGTATTAGAATTCAATTCATTTTGTCCCCATATATTTAAGGGCGAATACATTTCATGTCTGAATGAGTCCACTTCCTGGGACCTTCCAGGAAGTGGATTCACTCAGACACGCTGGCTCGGGAGATGGTAGATAGCATGTATCAAGGTGCCTCATTGCCATACATACAACAGTGATGACGAAATGTGTTCACCCTTAAATATATATCTGTAAATCCTTGTGACATGGAGCGCCATACATTAAATATGGTACATCCATCGTGTCGTAAGGAGGGTGCAGTGAAAACTGTTGCATCGCTGTTTTGTCGCAGCAATACAACAGTTTTCATAAATGAGGCCCTTGATCTCCTCGTGTTGAAAAACACACAAATGAATGTGTACTTCCTGCAGCTCCACTCTGCCTTTTGCTTGAAGACTCAGCCCCCTCCGAAATGTTTCTTAGCCCCCCCCGAAATTTGACTCTAGTTGCGCCTCTGATTGGGAATCACTAAAAAAACTGGGATGGTGGTCTGCGGGGTTCATCAGACCACCATGTCTGTGATGGCTTGTAAATAAAGCAACGTTTTTTTAAGAATGTAGCACGTTCTACTGAAAGGAAACTGGGATGCGTTTAAAAAAAGTTTTCTTTTAATTTATTAAGAGTAGGCAGTGGTCCCTGCTCTTAAAAAACGTTTTTACAACCATTCACAAATGGGAAAGGGTCGCTTGGTATCCCTTCCCATTTGTGAATCAGTTACCATCTACTTGAAGTAGTTGGTAAAGTGCAAACGTTTTGTGACCGTATTTTGGTTACGACACTTTTACACATACAGCTGCAAGTTGCTATTAGGAAGGGATGCCTTTAATACACCCCTTCCTAATACCGAATCGCAAACCTATTTTGCGATTCAGTAATAGGTTACCAAACCGCAAAATAGGTTTCGTACATTTAAAAATGCTTTCTTGCTGTAGCAAACGGCATCAGGCTATTCGAGAGCTCAAAAAAGCTGAGCATATCTAATCTCAACTCACTTGTGGATAAAGGCCTTATTACCAATGTCTATAGTAGGCACTTACATCACCATCAGTTCTGCCCGATAGCTGTGGCTGAATGAAAGGCAAACATTGCCTTCCAAGTGAATTTGGAAAAGCAATAATGATTTCTAGCTCCATAAAGTTGCACTTTCGGTGCGGAACTTGGCCAATTTCAAATTGCCATGCCTGGAGATGATATATTTTCTATCTAACCTTTCACTTGTTGGTAAGATTGAGGTACATTGCCTGCACCATCAATGATGAGAACATCAATGGCGTCAGTGGTGATGTGTGACGTCATCACTGATGCCATTTGTGATGTCATCTCTGAAATCATGTGTGAGGTAACAAGCTGTGCATTTGGGGGCACTTTATAATTTGAATCACTCATGGTAACTGGCCAATTTCACAGGGTTCAAAACATCATTTCAACAGTTTTTTGTTCGTTTCTGGGATTTTAAAGAATACATTAATTTCTTATGAGCAAAGAAAGGTACAACGTACACTGTCAGTTATGTTTTTGTTCTTTTATGTTTTATTATGTCTAACTTCCAAGCTTTTATACATTTATGTATTTCACTATCCCCATCCCTCGTTGTGATTTTCCTCTGCCTAATATAGCCACTGGAATTGTGAAGTAGGGTAGACCCTGCACCAAACCCACCTTATGGACTCTCTGCTGCACTTAACCTTTCCTGTGTGTGACAGGGATGGCTTGCATTGCCTGTTCACTCAACCTGTGGTGTGGGTGGCCTTCGACTGTCCACTGTGGGATTTGTCTGCTACAGGCAGGTCCTTCACTCAATCCACCTTGCACCAGTCCAGCATACACTCAACCTCCACTGAGCATGACCAGCAGCTGCGCACAGGCCCTTTCCATCCCAGACCCACTGCACATGGCCTCCAGCTGTGTGCTGTGGGCTCTGGACTCATTGTCTTTGCTGTATGCCATGTGCAGTGGGCTCTATGCACTACCCATGCGCTTGGAGATAACTTGAAAGTCTACAGCCAGGGAAAGAAGTTTAAAAAACTGTGTGATCCTGGATTTGAATTTGCAAATCCAATGCAAAATGTCTATATGCTGGGTCCCTGAATTCCTAAACATGCATCATCAAGCTTTATTCTTGGTAGGAAAACTCTGCTTTGTGCACCATCTTTGCATTTACACATCAGCCGAGGCCGGTGGTGGAGTGTGTCTGGATGCTGAAAAGGCCTCCAGCTCATTGCCTAGAGTGGCCCTTTCTGATCGAAGGTTTGTACAGCCTGGGTTGGTACTTACCTGATTAACTTGCTCGGACGTCTTTACTCCGAGGCTGTGGCAGATTGAAAATCATCAGCTGCTTGATTGAACCTTTATCTATAGGTATGGGACCCTGGCGTCGTCTCTCACTTCCATTATTCGCTATCCCGATTGGGTCCTTGACCTATTGATTAAGGCAATAAAATGCTCAAATGGAAATCACCATCCCCACCAGAAAAGATTGTTTCTCTACATATTGATGGCATTCTTCTGCTGGTTTCCAGCTGTAGTGAAGAAGAGTAAATGGAGCTGGGAAGGCAAACGCTTTCCTTCCCAGCTGTTGACAATGATTTAGAATGGCTACGACATGAGAGTCTTCTGGTCATGGTGTTTTCCTCCAAAGATCTTGGGCAAGTCAGGGCAGGGAGGCGTGGTATTAAACTCCCTGTGCTGGCCTGTCCAGCCAGGGAAGGAGGACACATCATATATTAATAACCCCTTCCCATTCACCATTGCTAAATTTGAGCCGGTGACTTCCGGTGCTCGGCAGTGGCACTTAACTGTGAACACCGGCACTGTGACAGTCTGCCACATGGGGTGCTGTCTGTGTAACATAGAGATGAACAGAACTGCAGCCGTTTATTAATTCAATAAACATTAAACCTGATTAATTCCTGACACTCACCCCATTCATATAGCTTTGGAGTCCTGGAATTGTCTGTCGTTGGCAGCGCTGGCAAGGCAATGGGTGGCTAAAGCTTCAGTGGCCTTCAGGTGAGGGCCCTGACACATTTTTTTTTAATTTCAAATTATGCACTGCCACAAACTATTACAAGTCCGGGACTGCACCGGTCGGTGTCAGGCTCTGGCAGCCAGGTTTGTTCTTTTTTGTGTTTTTTGACTTTCAGTGCTTTTTCTCCTGACTCATGAGTTATTTGGCGCAGCTGGCAGCTCATTTTAGCTAATTTATTTCTCGCACCTTATGTTGATGTTGAAAGGGTACAGCAAAATTTGAAGATTTTCAAAAAGAGTTTTTGTGAAATTTCTTAAATGGTAGGGTCAGCACTCAAAAATTTCATGGAGTTTTATTATTTCTTTTATTAAGAAGAAACTGTTTCACCCCACTGATGTTTCCGGGGGCTGAGAGGTGCCACTTTTCAGTGGTCGTTCAGAATCTCCTATCAGCCATCCTAACAGATTGAATAGATACAAACACCTGGGTCCGATGTTCTCAAACCACACAAATACCATCAATATTTTTTCTGTCTGCAAATCATCAGATTTGATTTTGAATGTAAAGATTTGACTTCGATAAGGTTTGAAAACCCATTTGTCAACGCTGATTCTTCATAATGTTCCAAAAGCTTCTTTACAGATTTAAGCAAATTACAAAAAGATTTCGAGTGTGGCCACGTCCTAACTTCTTGCCTAGGTCGGCTTACCTTTGTGCAACAGTTTTTGCCTTACTCTCCAGCACAAACTCATATAGAAATTTGCATGCAAGTACCTAAAATGCACCATTTGATTTAACTGAAGAGATATGAAAAGCTGCAAGTGGGAAAAACTCTAAGCGCCAGATGTATGAAATTACGTGTTTGTGATTTCCTAATAGAGAATTTTCACAATCCACTATTAGCAAACACAAACTGCAATGTATAACACTGTTAGAGATTTACAGTGGGTTGCAAATGAACCTGCCTCATCAATATTCATGAGGCAAGTAGCAATTTGCGACCCAGGGTGAATAGCTACATCTCAGGGATAGTGGCCTCCTGGGGTCAGCAGACCATGATGTCTGTGATCGCTTTTTAAATAAAGCAATATATTTTTTGTAAGGCAGCCCAGTTCCTTAAAGGAAAACGGGATTCATTTAAAAAATAAAAATGAAAAAGCTACCTTTTAATTTTTCAGGAGTAGTCAGTGGTCGGTGGGACCACTGCTTGCTCTTAAAAATGTTGGCACCCATATTCGGAAAGGGAAAAAGGTTCTTCTGGGGATCCTTTCCCGTTTGCGAATGGGTTACCACCAACTTGTAGTTGGGGTAACTGTGAATGTTTTGCCACTGCGTTTCCGGTGTCGTATGGTAGTTGGGGACATTGTCCAAGTGAAATGTATATCCCTAGGCAATTTGTGAATTCATTAACGTCATAGATCTCTCAATAAATATGCCTTTCTAGAACATAAATAGTTCCAGAAAACTGAATGTAACAATCAGGGCAACAGATAATTACATAAATTTAAAAACATACGTTTATTAGCCTGTTAAAATACAATTCGTAACACAAATTCATCAAGTGTTTCTTATCTCTTGTACATAATTAAACATATTTCCACATTTCTGTACACATTTTCTAAAAACAATTACAAATATAACAACAATGTTCATTGTGGCAGGGAACGTAAAAATCTTCGACGCTCGTTTCGACGCAAACTGCGTCTTCATCAGGAAAAAGCCACACGTTGACTTCGAATTTAAAAGCAGCAATTTATGGATAAAAGTTTTCTTTCGTGTATCTATTGGAATCCCTTTGTTATGGTATCCAAAGAGTGAAGTTCGAGGCGACTGTTATGTTATTTGGATGCGATTACACACAGTCATGTATGCTGATATGCTCTGTGGGATGATGTCGTTTTCTGTAAATATATTCTCTGTTCCTTGGCATGCGACTCTCTTGTGATGCAGCCGATTTAAAAGGAAAATCTAAAACGACGATAGTCTATTTGGCATAGCTTATTAATCTAGTCCCATTAATATCGGTACCGTCGGCGTCTCAGCGTCCTGCCCGGTCGTTTCAAATTATTTAAAAAAGAACTACATTGTCGACATTGCTAAGTTAGCATAAGCTCTGCTGCCATGATGCTGCTTTTGCGCACGTTACTACATGACTTTATTATGTGAGGCTCTGTTTGTGCCTTTCACATGAGAAGTGTCTGCTTTCTGCGTTCTCAGCCTGTTCTTGGAGTTTAGTCTGCACACGATGTGCAAGGTCGATAAACAATGCCCCTTATTATTCTGTTCTGGTCATTCCCTAGCACTTAGACAAAACATGCTACACAGCTGCAGCAGGTGGAAACCTGTGCTTTGATATTATGGGGTTGCATGTTGGTTTAACGCACACTTGGAGAGGGATCTTTCCAGGGAGAAGAGCTATGCTGTTCCAGTGATGTAAAAAGAACAATCTGGGCACTAAGGTATGGGGTCTGCTCACAAAGCCCAGAGATAGTCTTTTATGTAATGTAATAAAACTTCTTCTTGCCAAGGGGACGGTGGTTAGGCCTTATAGTCCTTTATCCACTGTGTGTATATAATGATTTCCCCTTTCATAGTCTATCGACTTGCTACAATGGAAACTGTGTTAGGTTTTAGCGTTTTGCTGCTGGTTTTGGCTTGAATACTGCATTATAGAGCACGATAGTTAAAAATAAACATCTTGAACTATAACAGTGACTCTGTCTAATCTTCTTGTGGACAAGTACGAGTGAGTGAGCGAAAGGGTAAGTCTTGCCACCACGATTCCTGAGAGAGTCTGGAGTTTTGTGTTCTGGGTTGTCTAATCATTTCTAGCTTCATGATTATGTAGGAGAATGAATGAGACACTATAACTAGTCGGTTCTGGGATTTTGGATACTGAGGCAGTAGGAAGGCTTAGCTTCTGCAGACTGAGGTCCTGTTTTCCTGTGCATAGTTCTGTGTATGTGCAGAATCCCCACAACACCGGTCGCAAAACATTCATATGTAGCAGTGCTACTCAGTATTAGGAAGGGACGCCCTAAACATACCCCATCCCAATACTGAATCACAAAAGCAAAATGTGATTTGGTAACAAGTTACTGAGTTACATTTTGCCTTCTGTACATTACAAAATCCAATTTACTGGTTGCAAATGGCCCGATTGGCTGTTTGCAACTGATAAAATGCTTCGTACATCTGGCCCTAAATCTGTTCTCTAAAGCCGTCAGTGTAGCCGCTGGAACAGCGGTTGCCGTTAAGGTACAGGACTTTGCCAAGCGGGCATAAAGCTTGTTTCACATACTCAGCAAAACCTTTGTTTTTCAATGTGAGTTGGAGTTCGTTATTGAATAATAATAATAATAATAATAAAAAAATAGTCCTGATGTGCTGGGAAATATTCTTGGAGAGCATGCAGGGTGACTTGTGTTTTTCATTCTTTGGGACTGCCAAGCTTAACAGAAGAAGTACATGTTGGACTGACTGGCCTAAATGGGGAGAATATTGACACACATTGACCAATAGCCTTGGTGCAGATACGTTGTCGGTGGAAGGTTTCTGACTGCGGAGTCCGATGAGGCTCCACCACACAAAGCCTGGCACTGTGCCCATCGCAAAATTTTTGGCGAGCGGGGCGGCTGCACTATTTGGAGGATACTCTGCATCCACCAAACTCTTAATGACTCCCAGGAGCTAAATGTTATAAAACACATACAATCCAACGACAGATACAAACCAAATTATTTGTTTTAATTCTTTAGCAAAATCCCCTTACGGGGGAAAAGGGTTAAATATCTGTGTGTGCTTCTGGTGATGGTAATAATATGCTTGTGAGAGCAGAGGGATCGATAAGACGGATGACCTCGATATAGGGGCCTGGCCGCAACCTAAGAGCATCCCTAACTCGATTATGAGTTAATATGTATTTACAAGGACAGGTGCTCTGTCACTCAAGCAAGGACCTGATTCCCAAATGGCACCTTTGAGTAACTTTACACTATAGAGTAAGTTTACTACTTCTCGGTGTTCAGAAACTGCATTTTTGTAGGAACTTATACTTTTGTAGTAACTTACACTTTTGTAGTAAGCCCAACACGACACATGGCCAACTAATGCTTTGCAACAATGATAGAAAATAAAAAATAATAAATACGTACTATTATTATATTTTTTTAAACATTAATCACATGTATTTAGATTGTAACCATGAATTTAACATTATTCTTTTGTTGTTTTTTTTTAAGTCCCTATCGCTATTATTCGAATGGAAGGATGTTGCAATATGTGTATGTCTGGCCTTAGTACAGTTTTTTAGTGGTAACTTACACTCAGAGTTTGTGAATACTAAAAAGTAGTAAACTTACCCAATAGTGTAAACTTACTCAAAAGTGTTCATGCCCAGAATGTGTTTTATATAGATATTAAATCTAATTTTAGATCGACTGTAGGCAGCCTTAGATGTTTTGCACATTATTGTTAATAATTCTTTAAAATATACATTCGTTGTCTTATGGCTCCGCCTAGAGGAGTATTTTCTCTACTGATGCTAGTATTTATTCATGTATAATTGTGTCTCCTATGCAGTGCTTGCATTGCAACACAAGAGAGACTATCTTTTACAAGGTTACGCATTTAGGGCCTGATTTACTAAAAGAGTCATTACAAAAAGTTGTCACAAATTGCGCACCAACTTTTTGTGAGCAGTCTTTAATTTGGTGATGCTTCCTATGAAATATTAGATTGCATTCCAAAATCTCCAGTCACACGGAGCCGCTGATGAATCTGAATAATGATTATTTATTAGGCAGGTTGCTATTTGCAACCTCCTGTGAGTAGCTACAAACACATGGCCTGCAAGGGACATCACATCACCATGCCTGCATTTGCAAACAGGAGACAGTTTTTATAAAAAGGATCTGGTGTAACCTTAAAAAAAACCTTTTTAGGGAATACCACGGGGAAGCAGGCAGTGGTCTACTGCCAGCGCCTGGTGGGTCACACAACACAATTCCCAAAGGCCATTTTGTGAGCCAAAAATGAGTTTACAACTTGCAAAATGGGTTTAATACATCCTTAAAAGATAGTTTGTTATTGTAAACCCTGTGATTTTGCGAATCACAGCGTTTGCTGCCACAAAATGGCTTATCATATACATGCATTTATTATTTTTAAAAAATTGCTCACTTTTTGTCAAGACTCAGGTGCAAGTACTGTAAGTAAAGTTTATTAACTGTTCGATTAATGAAAATCATTACAGTAAAATATGCATTGATATGTGCGCCTCCCTCCCCCATCCCCCCCAAATCCCAGAGCTACTGAGTCTCACGGCTCACATCTGGTCTCAAGTCATTGTAAATTATAATTTCAAAGTAAAGAAGCATCGAGTGTGTTGTGATGTGTGTCCTTTCGTAAAAGATATCCCATCATAGAATCCATTTTAAGTAAAAAATAAAAAAATCTGGAATGAATTAGACTGCTTGCTGGTTGCAGGTGGCTGTGCATTCCTCCTATACATGAGAAAACCTACTTCACAGCAACTTGGGGCCAGATGTAGGACGGCTATTACCAGTCAGTAACGGCCGAAATTAACCAATTTCGTCCGTTACCGACCGGTAATAGGCTTTTCTGATGTAGGGGGCCAATTTACAGATTCAGTAAATACTGAATCGGTATTTACCGATTTGGTATTTACCGAATCATCATTTACCGAATCGGTATTTATCGAATCGGTAAATGACATTTCGAAAGCACTTTGAAGAGTGCTTCTGTGCTTTAAGGATTCGTTATTTACCACCAACTATTAGTTGGTGGTAAATAACGAATACCTCTGTAAATGCAAATCTGTGCATTTACACCTGTGCCATGTGACAGACACACATGCCCTTAGGGCATGTATGTGTGCCACATGTGCACACAAGCACTATTCAGGGGTACAACAGGGTGTCAAAGTGACACCCTGCCACCCTTGACTCTTTCCCTATTTTACCGAATCGGTAATTACCGATTCGGTAAATACCGAATCTTAACGATTCTGTAATTTTTACCGAATTATTAGCTACATAGGATTTACCGATTCTAAAATACAGAATCGGTAAAATTGGGTATTTTAGAATCGGTAAATCCTAATTACCTACATCTAGCCGTTCGATACAATGTAACGTGCTGTATTAAAGTGCAATGTGTTATCCCATCAGACCTGGTGTTGAACCATAGCTGCTTAACAAGTGCTAGCCAATAGGATTAAAGATTAAAAATCTAGGATTCTTATACTATTGGAGGGTGGCTCTTACTGTTCTCCTCTCCTGCACACAATAGAAACGTGCTCTACGTCCACTTTAGGGAGATTAAAGTGCATCATGCGAGTTAAACATGCATATGTTGGCCTATCGCTGGACCTGGGTTCCTTTCAGCCGTCTCATTGTTAGCCTACAGGTTAAAATGCGCCTTGCAGGCCTTGCAGGCCTTGTGCTGTCTCTTAGCCGTGGGGCTAAAATAATCTATAGAGACTCTTTGAGTGCTAATCTGATTAAATATGTGTACTTCACCACTGTCGCTAAATTACAAGCATTGGTTTCAGTAAACCGCAAGTCCGAGGCCTCCTTGCAAGTCCTCAAACCCTTAGCCCTAAAACTAGGGCGAGCGAATGGCAGTGAGCTTCAGCCAGTTTGGGGCAGTAACATAGCAGCTGCAACCAGGATTCCTTGCGGTATGAGCAAAGGTGGACGAGGCTGCTGATTCCTTCTGTACCCAAGCTTGATTACAATCTGTAATACTTAGTACGAGTCTTATGTAGAGTATATTCCTGCGGGCCTGGAGTGACAAAATCATCAACTTTCCCCGCGCTATTTGTTGTACCCAGTGCCGCAGTAATGGGGCTGAGGCTAAGAGCAGCAGAGTCCTTTTCAGACGAAGTTACCAGTACCTGCCTCTTCACCAAGTTTTTCCAAGCTGATAATGGGATGATGGAAGAGTGGCGGCTTTCTGCTTCGATCTTCAAGCTGCTGATTTCTTGCCTCGGCCTGGAGTGCCAGAGGGAGCCCTTCTCCTCAAAAATAATTCTCAGTTGGTGTTTGAGTGTGTCTTCTGGAGCTCCCAGGACCCTAATGAAGAATTTGATTAGGCTCCCCTGTAACACCAAATCTGACCTGCTGAGACCAAGCTCCAGCCTTAGCCTTGCTTTTCCAGCTTGCAGCAGAACCAGCAGCACTAATTTGTATGCTTTGGCTTGTGCAGATATTATGAGCCTCTCCAGGGCACCCGGGAGGCCAGGTGTCCATAATTGATGGCCGGTATCAGTTTCACTTTGTGGACTGTCAGCATTGGCTCAGCAGTTGGGCTTATCATGCGTTGGCTCAGTCGCTTCAATGCGCGGTGCAAGTACTGACTGTGAGTCAGCTGCCCTCTTGGTTGCCCTTTCAGGTGGACATTTTAGGGTCTCATTGTCAATGCTTAATCCTCGGTCCAGCCAAGAATCTCTGTTGTATGCCATATGAGGCCCTTTCCATGTCCATACTGCTGGACTGCTACCCTCCAGCATGGCAGCCTCTGCTGCTGCATAAGAAGAGGTGAGAAGGGAGTGACAGATTTTGTTCAAGGCAGCAGCTCACCACTTCCTTCCTGGGAGGTGGTAGCATCAATCTGCAGCTGCCCAAGATATGCCCTGAAACTGCTGGTAATCCCTTTGCTACACCATGGGCCTGGATCCTGTTCTTCCTATTCTCAGGGAATTTATATTGTGACATCAGTACACCACATCCTCTGTATCCACTTTCACATGACCCATGGGGGCTGCTGCACAATCATGATGGTGGGGAGCCGGTCGACCTCTCCCCCTTGCTTTCACTTCTCCCTCTGTGTCTACTTACTTTTTGTGAGCTTCCCTTCCCTGGTACAGCTGCTCACTCCCTCTCCTCAGGCTGCCTGTCTCTTCCTCCTCCTCCCCTCAGCTCGTTGGGTATATGCTCCCACCAGCCTGGGTGGTATCGCTGCTTTTCGGGGCACAAGTCCTAAAAAAAGAAGTGGGGGGACGCTGTCACTGGAAGTGATGTCACAACAGGGAGTGACGTCACGAAAGGTGGCTTGCACCATCGGGCTCATTGCCTCCCCTCGCTCACCCCTTAGATGTGATTGCATCTGAGAACTCAGTGCGTGAGCAGCGTGCTGTGAGCTCCGAGCTCCTCGTCCCAGAGAGGCCAAAGAGTGAGGTCCAGCTGTTTGGCAGGGGGGGGCGGCGTCCACCCGGTAAAATAAGTGGGGGGCCCGACTCGAGCCCTGCTGCTTTCCTTCCCTTACAATGGTATCTTTAAAGTGTAAATCAGCCAATACCAATGAAATATATAATTCCCACAAGAACGTAGACACTGAAGCCCTTGATACGTTGTGTTTCTTGTAGTGTCAAACTACCAATAAATAGGCACAATTGAAATCTGTGAAGCCAACTGCATTGTAGCAAGGACCAGGCATAAGGCCTGGTGGAGGACAGTAAAGTCATCCTTGTGATCTACCAGAAAGAGCTAGGCCATGTGAGGAACTTCTGGATACGGTTGGGCTAGACTTCCAGGGCTCACCAGTGTAGGTAGTTTGACCATGCTATGTTCGCTCATAATCACGCTCACAAATCGACCTATAAGCTTCAGAACACTAAAAAATGAAACAATCAACGGCAAAGCCAATAATTCAGGCATATAACTGAAAATAGAAGCCGCGTGTATTGGTTTGTTCGTATTTTAATCAGCATTTAGGTCAGATAAGAAGAAATTACTTTTAATGGTTTTAGACATACTTTAATTTTTCCATCCATTATTTAATTATAGTGAGACAGGTGGCAGAATCTGTAGACTACTTGTAGACCCTTAGTTTTATTTTTAGATATTCTGGGACTCAGCATATAAAAGGAACAGTAGTGAGGCAAAGATAAACCCCTGAGTGATGTCAAAGGCTTGGGAGTATGTTGTAAGAGAGGGTTTTGAATATTTACGCCACGTAATCTGCATTCCAGATACGGTTTGAAACAATTCAGTAGAATGTTTCCAAAGCCCATTCTTTGTATTTCTGTGATAGGAGTGAAAGCATTGCAAAAGTGTTTTTTATTGAAGCAAATAATTAGTTCTTTTCAGGAGGGAACACTCGTTGCTCCTTTGGCAGAATATGTGATGGCAGAGAGAGAAGTTAGTTTATGCTGAACAAGGGAACGTTCATTGACATAGTGGATGGATCAGTAACAATATGAGAGAAGATTTAAGGAAGGTATCATGGATTTGAAGACTTATTGTTGATGTTTGAGGTCCCTAATCATACAGAGTTCTTAGTCATATTGTTTTTGGTTGAAGAGGTAGTGAGGTGGACTTAGTGCTGGGCTGGCTTTAGGGCGGTGCAGTCATTGGGACAGCACTGCAACAATTTGCAATTTAAAAGCACCTGCTGAATTCCTTATGCGTCTACCTCTCAGGCACCAATAAAAATGTCTAGATAACTCTTGTGATTATGTTCCTGCTAGAGAGAGAGATAGATCAGTGTTTTCTCTAGTGGCAATTTGACTTGCCATAAAGTAGCACAGAGGGTTAATATGCCTGCTGCATAGAACAGATCTGTATTTTATGTGGAATTCCAAGTGGGTCGTAAAACCAGACTTAACCAGGACTTTAAAATAAATGAAATGTATGTGAGCGGGTGGCTATGGAGAGATGAGGGGCCCTTTTGCCTGGTGGTAGTGAGGGAATCCGAGAAGAAGGTCATGGGGGAGGGAGGGGTGCAAAAAGAGATTGTCGCACCAGGCAACATCAGCACTGAAGCCGGCCCTGGGTTAGTGAATAGCAAATGTTGTTCATTGTAGTCAATTGAAACACGGCGTATAATCTGTATAATGTCTGGTTTAGCACTAGACATATCACGTCTGGAACCCTTGTTATGGGTGAGTAAAGTAAAGTGTTGGAGGTAATTTTCTTTTCGGAATAATTTCTGGTAATCTTGGATTTTTATTACCATGCATTGGAGTGTTTTTGTGGATCTGTCTAGTAGTAGGATTTTACAACCATGAAACAATAAGAGATCAATCAATAATTGTGAGGCGGGAGTAAACCAGATTTTGGCAATGGCTAATAAGGCCAGGTCCTGCTTTTGTATTAATGCTGAGAAGGCAGCATGGTTTGATGCTGCTGATCTACAATGTTGCAATGCATATCTAAGAGGTTGATTTATTTTTGTTGGACAATGGTTTGAATGTGGTTTATAGAGCTAAGGCATGGTGTATCTCTGGTACGTCTCAGTCTTTGGAATATATAGCTAGGGAGTGATATCTAGTCAGTATTTACATTTATTGAGAATAAGAAGTTTCGAGTGGCTGGGGTTTGTGTAAGATTAATGTTGACAGAACATATTAAGCTTGGAAGTGTGCAAAGGAGCCTCTCCCTATTTTGGTAATCATGGAGGTTTGAGATGGAGTGTTTATCCACAGGGAGTGGTAGAGGCCATTAATTCACAAAGCCAATTTCCTCTTGTTGTGCCCTGACGTGTTTCCAGATGCAGTATGGTGGGTTTAGACTAGTTCCGTAAGCGGTAGCTCATCAATAAGTTTAATATTTAGTTTTATAGGCTACATTAGTAGGGATAGCCATACTCCAGCTTTGTGGGAAAAATACAGATACATTTAGCCAAGGAGGGCATTTTGACTGTGGATCACCTAGAGAGATCAGATTGAGGTTTATTTGTGTCAGAGGTGTAAGGCTTACTTAGCTGTGACTTATAAATGTTTAAAACGTTTTTTTTTTTTTTTAAACTGTCAAAAGTGGTTGTTTTGACACGTCGAATTTGTAGTTTAAACCTGTACAGCTAGGCAACTGGTGGCTGGCTTGCAGTCATGTTTACATTGTAACTGCAGTGGGTCGCGCAATGAGTCCTGCAGCCCACCAGTGACATTCAATATACAGGCCCTGGGTAAACTGTGGGTACCATATACCGAGGACTCATAAATAACGTAAACATACCAATCAGGAGTATCCAAATTTTACCACGTTGAAAGGAGGAGCACATGCAAGCACTTTAACACCGGTTAGCAAAAATGCACAGAGTTCGATAGCCAGCAAAAATAGGGTTCAGAAAAAAGACACAAAAATAAGGGGTGACCATGAAGAAAGAGCAAATTTCCAACAAATATTTAATTCCATTTGCTTTGTATTCAGGCTCAAATGTTTACAAAACCATGATAATAGATCCGTGTTCTGAGACTCTATGCCTTCCAGACCATACAAATGTAACTCAATCCATAATAAGTGGCTCTAATTTATTTGCAAAATATCTGTTGCACATTTTATTACAGCACATGACTGCCTTCATTCTTAGTCCCACAAAGCTACTAATATTGTAGGCGTCGTGTCACACGCTGTGATGTACCAGCAGCCCTATGATTAGCAGAAGAGGGGAATGATGGACACAGGGAGAAGACATAGGGCCCGACGTAGGTAAATCTTTTTTACCACATCTTAAATACCGATTCATACCGAATCGGTATTTAAGAAGTGGTAAAAAAGAGGAAGGGAGATGTAGGTATTTCAGATTCGGTAAATACCGAATCGTTAAGATTCGGTATTTACCGATTCTGTAAATACCGAATCGGTAATGCCCATTGATTCCTATGGGCATTGAAGCCCATAGGAATCAATGGGCATTACCGAATCGGTATTTACAGATTCAGTAAATACCGATTTCAGCAAGGGTGCAGGGGGTGTCACTTTGACACCCCCTGGCACCCCAAAAATAGGCATGTGCGCCATGTGGCACACTGTGTGTGCATGCACACCTGGATTCGGTATTTTACCACCCAATTGGATTGGGTGGTAAAATACCGATTCTTAAAGCCCTGTGGCACTCTGACATGTGCCAGCTACATCTGCATTTACAGAATCGGTATTTTACCGATTCTGTATTTACCGATTCTGTAAATCGGTATTTTACCGAGTCTGTATTTACGGATTCGGTAATTTTACCGAATCGGTAAATACAGAATCGGTAAAATACCGATTCTGTAAATGCATGCCCTACATCTGAAAACCCTAATACCGGTCGGAAACGGCCAAAATCGGCCATTTCCGACCGGTATTAGGGCTCCTACATCTGGCCCATAATGCTTAGAAGTGGGAAGCAGCCTTAACCACTAAGCATGAGCTACGCAGGACTGAACCACACAGGCAGAAGCACGCACGTCTAAACCACGAATATGCCTTAACCACGCATATTCGTGGTTAAAGCATACGCAGGGTCTAGTTGCTGCTGCTGCTGCCGTAAGCAGGAAGAGCAAGAATCGGGATGAGGAGGAGAGGTAAGACGGATTTTGAGGGGGTGGAGGTAGTTTGTAGGGGTTGTGGGGTAGTTTTCAGGGGTGGGAGGGGGTCAGGGTAGTTTTCAGGGCCGGGGGGAGTTTTAGGGCTCAGGGCAGGGGACAGGAAAGGGGCAGTTTTCAGGTGGAGGGGTAGTTGGGAGTTTTAGGGCTCAGGGCAGGGGACGGAGGTGGAGATAAATTATTTGGGTTGGGGTAGTTTTGGGTATTGGGTTGGTCGGGTAGATTATTTGGGTGGGGGTAGTTTGGGAGGTTGTGGGAGTTGCGGTAGTTTGCAGGGCTGGGGGTGTGGGCTTTTTTTAGGGCTCAGGGTGGGGGCTGGGGTCAGAGTAGGGTTAAAGGGACTGAGTTGTAGGGCTCAGGGTAGGGGACAGGATAGGGGCAGTTTTCAGGTTGAGAGGGCAGTTGTGGTGGGGTAGGCGGGAAGTATGGATTTTAAACTTCGGGTGTCTTTAGGGTTTAGGGCAGAGGGCAGGAGTGTGATCTTTACCATACATGCCCATTTAACAAACATGTCTTTACCACAAAATTGGTTGGTAAAGGCATGCATGGTAAAGACGCGGTTGGGGTTTAGACCACTTGGTTAAGGCATGTGTTGTTAAGGTATGCGTTTTTCCATCACACAACCCTTATAAGTAAATATACTGGACAGAGAGTACAGAGGATGGGCCTGGGGTGGGGAAGAGGAAGTGGTGGGAAGGAATGCCTTGGTTTTAATCTGGGCACAGGCGTTTGAAGGCCAGTGCCTCTTCAGTGCTCATTCACTTTCGCAGGAGGATCAATGGTATCAGAATACAACACGTCATTTAATGATAACAGATCATTGCTGGAAAGCCTACATTCAGGAGCAAGGAAAATAAATTATGGGCAATTCCCACACCATTGCTCGTCCTCTCTGGAATATAATTAAGGTCTGGCTTGACAGCGAGACCGTGGCCAGAGAATTATGCAAGTGTCATCAGGAGAGGGGCTTTGGCTCTGCCCACATTTTGGGAGTCAGGAGTACCTGTTTTGATTGGGCAGATGTTATGTGCTTCCATAAAAAAGTGCTTGCCTTTCACCCAGCTGATATCATTATATTTATTCAGCTGCCTGAGCTTGAACTTTTAGGGACAGACACATGCCATTGCAATACTAGTAAAGTGTCTCAGATAACTAGATAATTCATCACATTTCTTTTAGGCAGCAGCACGGACTGGAGGAGGGCAGTCAATGCACATGGACTTTTAGGTCTGGCTTGACAGAGCTTTCATAAGCCTGACCTATTGACATTGCCAATGCTTATAATATGCCACGCGGTAAGAGTGGGATCAAACTCTCCAGGCAGGGAGGAAGCTAAAGTGGGAGGGACATAGCGAAATATTGATAGGTGCTGTCTACTGAGGTAGCGGAACTTTGCAGTGATGCAGTCCATTTCCCTATGGAGTGCTTTGAGCCAAAGAGTTTTATGCTTGTATGCCGCAATCGCTGGCCCACCCAACCTCATGGTTCACTCCTCCATTTGCAGATTATCTCCCCTGCTAAGGTATGAGGCAGAAATCCAGTGAAGCCTTGCCCAATACCAACGTGTCAGTAACTGGGAAAGGAACGGAGTGGTAATGAGCACTCAGACATATTACACTCCCCTGAATTTGACCTCACTATGGTGAGGTGAGAAGACAAAATCCAAAGTGCTTGAATGTTATAATGAACACACAAATGCATAAATAGATATGGACATTAAAATAGATAAAAACTCAAATATGGAGGCAGCAAAGAAAGAATGTAAAGAAAAATTGGAATCTCATATAGCTGCAAAATGCAGTGGCGTAGCAAGTGGGGGCGATCCGCCCTGGGTGGCACAAGTTTTGGGGGCGATGGCCTTCCCCCGCCCCCCTGCTCTCACCTGCGGCCATTGCAGGGCAGCGGCCACAGGAACGGCCAGCACCCCCCACCTCCCACTTATACATTCAGCCACGGGCGGCAAACGCAGGGGCTAAGGCCTAAGGTCTAGCTACGACACTGGCAACATGTAGACATCAGGGCGATTAGGGAAAAGGGAAGTGAGAATAGTTAGGGAGTCTTTCTGCTATACAGTGCCTAGTACCTGTTTCCTCTCCTTGCCTAGTACAGATCCTATAAGACAGAACTACATTCAAAGCTTAGGTAAAGCGCAAGCCACTAGTGACACATTCAGTGCACAAGGAACACGATGGTTGCTCAGATTTTCTTATGTTCAGAACTCCCTTACTGTCATTGCCAGCCTAGGGCACGATTAGATCAACTGCATGCACGTTTTGCTTTTAATTTGCACTAAAGGCTGCTTAGAACTTTAGCACTAGGAATGATTTTCATAGCTCCATGCAAAATAGTGTCTTGCCTGATCTAGCGCTGCCCATACACCGAAATAAGGTAGTTTGCATTTTTGTAACACCAGCAGGCTGTGCCATGGGGTTACTCATCGCTTCACCTTATGGAAGAGCCGGTCCTGCATATTGTATATTGAAAGGGGATGCTATTTTGCTCTGTTTTTGTAGTTGAGGTCAGTGTTGCAGCAAAAATCAGTGTTCATTTTGTTTCTAAACTGCTTCTTTTCACCGCCTGGGGACTCAGATTCAAGCTCGGCAGGCTGCCATGTTCCGGTCATGCTTCAGTTCCGCCTGGTCTCTGCGGCCATTGCTGGCCTCAGCATGACTCAGCGCCAAATGAGCTGAGTAAATGTGCAGAGCAAAGCGGGGCGCGTGGGAAGACGCACTGCTCATGCGCACACGCACTCTGCCTGCACCTAGGGGCGCTCAACATTTCTGCCTCCTTGCCACCCTGTCCCTGATTCTGTCTACTCCACTAACATGGATTCATTAGGTTTTGATTTCATCACATGAAGAGACGCAGTTATTTTGCTTTACATTTCTAATGTCCACCTCATTTTATTCATCACTGCATACAATCTCTTGCACGTATTCACCTGCATCAAACCTGGATATTCTGGTGCAACCCACTCTGGAGTAGGAGGCTGGGGCCAGACACACCTATCATGGAAACAGCTTTGTGACTCAGGCACCTAGGGGGCATATACCAAAAAGAACCGTGCTATCCCTTCGGCACAATATGCAAAACACTAAAGTGGAGAAACCTGATAGCAGTGTTTTATTTCTGTTATTACCATCAGATCCCAAGTATACAGTACTTGGGGGCGTATTATCAAGAAGGGCGTTGAAATTATCACCGCTATAATATGCCCCTTGGTTTCTTGTTAAGGAAATGATTCCCCCACACTCATCTGCTAGTGATTATCTTTGAAAATACTTTATTCGAAACAAAATTTCATAAAAGTACATATACAGTATCCATAATAAATCCATAATAACTGTACATAAAACAAATCATAATCATAAAACAAATCAGACAATGGGTACGAGTTTTGACCTAATGAGCCAAGCATTCGCCACATATTTAGCCACCCCACAGACCATATACATTGAAGAAACATCTGTTAAAAAAATACGCATAGCTATTCTATGATCCCTCACCCCTAGGTTCCTACAAACAGGTTTCAACCACCTTCCTCTAGGTATTTTGTAGGCTACACATGCAAATAGGAAGTGGCCCAAGGATTCTTTTGGACATGGACAACCTGGGCATTTCTGCTCTGTTTCTCTATATCCCTTCCAACCTGCCTTAAATGTATTAAGGGGTAGAATACCATATCGGAGTTTCAAAAACAGTGTTCTATCACGAGGGACCTGGATAAAATCCAAAAAGGGCTCTAACTTCCTAAGAGGCTTGTGATCAAGGAAGGTACTAGTTAGATGACCCCAGTTTGGATTCCTATGTTCTTTGGCAACAACCCAATCCCAATAAAGTTTTTTGACAATTGCTTTTGGGGGTGGCAGTTGCGAGATCCATCTCTCTTCTAGACCTATTGATTTAACAAGCCTCTTTAAATTATTGAGCCATTTAATTTTGTTTGCTACGTTTAAACTAATCAGCTCATCCAGAACCTGGGCATAATTATAAAGTTCTGGGGTCCTTCTAAGACGAACCCAGAATAACAAAGGGCGAATTTGCACTAGATCAACAACCGATTTTTTACCCATGTCAAAAAAAAGAGGTTTCAGAGGGGCCGATAAGGGTAGCGAGACCATATCTCTAATAAACTTATTCTCAGCTACCGCTAAAACTTTTATATTTTCCGCCCCCCAAAGTTCTGAACCATAAACTGCCGCTGCCAATGCTTTCCCTTCATAAACTGCCAGGGTGGGGGCTATGGGACGACTGAAAGATCGACGCTGGTTCTTAAGAATTACTCCTGCAACCCTTTTGAGATTTAAAACCATTTTGGCGATATGGGCTGACCAGCTCAGGTTATTACAAAGTCTCACCCCAAGGTAATCAAATTCCTCTACCACCTCCAACGGGGTGTCATTCAGCCTGAGGTTTACCTTCCTATGATTCTTTTTATTTGATAACACCATCAGCTTTGTTTTTGAAGTGTTTATTGACAACCCCCTATCTATACAAAAACTGCAAAAACGATCGAGTAGTTTTTGCAAACCCATGGGGGACTTTGACATGAGCAGAGTGTCGTCGGCAAAGAGGAGAGTGGGTGTTTTCTCTCCTGCAAGGACGGGGGCATCAGCTGGATCCTCCCTCAAATGGGCTACAACCCCATTAATAAAGAGGGAGAACAAGGTTGGAGCCATCACACACCCTTGCCTCACTCCCCTATTTACCGGAATCTTCTCTGTCAGTTGACCCTGGGATCCCCATCGGATCCTCGCATAGTTCCCCTCATGGAGTTTAATAATAAATTGTAGGAGGTAACTAGGAAAACCCATATCGGATAGGACAGACCAGAGCTTATTCCGTGGAATCACATCAAATGCTGTCTTCAAGTCTATGAAAGCCAGGTATAGACTACCCTTAGTAATTAACACTGACTTCCAACAGACTGCACAGAATCTAAATACCTGGTCTATTGCACCTATGTTGCTTCTAAACCCGGCCTGGAAATGGGACAAAATACTCTTATCCACAAGCCATACTTCTGTACGGTTTATGATCACCCTTCCAACCACCTTCTGAATTGTGTCTATCAGACTTATCGGTCTGTAATTGGAAGGGTCGTCCCTATCGCCCTTTTTATAAATGGTTATTACCTCAGCACCTTTCCAGGAGTCTGGAACTGGATGACCAGCTTGTATCAAATTCATCAGATTAGATATATATTTAGCCCACACATTCGGTTCATACTTTAACAAGTCCCCTGGAAGACCATCTTGGCCTGGGGCCTTCCCTGGCAATAATTTAGAGATGGCATCTAGTACTTCCCTCTGGGAAAATGGATCTGTGTTGTAAATAAAATTACCACAAGGCGTTCTTTCGGGGATATTAGCTGATAATAATGTCAAGCTATCCACATTCTCCTCACAATATAATTTAAAAAAATGAGAATACCATTCCTGGTCCGTAATATGATTTAAAATGGGACCTGCTCCCTTTCTATCTAGAGCATTAATTAATTTCCAAAAGGCAACAGTATTTTTGCCACGAGCTGCTTCTTTCAACTGTTGCCAATGCTCTTCCTCCCATTCTCTTTTGGCAGATTTTATACTGCACGCATAATCTTTCCTGGCTAACCGGACGGCCACGGAGTCCTTACTACGTATTGCTTTAGTAATTGCTTCCCTTTTGCTTCTACAATTACTCGTATACCACGGATTACTATTTGATTTGGTACTGTTAGGGCGGGATTTTGCCGGTTGCTTCCTACAAAAGTGGGCTCCCACTTTACCTATTAAATTACTGTAGGAGACCGACAAACTAGGATCGGCTAGATTATCTGGAACAGACTCTAAGGCTGCCAAACTACTAATTTCTTTAAATACCAAGTCTTTGATATTTTTAGCTTCCCCTCGTCGCATTTGACCACATTCCATTTTAGTTTTCGATTATTATTTACAGGGAAGACCTCTTTGGTTATCATCTCCGCTTCCTGTCTAGAATTCCGACCACTTACCCATTTAAGTTGCATACATAAGGGGTTGTGGTCACTATAGGAAGACTCCCTAACCACCATATCGATTAAGTCAGGCCAGGAGTATTCATCTAAAAGGATGTAGTCAATACGAGAGGGGCACCCCAGCCTATTAAATGTCATTGCTCCTTCGCGATCAGAGCTTGTACGGCCATTAAGAGCCCAAAGATTGTAATCTAACACCAAGGCATTCAACTGAATGACCCTAGATGTCCATTTCTTGATTGGGCTAAGAGTTAGAGGGGGTATAAATGGTCTTCCTTCTACTACATTGGGACCTGATTCTTCTTCCATATCTAACGGTTCGAACGTGCAATTAAAGTCTCCCCCGACTATTATTTTGGATCTGGCCGGGAGTTTAGACAACTCCACATCCAACAGTTCTAATACTGGAGAAGCAAGCCCTCCCTGGAGACCTCTAGCATAGATACAGAAGATTTCATATCTGTGGCCTCCTACACTGTTCTTTAAAGTGATGTGCAAGATGTCGTTCGAAACATACTTGTTGGAAGAGACACTACAGTTCAAAGATATTTTTACCCAAATGTGTAACCCACCAGAAGGGCGCCCTCTCCCCAGTGAAACAGCTGGAACATAGAAGGTAGAATAACCGTTCATGTATTCAGGGAGTTTGCACCACGTTTCTTGAAACAAACAAATATCATAATGGTTAATAAGGGTGTTCCAATCAGGATTTGCTACATTTTTCTTTAAGCCAGCAATATTCCATGATAAAATATTAATTGAGGAACCCAGTGCCTTAGTTTCCAATTGTCCTATTAAGACTATATCCTGAGTACAATTACCAGCTACTACCAGGGATTCATTTATATCTGAACTAAAACCAGCATTAGCCACTATATCTACAGGCAGATTTGCTTGATCTTCCAGCTCGGGCTGCGACACCCCTCTTCCCAAGTGCTCAATGGACCCGTTAGTAAGTCAATCCACTTCCTCCAGGCCGTTGAAGCGGTTATAACATTGGATAGGATAATCCAACTGTGGACCCAACCATCCCTCCTTGAACCTATTTCCCCCATTATAAGGTCTACCTCTCCCTCTACGTACTTCTTGCCAGTCGCCGCTAGCAGCCCCTCCCCAATTATTATAGCGCTGGTTCCCTTGGGTTTCAGGTCTCCTCCAACCAGTTTCATGCGTGGTAGCCCTAAGCCAACTCCATCTATTATCGTGATTACCCGCAGGCATATAGAAATATGACAGAGGTTTGACAAGAATCCCGGACTCAGTGTTACGGTGATGCCCTAAAGAAATAAACTCTACTATGCAGGGGTCTTCAAATGTGATCACCACACAATCGCCTTTAAGATGTTTCTTTTTTCCACCAACCCATGGAGCTCTCTCTACCATAAGAATATTTTTATTAATATTTGGAGGTGGTGGAAAATTCCTGTCCAACCAATGACAAACTTTATTTTTAAGGCCCCAAAATGATTCAGGGGTGTCAGGGGTAAGCTCAGGGACACCAGTTAGCACGATCACAAATGGGCAGGCGTCAGATGGTAAACTAATATTCCGCCGTGCCCTTGGTGTCTTTACAGAGGGTAGGAGAGAAGTAGCGCTGGGTGGGATAGGATCTACTTTCACCGGGGGTTTTTTAGCTTCTGCAGTGACTGGTTTAGTGACCACTTTACCACCCTTCTCTGCAATTGGGGCAGATGGACAGGTCTCAATTTGCTGGGTAGGTACTATTAAAGGATTCTTGACCACTGGCGATATACCGAGTGTATTCTTCTGGATTACATGAGTTTTATCCCCCCCCTTGCATTCCAACTCCTTTGATATAATTCCAAGTTGTTGTTCTATGCCCTGGAGTCTAACTTCAAGGGGCGAAAGTAAAGACCTAATAAGATCCGCTAAGGAATCAAAAAAGGGCGCGTCCGCATCCTCTTCACTCTCTGCAGACACATCAGGGCTACCATCATTAAGAATGCTATCTATGCTAGAATCCGATACAGTTACATCAGGCAACTCTAGGGGCAGGGGGTGCGATACACGATGAATCCTAGCTGTATCAACTGTAGCATCCACACTTAACCCTCCCTCCTGTGCACCGGTTCCCAGACAAGCTATATTCTCCAAACAGGGTACAATATCACTAAGCACCTCAGGGGCGGTTAATTTTGGAGAGGATATTGAACCTACTACAGGAAGCCCTTGTAGCTCTGGGGGAACTGTGTGTATAAGAACATCGGTAACCAGTGTAGTAGTTGGGGTAACAAACTCGATTGGGGATACTGGTAATAAGGGAACCGATGGTTTATTTATGCATTGAGGCTGGACCAAAGACAGTACTGGTGTTACATGAGTAGATATTATTTGTGGCGTGACTGGTAAGGGCAAATCTTTAGTCGGAGTACGAGCCAGGGCTATATTACCCAATGACGATCTTTTGGCATGAAGCAAATCTTGGGAAACCCTCCGTTCCATCAAAATAATACCTTCGTCAATTAGAGTGTTAGTACGGAGAATAAAACTATCAAGTGTATTAGTCAATTTTTTAGTTTTGATATTTTTTATCCCTGCCCCCACCTGGCTTCGAGTTGTCCTTGAAGACATTAATAAATCAACACTTTGCTGTCGGTGAAACTCTAGGGAAAAGGAGGAGGACCACTGCTTAGATGCTAACCACTACAAATCACAATAATCCTACGATAAACCAATGCACTATCAATATCAAGAAGTAATCAAAAATACCTAAACACATATAGCGGCTTTGTAGCAATAGTCTAATAATACACTAGGGATCACCGCCCATCCGGTCCTTTCGGTCCTCGGAGGGCCTCAGAGGGCCCGCCCTTTGCCCGGGCTTAGCCCCGGGCTATGTCCCGCGCGCGTCCCGCGTGCGCGCTCACCAATGCGTTGAAATAGGAGGGTTGGGGGCGGGAAGAGACACCAGGTGCGCTGGGATCTTCAAGCGCTGTGCACCCTGGCTCTCGCAGTCCCGGCCCCGGTCGCGTCCGCTTCGGTCCCCAGTCCTTGCTTGTCAGAAACGGGGAGAATCGCCCAGGACGTTAAAAATGAATAAAATCAGCAAAGATCCAGAAGGTGGTTTCCAAAGGCTGCGAGCGGCACCCGCGGAGCGGGGGCCGCGAGCCTTAAGTAGCTGTGAGTAATCAAGGGCGGAGGGCTGGGGGCGGGAAGAGACACCAGGTGCGCTGGGATCTTCAAGCGCTGTGCACCCTGGCTCTCGCAGTCCCGGCCCCGGTCGCGTCCGCTTCGGTCCCCAGTCCTTGCTTGTCAGAAACGGGGAGAATCGCCCAGGACGTTAAAAATGATTAAAATCAGCAAAGATCCAGAAGGTGGTTTCCAAAGGCTGCGAGCGGCACCCGCGGAGCGGGGGCCGCGAGCCTTAAGTAGCTGTGAGTAATCAAGGGCGGAGGGCTGGGGGCGGGAAGAGACACCAGGTGCGCTGGGATCTTCAAGCGCTGTGCACCCTGGCTCTCGCAGTCCCGGCCCCGGTCGCGTCCGCTTCGGTCCCCAGTCCTTGCTTGTCAGAAACGGGGAGAATCGCCCAGGACGTTAAAAATGAATAAAATCAGCAAAGATCCAGAAGGTGGTTTCCAAAGGCTGCGAGCGGCTCCCGCGGAGCGGGGGCCGCGAGCCTTAAGTAGCTGTGAGTAATCAAGGGCGGAGGGCTGGGGGCGGGAAGAGACACCAGGTGCGCTGGGATCTTCAAGCGCTGTGCACCCTGGCTCTCGCAGTCCCGGCCCCGGTCGCGTCCGCTTCGGTCCCCAGTCCTTGCTTGTCAGAAACGGGGAGAATCGCCCAGGACGTTAAAAATGAATAAAATCAGCAAAGATCCAGAAGGTGGTTTCCAAAGGCTGCGAGCGGCACCCGCGGAGCGGGGGCCGCGAGCCTTAAGTAGCTGTGAGTAATCAAGGGCGGAGGGCTGGGGGCGGGAAGAGACACCAGGTGCGCTGGGATCTTCAAGCGCTGTGCACCCTGGCTCTCGCAGTCCCGGCCCCGGTCGCGTCCGCTTCGGTCCCCAGTCCTTGCTTGTCAGAAACAGGGAGAATCGCCCAGGACGTTAAAAATGAATAAAATCAGCAAAGATCCAGAAGGTGGTTTCCAAAGGCTGCGAGCGATTATCAATTTGTGGCTTTAGTTTTTTTTAAGGACCATTATTTAAACAGGTGTCATCTGAAATACTAAATTAAGGTTCACCACTGTTACTTGAAGGCTGTATGTCAGAATACCATATTTCTGAGAGAAATATGGCATTTTAAATATTGCTTACACGAATATCAAACCATTGGGTCTAGATATTATTATTTCTGTTGAACAATATTTATTGAAGTGATATTTAGCACACAATGGGGCACATGCATCAAAGCCTTTTGCGATCGCAAACGGTGCGATTTGCAAAAATCGGCCGTTTGCGATCGCAAAATTTGCTTTTGCGATGCATCAAGGGTCAAGGCCCTCGCAATTTGAGAATTCACAATTAATTGCGAGTTCTCAAATTGCAATTGCATTTAAGGAATCGCATTTAGCGATTCCTTAAATACACTGCATGAAAGTTAAAAAGTCTGCGATTTCGCAAATAGGGGGAGCAATTACCATGAAGTTCAACTTCCTGGTAATTTGCAAAAACTTTGAAAAATGCACTTTTGTGCATTTTTCAAAGTTTCATGTTGCGCACACACATGCCCTAAGGGCATGTGTGTGCGCAACATATGTGCACAGATCAATTTCAGAAGTGCAACAGGGTGTCCTTTGGACACCCCTGCACCCTTGAAATTGCATTCTCAATTTGCGATTCGCTAATTGCGAATCGCAAATTGAGAATGTCTTTCCCATTCATTCCTATGGGCCTCTAGGCCCATAGGAATGAATAGGGAGGTATTCCTTAATTGCGACTCGCAATTGGCGAGTCGCAATTAAGGAATATTTAGAAATCGCAATTTTTTTAGCGATTTCTTCATGCATAGCCTTTTGCTATTCCTTATTAGCGAATCCTTATTTTTCACTAATAAGAAATCGCAAATGGCATTGTTGATGCATGTGGGCCAATATTTCAATCAGACATATGGTTGGAATATTCTGTTATCGACAGCCTGTTTTCTCATGGTGCCCAAATTTGAAACCTTCTTCAACCCGGTCCTGGCAGATACTCTGGTTAGAATATTCTGTTGCCATACTAGGAATGCATTCGTGAAACGGGCAACCTGTTTTTTGTGCCCAAATTGAAAATCTTATTTGTCCTGGTTCTATTAAAGTTAGAACAGAATACGTCAACTAACATGACACACAGGAAATGGGACATAAGGCAAACCTACCTACTTTTCCCTTGCGACATGTATGGTTACTAGTAATTTGCAAAACGTATATTCAATAAACCTCACCCACAGGCCAAACATAGCCTACTTGTGATAGCTAAACTACATGGCCAAACATCGTTTTAGAGCCACAAGTCATTAATAGTGCCTGTAGATTTCTTCTTTTTTCCATTTCTCATAGATGTTTTAATTTATTGATCAGATTGGTTACCTGTCTATCCATAATGTAACTGGACTGGTCTTTTTGGAGGGCATCTGATCAGCTCAAACCCCAGCCTAGTGGTAAGAATGCTCCTCTACGATTTTCAATCTAGATTTAGTCAGTTATGCAATACACCAGTAGGGGGAGCACTCTCACATTTCCAGGCTTACGAAGCAACAAGAGTTTTTATCTCTGAAAGAGTGTTTATTAGTCTACCTGACACAGTAAATAGCTTAATAATGTTATCACTATATTGGGAATGTTTTATGTTATATTTGAGTAAAGTCATCTGATCTCAGACCCTTTTTAAGATTCTACTCTTTAATTGCTTTTATAACTTTCTTATTTTTATCAGTATTTTTTTTGTATATAAAATTACTGGAGACCAGAACAGCCATCTAGTAGTAGTGGACTTCATTTCCTCTCATGTACAGTCTTGGCTAACATTCTTGAAACTTCTGTCTGGTATTAAATTCATCATCATAGTTCCTGGACAGGTATGTCTTCAGGTTATGTGATAAAAGTTTACCTAGTTAGTTGAGCCTCTTGTATACCCATGAACTCATTATTAGCAGAGCATATATAGAGTGTCCTGACCATTCATAGGTCATCGAGCTGCCATTTTATAATCAATAATCTTTTGGGAGTCTCCTGGATCGTTGCAATTTTGTGTTATCTCAAGCCCACCTCTTTCATAGTAGAGGTTTTTTGTTGAACTCGTCAGACATTTTTCATATGTGCCTCCACCACGATCAATTCCCTTTCATACTCACCTCAGAAGTGTCTCATAGGATGGTGGTCACTGGGCTGCCACCGCAGTCCAGAGCTCCATACTGCTCTGTATTTAGCTTGAATCCGGCTTTGGTCTCTCTGTCCGGGAGGACACAGGAATTGACTCGGAGACATGAGCGGGTTCCAAGGAGAGCACGGGCTCTTTCATTTCTCCTCCAACTGCTATCATAACATTTGGACACTACCGCCACCTTCAAAGTAAATGGTGGTCATGGCAGCCATTTTCCTTATTTCAATTGCGGTCTGGTCAGAGCAATGGTAATGCCTCAATACTGCCTCCACATAAACACTATGCTGTTGAGCGGCAGGCTCTGAGGTACATTTGTTTCAATTGCCTGCCTCAGTAACTTATGGTTTGCCTTCATTTCCATTCTCTAATTTTCTTTGAATGAGCAATGCAGTTTGATGTCAGATTCTCTTCATTTAACCTGAGTATTTCTTCAATGTGCCTTAGATTTCCAGACTAGTTTCCTACATTCTACACACTCTATTTTCCACCTCGCTTCTTCTTCCTGACCACTGTATTAATTGATTTTTACATTGACTTTTTATTGGGAGATTGAGGAGACCCCCGCCCCAAAATTCAAACTGGGGATGCTTGAATGCTAGGTTTCATTATATAAGTTGCACACAATATTCAGTATGTTTTTTATTTGTGCAATTGTATTTATGTGAAAACACAGATTCCACGGTTTCTTGACATTAATTATGTACAAGCAATCCTTCCAAATTAAAAATATTTTACATGGATGCATGTTAATAAACAGAATTGTTTCCAACAAATATCACACATTTCAGCCAACACATGTTTTGCCCTGTCTAGACCGCGAGGTTGGGGCTTTTTTAAGGTGTAATTAATTCTTGGTGAGTTCATCTCCTGTGTAAAGGACAAGTCAGAATCAATACTGAAAACCTGGAATTGATTAAAAAACTTACAGTTGTGGTGGCTCCTTAAAAGGAATCTAGTCATTTAACACATCACATAAAGGTCATATATGCACTTGGTTCCTTACAGAAATAGAGAATTTGAGATCATATCGGAGGGATTCTGCTTTCTGGCGGTAAGAAAACATAGTTTTTTTCCTGTCTGACTCACTGTCCGTTTTTCCTGTATGACATGTTATGTTCTCTAGTTGTGCCGCTTTCATTTTGCTCTATCACCTCCTCATCATCATCAAACTAAGGTACTTTTTATTGGATCATCATATTTTCTACATGTACTGCCTCTTTTATCTCTACCTTATTTCCCTTCTCCTTTACCTTTTTTTGTTCCCTCTTCTATTCTTTCTTTCCCCATCTCCATTGTCTTTTTTATAGAACTAGTCCTGTTTGTAATTTCTATTTTTTATGTTACTGTGATTTCTTTTCATCTTTTAATTTCTAATTGTAATTAACATTCAGAGTTGTTTCATTGAATGTCAAAGGTTGAAACATTGAAACGTAACCACAGTTGGGTTTGGTACAGTACTTGTCTCCCCTGCGCTCAATTAGAAAAATTGTGTTGCTATTCAAATAATTGTACTGTACTGTTTTATCTCCTGAAACTAATGACGAAGGTAGATGGATTTTTGTAAAATATTTGGTTAACAAGATTCTTTTGACACTACTTAATGTATATGGTCCCACAAAGATTGACTTTTTAATTTCTGGCCTAATCTTGTGAAGAAATGTTTTCAATATGAAGATAATTATTTTTTAATGGGCTGGGTTGACTGCAATCAAATTATAAAACCTACTTTAGATTGCCAATCATTATTTAAATTAATCCCTCACAAAATTCACAAACAATTCCTCACTGCTATTTCTCAGAGAGTTTTGACTGACTCTGGAGACTATGGGCCAGATGTAGGTAAATTCAATTTAGCGAGTCCTTAATAGCAATCTTTACCGAATCGCTATTAAGGACTCGCTAAATTGAATGTAGGTAGGAATCGCAAAAATATTTGCTATTCCTTAATATTCCTTAATTGCGAATCTTAAATTGAAATTCGCAATCAAGGAATACCATCCCATTCATTCCTATGGGCCAAGAGGCCCATAGGAATGAATAGGATTTGCGCTGGCAATTTGCGAGGAACCAAGAGGCACTCGCAAATTCTGGGCACAATTTCAAGGGTGCAGGGGTTCCAAAAGGACACCCTGTTGCACCTCTGAAATGTGCATGGGTGCCCTTAGGGCATGAATGAGTGCCACATGGCACTTTTATAAAAGCAAAAAAGTGCTTTTTTAAAGGAAATAGCTAATTACCACCAACTTGAAAATGGTGGTAATTAGCGATTCCTTAAGGCTAAAGTGCACTTTCTTTTGTGCTACTTACATTGCATTTAAGGAGTCGCAATTTGCGATTCCCTAAATGCAATCGCAAAATAAGGAATCACAATGTTTGCGATTCCTTATTTTCCGAGTACGTTTAATCTTACCTACATTGCTCAGAGACAAATTTCTATCGCAAAGGCTGAAATTCTGCGAATTTGCTGTCGCTATTTGGCTTCCTACATCTGTCCCTAAATAACCCCAGTATATATAAATATATTTTTTATTCCCCAATACATAAATCACATACTAGATTATATCATATATTTTTGTATAAAAATAAACAATCTCAAAATATAGTTGGCGTTGAAATTGGGTTAATTCTGATTTTGGATCATGCTTTAGTCATTATTGACTTGGATTCAATCCCTGTTTGATCCCCTTCAGGCAGATGGAAATGTAATAACTCTTTGCTAAAAGTCATTGATTTTTCTTCGTCCTTAACTTCATTTGTTTCAGAACTTTTTAGTACAAATGATGACTCTGCCTTATCAATCTCAATGGTATGGGACACGTTTAAGGCTACAGCTCATGGTTCTATACTTGATCACATGTCTAGGAAAAAATGAAATTTGTTAAAAACATAAGCTGTCACTTGCTTTTATTAAACAGCTACAGCATAGTAAGTGCCCCCTCTAATACTACTCTTTGTGATATAGTTGTAGCTAAACTGTGGTTGATGAAATTTCTACTCACACTGCAGCAACCATTTTACTTAAAAGTAGTGCTAGCTATAATGGCAGTCCTAATAATGCTGGTAAATTATTCACTATTTCAAGATTAAAGAAGCAACACACTAAATGGACTCCCTGGAGACCTCTCAATGAACTCTTATTTTTAAAGATAATGACATTATTAGTGAATTTAATTTTGTATAAATCAAACTCTACATACACAAGGCCATGTCCCTCTTCCCTTTGAGATAGATAATTATTTAGGAAATGCTAAAAATTATTAGGTTAATAACATTGACTCCTCTAGAGAAAGACATATCTTGTCATGAGATACTTTCTGTTACTTCTTTACTTAAGAAAGGTAAAACCCCTGGCCCGGATGGCTTTTCTGTGGAATTATTTCTGCATTTTTCAGACATCTTAATGCCAAGATTGTTGCAATGATTCAATTTCTTCACTTCATCCACTTCAACTAGTGGCACATTTGAAGAAGCCTTAATTTGTCTCATTCACAAATAGGGTAAGCATCCTACCTTTTGTAAAAATGACAGACCAATTTCCCTCTGTAATGTGGATTATAAAATGTTTGTAAAAAGTTTAGCCTTACGTCTGAATTCCTTTGTACCTAAACTTATTGGAATGGAACAATCCGGTTTCATTAAAGGTAGACCTGGTTCAGACAATGCTAAATTGTTCTTTAATGTCTTAAGTTCACCTTCTCATCTGCCTTATCCTTTGGCGGCAATATCAAATGATGCTGAAAAAGCCTTTCATGGATTGGGTTGGGATTTTATGCTTAAATCTTTATATTGTCATGTTCTTAGTCTGAAGATAATTTATTTTATTTCTTTATTATATAAACCACCTAGGGGTTCAGTGATAGTAAATGGGAGAGCTATCCTTTTCTTTGCACTCCCTAGAGGTGTATGTCAAGATTGTTCGATATCTTCACTTCTGTTTATTCTTGCATTGGAACCTTTTCTTTCCTGTATTCGTGACTATTCATTAATATCTGGCTTTTATAATGGTGATAATCAGTTGAAATTAACAGTTTAAGCAGACAACATTATTTTTTTTGTCATCAATCCTGATCACTACCAGCCTTGTTATATGAATGTTCTCTCTTCCTATCTGCCTCTGGTTATAAAATGAATACTGACAAAACTGAAATACTTCTTTTAAACAAATTTTGTACCAAAAATGTATTTGAACCATCTGGATTTATCTGGAATTATTCCAAGATCAAATACTTGTGTCTTTTGTTTACTAACTTTAATAATGAGACAGTTCATATCTATCGTAAGGAAGTTTTATTCAAATTGGAGTCCCTACTTTCCAGTTGGAACTCACTCTTCTTATTCTGGTGGGGTCGCTTAGATTCCATTAAATTGAGGGTCTTGCCAATTATCCTCTATACCATTTCCAAGATACTGGTAAAAATTCTCTTCACTTATTTTAGGAAATATGATTCTCTTCTTTCAGGTTTATTGTGGGAAAAGAGACCTCAAATTCTCTGAGCAAACTTAAAAAAGCAAAATGGGAAGGGTCATTTCCCAGATTTACATCAATACAACTAGGCCTTTTGTCGCTGTCAGGCTTCTCTTTGGTTGGCAAAAACGCCTTCCCCTTTCTCCCCACTATGGTTGAAAATAGAAAAACGTTTGTTACTCCTTTCTCTTTTCGAGAGGTTATTTCCTTTTGTTCACATTCCTTGATTGTTACTCCTGCGGTGCTCAACTATACCTGCTCATTATTGTCACTTCACCCTCTACCTCTTGCAAGGAGTTTATTCAATTAAACTTATGGCATAAAAAGTTTATTAGACTTAAAAACAGGCCGCTTTATTGGAAATCATGGAGAGAATGCAGCATTATTTGAGTATCTGACCACTTTCAGGATAATGATACTATCTATTTCCCTCAATTTATATCAACATTTCATTTCCCACTTCATTTCAGTCTCAATTCTCTCTTTTACTAAACATAGTGTTAGATACTCTCTATTCTTTATATGAGTCTCAGTAATAATCTCCTCTCACTGCTAGTCTGCCTATCTTTTACCTTCTCACTCAAAAGCCTATCTTATTTATACATTGATTTTATCTTCACCTCTAACAAGGCTTTAATCTAAGATTGAACTGTTATGGTAACAGGATATTGGTCTTACCTAGCCAGTATCTTTTTGGGATAAACTTTGGCTAAAAATTCATAAAACCTCTACGGCAGCCAAAATTATTCAGACTCAGTTTTCTTTCTATGATTGTGTATTTATCATGTTACACAATTATCCCGAAAAAATATGCGGTAATAAGTTATACTTCTAATATAACTTTACACCTATGTTGTATCTCTTTATACCTCAGTATGTTATTGCTTTTCCATGCTGTTATAAGTTTTACTATATTTCTTGCAATTCTCTAATTTGTGTTTCATTGCTTAAACAACGCTTTTAAACTTAAAAAGAGTGTCCCATATGAAAGGCTTAGACATGCCTCATATTATTTATGTGGTAATTCATGTTCTTTACTTGATTTTATTTCTTTCGCTGATAAGAGTTGCTGCAGGAGAAGAAAAACACATACTACATACCTTAAATTGTTGATCCTTAAGTAATATTGTCACTCACCAGGTTACTAGTGGATGAACACAGCTGGTTATACTATTAATGAGGACCTAGTCAACATTTGCCTGTAACATGTAATCAAGGCAATTATATCAATGCTGCCAAAATGATAGTTGTGGGAGTAAACGCTGATAGTCATAGTGCGCAATAGCAAGTACTTCTCAGTTTCAAATGCTGTTTTGAAATTAAATTGGTGTCAAACTGAAAGTGTCGGTCTGTCCTGGATCCATCCCGAAACACACACATTGTCATGTTGAGGTCCTTCATAATGATTAGCTGTACCTTCATGAAATTCAAGGGGCTAGGTACAAAGTTCCAAGAAAATGCAGCTTGTCCAATATAGAGAGCTAACACACAAGTTAGTATTAGCTTGATGCCTCCCACTATATCCCTAATCATATTAAACCCACCCACTTATTCCTTACATTTATTTTATCTGACACAAGGGAAACTCTTAATAATGATCACCACTCTTCTGATTTTGGTGAGGCTATCTACTGTTGGGGATATTTCTTGGTGGTCATCTCCTTACAGTATTATGTGATAAACCACATAGAATGGAAATTTCTGTCTGAAGGTAGTTTAGAATGAAGGATTTCTTATTATGTCAATATCAGTGTTCTCTATGCCACAGGAGTCTTAGTCCTTCCATCCAATGCTTTGCTCTCTATTGGCATCCAGAAAACAACTCAAAAGCCTCCTAATCCAGTGATGCCTTGAAACAATTCTTTCCACGAGGAACTGCAAAGAACATCCCCACATATTTAGAAAACTCTGGTTTTTTGCTCATCCTCCCATGCCTATTTGTATTGCTAGATTTCAATTATTCTATTATCTATAGGTCTTACTTCTTCTAGTATTTTCTGTGAGAAGCAGTTTGGATTCTTTTCTCCTGTATTGTTCATCATAAAGCACTCAGATAGAAAACTTTAACTAAGTTGTTTTTTACTCAGAGCCTTAGCTCAGACCAAGTGTTACAAGAGATGTTTGCCCTTCTTTCATGTACCATAGGGAAATTCTCTGGATGCCATCATCTCTTCAATCTCTCTTTTGACATTGAGGCTCAAGAGCTTTGATGCTTCTTGTATTTGGATCACTGACATAATATCGACTGTCATAATATCGAGATGTCAAAATATCGAGGTAAAAATATCGACTGACAAAATATCGACTTCCTATCTTCAAACAGGTAAGTACTAAAATATCGACTTTAAAATATCGAGTGTAAAAAATATAGACTGTCAAAATATTGTTTTTTTAAAATGTCTTAAAAGTAATTTAAAAGTAATATAATAATAAATAAAATTAATTTTAACTTATTTAAAATACTTAAATAAACATAACATAAAAAAATAAATAATATAACTTTAAAAATAGTAATTTATTTTGAATACATATGTATATACACATATATATATACATATTATTAACGAAACATATACGATATTTTTACCGTAGGATAGCAAGAGGTTTAAATGTACTGTAACGACTCCAGTGAGTGCAACAGAAGGGAAAGCGTTGGATAGCGTAGGGGTAAAAATTACTATTCCCACTCCAGAGAGTGCAACAGTAGGGAAAGCGTTGGATAGTGTAGGGGTAAAAATTACTATTCCCACTCCAGAGAGTGCAATAGTAGGGAAAACGTTGGATAGCGTAGGGGTTAAAATTACTATTCCCACTCCAGAGAGTGCAACAGTAGGGAAAGAGTTGGATAGCGTAGGGGTAATAATTACTATTCCCACTCCAGTGAGTGCAACAGTAGGGAAAACGTTGGATAGCGTAGGGGTTAAAATTACTATTCCCACTCCAGAGAGTGCAATAGTAGAGAAAGAGTTGGATAGCGTAGAGGTCAAAATTACTATTCCAACTCCAGAGAGTGCAACAGTAGTGAAAGAGTTGGATAGCGTAGGGGTAAAAATTACTATTCCCACTCCAGAGAGTGCAACAGTAGGAAAAGCGTTGGATAGCGTAGGGGTTAAAATTACTATTCCAACTCCAGAGAGTGCAACAGTAGGGAAAGCGTTGGATAGCGTAGGGGTAAAAATTACTATTCCCACTCCAGAGAGTGCAACAGTAGGGAAGGCGTTGGAAAGCGTAGGGGTAAAAATTACTATTCCCACTCCAGAGAGTGCAACAGTAGGGAAAGCGCTCGATAGCGTAGGGGTTAAAATTACTATTCCAACTCCAGAGAGTGCAACAGTAGGGAAAGCGTTGGATAGCGTAGGGGTAAAAATTACTATTCCCACTCCAGAGAGTGCAACAGTAGGGAAAGCGTTGGATAGCGTAGGGGTTAAAATTACTATTCCAACTCCAGAGAGTTCAACAGTAGGGAAAGAGTTGGATAGCGTACGGGTTAAAATTACTATTCCAACTTCAGAGAGTGCAATAGTAGGGAAAGTAAATACTTTATATATAAATATAAATAACATAAATAGTAATACCAATTACAAATTAATTAAAATATTTAACAATTGTATAAAACATATTAAATAATTATTTATAAATACAAATTATAATTATTTAATTTAAAAAATTACCTACTAATACTAATTAATTAACTATTAACAATAAATTAATTGAAAATTTAAAAATTAATCTATTAATTTTAATTACCAATTATATTTTAATTAATTACCAATTAATAATTATTTAACAATTATTTCTAAATAAATATCAAAAAATACATTTACAAATTTATTTAATTATAATTAAATTACTTCCAACCCTATTCCCCTATAAAGCCACAACCCGCTACAGAAAATAAATTACTAAAATTAAAATATTTATCAAATAATCAATTATAATTAATTACCAATTATTTTATAATTAATTACCAATTAGTAATTAATTAACAATTAATTCTAAATAAATATCAATAAATAAATTAACATGTTTAATTAATTATAATTAAATTAGTTCCCACCCTATTCCCCCATAAACCCACAACCCGCTACAGAATTATATTACACAAACAATTAAAAAAAATATTAACTTACCTTAAAGTCGATATTTTTATTGTCTATATTATGTCTAGTCGATATTATGTCCATTCTATATTTTTGATTCGATATTATGTCCATTCTATTCGATATTAATTTTTTCTAGTCGATATTTTTGTTGTCTATATTATGTCTAGTCGATATTATGTCCATACTATATTTTTAACTCGATATTGTGTCTAGTCGATATTATGGACTCGATATTTTGACTCTATACCCTTGTATATACCTGTCAGAAACCCTTTCATAGGGCCACAAGGGATCCTGGGCCCAAATGTAGGGGGTTGAAGCCTTTTATTCCAGATGACCCAGTGCTTGAATTGCTATGGGTCTTGAGCAACTGGGTCAGACACGCACTTGGCTCTGAATAGTAGTTTGGGTCAAGCCGTCCAAAGATTCTCAGGGGTGAGGTAGACACAGGGGATGAACACAGACTCACAACTCAAAGTATGTTCAGCAGCAGCAATAAATGATTGCCCAGTTAAATACTTGCTTTTATGAAAAAAGGAGCATTTATATACCAACACAAAGTAAAATAAGGGATACAAAAATAATTCACTAGTCAGTGCACCAGTGTTTGATAGGCAGGTCTCTGAGTTCCACTAAGGTCCCCCTAGTAGTTTCAGTTACAGGGGTCCCTCTGACTCTTCCAAAGTTGAGTGTTTCAGTGCTTCAAGCACTATGAAGCCAAACAAGATCCCCTGGGCCCTTTGGCAATGCGCTCAGTCTTACCCGCTCCTACAGGGGTTGTGCTACCAGAGTCAATGGGAGTGTTCCTTTCTGAGATGTTGTGGAGGTCTGCAATGTCTGCTTGATGTGAGTTGCACTCTTGTCTTTGGAGGGGCAGGAGCTGTTCATCCACAGGTTTCCAGTGATGATACGGTAAGTTCCTCTGATCCTTAAGCCTACATAGGGGGCAATTGCTTGGGTTCTGATGCTTCAGTTGGAGCTTGGGCACTTACACGTCACTGGGATACATGGTCACAGACTTTACTACGCACACAGGTGACGGCTCGATCGGCACAGCAGTCACTCACTGTTCACAACAGCCCCCTCCGGCATACGATGTTAATGACTTGACTCTACACACCGGCAAGGGCCTGATCGGCACAGCAGTAATGCAATCTTTACAGTGGCCCCTTCTGGCATACAAGGTTACCGACTTCACTCTGTACAAGGATGACGGCCCATTCAGCACTGCAGTAATGTAATCTTCATGGTGGCCCCCTCTGGCATCTGGGGTCCCCGAATTTACTCCACACACAGATGACGACCTGATCGGCACAGCAGCAATGCAATCTTCACTGCGGCCCACTCTGGCATACAGTGTCGCTGACTTTACCCTGCACTGGGGCGACGGGTTGATCGATGCAGCAAAGACTAACTTCATGGCAGTCCCCAACTGGCATACGGGGTTGCCAACTTTACTCTACACATGGGCGCTGGCACTATCAGTGCAACAGCAGCTTCCTCACAGCTCGCAAAGGACATCCACTCACCAGCTTCACTCACCCAACCTTGCTCCCGCCAAGCGCTCTCCTCTTCCTCACAGAGCAGACTGGTCTTGGTTTCAGGCACTGGTGCTCCAGGGCAGGTGATCTTCGATTCCCTGGGTAATTGTCCCCTCACCTAGCTGGGAGACTACCAGACCTTAGTCCCCAGCCCTGGTCATAGGTTGAAGTCTCACAGAGCTTCTCTTCATCAAACAGTACAAGTGGCTGCTTGTCAGCTGACCATTTTGGGAGCCTTGAGTTCCCGTTCTCATAGTCCATTTCCAGACATTAAATGTTATTTAGTGTCTGAGTCTTTGAAGTTTGTGTTGGGGGGTCTGTTTTCTTTTGAAGAGCCCACTCTTCTGCCTTGCCACTTCTCCAGAAAACAGGCTGTAACAGCAGGAGCCAAACAAAATCTGATAGCCCCAAAACACAGGCCAAGGAAGTGAACAAAGGTTAACACCTTAATGTCAGCCACGGTGATATGTGCACCAAACCATTACTTCTTGGGTGCTGCCCTGCTCTTTATGATTCTCTGATCAGCTCCATCTCCCTTCCAGTGACCTCTCTCAGCCTCAGAGCACCTTTTGAAGTGTACCAAAGAACCTGGCTCTTCCTTCCTCCAATGTATGTCTCACCCAGCTCTCAGGAATGTAGCAATACACAAATCTATCTGGGTGGAATCCGCTATCTCCTCATACTCGCCCAGTCAGCCCTGGGTCTCCCAAAATGAAACCCACAGTCCTCCATGCATTGTAAGACTAACAGGCACAGGTACACACAGAACACAAATGCACCCACACACGCACTGCACATAGCTACATAGTAATGATGTAGCCAAGGGTGAGTTAATTACACAGCAGCGGAACTTTACGAGTGGGCCTGTAGGCCTCACTCCAGTGACACAAGTTAAAAGGCCTGTTCACTCCTATTGATCATGCAGTATGCTGTCACCACCGCACTGGTGTTACTTAACTTCTGGTAAAAGCAGTAGCCTTTCACCATTATGAGGGAAAGGGTTTGAGCGCTCCACCCCCAGGGTTTAGCAAGATCTGCAATCCGTGAGGCAGGCCTGTGTTAGGGCACATACGTGTGAGCTCTGTTCGCACATGGCAACAAAAATCAGCAGCAGGAATCCATATGTTGTTGCACCTGGGGCACTCAGGGCATAGGTACACATTCATCACCATGCAAGAGACTTTATCATCCCAACACTCTCAGTCCGTGTTTCATGTCCTTCGCAAAAAGATGACAGCAATTGGGCAGGCCTGGTGATATTGGATTTCTTACTCTGCTAAATAGGAGTCTGAAAGCATTGTTAGTCTGAAAAAATAACCAGGGGTAGATCTTTGTAGATGTGATGTAATGATAATGTTGGGCATGTTCTCAACATCAGCATTATTTTGTCCTTTCCTGCTAAGGAGTGCTATTTGAACAGCATATTTCTTGGCTGCCCTTCCCGGTCTGACCAGTGGTGGCTCGCATAGGACGTGCTGCGAGGCGGTGAGACGGGGCGGGGAGGGCCAGGGTGGGGGGTAGTGAACTCGGACATACGACGAAATGGAGGAACGTAATAATTACTTTCCTCTGTTCCGTCGTATGTCCGAGTTTACTACCCCACCCACGCTGCCCCTCCCCTGCCCCGCTTCACCGCCCCACAGCACGCCCTATGCGAGCTGCCACTGGGTCTGACTCTATGATTATGATGGTTTTTCTGCATGAAGTATCAGTAACGCAGATTTACCAGGCTACGTCCTGGCCTTCCATTCCGTACATTAGGCCTCTCAATGAGTCCATCCTCTCTTCTGCTTCAGTTTCCTATGCTCTCACAACAACAAGAGCAATTCTAGCTTTGATCAGTAGCAACTTCACTCTTTCTGTCTTCAGATTCTCTACGACTTGCTGGACTGCGTGCTCATTTAAGTTGACTACCTCTTCCAGCGATGCTATAGCCATCTTCAGTTCTGCCATTTAAAAAATTTATTTTGACACTTAAACCAGCAACATTTATTAAAACATAGTGCTCTATGGCATTACTTTCTATGTATAATTATCAGGCTTGAACCCTTTAGTTTCTCTCATATATTTCAAAGGTATACCTGCTCTAAATTCAGAACCAATGATTGCGAGTTTCGTGACTATATATAATTGCTTGTGTTTAATTTTTAAAGTAGGGCTGCTTCTCTGCTGGGCATCGTTTGTAGAGCAGATGCATCTAACTACAGTAAACTGATCTCGGCCGCCATCTTTAATAGGGACAGTAAACCGAACTGTGTAAGAAAACAAACTGATATGTGCGTATGTTGTTGCTCAGTTCAGCTTTGTGTGAGGCTGATAAAGGTAAACTACTCAATACGTTTTCAATTCCCCGATTTTAAATCTCTTATGATAAATACGTTAAACCTGTGAGTTTTGTAGGGAAACATCCTGAACAACAACTCCAGAACAACGAGTTCCAGAGTCACGCAAGCCTAACAACGACTTGCCCAAACAACAACTTAGCCTTAACCATGCATGTGCGTGGCTAAGGTTAAATCGGCCTAGTGTTCAGGATGGGTGGGGAGAGCGGAGCGAAGGACAGGAACAGACAGGTAACAGGGGTTCAGGTTACTTTTTTTTGGGGGGGAGAGGTTCAGGGTAGTTTGAAGGGGGTGAGGGGTCGGGGTAGTTTTTAGGGTGTGGGGGTTCAGGTTAGTTTTTAGGGGGTGCGAGGGGTATGGGATAGTTTCTAGGGGGTAGTGGTGTTTGCGGTAGTTTAAGTGCACCAGGTTCGTTTTTTAGGGGGTGGTGGGGGTTTGGGTTCGTTTTTAGGGGGTGGGAGGGATTCCGGTTAGTTTTTAGGTGATGCGAGTTAATGTTTAGGGGGTGGGGAGTATGGGGTAGTTTTAAGGGTGTAGTGTTCGGGTTCGTTTTTAGGGGTTGGGAGGGATATGGGTCAGTTTTTAGATGGTGGGAGGGGTATGAGATAGTAGTTAGGGGGTGGTGGAGTTTGGGGTAGTTTTAGGGGATCCGGGTTAGTTTTTAGGCGGTGGGAGGACAGGGTAGTTTTTAGGGGGTAAGAGAAGTTTGGGTTAGTTTTTAGGGGTTGGGAGGGATTCAGGTTAGTTTTTAGGTTGTGGGATGGGTATTGTTATGCAATGAAGGGGTTTTGGGAAGTTTTAAAGGGTTCAGGTTAGCTTTTAGGGGGTGGCGGTTACGGGGTAGTTTTTAGGGAGTGGGATGGGTTCGGGTAAGTTTTTATGGGGTGGGAGGGATTTTGGTTACCATGCATTCCTTTACCACTAAAATTTGTGGTTAAGGAATGCGTGGTAAAAAAAATCATGGTTAAGATGCGGTCGTTGTGACGACCGCTTTGTTGAGGTAGTCGTTGTTGAGGACCTCGTTGTTCCAACATGCAACCGTTTTGTGGAACAGCTACATAATAATAACTATGGTTTATATAAGTGTGCTTCGTAGAGTAAGATCAGACATTGCCCAAAGGCTTTGTCAAGAGCTTAGACCAGCAGGGCCTCATTTCTCTTACATTTCTACTTGTCTGCCGGTCTCCACCCGCTAACGTTGAGAGAGATACTATGTTACATGAGTGTCAACTGGCCCGCACCATCTTCTGAAACTTGGCATAAAAGCTCTGAAGTTCATTCACAGTTATCATGTGCACTGGAAGTGAACACTGCCTATGAGATACAGTTGGAGACAAATACTACAGAGATAGCAATTCAAAGCCAAGGAAAGTAGCAGAGAAAACAGAAACTCTTACCCAAATCCAGAAAGCAAGCGACAGAAGAGAAAGAAGCCATAGCCCTGGACAAACGATGAAAGGAAGGCAAAGAATCCATTGACAGACATACAAATCAAAAGGGACTGTCTCCTTCCCACCTTGTCAGCGAGGCCGCCCCAGAAGAAAGCACCCACCATCATTCCAAGGTACACTATGCTCCCTGAAAAGAACAGAAAAGAGAGACAAAAAGAGCTGTTATTTTCAAGCAAATCAGCAATGCACAATCGAGCAAAAAAAGCAACTGAAATATAAAAAAAGAGAAAACTTGCAATGTGTGCTTGCTCCATGTTTGTTATTAACCGGGTCAGAATTCCTGCATCAGATAATTGCTAATACCATGGTGAATTGACATTTTTTGAATGAGGAGAGGATTAATCTCATTTGTCGATCGATTTCTTCATATTTTAGCCTTATTGCGATTTTTTTTTACCATTTACATGTTTTTTATAGTTGAATGAATATGAGGAAAACCCCCCACTCTCCTAATCTCATTTGGGCCAGTAAGTCCTATTACCCTCGGAATCAGGATTTACTCCACACTTGTGACGCGGACCGAATCCGGTCTGTGCTAGCAATGTGGTCTCCGTTGTTTGACAGGCATGGGGGCGTCTGCTTCAAAGAGATGTACATGAACGGGTTCAAAGATATGAGCGAATTAGAATGTGTCCTTTATTCAAAGGAGGATTTTTTTCATCTGGTGCAGGTGTGAACCTCCCCAGCCCCCTTGCAGCATCAATTGTCCCAGTGAAGCTGCTTTCAGGTCCAAAACATCAATAGAGCAGGATTGTTGATGAGCGCCTACTAATTGATGACGTGTGGCGTGAGGATCACACACAGTGGACGCTTTAAAGGTTCCTACTTTCATGCTTTATTTTTCTGGGGGTTTTCTGCAGTGCTTGAAAGGGGCCGGTGGTGTCAGGCTACTTGTACCTGTGTTACTTTATGTTTTCCAATGCAGCAGGAAGTCCCTTCTTAGAACCATTTTAGGATATATGTAAAGTGTTTAAAGGTACCTCAGTAAGGAGGCTTTCTAAGGTAGGAGGAGTTGTAGTGACAGCAGCAGGAAAGGGCTATGAAATCCGCAGCAATACTAAAGTACTTCAAGTCTCATAATCACCAGAGGTCCAGCTAGGGCCAGTTTAAGGTTTCCGTTTTCCCTATACAGTGTATGTAAGCGTGCATGCAAAATGCTGGATACAGCAGGGGAAGGTCCTGCAGAGCCAATGGAGAGCCAGGATTTAGGAGGCTACTGTTGAAGCTAAACCCTGTATCTCCAGCAGGCAAGAGAGAGGAACGCTTGATGATGCTCTAACCGGGGTTGTTTTACTCTGACTAATGAGTTTCGAAGGGGTGAGCAAGATGGCAAGATAGGTCCCTTGCTCACTTTGCCACTGGGTTTAAGCTAGCCTGGCTGATGAAGGGTGTTACCCAGAAACCGGTCCTAGGATGCTTGTTTCCGGTTCATGGAAGACCTGGCTTGGCAGTTCGGGCTGGACTGTTCCCATGAGGCACAGGGTCAAGACTGATTTGCATATAGCTGGGTCTGAACTGAGGTGGCAAAGTGAGCTAAAGAATGATGATGGATTCAATCCAGATCTGTGACTGGGGGGTGAGTGTCTGAAACGTTAAAGTGCTCCGTCTATCATCTCCTTGTGTTTATTAATGGCTAGACATCATCAGGTAGGGACTGAGCCGTCTGCATCCATCGTGAAGGAGAGAATAAGTATTAATACTCATGAGAGTACCTGAGCCTCTGTGGCTTGAGATAGGGAGGTAAGGTGTTTTAATTTGTTTTCTCCTCTCTGGGGTGGAAGTGTTGTGCATAGTTACATTATTCCGTGCTGCAATGGGCTGCAAAAAAGAGTATGGCATGTGTGATTATTACTCCACAGCAAGTCTCACATAGAGTGTTTCCTGGACACAGTTACCAGGGGGAGACACTAGGAAGGTCTATGCGTGATTCATCCTATATCCCTTTAGGATAAGGACACACTAGACAGAGCCAGAGCCTTTTCAACAGGCGTTAGTACCAAACAGACCCACTGACCAACAGATGCTACCTGAGGAAGGTTAATACTACATATTTAGGGAAACACGTTTTTTAAATTGCTCTGCTTTTTTCAGAGATAAAAATACCTTTTCATGAGCCTCCCAAAGGCACATTACTGAATCCAACCCCAATTCTCCAAATTGTAAAACACATACTAATTAATGTGTTAAATAAGCGTGTCGCGTATTATTCATAAGTACGATCAATACAAATACCTGTTTCCGAAATACTTGCAAAATGCCTGATCTGACGACTGGGCAATTTAAGTCACATGTCATATTTTAGTTAAGATTAAGAGCACCTTGAGCCGTTGGTGCAGCACTTTTAATATGGGAAAAAGTGACGTACAGGCGGCACAGGGTGCTTGTAAATAAGCCTCTCGGTGTCTAAATACACTATTAAAAGAAAATGAACCTGAAATTGCTTGCAGCATTTGTTTGTGTGGCACCCTTTAGAGTTGCAGCTGCACTCTTCTATTCCTTCTATTTGATGAAGCCATCTTTGTGCTGATGATCAAGCATTTCACAACCACTAACCAGCAAAAATATTCAGTGCGAGGAGCTCTTTGACCACAAACAAACATATCTGTTATTGGAGATAATGAGTATAGTACAAGAACCACCAGCAGCAAACAACCAGCCTGTTAAGTAACCCGAAGTTTGAATTTGTAGGAGGATTAGATAATTTATGAAAGTGGCTGGCCCTTTGGTGGTAGATGTTTGAAAAAGGGTGAGGTGCAACAGATGAGGGCTGTTTGCACCTATTCATGGATGATCACCACCTCCTTTTACTCACTTGTATCCTTTAAAGGACAAACTTCTTGCACTCAGCAAATATATCCTAAAAGATCTTGAAAATCAATGTCTCATATCACGAATCCCTAAATTAATCTATCCAATATCAGACAACTCCCCACATAAAACCTCCTACAGTATCAACGTTCATCAGGGAACTATTCTTGTGCCAGATGTAAAAAACCTTTTTGCAGAATCGGCCAGTGTGTGAACACAAAAAAGCATTTTGGCATGTATGAATGAAACCCATTTTGCGAGTACATACCGATTCAGTATTCAGTATTTGGAAGGGGCGCATTTAGGGTGTCCCTTCGAAATACATCATGCTGACTTCCTCCTATCGAGCAAAAACTACATGGGGGTCATTTGCCATAAAGACCCTCAAAACAATTCAAAGCAATAATGACCACTAGCTTACAAAGTGGTTTAGAAATATGGAGACAAAAGCCAAACAATTAAAAGAAGGGCTAACTCATTGACAAGATGGAACAACGCCTACAAGTAGCATCGCTTAAAGATGCTAAAAGAAATCAAAAAGACAGTTTTTTAGCTGCCAACAACCTAGATGTAGGCCTCACAATCCCATATGCCCAACAATTGTGTGATGTAATGGGTGCTTTGTGGGAATGGTACATGTGAAGCCCACACTTGTTTGGAAGAAGAATAAAAAAGCTGTGTTATCCCTTCAATCTCGACTGATTGCGATAGAGGAATAAGTTAAAACATTGTTGAAGACATTTTTGTGTGTGTACATTCAGGTAAAGCACTTTAACCTAGCACAAGTTGCTTGATATTTGACTGTTAACTGAAAACTCAAATGAGTTCTTCAGAGAAGGATAAGAGTAAATGTGCTAGGATGCTATGGTATTTTCTAAACAAAGGCTACTCTGAGTTAAAGTTACTGTTTCAGGCATTGCAGTCGTGCAGCTTTATAATCATGCAAATTGTTTTCATATTTAAGATAAATCACAATAAAGCTTATGCAGTGGTATGGGTTACACTCCAACAAGTCATGTTATATTTTGGTAAAGTTTCTGGAAGGTTCTTGAAAGGAGCTTTTCACTAAGTTGAATGATCTTGCATATGTCGAGTGGATATAGAAAGCCTTGAGTTATTGATACTTTGACCGCGGTATGAGCCTGCACCACAATACCGTGTATCGCCAGCCATTCGCATCTCAAATCTTCCAGATGAAATCACTCAGCATGAGCTTGAACCTAACGAAGAAAGGGCATGGAATAATATCTTCTCTTTCATTACTACCTTGCTGATTGCTTATCCTCTCCACATGCATAATTTATTAAATTAAATGTACGTGTTAAAAAGCTGTTCAATGTAACATTATCCTTGAGTGTGTCCATTAGATTTGCTGCTGCTCAGTATGCATGAGTGTGTGTGTGGAATGTTGGAGTGCCTGATGACTGGGTGGAATGTTGGAGTGCCTGATGACTGGGTGGAATGTTGGTGGGCCTGATGGGCTGGAGGAATGACAGAGAGAGTGGGCTGAGCAGCAAAGATGCTGCTCCTGGTGGGGCCTCTTAACAGCTGAAATGAACAACAACCATCCTGTAACTTACTAATACACCTCTATTTTGGTTCACCTCGTGGCTAATATCCATTATTTCAGCAATTACCCTACTATATCAATAATTCATTTCCAAGCCATCAGTTTAAGACAGCTAACTACTTTACTTCTGAGGATTTATAAATAAGAGACACTTGTGCACATTTTAAGCGTGGTGGGATCTCAACTACCACCTTAGCCGCTATGACCTTCCCTCTTCATTTGTTCATGGTTTTAGAGGCTTAAGTAACCTCATTATTTAGTGCTCTTAGCATAGTGCCAACATTGCAGGTAGGCTCCTATGTTAATTAAAACACGTTGCCCATTGTCACTCGGATTAGAAATCTGACCTTACAAGAAGGTTCTATGTCTTTGCAGCCTAAGGAGATATAATTGTGCCATTAGATAGAAAATGTACACCTGACTCTTTAGACCCTGATAATCACTGACTCTTAGCTAACTTCCTGACGGCATTCAAGAAATGGTGGTGGGACACCTCGACAGCACTGTGGAGGATGGCTGCCAACCACTTTGCTTACTCTGGAATAAGCTTTAGTTGCACATATGTCAATGTGTGGATCATTACAAATTTAGAAAACTTCTTAAAACATCATTATTTGTTGCCTAATCGGTCTTCTCCTCTGTCTTAGTTTTGTTGCACCGAGATACTCTTCCTAGGTCATTCACATGCATTATAATTTAAAATAACATAACATAACAGGTAGATGAAGACGTGCTTTCTGTCAGAGACAACCTATAGGAGAACAGTGATGCTGGGATTGGTTCTTTTCAACATCAGTTCTGCATTTTAGCACTGCATTCTCCTCAACTGGCTATTTACAGTTGCAGGACTACATTTATGGGACCACAATGCACTGAACATAGATGGTATATTTAATGCTCACAGAGATGCCAGTGATACTACTGGATCCACAGGTGTCCCAGCTGTAATCTGTGGTCATTTTCAGCAAGATAATGCAACAACTGTTTGACCTCATTCACTGTTTTGGGACAATTGTTCAGTTCTATATTTTCGACAACACGCTTCTGGTCTAGTACAATACAAGGAAGAACGTTTATTGTTTAGTGTCAGGCTTTACATAGGTGTTCTTGATCTTTTAAAGTTCAGAATAAGTTCAAAACAATGTTCTAAAGCAACAGGACAATGTGTAAAAATATATCTTTTTCTAAATTCTCACAACTAAGTAGTCCACTGTCAAGTCTTACATGTGGTTGTAAGACTGCATCCCATATGAGTATTATTAAGTTCAACTGCCGAGTCTCCCAGACGTCAAACTTGCATTCTAAGGATATCACGCCAGGCCCCTGTCACACCAAAGTCCAGTGCTTGCCAAATCATATCACAAAACTGTTGGAAAGATCAGAAGGTGCACGTTTACCCAGCATTTGTATGATTTATTGAAAATTTATTGAAAATTCTCATTCATAATATTTTACTTCAGCCAGCATATTTTACATTAACATGCAGTATATCAAGGCTGTGATTTTGAGACTTGAAGGTGTAGAGCACGTTATAATGTTCTTCTGGGTTGCCTGTGCCACTTGCAAATCCACACTGGCATCGCTATCCAGAGAGAGAAATTGACCAAATACAGGCATCCCCTCGTATGCTGCCCTGCCAACATTGAAGGCCATGTTCATATTGGTCAACAAACATGAAGAAGAGGAAACTAACCTGACATGCACACATGCCCTGAAAAAACCAAACCATCAAAACAGATTGCAACTAACTGTTATAACAGAATGTATTTTGAACAAGCACATCCGTAGCTTAAATCTCCAGCCATAAGAAGACAAGGTAACTTTCTGTCACATACCTAGAACCTCTTTGCTTTGGTTTAAGAGAAAGCACGGTATAAAAAGAGCCTCTCGATATGATGCCTACACCAAAGGATGGTGCACTAGCGAATACTAGTTAAAAAGTGACTGCTGTCTTCAGAAGTACAGAATGCACTGACCCATGATTTGCAACACTTGTCCAGGGAGCACATACTCAACAACAAATGGTCATGTTAGAATTGCTCTATGGCGTAACTTAGAACAGAGGGCAGGGTGACCTTTACAGAGGATTAGAACACATCTAATTAGCAACACCTTGGTTTTATGTGCTCCATATTACTGGACCCGATAAGTGTTTCCCATTATTAGGACCACCTGCAGTTCAATTCAATTCAAGTCAAAAACTTTATTCGGTCTTAAAAACAGTAGACCATAAAAGTGCATGAAAGAATAATGTGCAAAACTGTAAACACACATGAGAATTTACAAAAAGTCATAAAATTAGAATGTTTAAAAAAGCTGAAAGAACTTTTAAGGTACAAAAAAAACACGTTGGATAATACATCAGATATCCATGCTTAAATGAGCAACACGACTATAAGATTACATAGAAATATAGCACAATAGCTGTTTGGCAAGATATGTCAGAAAATACCTCAAACATCCGTAATTAAAAGGGCACCCTAAGATGCGAAATGGGATAAAATTGTAGCGCGCTGTTACCGAATGGGAGTTAAAAGCTACAATTAAAAAGCAGGAAGGGGGGATAGCGGGAGAATAAGACCTCCAATAGGGTTCGCCATGCACTCCTACTGTCCCCCGCTAATGGACCCGATGTATCTACCATGTTCAGTGTATTATGCCATGCTGCGCGTAATATTCTATTGGACTAGCCCGACAAAGTGTATTTAGCCATGAGTGCAACTTTTAGGAAGGCACAGAAAAAAAGACAATTTTAGGGGAGCACAAAGATTGTAAATGGAGGAGAGTAGGTCTGCAGTGACGAAGGCCTAGCCTCCTTAATAAAGGTATCAGAAAGTGCTGTCATGCTAATCTGTGCAAATTGCAAAAGAACATATAATGCAGTAATGATTGAGCAGAGGCATTATCACATGGGCAAAAGGAGACCGTGTTCCCTTCTGAGTCTGAAAAACATTTAAAAAAGAGAGACTAGTAGATTGTACCAGATTTGAAGCGAAAAAGTAAGAACTGCTCCCTTCTGGTCAACTCCAAAGCTAGAAGCAGAGGGGAATCATCAGTGTAAAGAAGGCTATAATATTGCAACACTGAGGGTTTCGATAACCCGGATTCCAACCTAAAGTTTGCTCTGTGGGCATTAAATAATGTTTTCACCTCCAATTTGGTGTTGTTGATGATGCTGCTAGGTACAAAGTACCACCAGGGTATGCAGAGGGAGCCAAAAGTATCTTGTAAATAAATCAGCCAAGGTATGGAGGAAGCCTTGTCCAGCGTCATGCAGTCGAATATGATATCCTTACAGAGCTTGGCTCGACCAGATGCTAAACCATAGTAAAGCGCCGCCATCTGGATTGTATCCTTGATAAAACCCTGGTTTAGCTCAAAGTGGGTAATGAGGGTAAGGGTGGATGGCGGCGCACTTAAAATCCTTCACAGAAATCGGTTTTCCTCTGCCTGAATGGAGCCGCACTGACTAAAACCCCAAACTCCCATTCCATAAATAGCCACACTAATACACTGAGAGTTAAACACTTTCAGAGTTGGAGGCAATGTCCACCTGATTTGCGGTCTGATGAGGTTAATTACTGTGTCCATGGTTTTGCATAACTTAGTACAGGTCTGAGCGCAATGGGAATTCCAGGTCCCTGAGGAACTAAAATTTTGTCCCAAGTAACAACAATTATTGAGGGTCGTCAAGACATTCCAGTTTATACAGATTTTATTTAGCCTTAGTTTACCAGGGCCACAGGACATAATGTGTTACTTGGAATAATTGGTGTTAAGGTTCAGATTATGCATGAAGGAAGCAAAACAGTCCACCTGATGTCTCAAGGCATTTGGGGTAAGGGCAAACAATATGGCATTGTCTGCGTATAGCAGAGCGGAAGTTGGGGAGCCAGCGATTCTGGGTATATCTGTGTGGGAAGAGGCTCGGTGAGCTGTTAAACCATTGATACATAAAATAAATAATAAAGGTGCCAATATGCAACCCTGCCTCACCCCAGTCTTTAAAGAGAACTTAGGAGAAAGCTCCCTGATCAAAGTTGAATGGCTCCATTGGGTGAGATCCGACTGCAGACAATATAAAAAGTTCACCCGGGGGGGGGGGGGGATCCATGCCTTGATCCAAAGTTTGGTGCTGAATCAAAGGCAGTTGATACGTTCATAAAAGCTAAGTATATGGGAGAGCGCTTGGCATTCGTATATTAAGAGATTGTCACGGCAAAAGTCAGGCATTGTTGATTGTGCCTAGTTTAGGTCGGAACCCATATTGAAAAGGGGAGAGTATGTCCTTATCAGCTGCCCATTCAACCAGGCGGTCATTAATGACTCCTCCTATGTTTTTAATCATGTTGTTGATGAGTGAAATTGGTGGGTAGCACTTGGGCGACGATCGATCTACCTTTTTAAATATGGGGACTATTATTGCGGTAGACCACGAGGGTGGAATAGAAAATGAAAAGGAAATGTTACAATTTGTTGTAATAAGAGGGCCCCAAATGTTGGGCATGGATTTCACCAGGTCCATCGGTACCCCATCTGGGCCTGGGGCTTTCCATCCTTTACTGTGCTGGATGGCCAACTCAATTCCTCCAAGGTTAGCAAAACTGGGGAAGAACACTGCAGTGTGGAATGAAGAGCAGTGGACACAATTGGCTATTCCTCAGTGTGGTAGATGGAGGCAAAGTGGGTAACCCAGTCTGTGCCAGAGATATTATTTTTAAGAGGGGGATTGGTGGGAGAATTCCTGGACCGTATCAGTTTTTTCGCGATTTGCTATCCATTCCCTTGGACCCTAGTTCCGGAAGTTCCCAGTCTTAGGTGAATACTACATTTTTCCTAATAGCAAGTGCAGTTTTGTACTCGGTCCGTGCCAAGGAAATTTCAGTTCTATTCCTGGGGCATGTGATTAGGGCTTTTCTCAGCCTCCTATTTGCCAGTGAACAAGCCCTGTCTTGGGTTCGTGTTTAAGATACGAATGGGCTTAAGCATGAAGTCCCTTATTGCTTGCATTAGTTGATTATAGTGATGGGCCATAGAATCCAATACAGCAGAGATATTTGTTTAGGTGTAACTTGAGTAGGGCTGTGAGTGTCTCTTTATTATTATTCATACGCCAGAATAGGCAAAGGCCATCCGCAGAATGTTGCATAATGGAAGGTAAGTTCCTATTACATGCCAAGCCCTTGAGTGGTAAAAACATAGAGGCAATTAAGGCGTTATGGTCCCCCCACTCTGTGGGCAAAATCTTGCTTTTGGAGAACCAAGATAAAAGGTCTGAGCTAACAAACATATAATCTATAAGCGAAGTTCTCCTGCCCCCTCTTAATGAAATCTGTGTAATACATGCACCCCCAAGGATTTCAGATAGATCGACCAAACCATGGGCAGTAAGATATCTAGAAAGTTCAGCGCCCCTACCGTCTTGCCAAGTACGGTGCTTATTTGTGTCCAAATTTTTTGGGCCAAAGACTCCCATTGATCTTAGCATTAAAATCGCCACAAAGGAAAAAGTGAACAAGTGTAGTGCTGTTGTCAGCCTTAGATTGTAATAGGGATACAAAATTGAATAAGCTAATATAGTATGAACAGCTAGCATTGGAAAAATCATTGTTATAAAAATGTATCAGGTAAAAAGCCAAGTTTCTCTTTGGTAATTGAATTAGTAATGCTAAAAAGGCAGAGGAATTGAATTAATCTGTGTAACCTCTACCTGTAGGCTGAAGCTAATCCACGTGGCTAATCAGCCGACTGCTTGGCCGGAGGTAGAAGGGGAGGCGGGACTTGAATAGCAAGGCGGAACTCTCAAAGCACGATGGCTCAGTAAGCCAGGTCTCCTGCAAAATAATTAAATCAAACTTGGATACAAATTCCCTCCAATCATCGTTGATAATCATTCCTTTGAGGCCTGCCACGATCCAAAAAAGGACAGAAAGGGTTCTGTAGTGAAAGTGTGAAGTATTTGTCTGGGAAGCTACTACCGCTGATGCTAACATTGGGGTAACAACAATTAACTCTGAAGGAATGTCTACCAATGATAGAGTGCCAGACAGGGTAGATGTTGAGGCTACCTTTGGGGCTGAGAGTCAATCTAAATCAAAGTGCCTCAAATCTGTTGGATGTGGATATGGGGCAAGAGACAGGAGGAGCACTCGATGGGACCTGGGATGATGGCAGGGTATTAAAAAGGGGTTGACTGCTAATAGCTCTATGTGTGTTTGTGTCCCTAAGGAGATTAAGTGGGGGTAAAACAAGAACACGGCTAGTTGGAATTGGATTGGATGGGCTAATTGGAATTGGATTGGTGGGCACAGCCAAGGATGAAGGGGGGTCTGTAGAAGAAACCTAAAGGGACCACAGAGATAGTAGAGAAAGCACAGTTGTTAGTTCTTGCATTAAGTAACAGATGGTGTGCCAGCTCTGGAAATCTGCAACTAATCACAATACAATCCCCATATGAGTCCGGCCGGTTTGGCCCAATCCAAGCACATCTCCTGACATGCAAGATGTCCTTAGGTTACTGATATTGCAGGCCTTTGTGTCCCACCAACCAATTTAGAGTTTTATTGAAGAGCTGCTCGTAGGATTCACCTTTATCCGGGCGTAGTGAAGGAGCCCGTCTCAAGACGACCACACACAGGACAAGCAGCAGGATGGAGGTTTATGACTGGTAGTTGAGAGCGCATCTGGGTGTGAAGTGGTATCTCTCTGACCCCTGGGTCCCTTACGTTGTTAAAGGGACGAGAAGAGGAAGGGGGTGCTTGGTCTGTAGACTGACAAAAAGCGGGTTTTCTATTGTGCTGATGGGCTGCTTGGGCTGGCAAATTACTAGAAAAGAGCAGAGCTTGAGTTGCTGGCGTAAATTTTTATGGAGGGCCGCTGGGTATTCTACTCGAGGTACAGAGCCCAGTGGAGACACTGGTTAAAGATCCTTTGGTTAGGTCTAGAAAGTTAATGCCCAGTGTGGCCAGACTGGACTCAAAAGTGTCTAGGCCTGAAACTAGGGAAGAGAGAATAGTGTTAATGAGTGAGCACAAATTTTCAGAAAAGGGCTTTAACTGGGTTACCAAGAGTTCGTTGATGGATTTGAAAAGATGCGACCTATCAGCCTGTGAAAGTTGAACTAAGGTTGGGACTGGATGCTCTGGGGGATCTGTATTTAATACCAAGACAGGTGGCGTCTCCTGCTTGCGCTCGGGTGTAGTCACTTGCAAGGTCACTGGAGAAGATGTGGAAAGGCTGGCCGTCTGTTTGCGCGTCGTGCAGCGTCTGACTTTATTTGTTATTGTTATGGGTAAGGTCTTGTTTTTTGGCTGATGGAAGAGACAGGGGGTGTGGCAGAAGAGGAGGACATTACTTGTTTTGCTATGTGATCTTGCAGTGGGGAGGGCTCAACATTATTATAGGGTGTGGCTGTGTGTGTGGCCCTGGAGAGGCAAGCAGGTGGGCTGGGAAAACCCTCACTGAGCCCATCTGAGTTAATAGAAAGCCTCCATTTGGTTCTGGCGATTTCATTGCTGATGGCGCTAACAGCTCGTTGGAGCATCCGGTCAATTGAGGTAGGCTTTGGTGGGGACTTTGGGGAAGGGTCGACAGCAGGAGATGAAGTGGAACCAGACGTACCTCCTTTTTTTATGCTCATGATCCCAGTGGCTTATTAAAGAGTTAACTAGCACCAAACCCACCCAAACTAGCAGTAAAAGCACAGCCGTTCAGAATAGTAAAGAGGAAACTGTACCTCGAGATGGATATAGGCTCGGATTACCAGACGATAGCGTTAAAGCTTCACAGAAATGAAGACCTCAAAGAGTGGGCCCAGTCTGACCTCACTGGACGATGGACGGTCACAGCACAGGTGCGCCCACGCACATCCAGTGCTGTGGTAGTCTGCAGGGATTAAATGGCCCTTCCCTCTCTCCGTCACGGTAGTGATACAGGCTGGGGGACCGAGTCCAACCACAGCTGGCCGGCGATGAAAGATGTCCGGCGCTGCGGTAATCTGCGGAGGATTAAATGGAGAGAGGCCCCTCCCTCTCTCTGCCACGGGTGTGATGCAGGCTGGGGGACCGAGTCCCACCTCAGCTAGCCGGTGATGAAAGAAAGACCACCTACAGTTCTTGATGCATCTTTATTCACATCCCAGTTGGTGCCAACAGCCAAAGCTGCAACAAACCCAGAAGAGTTGACGTCTTAGAAGTAATAGTACACTTGATGGAGAAGAGCAAATGTTACACATTACAAGAGCAGCCAGAAAAGCAACATGTGATGCAAGGAACGGTGTCCTCACACATTACATTCAGATTTTCAATATTCCATCTATCTGCACAAGCACATTTATTATTAGCCCCTAATATGTTGCAAGCAGCTCGAGATAATTTATGCCCGAAACAGGACAACCCATAACGAGGTGTCTTTCATAGGCATGTGAGACCGCCCAGCAGTGGCGGCTCCTCCACTAAGGTGGAGAGGCATCGCCTCAATGCTTGTGGAGCAGTGTAAAACAAAAAAGAAAATGATAATAACATATGTTACTATTATTTTATTTTTAGTATCGCCAGGTTAGGGTTGGCGGGGCTTGGCTCCCGTGATGTCCAGGAGGAGGAGTGATTGATGTGCTCTGAAGTACGCATGATGGTTTGGCCGGCCGTCTTGGTCCAGCTAAACCATCATGTGCATTTTGCATGTTCTCCACCCAGGCTGCATTGCAATAGAAATATTGAGATAGAAATATCGAGCTACAGAAATATCAAGTTTTAAATATCATGACACAAATATTGTGATACACAAATATCGTTAACAAGAATATCGATTTTTTCGGTAAGTAATATTGTTTTCAACAATTTCTGTGTCGTTAATATCGTTTTTCATAATATAATTGTACAATATAGATTTTTAAATATTGTTTGTACAAATGTTGACAATATTTTTAAATATAATTTGCAATTTTAAGTGATATATAATTTTTAATGTAGTTGTTAATAGCAATTTATAGTGTTGTTTTCAGGGGTACAGAATGAGAAGTTAATTAAGAATAATAATTAATATTATTTTTAATTTATTATAAATTGTTTAATTGATAATGAATTTTTTTCATTGTGTAATTATTATATTTCTAAGTTATATTTTAGGTGCCGGTTGTTGGGTTTGCAGGGGTATTGGGTGGGAAGTTAATTAAGTAATTTTTTATCAATAATTCATTATTAATTATTTACTTGATTGTTAATTATGTAAATTTTGTAATTATTATATTTTGTAAGTTATATTTTAGGTGTGGGTTGTTGGGTTTGTAGGGGTATTGGGTGGGAGGTTAAGTCATTAATTAATATTTAAAAAATAATTAATTAATATATATGTAAATTGTTTAACAATAAACATTTCATGCTTTATATTAGGTGTGGGCTGTTGTATTTGTAGGGGCAAAGGGTGGGTAGTCTTTTAAGTAATAGTTAACAAATAATTATTTAATTGGTTAATAAATATATTAATTATGTTATGTTTCTTTCTTTTTTTTTTATTCAAAATTATTAACATTTGTAATAATTACTCTGGTGAGAGGATGTAGCCTAACGGATAGGGCAGGTGGTCAACCTCAAACGTGGGGAACAGAGCTCTAGTCTCAGGAATGATGCTCAACATCCTGTGATTATGGATAAATCACTTAATCTGCCCGTGCCTAACAAACATTATTGTGTCCTCATGTAATGCAACTAGTGCTCATGTAAAAGCGCCCTGATACCTGATTTCGGGTGAAGTTTGCGATATATAAAACGTCGGAAAAAAATAAAATAAATTATGTACATTGTTTAATTGCTTTTTAATGTTTTATATATATATATATATAATTGTTGTATTAAGAGGTTTATGTTTATGGAAAACGAATAGGGTTTTTAAAATAGGTTAAGTGTTTGAAGTGAAGTACTTTCCATACTGTTGCACAGACTGCAGTGGGAATAGTTAATTTAGCCCTTCCGAAATGCAATGTTTTTCCTACTGTTGAACAGACTGGAGTTGGAAGAATACAATTTACCTCTCCAAAGTCAAATGCTTTCCCTACTCAGCCACGGCCCGTGTAGAGCGTGCCACCGGGCTGTGACGTGGGGTGGTGGAGGGGCAGGGTGGGGAGGTTTTAAAATGCGGGCAACGGACGATTTCAGGTAAGTACCGGAAAAAAAAAAAATTGTTGCGCATGCTGCATCACATTTGGCGATGCAGCGCGCGCAACGAAATTCGTTTTTTTCCCCCGGTACTTACCTGAAATCGTCCGTTTCCTGCATTCCCGCTCATAGAGGTGCGCTGCACTGATTCAGCTTGATTTTGGTGAGGAGGGAGACTTGGGAGCTGATCTGCAGGTGTGCTGAGATCGAGCCATAGAGGCGGGCAGGTGAGTTAGAAGTGGTTGGGCTGCCTGAATACACAGAAGCTCAAGAGCAAAAGGTCTGCACTTTGCCCCTTCAACTAAACTGCTGTGCACAGCAGGCCTCCCCCTCAGTTTATTCTTTCCCCCCATGGGTTCTAGGGGCAAGCACCTGGTGCACCGCTTTTTACAGACCTCGAAGAGTGGCGACATAAGTGGGCCTGCTGCCCCACCAAGGTCTGCTTCAGTGTCCCTAGGGTACAGTGGGGAAAACAGACATCAGGAAATCCAACCTGACTGTAGGTAGACACACGCCACTGAATCATCTCTTTTTGGGACAGTGGGAACCGTGCTCTGGAGCAAGATAGTCGCTCCATGTTCCTGGACTGCATACAGACCCTGGCCACCATTGACACGAAAATAGACATGCTGATGGACCAATTCAATCATCTAAAAGCGAAAGAGGACAGGCATGAGGAGCAGATAGACCAACTCATATGCCGCACATCTAATGAAGAAGACACACAATCCTCTGCTGGGGAGCACCTAGTCTAGATGGAGATGGTATTTGAGGTCATCCGAAATAAGAATGAAGACCTAGAAGTTCTCTCAAGGAGAAATAATCTGTGAATCCTAGGAGCGTCTGAGTCAACAGTGATGGAACAAATGAAGATCTAAGTGGAAAGGACGCTTCACAATCTCTTCGGGAGGCCCTGTCCCCCATGCTCATTATTGAGAGAGCTCACAGATCGCTTGGTCAGAAGCCGCTCATGAGCATGCCTTCTCACCTGATTATGGCCGGCTACTAAATTACTAAAACCAGGTCACTACGTTGCACCTGGCCAGAGACCACAGCACCTCTCCAGTATCAAGGCAACAAGATTTCTCTTTTTATGGATTTCATCTTAAGTGTTCAGGCTGCCAGGTGAGACACCCTTACGGTGAAATACACACTGCCAAAAATGAACACCAAATACTCTTTAATATATCCAGTCAAGCTTAGCATCCACCATTTGGGGAAAAATCATGATTTCACTGATTTGAAAGCTGCTGCCAAATTTGTCAGAGGCCTTCCTGCTGTGGACGCCGGAGCATCTTCATCACCAAGACATCCGGAGCAAGATCACCTTGGTGCTTGATGCATCTATATTCACATCTTTATTCACATTCACAGCTGGTGCCAGCAGCCAATGCTGTGAGAATCCCAGAGCTGCCTTCTCATCAGTGATAGTAGACACAGTAATTATAATGACTGATGGAGCATATCCTGAACAGATGACCAATAGCAGTTGGACCGCCAGAGGGCGGGACATAGCAGACACATCCCATGACTCTTTCGTACTTCAAGTTGGTGAGTTGCCAGGGGCATGCGTGTTGATGATGTGGCCTCCGGGTGCTACTCTTGGACTTGCCCCTCCCCCTTTAGTTACTTTCCTTTCCAGCCACCCTGCTCACATGTAGCTGGGAGGATGTTTGGCCTCTTGGACGTCCCCTCGGGTGATTCATTTTCTAATGTTCTGCATGCACATGAGAATTTGAATGTTGGGTGGAAAGGTACTATTTGGCCTGTTTGTAGGTTCACACTCGGTTATGGGCTGCCAGTTGGATAAATGTTTCTGTTGCTTATTTTATGTTTATTTTCTCTCTGTTTGACCAATCCCCTCGATGCCACTCAGCTTTGCGGTCCCTGATTTTTATAAGGCTGCCACGGTTCGATTGCTGGGTTGTTTTTCTCCCTCTCTACTGATGCCAATTAAATGCACGACTTGCTAGCATACTTACAGTGGCATAAGGTTGACATCTGCTTGCTACAGGAGCTGCATCTGGTGGAGGCGGCTCAGGTGAGTCTGCGATAGGGCTGGATTGCGTAGCGACATGTGGAATATTACTCTTCCTATGCACGAAGGGTTACAGTGCTGCTTCGTAGGGGCACCCCGTGGCATACTGTGCAATAAGCAGGGACAATATATTATATTGGCAGGCACATTAAAGGCCACCACATGATTATAATATTGCTCTACGGTCTCAATGCCGCCGAGCCCCATTTTTTGTGTGCAGGTTTGAAGATTAGCTGGTACAGTTGGGCAGGGGGTGATCCTTTGGGGGTGGGGTTTAACGTGAACTTTGATGCAAGTGCAGACGGATCAAGTGATTCCCGTTGCCCACACCCGAATGCTATCACACAACTGTGTGTCATAATGACAGACAACAATCTCACTGATAGTTGCTGTTCTTGACATGCTAGAAACACAGAGGGCACATGCATAGCACCTACACGTAATACGTGGGTGAGAATCACTTACTGACTGGCGGCTAGAGATGTGGATGTCTGAACTACTAATGTTGTACACCTCCCGTGGACATTGTCCGATCATGCCCGGGTCCTGCTGGAAATGCCCCCTCTCCTCCCCCCCTCCCCCCCCTCCCGAGTCTGCATCTCACACTTTCTCTTGACGTCTACCGGCAGGTGCTTTCTGGGAAAAGGTGTTCCGGAGTGAAGTGCGGTTGGCCATACTTGAATACTTCAGACACAACATACATTCGGGCTCCTATTTGTCCACCCTGTGGGAGGATTTCAGAGTGGTGATCTGGGGGGGGAGTCTCTATCGCTAAACAAGCTGGAGTGCTTTGTGTGCTGCGGGGAGAGTTGACACAGCTGAAGGCAGAGATTCGAGCCTTAGAACTGCAGTACTTTGATACATGTAGCAAATCTATTTGGCTTCCATCCGGAGCAAATTCTCAGAAAACACTGATGGGGCACACAGAGAAACACACTACCTGGGGAAAGATGCCCTTGTACGGTGATATGGAGGGAGGATAGTGCGAGTAAGACTGTGGCACACCTGCTGAGCATACTCTGGGCAAGTGATTATACAGTTGAGCTGACAGACGATTAGCAGAATGTTTACACGGGGTGGACTCTGGACAACGTGCAAAGTTCTCCTTCTTTTCTGACTTACATACGTCCTCGCAGTTACTGCCCCCCTCCCCTATGACCTCATTCCCTATTTGGTCTCCGTGCAACTGCTCTGGCTGGTAGAGAGTCACTGGTGCTTCCTTGAGGAGCCCTTCATGTTAGAAGTGATTGTCCAGGTTATTAGGGCACGGCCTAGAGAGATAACCCCAGGCCTGGGCAGCCTCACTGCTGCCTACTATAAGGAATACTCCCAAATCCTGGCCCTGTATCTCATAATGATGCATGAAGAATTTATATCGAGTGGAGTGCAGATTGTTACCATTTTATAACCTGTTAAAGACCCCCAGTGCTGGGCATCATAGAGGCCCCTCTCCACGACAAACATGGATAATCAAATTCTAGCAAAATTGATAGATTTGCGGTACCCCCCGCTTCTGCCGAGCACAGTGCGGCTGGGTGTGTCTTGCTGTTCAATGGCTCACAATCTGCATACTTTCTTCGCTCGGGCCCTTGATGAGCTCTGGCAGGCTAACTATGGCAGATTGATGTCCTGGATTGGGGATTTCATAGAAAGATGGACGGAGCTCCCATTGTCCCTCACTGGGAGATTAGCTTTTGCCAAAATGGTGATCCTCTGTTTGCATTTGTTCATTAATTTGCGAATCCCAATGGCATTGTGCTTCTGCAGGCGGATTAGGTCTTACCTCTAACACTGGCGTGGGCAGGTCAGCAACCCTGGCTGGCATGGGAAATACTGACACTCTCCTTTGAACAGGGCAGACTTGGAGCCCCAGATATGGACCTATATTTCCTTAGTGCACAAGCATAATTTGCCCATTACTGGCTCTATCCTACACAGTTTCAACCGTACACGCCACATGAACATAATCATGCCACACCTTGTCCATTGCAGACAGTTCTATACCTTCCCCCTAAGTGGCCACCGACTCAGATAGACACAATGGGTATGGCTGGATCCTTTATTTGCCCCATCGGTGCGGATTATTTGCCACCCTTCTATACCAACCATTTTGGACGCTGGTACTCATGATTGACTGTGCTGGCTAAAGCTGACGTCCTTGGGAGTAGTGTACCCAGAGGGAACCTTTGCCACTCTGCAACAGGTGCTCCAGGTTCCCAACGTCCCGCTTCTGGACAGTTTTACCTGTTACCAGCTGTTTGCTGCCTTGAGAGCAGCTCATGATACCTTTCAGTAGGCCCCTCTGATGTTTAATGTGCTGGTAGCGACCAGTATGAACCCTTCTCCGTGCAGACTCATCACGCGACTCTGCGAAGGAATACAGGAGACTGTGCTGATCCGAACGCCTTCAGCTCACCAAACATGGTCCACTGACCTAGCAATTGCCATGAGCGATGAGCAATGGAATTACTGCGCACCCAATCCTGAAACCTCTCCCCGAAATACAGTCTGCATTTGGTCCACTTTAAGTGCCTGTTTAGAATATATCGCACACCTGTGAGAATGCACAGGATAGGTCTGATAGCTGACGCAAGCTGCGTGCACTGCACCTAGTGCTAACTTTCTGCATTTAGCATGGGACTGCCATGGGGTAATGTACCGTTGGGAGATATTTTTTGATTATATCGCTAAGATCACAGGGCATAGCTTGCTGAGGTTTGCACTCCTTAGTTATGTTAAAGAGGTCCTGCGCATTGCGCAAGCTGACCATGCTCCTGTTATTGCTGGCTATTGACCAATGAGGAGACAGTGCCCCAGAGGGACACTACATACTGTCAAAAGAAGCTGAATGCATATTGGGAACTGACACCTGCCTGCTACTGGCCCAAGGCTATATGGTCCCCCTTGGAGACATACCCAGGAGCACAAGAGGACGGCAGCAAGGCCCCCGCTACTTCCCGGTCTCCTGACCTGCTTGTATATGATCTGGAGATGCCCTCCCCAACACAGATCCCTGTCCCCCAGTCCGATTAGTACTATGCAAATTCTCTAAAGTCTGTTGAATAGAGAGATGTTGTAACAGTGGCAGGTACCACATCTAAGGTTTAATCCTTGCTGAGTGGCTGGTTTGATTCCCCCCCTTCCTCAATTCCGACCGCATGCTGTACATCATGTCTTGCTGTATACTGTTGGACTCCTTGTATCTTGCATGCAGTCATTGCTTTGTGTATGCTGTTCCTTGTTCACTCCAAAACTTTAATAAAAACATGGAAAAAGGACTGACTTTGCAATCACATACTCTACTTTTACTCAAGGATTATGAATGAGCCTAACTAGGCCAAAAATCCAAAATTAGGAATAGCCCAAGTCTTAGGCACACTAACTTTATGTCATAAAACATATGGTATAAATATATAAGGCCTTATTCATGAGGCATTGCGACAGTTTTGCGCTTCTGTTGCATCACTCTTTGTGACGCATCGGCGACATAAAATATGCCTCCTTTTGCGCCCTATTTAGAAAGTGACGCATCTAAGCAGATGCATCAGTTTGTAAACCGCTGCGCTACATGATACCTGTGTCAGGTATTATGTATGCAGGGTGGGCGTTTCCACCTAAGTAAGCCTCGTAGAAGTGACGCAGTGAAATCTACGAGATTTAACTGCGACACTTCTAGGGTGCAAATGAGTCAATATCTTACGTCTGACTCACAGCAGGCGTAAGACTGACGCAGGCCCTGGCACATGGGGCTTGCCCCATATGAAAGGACGCATTGCTGGAGTTGCATCACTTTTGTGACACACTCCAGAAATGAGTCACTTTTGCGCCTACAGTATCTGTAACTCCTTGCGACATGATGCGTCATACTGTAAATATGATATATCCAGCATGTCGCAAGGAGTGCGCCCGAGAAGTGACGCATCACTGCTTTCACGCAACGATGTGTCATTTCTCATAAATGAGGCCCATAATGTTTATAAATCACAGTCAGGAACAGGACACTTCCCCTCCCAGCACAATTACTACTTCCGGCCTTGCAGTAGGACAGGAAATGGAAGAAGATGAAGGCAATACACTACACCACTGAGATGGTTGCATCGGTTGATACAAACGCCCTCATTTATTGAGGAACAAGTACTAGCTGGAGACCTGCCCTATAATGAAGGCGTAATAGTGAAAGTTTGCCTGGTGCCTCAATCTGCATCTCTGAGAGTGATTCAACGGGCATGTATCTTTTCTAATTAGCTAATAGTTCCACTAATTATGGGAGAAGCCTCGGGAATTTAGACTGCTTTAAAAGTGATTCCTCCCCTTTTGGGTAGGTGTACCATGAAGATAACGTGTTCTGAGGAATTACCAGGGGGAATTTGTTTTGCCATCTCTGATTTCCTATTTAATCCTCATTAGTCCCCGATGAGATTTCAGCTGCTTTCAGCAGCCAGAATGATGGGGTGGAACGCACCGGTCCTTTGGGTGTATTGTGGCTCTCATGCTCCTTCTGGGGCAGTAACCCCTATTACTGACCTCATAGGGCTTGCTGCTGGACCACTTGTAATCGACCAAAGTGATTTTCTTTGTAAAAAGCACACCGACACTTGTTATGAGGTGCTTTTCAAATACCATTTAAGGGCTCTTGGCGTATTCTTCTTAGGTGGCTAGAAATCCCTCCATACAGTTGCTTTAATGTACTGACTGTTGAGGGTAATGCACTAATTGTAGAAGTGGAGACTCAGTGTAAAGTGTAATTACAAATACATTGAATTCATGCAGCTTCACTTGTCCCTAACGCACCTGAGTGTGTATACATTCGAACAGATTATTTCGATTTCTGGTACTAACGATACATTTGTCTCTAGGACTTTATCCTCGGATGTCTCTGCGTATCTCGGATATCCCCCTGCTCAGCTGTGTGTCCCCGGCTCGTTGTCTCTGCAGAGGCGCGGATGCTGCGGAAGCACTGCCGGGATGCGAGCAGCTGCACGGAGCCGCAGATGTGACAGGTAAGTATATCAGAGAACAAGGCTATTCATTTGACGTCCCTCGTGTTTCACTGATTCAATAAACAAACCTCTCATTGGAATTAACTCTCGGCCTTCAGCCTCGAAGGTCATTAGGAAATGGATCATTGCCTCGTAAAAGAGCGCTGGCGGTGACGCAGTTTTTAATTGAAATAACCAGCTCGGAGGGAGTGCGGCGTGTCGCAGTGCAGAGACTCCCGACTGGAGGGAAGGAAGGACGGCTCTGTTCTTTCTGCTGCCTCCGAGGTACTACCCCTGAGACCAGGGCATATGGCAGGCAATCTAGGCAGAGGCGCAATAGGCAGAGTGGAGATGCAGGGGTTCTAAGAAGGTGTGAAAAAACAACAAAGCCTCGTTGCATAAGTAAATGGTATTTTAAAGACCCATGAAGTATTCGGGGGCGGCTGCAATAAGACGGACGCCAGAACAGCCAGCCTACAACAGCTCAAAAACTCTGCTCAGGCTGACATACACAACGGGGTTGAAGCCCTTTGAGCCCCATGGGCGTTGCACGCTTGACATATGGCAGATCATGGAAGGGAGCCAAATAATTATAATATTCCACATTTAAAGCGCGAACAATCACCCATAAGGGTCTCCAGGCACTGGGGGCCATGAGGAAGATTAACCCTTTAACCGCGGCAGAAATTCTGCCGTGGTGTGGGTGATTTATGGCGTGGGCGTGGTTCGGACGGCCCCCCGCCGTCCTCCGCACACGCCCACTGTGACGTTGGACGGCCGGCAGCCGTCCGGCGCACGCAAGGGGTTAAGCAAGCAATTGCCCAGAGTCACATGGTGCTGGGCTAATCTGCCGCCAGAACCATGATCGCAAGATTCCAGCATCAGTCGCCCTGGTTGCGGCACCACACCTCTCTTTCCTATGGATGCATTGAATATGACCCCACAACCTTGGTAATCGGAAGGCAAAATGCTACGTTGCTTAGGGTGTCAAAAATCTATTTAGCAAGCCTTACCTCAGAAAGTTCAAGGGAAAGAGTGACGTCATCACTGTATCCAAAATCATTCAGACCCACAAACATGAATAAGTCAGGATGTGAAGGAAGCAGCATTAACACTCCCTACTGTTTTCAGTGGCATTACAAAACTTGAGGGGGGGGCCCTGCAAAGTACATGCAGGGGCCCTCACACTCCGAATCAGGTCAAGAGCCTTCAGTGTGGGGTCCCGCTGTCCATGCACAGTGCCGAGGGAACCCTCTAGAGCTCCCCCCTCCTCCCCCGCACAACGGAGGGGGCTATTGTCACACCACTGACTGTACAGCCTGAGATCATGAGGAGACCGAAGCGGAAAGTCAGCAAAGGTAGTAAAATGCAGCAAGTCTCAATACCTGTAACCCTGACATCTGATGTAGACAAACCTTACACCAATTGTAACTAAAGAGGATCAAAGCCTTTCTGTGACACCCATGTTGTTCTATTTACAGTGAGAGAGCGCAAATCGAGAAAAATTAGAAGTGCACCTTATTTACAAGCACGTTGCATTAGTTTAGTAAAGATTACATAAGAGTGTCGAATTTATAGAGTGAAAATACATAAGAGTGTTTAATTAAAATAGAATGCATATATCAGTGTGAAAAGCTAATGTAGAAGTGTGTAGAGATGTTAGAATGATGTTGAAATCCCATGTTATGTGGCTGTTGTAGAGGAGAATGTAATACTGCTAAACGTAGAAATGTGTAGGCCACATGGCAGTTCACAGAGAATGAAAGGGGCTGTTATACTTTCACATGATATGGATTTTAATGTTGTTGTAATTCAAAGTATTATTGATCATAGAACTGAAATATATGTTTTATAGAAGTGTTTCATATAACCATTGTGTGTAATAAGTTAGAATATTGTTTAGACTAAGAAATTAAATGTTTATAGAGTGCACAGGCCCGTTTCATGTAATTCTAATAGGCCTGAATAGATAAGGACATTTCTTTTGATCTGCATGTGTTAGTTAGAGGAATGTCATGTTAAGCTTAAATTGCAGAGACTGCTCGATGGTTTACGACTTAGAAGATATGGTGGAGGCCGGAATTTGGGGCCCACTGTACAAGTGTCTGTTTGCAGGTGCGAGGAGGTTCCAATCAAGAGAGTGATGAATAGAGTTTTGTTCAGGGAGCCAGGCACAGGCCTGGAGGAGGCTTCAGGAATTTCCTGGGGGGTACCGTCCTGCCGGAGAAGAGCCTGAGAAGCAAGGTCAACGTTAACGATGGGCCCAGAGGAGTATCAGCATGGAAAATGCCAGAACTGACACCACGTGAGGGGCGTCTCTAAAGGGCGTTTCTATTGTAAATGTGATTTTTGTATTAGGGACAGCACCCCTGGGTGGAGTTAGGGCAGATGGTCTGAGGAACCTAAGAGAGCGGATGGGTAGGCAGATAGGATAACAGCGAGACATCGATTCACAACGAAGACTAAGGGAAGTGAGTGATCTTCTTTGGAAGTCACCACGGCTGACACCTTTTTAGGTTAAGATTTTACTAAGTAGGGATGTCACTTAGTCTAGTGTAGGGACAGTCTAATCTGGATTTTCTTCCTTTCTGTAAATGACTCATAAGCTACAGCTTGTGTCTATTCTTGCAACTCTGATGATTTTTGAATTGGTTTTGGTGATATTCTTCTGCCGACTAAGAGCATTTAGAAAATTTATGTTTGTATTGATAGCAGTATATCTTTTGAACCTTATTTTGAGATGTTTGTATCTCCAGTTAACTTTGGCTTTATAATAAACTTTTAAAACTTATTCGTAGTAAGTGGTTCTTTAGAGTGGTGTAAGTCCTTAACTGATTGACCTAGTAGTGGATTGCCTTTTACTCTATGACAGGTATCAACGGTTCAGTCGACCTGAGTTGGGATCTAGACCTATAGAAATAGATCAGAAATCCCGTGGTAACAGTTGGTAGCAGACAAGGATGGTTACCTTCTAGAGGAAGGTGATCTAGACTAGGTTAAGATTACCCCAAGGTCCCTAGAGATCGAGAGATGAGCAGCGGAAGAATCGCCTGCCGAAGAAGGTGCTGACGGTGCGAGAGAAAAGCAGCAGGGTCGGACGAGAGTGAGTATAACAAGGGTCATGCGTTGACAGATTGCGGTGTTTTGTGTTGTATCTGTATTGTAATGTCATGCGGAGTTGAATGCCTGTAGAGTGAGTGAGAGAGGATTGTGAGTGCGCGCAACCTGGCTGGGGGAAAAATCTTAAGTTCGGGGAAGAGCTTAAGTGGTTCGGGTGTATCGAACATCCAGAGTAGTTGTCGACCAGAGTAAAGGGGGTCATGAGGTACCATTGATCGCCCGCAGGACCGAGATAGGGGGAACGCAAGAGTGAGTGTGTGGGTAATGGACGCAGGTCGAAAGTTACCGTGTGTAAGTAACCTATCAGTTAAGGCGATTGTCTGGACGTACACGGAAAGACATTTCGTCAGTTAAGGTGACAATTACAGTTAGACTGTGGGCGTACAGTCAAGGAAAGTGATTGCTTGGTCGGAAGTAATCATTTTTCAGAGTATGAATGGGACGCATGCATGACCGGGAGACGAGCGGAGAAAGGAGGGGAACTGCTGCGAAGGGGGACGAGTGACGTCAGCGAGAGCCGCGCTGTGATAGGCCAGTTGGTGTGAAGCCGCGCTGAGATAGGCCGGTTGGTGTGACGTCAGCGAAAGCCGCGCTGTGATAGGCCAGTTAGCGAGAACCGCGCTGGGATTGGTGGATTGTCATCAGGAAGTAAACGAACGCGGAGAAAATAGAAATTTTGTAGATTTTGACCATGAAGTGTTTTAAATGTTTGAGAGCGATCTTTAAGAGAAAAAGAAGAGAATCTTATTACGGGGAAGAGGCACCGCCAGAGGGTACACCAGCTCACTATATGGCAACGAATGTTGGATTGCATACTATACTGTGGCTTGATACTTGGAGTAAGATTACAGAAGGGAATGAGGAACTGACTTTTCCGAAATACGGAACGTTTAGACTAGAAGTGTTGCATCAGCTGAAAGCAGTTATGTCCTCATTGAGACCTTTGCCTAGACCAACACAGTTTGAGGCCCTTACTGCGTGGATTAGGGCGGCGCACGATAGGAATCAGAACAGATGCCAGGAAAGGGTAAGGCGATCAGTAAGGGCAGTGCAAGATGCCAAATGGGATGCGGAAGCCAAGAAATGGAGGGTACAGACGATTGAAGTGGATAAGTTGTACCCAGTGAGAGAGGTTACAGGAGAAAAGAGACCCATAGAAGAGGATGACGAGAGCGAGTCGGAGGATGGCCTAATAAATAGGTTGTTGATAGATAGACCGCCTCCGGACAATAGGGAGATAGAAGGTACTGAGCTCCCAAGGGAAGATAGGGTTGACATAGAAGAGAACAGGCCACTCCCTATAACGAATTGGGTACCTACCAAAGGTGAGGAGACACCTCAACATAGTCCTGTACAGAGAGTAGTGGGAAGGGTTGTGGTGCAGAAGATGCCAGCAACAGAGAGGGTTGAGTCTTATTGATTGCCAGATGCTCTTCAAGTACCCGTTACCATAGGTCCTATAGTGTCGGTTTATCACCCAGAGAAAGGGAGAGAGGAAGAACAGGTACGGCTAGACAGAGAAAGAGTTGAGATGGAAAGGAGGAATAACATGACAAACGCCTGGAGGAAATTGCCAGGACCGATAACGTGGAGCACCCCATTGGATTCAGCAGTGGATCCCGTAGCAGAGCAGGGGGTCAGAGAGGACCGATGGACCTGAGGGGACCACGGCCGAAATCCTATAAAGAGTTGAGGGCAGACTTGAGAGAATGGGATAAGTCCACAGAAACACCGGGCAACAGGTCAAGAGCAGAAGCTGAATGGGGAAGTCGAGGCAACGGGATATTGTCTCACTGCGGGCTAGCGAAAGCAATCAGGAGTGGGACGGTAAAAGTCAGGAGAGTAGAGGAGTTACACGTTATATTGACGGTGGAAATGGGCAGGAGCAAAAAGGTAGAAGTGCGGAGTGTGGAGAGACGTCTTGTCTCATTCAAAGTGAGGGAGACCAAAGGACACAAGAGTACAGGGATAGGTTTAAGTGCACTCTCCACGCACCTGATGATAACGTACAGCACTGGAATTGTGGGAACATGGGGAATAATGGAATGTCTTACCATGCACCTAGAGAAACCAGGCAGAACGGGAAATGTGGGACTATGGGAAATAGAGAAGTGTTTCACTATACACCCAGAGAGGATGGAACTGCATGGGACCTGGAGAGATGGGAGCATGGGAGGACTCCCCATAACACGCCTGAGCCCAGACGTAGGACTCAGAGCTGTGATGGGAGAGATGTAAATGGACTCTCTAGAGATAGCATACTGAGAGCTGTGATAAAAGCCAAAAGACTCGATGTGACCAGCTTAAAATCTGACCTGGACGAGATAATTGATGGTGTGTTGCCTTTAGAAAGGATTGACATGTACGAACAAGATGAGCTGCTGTTTATAGCAAAGGATGTTACTCGGAAGGCAAGAGCAACTCATGAGAAACTGTCTGAACTGGCAGACAAGTATATGGTAGATTTGTCCAGAACAAAGGCATTGCAGGGTAACCATAGGTTGCATTATTCAGATCAGGACTTAGATGAGAGGAGGACAACGGGATTAAAAACACACATAAGGGAACTGATCACAGGAATAAGAGCATGGAGAGATCTGGACAAATGGGAAGAGATGTGGTCCAAAAAGGGAACTGTTAGGCGGAGCGCAAATGTGATGTCTCCGGAGGGAAGGCTACTGCAGATGGAGGCATTCCCTTTGCGAGAAGTAGCGAATGGGAGTTATGTGCACGTGCCCTGGAGTAGGGAAGATTTGGCTGCATTTACCAACTCATTTCCGAAGTTAAGGGAAAATCCCGTAGAGTGGTACAAGCAAGTAGAGAGGTTTGTCAAGATTTCAAAAGTATTGTGGATTGATTTGAACACCTTATTTGACATTGTGGTCCCAGGAGACTTGTGGATAGCATGCAAGGTTAGTGTCGAATGGCCAACTGCAGAACCAGAAAGGATGCTCGTACTAATGGACCGTCAGAAACCGTAATGTTAAAATATGATAGGGTGATGACATGGCTGAAGGAGAAGGTGCCACCACAAGATATAGATTGGGTAAAAATAGACCGAACAAGACAGGAACCCAAGGAGACAGTTCATGAGTTTTATGAGCGATTGCTGAAAACGTTCAAACAATACAGTGGATTAGATGTAATGGATCCCAAAGATATAGGACAGTTTCTATCAAAGTTCGTTTTGGGGTTGAGACCCGATATTTGTTTGATGATTCAGCAACATTTAATTTGTTGGCAAAACAAACCATTGGATGAAATTTTGAGATACGCAAGGTATTGCAGTGATGAAATAGATTCCAAAGCAAAGAAACTAAAGGAGAAACTGATGATGGTGCAGATGCAGTCGGCTGGAAAGGGTGGACAGCAGCAACAGGGAACAGGGACAATGGGACGGAAACCAAATAGTCAGAATAAGGACAGCGAGGAAAACTCAAGACCTAGAATAGACATTGCTACGTTGAAAAAAACGACAAAGTGTCACCAGTGTCACCAGGTGGGACATTGGAAACGCGAGTGTCCCTATAACCCTGAAAATGGAGAGCTAGAAGTAGAGGAGGAGGAAGTTCAAGAAGTTCCAGTTCAAAGGGTGACAGTGTCAAAGAGTAAGGTGACCAAAGGGGGGACTTCGGCTCCACGAGCCCAGTTCCCGCAGCCACCAAAGATTACGACAGGGGGAAAGATCTATAGACAAATGCCTCTTTTTATAGATGAAGAAGAGTGTTACTACGTTGATCCATTGACGGGACGACGTGTAAGTAGAGAGGAGGACTGTACCCTCGGGGCAGTTCTAGAGGTGGATCAAAGAGGACCGTTTGTTGAGGCTGAAGTGGCAGGGTGTCCTACGACATTCTTAGTAGATACCGGAGCTACTCGATCAACTTTGAGATCGGCAGTGGTTCCAGATCTACCAATGTCGGGGGAAACAATTCAAGTGGTAGGAGTTGCAAATAGGAGAATGACTAATCCTTTGACGGAACCAGTGCTAGTGAAAATAGGAAACTACACCGATGAACATCAGTTTGTAGTATGTGATTCTAGTCCTGTGTGTCTGTTAGGAAGAGACTTATTGTGCAAACTGAACTGCACAATATACTGCACACCTCAGGGAGTGGAGGTACAGACTACAGATGATGATGCTACCTTTAAAGTTGCAAACTCGAGGGTATGCGTAGAACTGTATCCTACCCTGACTGTGGAGGACCTTCCTAGGGTCTTACGAGATACAGTGTCATCAGAGGTATGGGATTTTACTGGAGAAGAGATAGGATTGATCCAAGGAGTAGAACCAGTGAAGATCATGGTAAAACCAAATGTTGAATATCCAAGAACGCCCCAATACAAATTGACCCCGGAGACGATTGCAGGAATAAAACCCGTAATCGACTCTATTATTCAACAGGGAATACTGAAGGAAATCGTGGGTAGTCCATGCAACTCCCCGATTATGGGTTTGCAGAAACCTAGTGGGAAATTTAGAATAGTGCAAGATCTTCGAAAGATTAATAACATAGTTGTCTCATGTTGTCCAGTGGTACGGAATCCATCAGTGATATTGTTTCAGATACCATTCCAAGCTGAGTGGTTCACCGTGATAGATCTTTGTCAGGCTTTCTTTTCAATTCCATTAGATGAGGAAAGCCAGTATCTTTTCGCTTTTAAGCTGGAAAATCGTGTCCTAACACGGTGTCGTATCCCACAAGGGTATACAGAAAGCCCATCAATTTTCAACCAGCTATTGAAGAAAAATCTTGAAAGTCTAGTACTGCCACAGAACTCGGTTCTGGTCCAGTACATAGACGATCTACTTGTTGCGTCAGGAACGGAAGAAGCTTGTAAGATAGATACCATCGCCTTGCTGAACCATTTAGCTGAAAATGGGCATAAGGTATCTCCGAGCAAATTGCAGTACTGTCTGACAGAAGTACAGTACTTGGGTCACCGGATAGAAAAAGGAAAGCGCAAGGTGTCACCAGATAGGATAGAGGCGATAATGAAGATGAATGCACCTACGACACAGAGAGAAGTCAGGATGTTCCTAGGAATGGTTGGTTATTGCCGACAGTGGATAGCTAACTTTTCCCTGAAAGCAAAACCCTTACAAAAACTGACGCACAAGGAGGTGAGTGATCCGGTACCATGGGATAAGGATTGTCTGATGTCGTTCCTACAGCTGAGAGAGGACTTGTGCCGTGCTCCAGCTTTGGGGATGCCTGATTACGAAAAACCATTTTCACTTTACTGCTGCGAAAGAGAGGGTTGTGCTTTGTCAGTTTTAGTACAAACTCATGGAAATGCCCGTAGACCAGTTGCATACTTTTCGGCTACTTTAGATCCGGTAGCCGCAGCGTTGCCCGGATGTCTCAAATCCGTTGCGGCAACAGGTGTCAGCATTGAAAGGTGTGAAAATATAGTTATGGGACACCAATTAGTGGTGTATGTACCTCATTCTGTAGAACTGTTAATGACCAGGACCAAGACACAGCACTTAACCAGTAATAGGCTCACGCGCTACGAGCAAGTTATTCTTGCTGCGGAGATCGTGACCCTTAAGAGGTGCTCTGTTTTGAATCCTGCTACATTGATGCCACTTCCTAATGATATAGAAGGCGAAGAATGTGAAGATCACGATTGCCTTGATGTGACTGAACTATGCACCAAGCCAAGACCAGATATTGTGGATGAGCCGTTGACTGACCCTGATGAAATTTTCTTTGTTGATGGCTCATGTTTAAGAGACGATACTGGTCGGTTGAGAGCAGCTTATGCTGTTTGCACCATTACTGGAATTGTGGAAGCCGCTTGCCTGGAAGGAGTACACTCCGCTCAGGTAGCCGAAATCATTGCATTGACACGTGCCTGTTTAGCAGGTAGAAAAATTAGAGTCACCATTTATACCGATAGCCAATATGGTTTCGGTGTAGTTCATGATTTTGGGCAATTGTGGTCTCAGAGAGGTTACATGACCTCCTCTGGTTCGCCTATTCGAAATGGGGAATTTGTGCGACTGTTGCTAGAAGCATTACAAGGTCCAGCAGCAATTGCGATCGTTAAATGTGTAGCCCACACTAAAAATACAGATTTTGTGTCGCAAGATAATCGATATGCAGACGAAGTTGCTCGTTACTGCGCGGAGCAAGGATATTCTTTCATGGAAGTGGAAGTAGGTGGGACTCAGGAAAAGACAGAGTTAAACATGATGCTAGAAACAGTTGATACTTGGGATGATTTAAAAGACATGCAAGAGAAAGCACCTGATTCTGAGAAAAAGGTATGGGAAACAGCAGGTTGTGTGAAAAGTGAAATGGATTTGTGGGTTTCAGCAGATGGAAGGGCAGTATTACCTGATGAAATAGTGAGTCCAATGGCACGACAGATACATGGTCCAGTACACTTAGGAAGGGATGCCATGCTGAGGTTATTTAGGCAGACTTGGTATAATCCTAGGTTTAGGATAGCAGCAGAAGCAGTGTGTCAAAGATGTGTCACCTGCCAACAATTGAACGTTGGGAAAAGAACACCAGTTACAATGAGTCACATTGGGAGGTCTGGGGGACCTTTCAACAGAATGCAATTAGATTTTATTGAGATGCCAAAAATCAACCGCCTCAGGTATGTTCTGGTGGTTGTATGCATATTTTCCAGATGGGTCGAAGCATACCCTACACGCAGATGCGATACACTCACAGTAGCAAAGTTATTGCTTAGAGAGTTGATCCCGCGCTTTGGGGTGCCGACCTCCTTGGAATCAGACAGAGGAACTCATTTCAACAGCGAAGTTGTGAAGATGCTTTGCTCTGCATTAAACATTGACCAGAAGTTGCACTGTAGCTATCGACCAGAGGCTTCAGGTATCGTGGAGCAGATAAACGGAACTCTAAAGTCCCGAATAGCCAAAGTATGTTCATCGACGTCCTTAAGCTGGCCTGATGCTTTGCCCTTGGTACTCATGAGTATGCGTAGCACACCAGACAGGAGGACAGGTCTCTCTCCGCATGAGGTTTTAATGGGGAGGGCAATGAGACTTCCGTCTGTTCCAACTACAGCTTTGTTGAATATTACAGATGACCTGATCTTGGATTTTTGCAAGGGACTTTCTGATGTCATTCATTCTGTGTCTCTTCAGGTGCAGGCTGCTGAAGTTCCATCTTCAAGAGACCTATGTCACGACTTGTGCCCTGGTGACTGGGTCCTTGTGAAGAAACACGTCCGGAAGAACTGCCTAGACGTGCGTTGGAAGGGGCCCTACCAAATAATCCTGATAACGAATACTGCTGTAAAGTGTGGAGGGCTGCCAAACTGGATTCATGCTTCCCATACTCGAAGAGTTCCAGCACCCTTAGAAGAAACAGCTCCTCTCACAGATGAAAATCCAGCTGTGGACGGTGAACCACTAGAGGGGATCAGTCAAGCTGTGGGGGTGTCGGAAGAAGTTGGGAGTGCTACAGATCCAGAAGAAGAAAGACAGGACGACAGTGAAACTGAAGTTGCCACTGAAGGAGAAAGTTGCTGTGAATACGGCTCAGACACAGATGAAGACAAGAGTGATCAAGAACCGAGTGTGAGGACAAGAATTAGGAGAACAAGGCGTGGAGAAGCTAGTTGGCCTGAAAGAAAGAAGAGGCCGAGCTTGAAGCCAACTCCAGAGAGCACTCTTGCTCCTATATCTGAAGACTCGGATCTGGACGAAGGTGCACAAAGACAGGAACAGGAAGGTCCGAGAAAATCGAGGAGGGTGCGAGTGCCCTGCAGAAGATACGCTACTCCTGAGTGGACCTACCTAGCTGCAGATGTCCAGTGCACGGAGATCCGGGAGGGTGAGGGAAGTGACATTGACCAGTACTGACCCAAACATAACATTGGAAGTAGTGTTGTTAATACCCGGAGTGGAGGTCGAAGGGTTGCTGACACTCACTATTCCTAATCCTCCTTATCTGAGCAGGATAAGAGAACTGGTTTTAAACAGAATAGAATTTCCGACTTTTTGTTCAATGAGGCCAACTCCCGAGGAGATCATTCTTCGTTTGGAAATATTAGAATACGTGATTAGAGCCGCTGGAACACGTATCATTCCAGATTGTTAAAGACTTTGTAAATAAACAGATTGAAAGATGACCTAGCGCCAAGTGGAAAAAGAAGAAATTTATGGACTTCCCATTTAGTGGACGGAGAAGGGCTAGGGTTGTCTGTTGCTATAGAACTCAAAGACTGATCTTGCGGAAGGGATTATCAGCTTCCAGGTGTGGTTCGGAAAGACTGAAAAAGCAAAGAAAAGAGACTTTGTGTTGTGAAAGAAAATCAGAACTGCACTGTCTTGAGATCATGGAGGCCGGCAACCCAAACCGCAAGACAAAATGCATAGTAGGCACACTTTTAGTGGGAGTAATTTTTCTTATAGTTTTAGTAGTTACTATATCATATGTAATGGGACATGAAAATGAAGAGAAGGCAACAAAGGAAGCAAAAATTGTATCGATACAGAAACCTACTACTGCTGGTCGAAGGGGGGACAATACAGAGAAAGATAAAGCTCTACTAGCAGCAGAGACTCATAGGTTGCATGTGGATAAATCACAGGGAAATTTCAAATCAAATGCATATGCTAAATTGCTTTATGAATATATTGATGCTATGGAGGCAAAAGATTGCTACGTGTGTATGCAGTTGCCAGCATCTGTAGACGAAGGTATTAGATATCATCATCTTCCATTGACTTATGGAATCACATGTAGTTTGTTGCTTAGTATATTTTATGAACGTGATGGTTTTGAATATTATTTTTCAAATTTTGATGCTGTTTTACCAGAAGTTCCAAACTACAAGCACATGAACAAGTGGGATTATTATAAGAGTGAAGATAGACTAAAGACATTTTTCATTCCTTGGAAAACGTTAGATACTTCACATGCCCGAAGAAATAATTTGACTTGTAAAGTGTCAGAAATTGAGAAAAGGTTTATAGGGCAGGTGGATGATCGGTACAGGAGACAGAAGATCTTAAAGGCTTCAGGCCAATGGAAAACAGATTGGACCGAGGAAGAAAGGTCACACCAAAGAAAGGGTAGTAATGGTCCAATAGCTTTAGATCGAGAGAAAAAAGGGAAACTGTGTATGTATAGGGGTAAAACCTATTATGAGAATGTGTTTGTGGGAGAAGTAAAGTGTGAACATGCTTTCCAATTAGAATATTATACCAAAGATTTCTTGAAGGGAATGCAGGTGATCCCGAATGTATATTTTGTTTGTGGAAGAAATGCATACGTGAAACTGCCGGATAATTGGTATGGATCATGTTATTTAGCAATTGTCTTCCCCAAAATATACCATGCTAAGGATCTAGAAATTATAGAGGGAAGAACTCAAGCTAGAGGAAGAAGGGATGTAAGCAATGAGGAGGTAGTTGGAGACGTATTTGGTGCTATGTTTCCTCTTTTAGGGATAGCACTGAATGATGTCAAGATTAGAAGATTGGCAACAGTTGTAGATAGGTTGTCCGCCAGTACTGCTAGATCCTTAATGCTGGTGGAGGGAGAGATGCAATCGATAAGGGCAATGGTTCTTCAGAACCGACTTGCTCTAGACGTTCTGTTAGCCAAAGAGGGAGGAGTCTGTAAGGCTTTGAAGGTTCAGGAATGTTGTACTTACATTCCAGACAATTCAAAACCTCTAGAAAAGTATATACGGAACATCACTGAAATTCATCATGAGATTGAGGATTTGACACAGGTAAATGTGTGGGAAAAAGTAGGTCATGGAATGGGTAAAGTTGGAAGTTGGTTTGCCAACCTAGGAAAGGGTTTCATTTGGTACATACTGAAACCTATCATCATAATAGTGATTTGTATATTCACTTTGTGGGGATTGGTGCGGCTGTACCAATGGTATAGATCAAATAGGTTGCAGAGATCCATGAGAGAGCAGGAGAGGAGATTAGCTGCGATGCAGGATAATCAGTACAGGAGTCTAAGGGCTCCAGAGATGATGAAACGAGAGAGTACTGCAACGAGTTCAGTTTGACTCAGTTCATACCTCAGGGATGGTGTTGTGATGGTGATGACTACTAAAAGTCATCAAAGGGGGGAACTGAGAGAGCGCAAATCGAGAAAAATTAGAAGTGCACCTTATTTACAAGCACGTTGCATTAGTTTAGTAAAGATTACATAAGAGTGTCGAATTTATAGAGTGAAAATACATAAGAGTGTTTAATTAAAATAGAATGCATATATCAGTGTGAAAAGCTAATGTAGAAGTGTGTAGAGATGTTAGAATGATGTTGAAATCCCATGTTATGTGGCTGTTGTAGAGGAGAATGCAATACTGCTAAACGTAGAAATGTGTAGGCCACATGGCAGTTCACAGAGAATGAAGGGGGCTGTTATACTTTCACATGATATGGATTTTAATGTTGTTGTAATTCAAAGTATTATTGATCATAGAACTGAAATATATGTTTTATAGAAGTGTTTCATATAACCATTGTGTGTAATAAGTTAGAATATTGTTTAGACTAAGAAATTAAATGTTTATAGAGTGCACAGGCCCGTTTCATGTAATTCTAATAGGCCTGAATAGATAAGGACATTTCTTTTGATCTGCATGTGTTAGTTAGAGGAATGTCATGTTAAGCTTAAATTGCAGAGACTGCTCGATGGTTTACGACTTAGAAGATATGGTGGAGGCCGGAATTTGGGGCCCACTGTACAAGTGTCTGTTTGCAGGTGCGAGGAGGTTCCAATCAAGAGTGTGATGAATAGAGTTTTGTTCAGGGAGCCAGGCACAGGCCTGGAGGAGGCTTCAGGAATTTCCTGGGGGGTACCGTCCTGCCGGAGAAGAGCCTGAGAAGCAAGGTCAACGTTAACGATGGGCCCAGAGGAGTATCAGCATGGAAAATGCCAGAACTGACACCACGTGAGGGGCGTCTCTAAAGGGCGTTTCTATTGTAAATGTGATTTTTGTATTAGGGACAGCACCCCTGGGTGGAGTTAGGGCAGATGGTCTGAGGAACCTAAGAGAGCGGATGGGTAGGCAGATAGGATAACAGCGAGACATCGATTCACAACGAAGACTAAGGGTAGTGAGTGATCTTCTTTGGAAGTCACCACGGCTGACACCTTTTTAGGTTAAGATTTTACTAAGTAGGGATGTCACTTAGTCTAGTGTAGGGACAGTCTAATCTGGATTTTCTTCCTTTCTGTAAATGACTCATAAGCTACAGCTTGTGTCTATTCTTGCAACTCTGATGATTTTTGAATTGGTTTTGGTGATATTCTTCTGCCGACTAAGAGCATTTAGAAAATGTATGTTTGTATTGATACCAGTATATCTTTTGAACCTTATTTTGAGATATTTGTATCTCCAGTTAACTTTGGCTTTATAATAAACTTTTAAAACTTATTCGTAGTAAGTGGTTCTTTAGAGTGGTGTAAGTCCTTAACTGATTGACCTAGTAGTGGATTGCCTTTTACTCTATGACAGGTATCAACGGTTCAGTCGACTTGAGTTGGGATCTAGACCTATAGAAATAGATCAGAAATCCCGCGGTAACAACAGCAGTGGTCCACTTCATGATACGCCTTGAGGAGAAGCCACAGCAAGACAAACTAAAGGCCTGTGCCCGCTCATACGGTGAAAACTATTAGACACTACATGTGGCAATCTGCCACCCCCTGCTAGAATGACTGTGACAAAACTGTGACTGGAGAAGTACTAATGACGATGTAGAAAATAAAATATGGAAAAGGAAATTGAGCAAGGAATGCCACACAGATCACTCACAGTGCTCAGCTTAGGTCTCGTAAAAGACACACTGTTGATGACGGAATGCGGAACAAATCAAAACATTAACCCCCAGTCGAGCGATCTGGGTTAAATCCATAATTCTTTGGCTCACCATGCCACCCCAGTTCAGAACTTGCCATATGCAAATCAGTCTTGACCCTGCGTCCAATGGGAACAGTCCAGCCCGAACTGCCAAGCCAGGTCCTCCCTGGACCGGAAACAAGCATCCTAGGACCGGTTTCGGGGTTTCACCCCTCATCAGCCAGGATAGCTTGAATCCAGTGGCACAGTGAGTCTGGAACCAAAATCTAGGTAAGAGAGCATGCTCAAAGAAAGGGAGGAAAAGTGTGTGGAATATGGGGTGTGTACGATTTACTCCTCGAAAGCTCTGCTTTCTTCTCTTTTAGGTTTACTAGAGCACGTGATTGGCTGCCTAAGATACCCCTGGATTTAGGTATATATCGACATAACAAGCGTTATATTATGCAACCTGCAGCACATATTGAATGTCTCCTTCAAACCTGATATTATTTAAAGGTACTGGCACACTACATACCAGCCTCATCGAGGACTGTTTTACATCAGCACCCACTCTGAGACAGTGCTGCCTGCCTTTGCTGTGCTCAACTGGGCATGCACTACAGGTAGGGTTAGAAGGCAATCACTAACTCTACGGGGGCACATAATCTGTTGATCCCAGTGCCGGATGAAACCCTTTGGAGGCCCCTAGGCAGTCAAATTTTCGGGCCCCACCTCGCAAATTATCTACTAATACCCCATGCATCGGACGGTTGCCAGAAGATGAGCTTTTAAGAGACAAATTGTTATGTGAGTCTAACTTCTCTGGTTTATGTACTTTAAGTTGATAATGGGTACATTACATTAATACAGCATTTTCTCTATAGAGTCTTTTAATGTAAAGTTTTCATTTCTTTGAGTTGATACATTTATTTCTATTCTTTGCAAATACTATTTAACAACAGACTGAGGTGGGACACGCACTGCCAGTCCTCCAGACTTGTAGAGTTGTAGCGTGCTACTGGGGTATCACTCTCTACTCTATAGAGTGTTAAAGCATAAAATGCAATATCCAAGGCTATACGGGCAATTTTGCTGTACAGTATGTACACCTACAGTGTCTATAAGTACTACACTCTTTTCTTGTTTCTCATCCATTCTTTGGTCATATTTTAATCAACAGTGACAGGGGGATTTACTTCTTATCAGAGTTGCCATTTGTGTTTATTGTAGATGATTTCCCCTGACGAAGGGCACAGGGATGCCCGAAATGCATCAGGATTGATGTAACAGCATTTATGTGGATGTCTCATTTCAACACAGAATTAATCATGATATGAAAACAGATTATCTTCAATGTGAATTAAACATCAACATTCGAACAGAACTGATAACTTGTGAGAACTATTTGTCGTGTTTGAAATTGTTACCCATTCTTTGATGGGTCATCACAGCTGTGCACAGGGGGACGTCTCCTAATCGGGAGATGCAACTTGGTTTCAACCACTATTTAAGAAAGCTTGATTGTAATTTTCTTTCAAGATCAAATTATTATTATTTTCATCCGCTGTCGCAGGGCCCCTAAAAGGAATTGGGTCCCATAGGCCGGTACCTACTTTTCCTGTTTGGTAATCTAAAACTGGTTGAACCCCTGTGGATACTAGACAAAAATCACTGTATCGCCTTGTGCAAAGCATGATTTTTAGGCTATGTCCCATGTGGAATACAACATGTGCAGTTGTACCTTGATGGAGCGACCCACATATTTTCAATAATGATAAATGTGCAATGTTAGGGAGATGGAGGGTGGTTTCATGGGGTTGGGTCACCCTTGAAAATAATGTCCAACAAATGCAGAAATGTGCCAGTGCAAGATGTGTACCAAAGTCCATGGCATTACATATAGCTCAGTAGAATCTAATTGCACTACTTTAATTATGCTTTTTGCACTAAGTGCAGTTTATGCAATATGTCCAGGGGTGCCAAATGGCTGATCTCATAAAAGAGTCACAGAATGAATAGCTAATAAGCACCTGATACACTTTCAAAGGTTGTTTTCCACAATATCGATGCTAATAGCATCAACCTGCACGTATATCGACTCTACAATATCAAACACAAACATTTTGTCAAGGTAAGCATACATAAGGAAGAATATATTTACTGTTCTTAACCCCTATCTATTTACTTTGCTGCGATGTCGCCAGTCAATATTGTTGAATTGATAATGGTAATGATCCATAGTCTAACTTCAATGTTATGGTAGAACACCCTTTCAACCTTCACTGTTGATAAATATGAACAATTGCAAGTGCATGATTAAAAAATGTAGCCTTAATGTAAAGGGCTGCATACAAAGATCAATAGTAGAATTCTTACAACACAATTATTATGTTGGGGCAAATAGTTACATTGTATCATTTGCTTAACATTCTGTAATTGCCTTGAATACGATAAAGGAGTTCACAGGAAATGCTGGTACTGGTGACCCCTCAAATCATGCCACAGACCTATGGGAGAGTTGTTTAGTTGCTGGTACAACCACCATTGAATCCGTAGTGCATCTTTGAAACTCCTCCCTCCATGAATCCCCAGCTGCAATTGGAGGAATGATGAGGGGCCAGTTCTGAACAGGTGCCATTAAAGTGTGTAAGGACTACAGCTCGACAGATCATTAACGGACAGCTCTCCTCTATAACGAGAACACAAACAGACAAACATAGAAATCATGAACTCTGATAATACAGCTGTGCCCAGGCTATTGCAGCCTATTTTGGTGTGCAGATGTTTCAACGGACCTAACTTCCCTCTTGGTAACTTGTTTGCTTATGTTTATGCAAAGGAAAGTAATACAACAACTCTGTCAGGAAACTTTGATGTTGGGAAGCCGCAAGAGATAGTCATCAGAGAAGCTCAACTGGAGGTTCATATATCCGCCCCTGCTGTAGGCGAAGAGGCTGATCACGAGGCACTGACACTCTACCAGGGCTCCAGGCTTCCCATATGGAAGAAGGAACTAACTAGAAGACGCACAGTGGACACAGAAATGGCTGCAGCAATGCGAAGGGAAGGTAGAGGGCTAGAGCCTCACAGACGTTGTATTGTTGGAATTGACCAGCGACACAATGACCTATCACCCTGAACTATCCAGAACTCTTTTGTTTAGGAGATAGGCAATGCAAATTGAAAAAGACAATACAAATATGTAAATAAGATCATACACAGAGCCCTCACAAAAAGCCTTATAGAAAGTGGGTTCAAATATGTAGAAGAATCATCGATGTAGCAGCTGCAATAGTACTTTTCCTATGAGTGATTACTGAACAGCATACACGTGATATAATGTAGCATGGAAGTTCTTCAATCTAGTTGCGCTGAACTCAACTGACGAAAAAACACCCAATGCTACTGTACAAAATACCCGTTTGACGAATAAGATGATGTAGTTGAGTCAGACACTGTTGTACCTGGGGTCCCAGCTCATGAGAATATCACAGACCAAATGCAAAGGGAAAGAGAGGTTTGTTTCTGCACCATCAAAACACAGTGAACTACACTGAAGATCAAATGGGAGATCAACAAAACATCCCAATGAAACCTCTTTTGATAATGCAGATGGCAAGGACATTGTCATGCCACTCTTTGATGATGTGGGCTTTTATTACATAACCAATTAACATTCACAAAATGGGATTGGAATGATAACAAAGTGACATTGTTAAATATAACCCAGGAACAGCGTCTTTTAAGAGAACAAGTTCCTTTTCAGCATCCAAAGACAAGATATTACATAATGTAGATCTTTTGTTTTTCTCTGAGGTGAATGCAAACCACAGAACCAGCATAGCATTGGTACAGAGAGTAATATACACACATTTGAGAAAGCCTTCAATGAGTGTTGTCATAGTGCGCAGGCAATATGTGTTATTCATTATGCTATGACATCTTTGATCCCATTCCATACTGTTGTAGACACAGATACTGATTTCTCACCCATTACTTCCTTTACCAATTGCAATGTTTGTGGTAGTCTGCTTCAGTGCTTCACATATGCAGAAATGAGAGCAACCCTACTTGAGAAATCAATTTTTATGTTATTTAGTGAAAGTTAATTTGGATATGGTTACTTCTTGCTAAATAGCTGTGCTTTGAAAACAAACAGCTCTAAATACCCATTTATTGTTATGCATTTACAATAAATTATTTTTAAAAATGTTTTATTCCTGAAGCAATTCTCAATTTTAGGAATGCCAACTGTCTTAAAAGAAATCTTTAAAATTGATGTGCCCAATTTTCCTTATCACATTGAAGAAGCAAACACTTGCCTTGAGGATCAAACCCTAAAACTACCCTTTCAATATGCCGTAGCATATTATTTGGAAAAGGAAAATAAAGTTTTGTGAAGATTTTCTCTGGAGCCGTCTAAAGTCTGTGCATTGGAACTGGCTGTCACTTGCTGTTGTAAGACATTTTCTAGCCGCCTAAACATAGCGTTTTCGAATCAGCATCTTTTAGAATAGGACGTTTCCGTCTCATTGCTTCAATATGTGTCATGCAGCAGAATGTTATAATTAGGAATGATTGGCTAGGATTGTACAGGACGTCACCACTAGTGACAGGTAAGCAGCAGAATTGTATTTTAAGTAGTCCAACTGTCTTTCTTTTTGTGTTGCATGTCCTGAAGTTTGAAACGTTATAATTGTGCTTCTCATCATTGATAGCATGTAAGATGGTAGGTAGAAGCCGGCACTTCAAAGAGTACGCACTGTCTCCTACAGATGAAAAACAAATGTACTAGTTACAAGTGTCCCAATTATGTAATGTAAAATTATGCCCCCCCCACCCGAAGAATGTGACGAGTGTCTCCTGAGTCTCTCATATCTCACAGATATTCATTGACCTTGGGTATAACAGGGCCCCTTTTGAAGCATTTGGGGGCCCCTAAAGGTTTGGGGTGTCCCCTGCACCGCAGAGGCTGCAGAAGCCTGTTTTATACCCCTGAAGTGTCCCATCCTACTCATGAATAATCATTAATCTAAAATGTGGAGAATCAATGCCTCCAGAAAGAGTCTATCAAATGTCTAGAATGGGCCTGGGTTCCCCTTATTTCTGTCACTAATATTACATTAACCATTTATATACAGTAATCCCTGAGTATTAAAATGTGTTCCCTATTATCATATAAACACGAAACCGCTACTTGAGGATGCTAAAGCCAAAGGTTTTGACGTATTCCAGGCGTGGGTCATCAAAAGATTTTTGAGAGGTCATCTCACCCTCAACTTATCAACTAAAAGTCAGTCATATGATGGTGAAGTACAATGAATCACTAGACCGTAAAGAATCCTTTAGTTATAAAAAAAATCCTATAATTACAGGTACTATTACTGACTTTTAGTGGTTTTAATCATACCAGAGGTACTAGTCAAATAAAGAATTCCTTTGAGTATACCTCTAGGTATATTTTATACATTGGTTTCTTGCCACAAAAAAACAGAATCCCAGAATATTGTCCTGAGAATAGATTTATAGGAACTCCCAGTGTTTGATGAGCTTCCCTCGGTTGACTCCTCCAGGGTGCCTTTGTCCCTACCCCGGTGTGAGAGTTTGGCAAATGATGAAGCATGCCTCAATAAGTTGGGGGTGAGACAACCTCTCAAAAACCTTTTGATGACCCACGACTGGAATAGGTCAAAACCAAAATAGGATACGTTTGGCTCTAGCATCCTCAAGTAGCGTTTTTGTGTTTATCAGTTTCTTGGAGGATATACTTGAGGGCCAGCCTCCATTTACTCTTCTACAGGGACACTATTATCATCATTTACTTTCTATGCATCCATATTATTTTGAAAATTAACTTTCTTTTCTCTTTATTGAGTTGCACTAAAACATAACAGTGTACTCCTATTACAACTTAATTCAGTGTTTTCATAGAAATACTGTTTAACGAATATCCAGATGGGTTAGATTGCAGGTTCCTCATGTTTCACGAAATGCTACATTAACTACATGAATCACGTATGGATCAAGGCAAACGTTATTAGTAATAATTCATCATGAAATCAAAATTGCGTATCACCTGGACATATAGAGAAATATAGAGAGGCTGTAAAGTTCCTGTAAAGTTCCTGTTTGGAGTGTTAGGAGGGACACGAGTGTAATCAGTTGCCCCTATCACACATGAAAAAGATGTACAGTTTTAGATCCCAAACTTCACAGCGCTAAACTCAGGAAAAAATGTAGAAAACTTTATGTAGAAGATCATGTCCCAAAGAATCTCTTCCAGAGTATCCTTAAAAGTGTTGGCTGAGATATCTCAACCATGACAGCCATTCTTCCCCAGAAAGACTACGGTGCACAGACATTTTAAAGTGGTAGAAATTTCACAAGAGGTACGACTGCATTTCTTGTGTAAATACAGGGCTCACGTTTGCGGTAGATGCGACCTGGAAAATCCAGGATGTCTTGCTCATCTAGAGTATGCATTGCCAAAACGTGACGTCAAACTCCTCACTGATGCATAATACGCACAATCACTGTAGCACTCTAAATGAGCTCCTCTCTCCTTCTCTTCCACTCTGAAACACTTCCTTGCTCTTGTTCTGGTCTCATCTGTTTTGAAAGAATGTCTCTTCAGTATTACAGCAAGCACTGCATTTAACCATATTTTCACAGTCATGGGAAGTATGCAGAATGATTACTCGAAAGATCCATGAGGTAATGAGGGTAACAGGAAGGGTAAAGTACCTTATTGAATCAGCATCTTTCCTAATCATCACTAGGATTGTTTACTGATGCCCCCTCTCGTGCACAGACCATTAAACAACCCCCCTCTCCATTCTTGCCCTGCTGAAGTCTATGCTCCAAATACTGCCTACACTCTCGCCATTCCAGTTCATGCAACTCGTGAGGTACCCAACACAAACCTAACCTCTCCATAAAAAGGATTTTATGTGGATTATATAAATAAACATGCTACTTTAAAAAAAATATTTTTTAAGCCAGGCCAAAAGCTTCGATAAAATGTGCTAACCACAAGCGCCCCAACGGTATGTCCCTGGGTGGGTGTTAGTAGCTCCCCTGATACCACTGCGTTAAAGTCTACCCCAACCATGAGTTGACCGTCAGGGAGGGAAAGAAGAAGCTTGCCCAAATCTTGAAACGACTGAGGTTGGAGACCCGGCGGGATGTAGGCCGAGACCAGAGTTAGCCTGTACCCCTCCCATTTTCCCGATAGGGCCGCGAAGCGTCCCTGAGGGTCGGTGTCTGTGTGGTCAATGACAAGAGGAAAGTTCAGACGAAGAAGGATGCCTACCCCCCTGGACCCAGAGGTAAAACCGGAGTGGATGGCCAAGGAGTACCCCCATCTATTCAACGCATGGCATGTATTGCCCAGGAGATGGGTCTCCTGCATCAATACGACATCTGGGAGGTGTTGTTTAACAAATTGCAAAACAATGGTTCGCTTAAGCTTATCGTTCAGCCCGTTGACGTTCCAGCTCAATATTTTGAGGCTTTTGTCCCACTTCTTAGCCATAGCCGGTCCTTACTGAAAAAGCAGTCCTGTGAGTACTGGTACAAATTCCAACTATAGCATTGCATGTCTGGTGTGACCGTCCCAACCACCCCCCTCACCCCGCCCGTCCCCCACCCCCTTCAACCACAACCCTGATACCCCCATCCCCACCCCTGCTGCCCTGCTCCGTAGGCTCCAAACTACCCACATCCCCAATTAGCAGAGTGCCTTTCGCCCAATACACATCCTGGAAGAGGAAGAAACAACAACTCAAAATACCCTGTCTTCCCTTCCCAATGGACCTTTTGCCAGGAGCGTGCACTGGCCCCGGCCCCGCGCGCTGCCTGCACCACCCCCACAAAGAATAGCAATAAATCATGAAATCCTACACTTCATCACAAATTAAATGGACCAACGTTGGCCTGCAGCCCACCCCTTCTGGCATTGTGTCAAGTACTTAGTGGGACCCTCCTGGTCAATGAGTCATGAAATAGAGAGGGGGGGACCCTCAACAGCAAATACTAGATGGAGCCACCTCCGTGTCACTGCCAGGGGTAATATCCTTCCACCCCTATCCCCCGGGGGTAAGAGTCACAAGGTGGATCTCAGCCCCCCTTACCGGCTGCACCTCCCATGATACAGTACATTATACACCGGACCAGTATGGCAGTTCTCTCGTCCCCAGTGATCAGCCGCTTAGCGCTGGGTCCCCCATCTGGGGCTCGCCGACCGGGACCTCCAAGATCGCTGGCTCTGGCCGTCCATGTCCGACCTCCCAGCCGCTGACTCCGGGGACGCCGTCTGGGTGTCCCGCCAGTTCTCACCGCCAGCCCTGTTGCGAGGTCTCGTCGCCTCCCAGTAAATCCAGTCCTGCACATCCGATGGCGAAGTGAAGAATAGGGATATGCCCCCAGCTAGAACCTTGAGCTTGGCAGGAAAAAACATCATGTATTTGAGGCCTCTCTCCCTCAGCGCCACTTTAACACCCACAAAGGATCGCCTCTCTCGCTGGACCTGAAGAGTGAAGTCCGGGAAAAACCGAATAGTGGCATTCTCGTACTGTAAGTCCCCGGACTGCCTGGCTGTCTGTAGTATGGCGTCTCTGTCCCTATAGTTTAGAATTTTTGCGATGATCGTTCTTGGCGGTGCCCCTGGTTTAGGCTTTGGGATGGGTGCCCGATGTGCCCGCTCGACCGTAAAGATGTTGAACAGGCGTTTGGGCTTGAGGTGATTGAGGATCAGGTCCTCAACAAAGAGTTCCATACTGGGCCCCTCCAGACCTTCCGGCACACCTACCACGCGGATGTTGTTCCTTCGGGCCCTTCCTTCCTGGTCCTCCAGCCGCAGGGCCATTTGACGGTGTTGGTGCACCAGTCCGTTCAAACGCTGTTCCAGTGCCTTGGTCGATGCCTGCAACTCCGTGATTCCGGCTTCATTAGCTTTAGCCTTCTCCGACGTTTTGTTAAGGTCTGCACGAAGGAGGTTGACCTCGATGGACACTTTGTCTATTTTAGTCTCCAGGGTGGCGCCAAGTGACTGGATGGCCGCCATGATAGATGCCAACGACGGTTCCTTCGAGCCCGACTGATCGCCGGCCGGCCCCTCCGCCTGCGGCATACCCTTCTGCACCGTGTATTTGTCAAGTTTGTTGGTTTGGGAGGCCACACCCTGCTTAGCTCTCATGACGGCGGTATCTTGCTCTGAAGGACACAGTGCCGCGGTGCACGCAGTTCCATCCGGGGGCTCTGTTCCGTTTCTTCGGGGATATCTGGAACCCCACCAAAAGCCACGTTCTTCATCTCTCCGCTAAACTGATCCCTTAGGGAAATATGCCGTTTCCTCAACGTCGGCCGGCCGGGCCCTCGGCCTGACAGCGTTCCCACAAGTCACTCACCGCATTGGGTCGGTGCTCACCGCACTATGTCGAAGCCTCCAGGCAGCGCCGCAGCGAAGACATGTGCGCCGCTTACCCAGCAGTTCTCGCCCAGTCTCTGGCCCTGTGTAGTCCCCGGCCAGCAGCGGTAGGTGCTGTCCGCACCCCCTGGCAGCAGCCACGCACTCGGCCCGCCGGACCGCAAGAACGTCTCTGGCCGGATTCCCAAGCCGGCAAGGCGCCGCAGGCCCCAACTCTCAGGCGCAATATGGCCCCACCATTAATTGGGCCCTTCAGGTGGTGTAGCGGGATGCCCCATATGATGGAGCTCATCTAGAACTCCACTTGCCCTGCCTGCATCCTTTCCCTCATCTCTTTTCACTGTAATGCTCCTCTGCACAAGGGGTATGTAAAATGTGTATAATTATTCGAAGTTTCTCAAAAATGACTTTAAATTATGAGAAATGCAATATCACTATTCAGTGCTATATTTTAGCACAAAATGCTTCCTCATATGCATTTTGGGCATGAGGACTCATTTCGTGCAACAACAAAAAAATAGTAAAAAATGTGCCTCGAACAATAGGTGTCCACGTTTTCATCGTTTGCATTGTCCTTGTGCTAAAACATCTCTAATTAAACAGTTGTAAATAATTAATTATCAATTGTTGCATTGCTTTGTTGCTTGGCTAGTGCTATGCAAATCTCCACACACACATACCAATCAGGTTTTCTCTGAGGATGATACCTGTGAGATATCAAATATTTTCTGTTCACAAACATTTGATGTTATAGCACTTTAGAAGCAGTAACATTGGATACTCCTGCTGCAGCCATTTGAAAAGACATTTGAAAAAATACTTTGCTGATTCCTATAGCAGATCCTGAGATGATTTCAGCTGTGCACTATACTATTCCATGTACCATATTTCTTTGATCTGACCAATATTTGCAAAGTTCCTCACTTCACCATGATTCCACATGATCATAAGTGGGTGCTACATAAGTGGGTGCTAGCCTAGACAATTCCACCTCCTGCTTCCTTGTGTTTTAGTTGTTAAATGTTAGGAGATGCTGGACACCCAATCTAATTCCTTCACTCTCTATACAGAGACCTCATTCATCGGTATCAATTTCCCTCTTTCCTCATTTGCAGATGATTTAATTGTCTCTCAACTATCAGAATTGCCTGTCTTCATGATGAAGCATACATCAGTCCAAAACTGACCTTGCCCCCTTTGTCTAAAAAGGATCATCCCTCACTTTCTTGGCTAAGTAGATCAAAAAAATACTTAGGAATTTCATTCATCCATATCATGATCAAAGTGGTCTCATTCAACATGGATGCTTTGGGATTAGTTGAGGAAGACTTTAAACAGACTGCAAATCTAATGCCTGGTTAGGAATAACAGCTTCAATGACAAACTCTTGACATAACCCCTGATAGCAATGATACAAAACAGAAGACTTTTCCCCAGAGAAATGCATGTTAAGTCTGAACACAGTACCAAAACAACACTGTAGTCAAGAAACAAATCAAAAAGACCCTCAATAGTTAAGAAATTAAGTAACATTTAATAAAATAAAATGAAACAATGGTCGAAAACTCATATTGAAAGCATAGGATTTATGGTTATGGATTTTTACATTTTAAAAGTTAAAAAGCACAAAGCAAACACAAATCTTCAATTTAAGTCAATGAGCACATATGACCGAGTTCTAAGCACTTGTCAGGCTACCTGTGATGGAGCCACAGCTTAGTTCTCACTCTAGTCAACAGTTTCACCTTCTGGATCAGAAAGGTTTGTGCAAGTCACGGTGGGATGAGATGCTTAGCCGAGGTTCTTCCTCTTCTGGTCTTCCCAATTGTGATTCTGTTCAGAGGTCGTTGCTAACTAATGACTGGTCATACTAACAAATCCCAAAACTTGGCAGCAAGACCCAGGTCCTGATTCACAAAGGTAATCTGGCACTTTAGTGTATGGTTACTCTTTATCGGTATTCTGAAACTATGATTTAATAGTCGTAAAGATACTATTAAATCTTAGTTTGTGAATACCAAAACAGCGGAAACTCACACAAAAGTGTAAGTTTACCTTTATGAAGAAGGCCCCCAGTGTCAGTGTGCTCTGAATTCCCCCCCAGGGGGGAACATCACTTACAACGCAACTTTTACCACGCAGTGCTTTTACATCGTAGCTTTTACAACGCAAACCATTACAACGCATTGCGCTGGGGGGCGCTCTAGGATAGGGAATATATTTAATTTACTATCCAACACCTTCCCTACTATCCACGGGGACTGGAGTTGGAATAGTAAATTAAATAAATCACTATCCAGCGCCCCAAAGCACTATGCGTTGTAATGGTATGCGTTGTAAAACTTGCGTTGTAAAAGCATGCGATGTAAAAGCATGCGTTGTAATGTCGTACATCCCCACCCAGGTGCTCCCCAAATAAAATGAAGCAACATTCCACGACTTTTAACTCCTGAGGGCAGGTTCTTCTTCCCCTTGTGAGTGGAAACAGTTTGGCTAGGAGAAGGCTCCATCGAAAGCCTTCTTTATACTAGAACTGTATTGTATCAACATGCAACAAAGAAGTCAGAGCCTGGTCTGTGTCATGCCCATCTTCTGGTTCTGTGAACTTCCTTCTCTCATGTTCCACAATAAGAAGGGGAGGATGGCCTGTAAATAATGCCTTCCTGCCTTCTTTCTAGAAAACTACTGTTCTCTCCCAGAAAACGTATTTTACACTTAATGAAATGATTTTCCCCAACCTTTCTAGCTACTTATTATGCACTGCCTACCAAGCTTTTCTCCACAATGAATTGAAAACAGTAGGGTCAGTCTATTTTCAACTGAAGTTATCAAACCCATGTTCAAAACGTCTTGGTATAAACAGAAGGGTTTTGGAAGATACCTGTACAGTGGCGTAACGAAAGTTGAGGGAGCCCCCCCGCCACACACACGGAGAGGCCCCCGCTCCGGATTTAATAGGGAGCTGAAGAAACAATTGTAAAAATATAGAAATGCGAGGTTTTCAGCTATTGAAACATACTAGTAATTCCAAGTTCAATGACCACAACCAATAGAAAACCTTTGTATATCAATCTGGAGTCAAGCATAGTGTTATTCCACCGAATGATAATCAGTGAGCTCGGTGAAGCCGATAAGGGGTCTGGAAGGGACAGATGCGTCTAACAGGAAATAGTTGCGTAACTAATGTTGTAGTCAAACCCCCCCGTGGCACGAAATTGGTGTCTAGGTCATCTGGATAAGAAAGACCCAGTGTCTCGGAGTTCATCCACACAGTCCGGAAGCTGAGTTTGCTGAACGAGCCGCCTATAGCGGGCTATATTAATTGTTCTATACTCTACTCGGTACTCAATGCAAAACCATTGTATGGGGCAGCTCATTGTTGGCTCTGGGTACCTTGGGTTCTTGGACAGCCTACAAACCTTATATATCCCCACAACCAGAACGATCTAGCGGACATATAATATATTGCTTTTGTAAATCAGCCATACTGACAAAACGTTACAGATGAAAATGTTGTCATAAATGCCTGTATTTTCAACAGTTATTTTTCTTGAGAAAACCTTGAGGGATCTACACATATGACCCCATCCTAAATTTTGAATTTTGTGTACTTCTCATAAATCTATAGCTTTTGTGGATCACCCATGGGTTTCACACTGGCTTCCACAACAAACTGGAAGTAGGTTGAGTGCACATAAAAAAGGGAAAATAGGCTACCTCTTAGAAAAATGCCAAAACTGTGGTACACAACTTTGGGGCATATTAGCAAGAACCTCGTTAAAATTATCGCTGTTTTAGCGGCAGGAAACTGACGCTAAAACGGCGATAATGGGCTTGCTAATATGCGTTACAGAATTCCAATAGAAGCCCAGGTTAGATGTCCTGCACATCTACCGGCGTATCTTTCCGTCGCAGGGGGAAGGACTTGTTCTGCCGCTGCCTCCATCTTGGTCCCCATCTAGTTCGGACCTACGGGTCTTTTTCAGGCTCTCTGCCTTTGCATTCTATAACTCTGCCTAAAGCTTGTGCACATCGACGCTGCCCTCGCGTCTATATTGGATTTGACTTGACCCCATTACTAAGGTCACCCGAATATCGATTCCTGGTCCTTCTGATAATATTTTTCACCTACTTGGAGAGGCTTTATCAGGCTCTGTTTGGAACCCTCATAAAGACACTTGGATGGTCTTTCCTGCCCTCCTGACCCGTATTGGTAGCCAAGCTCCCTCCATGAAATGTGTTTGGACTCTCTACAGGCCCCTTAAAGTGTGATGCTCGGAATCTCGATCGCCTATTGAGCACATGCACCCACTGGACTCTCTTTATATTTTTTGGTAGCCAACTACCTTTTAATTCTGTGAATTTGCCCAGTGGTTCCGCCTTTGAGGGCCCCTAGAATACCTACCTCCAGCCCTTGATGCTACTAGGACCGCCTTTCAGCACCTTTTGTCAGACGTCCTTCATTGCGTCTGCTTTGTCTCCATTCCAAGTGCACCCTGATGAAGGAAGCCTGTAATGGCACTTGTCCGAAACGCGCGTTGGCGCTTTTGTGTGTGATGATACGTATGTGAATGTTTGTGTATGAATCCGACTGTACAAAAGGTTTGTTTGAGTGTATGAGTGAATGGATCTTGTGCCCTCTTTTTGAATTACTTCTGCGAGTCCTAGTTTTTATATTGTATTTTTGTATATGATCCCAAAAAAACTTTACAGATATTACTCTACTGTCTTAATGAGATTAATTTTTTATGAAAACAGTGTACATATAAAAAAACAAAAATAAAAAAGTTTTCTCTGAATAAATAAACTCTTTTTGTGGTTGTGTGGGCTAGCTGAATGCGCGATTAGATCCTTTTCTGATATTTAGGGAACACCCCTTTCCATGTTTTTCTCTAGTATTCTCGCCCTGGCGGGTTGTTTCCCTCTTGTCATTTATTGATAGATTCAGGGCCCCTCTCTTGTTTTATGACGTATTACCTCGACTGCACAATACTTCCTCGATGCCAGACTTTGCATCGCAAGCCCTCATTTATGGGATCTTCGACATTGATGCTGGACATTGCATCGCAGCTTTGCAGCTCTTCATCACTGACACGTTGCCTCGGCTGTTCAATGAATTCTCGACACAGGAATCCACACTTCACAACCAGGATTTAAGGTACTCTACTTCAGCTGGCCTATCTGGATCCCTGTAGCCAGCTCCATTGCGATTGGCCTGACTCTGGGACTTTGTTCCGGTCCAGCACGACCAGATAACCACAGTTGGCACTTTGTGCTTTTAGGCTCTAATTTCAATGAAATTGCAAAGCCTGCATACGTCCGGTTCTACTGATTTGATTTTTTTGGTGTGGTATTGTTTTATTTATTAAAATCTACTCGATATTTCTAAGCTGATGTGCGATCCTTTTGTGGTGTGTTTTCACTGGGTTACTGTTTGAAGTGTTTGAAGTGTTGCTGAAATACTTTACACGTTGCCTCTGAGTTAAGCCTGGCTGCTCTGTGCCAAGTTAACTGAGGGTTGAGCACAGCTTAATTTAGGGTCTGCTTGTGACTTCACCCTGATAAAGATTGTGGTTGCTGCCGAGTAGAGTTTCACCTACCTCAACCAGTAACCCAATTTGTTACACCCACTAATGACTACATCTTGAACTAATGGTAATTTGCCACTACACAAATTACCTCCAGGACTACAGATACGTTTTGTTCAGTAATGTTCTTTGTGTGGGAGCAATCAGAAGTACAGGCTGGTTCCAGAGTTGAAGAACCCAGACCAGTGTAGAAATACACTAATCATCAAAACTGAAAGCTTCTCCTGTGACAATGAAAAACACATGCTTAGTTGTAATGTCTCTAGATAGAAGTTTGGATTTAACAAAAAAAACCTAGTAATTAAAGGTTCACAGCAAGGTAAAGAGCTTATTTTATGGACACAAAGCATAAGTACGGTTGTGATTGGGATTAATGTGCCCAAAACAAATAATTAGACAATCATGGGGACACAACATCTGACATCCACAGTACATTGCAATCAGAGTGGCTGGTGTAGGCTCAACACTTCACCCTCAGGGGTAGTCAAATAAGACTCCGCACTATTCATTAGAATGCAGCTACATTTCAACTTTCCCCTACCCTTCTCTCCTGGCATCCCTGAATATAAATGTTCTTGATAAAGGGTGGCGGCTGGCTGGCCCAAACTAATGCAGAAGCCAGTGGCCCTACCAATACAAAAAATAAAGACCTGCATTTGTCTGCCAAAGCAGATGTCAACAGTTCCTTGTGTAATCTGATCACCCCCTTGCATACTCTCAATATCTTCCTAGAAATGCCAGGACTGAATTGTTAGTGTCCAAGCAGCTATTTATGTTATTTTATTTGGTTCTTGAGTACCATGAATATAACTTCATATTCAACTCACGTGTACTCTTCCTCCAGAAAACATGAATCTTTTTGACTCCACAAAAGGTAGAACCAGTGATGTGTAATGTTACTTAGGATCCTTCTCATATCCACACAGTGGAAGAGACAGGGGCTTGGTAGGAAAACACCTATGGTCTGTCACCACCTTCCTGTATATGCCCCCTCCTTCTCAGGCCACCCCTTGAGATCCCTCACTTACTTGCGGGGGAGATAAGGCCTTGGTAGAAACACCTTCTGTCCATCCATCAGCTTCTTGCTGACTGACTGGAAGCCATTCTTTATGTAGGGAGGTAGGACTTGTAGTCCCGTCCCTTTTGGCTCTTGGTGTTAGTTTTCAGGTACTTAACACCTCCCACCGTGCCCTATCAGAAATATCTATTGGTTCTAAGGAAGTACTGTGTTTGCGATTTCTGTTCATTTCATATTGTGATCCTGCCCCTTTTCTCCTCGGTGAAAGGAAAGTGTTTGTGGACAGACATTGTGGCCCCTTGGTGTTTTAGCAGGACTCTGTGTGTCCTTGCCTGCTCTATACATCTTCTGTGCTGCAGCTGACCAAGATGGCTGTCTGCATTGTGGTGTCCCTAACTTCTTCTGCAACACTGCGACTCCAGCTGCGGGAGTTGGCACTTACAGTGCTGGCCATGCTTACCCAACGGAGGCAGCTGGATTACCAGGTTAGCTGTATGTGTCTGGCTGAAAAGTAACTGCCCACTGCTGCATCACTAAACAAAGAGGAACCATCTAATCTCTAGAACTCTTTGGTGACTGGCTGCCGTTTACAATCTACCCAAAAATCACTGCATTGAAACTTTGAGGTTATGGGCTGGTTGGCAGTGACAATAAATTATCTAAGGCAGTCAATAGCTTTGGTGAAGAACAATATATCACACCTACCCAATTATTTTCTTCACTGTCAGCATTCCATCTCATGCTTCTCTTACATTCCCTACATATTTTGGATCATTATTCTCTGTTCCACTCTTTCTATTTGTCTCCTGTGTTATTTTAGTGGGTTTTCTGACTTCAACTTTTGTAAGTGAAAGCCAATAACTGGCAGAAGCCTCATATAGGAGCTAAGGTACAACTACTATATACACATTTACCCACTCTCCCTCTAACTGAGATGGGGAGAATTCTCAGAAGTTGTGTGGAAATCAGTTTCTATAATGACAAGGGTTGTTCCATAGAAAATTGGGCATGGTTGCTCACCCTGCCCTTGGGACGCTAATTTCCCTTATCAACAATAACAATTTACTACTTACAGCCAAGCAATCTGAAGCTACAAACCAGTAACATGCAGAACTATACAAGACTCATTCCACAATAAATAAATAAATAAATAAATACATAAATTAACACTTAGAGAAATAGGTAGAGGCACCAGTCAGTCCCTGGTGGATGCCTGAAGGATGGAAGAGTGAGGAGCAATTCCATTGGACGGGTGCCTTCCTCTTCAGAATGGCACAAACGTAACCTTATATCAAAAATAATGTTAAAAAGTTCCCCGGCTAATATAGCAAGTATTGGCAAAGCCACTAGGCCTGGGTGTTTGTTAGGTGAAGAGCTTGGTTATATCTGGGTTGCACTGGAGCGTGTGTGTTGCCTCCAGCTGTTCTACAAAGAAATCCCATCAGAAAGCAACGTCTTGGGCTACAACATTATGGAAGAGGGACAAAGGATACTCCTTTGATGAATAGATTCCATTAACAAAGTTAACCTTTGCCATCATAGAAGAAAGTTATGACGAGGCTCAAGAAGGGTAAGCTTGAGCTATAAGTGTTAAACTTCAGAAGGCGCATGCAGCAAAATATTGCTCTGTAGATTCTTTGACAAAAGCCCAGTTGTTTTGTTGCACTTTAATAATGCATATGTGTTCATGTCTTTCCTTCAAGAGCAAAATAAGTAATTCATTCAACATGTTATCCTGACATCAAAGTAGAACAAATGAACAAGCACGGATGATTAGTGAATAGTACACTTTGCCTGTATAACAGGCTAATGCATCCAAATAGAAAGCACTTCCTTAACAAAAAGCTGCAAATCATCAATAAAAGTGTCCTTATGTTAGGTAAATAAATACAACAAAGAACACACACTATCACTGGCTATCAGTTACAAACTACACATCATGTTGAGCTACCGTCTAACAAAAGGATTACTTGAAGCCCCATCACTAAACTGTCCATTAAATGCCAATACACGATAGACAGAACGTCCAGGCAAAAAGGGCACCTTCCTGCACAGTCTCCTTTGAGACTAGCAACATGGAAACGACAGAAACGAAACATGGCTTTTAGAGGGGTACTTAGTTTCTGTCATGCCACTTCCTTCTTGGCTGGAATGGAGGGGATCAGAAAACATTTCTGAGTGGTGCAAATACATGTCCTTGTTAGGAAGTAAAACAGTGCTAGGTGAAAACACCTTTTACAAGCAAATTATAAAAAGCAGGTTTGTGGAGCTGGTAATATGTGAGCAAAATATGTGTACCCATGTGTTGATTAGTTGCAGTAGTGCTGAGTTGCGCTGTTGTGTTTTTGTGCTGCATTATTGCATTTTAACCTGGTATTGTGGTTGTCGTCTTGCATTCTGATTTGATTGTTTTGTTGTGCCCCGTTATACTTGTTCTGGTGTTATTTTGCTTTGTATTACTTTATTCTGCGTTGTTCTGCTGTGTGGTATTTTCCATTCAAAACCAAAGTGCAACATCCCTTTAAAGATGCAGCTTGCAACAATTCTTTACCACTGTCCATGGGGACAACAATGAGATGTTTGAGCTCTTAGCCTATTTAGGACACCAGTCAGCCGCAAACTGTGGTAGGGATCAGTCTTAAATTTGCACTGTCAGTGCTACACTGTGTGAAACAGCCTGGGTGCGAAGTTTTTACTTCGCCTGCAAAGGCACGTGAAAACGGGAATTTTTTAACTCACTGTAACTTCCCAGTTTTCCGCTTTGATTGCTTCAAGCCGCCGCAGTATATTGCAGCTGGGAAATTGTCGTAATGACGACGTCATGCTCCAGGAGGTCCCATGGGCAGGTCACGACAAAGCAGGATTGAAGATTTCATTCTGCCTTCTTGCCGCTGCTGGGGTGCCCTTAAATGTAAATGTAAATGTTTTTGAGCTTGTAAAGCGCACTGCTACCCGTCCATAGGTCTCCTGGCGCTGTATAACTCTGGGGAACCCGTCCTGGCTTTCCCTGTGGGATGGTCCCTTGCTGGGAGTCCCCAAGGTGGAGCCAGGCATCCCCGGAATTGATGGGGCCGTTGTGGAGATTAGGCAAGCTAATGCCCAGAGTTGCCGAGTGGAACCCCAGATTAGAGTAAGCACCGAAGCGAGAATTATCGAGTCCGCTGACCAAGGTCCACAACCCTGCCGCGTCGGGAATTGAACCCTGGTCCCTGGCCGACTTCTGCTCTCGGGTCTGCCGCCTCTGACCAGTGAGCCACACTACTCCCCCTTACACACTAGGCAGGCTGTGGTTGCAGCAGTGTTTAAGTAGCAGGTAACGGGCAGTGGGACTGGATTAGGTGAGCGTCTGGGACCCAGAGCAGGATTGTGCCTTGATCAGAGGCTTAACAATAGCCCCCGCAGTGTGGGATCCCGAGCTCCAGGGGGCACCGTCCGACACAGTGCACATAAATCCAGTATTTGAAAAGCGCGAACAGCTACCCGAAGGGCACACTTGATTGATTGATTGTGGGTTTCTAAAGCGCTAGAATCGACTCCCGAAGGAGTATCTCTGCGCTGTAGACCGCTGGGGAATCCGTCTTGGCTTTCCCTGTGAGATGGTCCCTACTGGGTATCTCCAAGGTGAAACCAGGCATCCCTGGCGTTTGTGGGGGGCCGTTGTGGAGATGAGGCAAGCTAATGCCCAGAGTTGCCGAGTGTGATCCCTGGTTAGAGTAGGCACCGAGGCGAGAATTATCGAGTCCGCTGACCCAGGTCCTCGACCCTGCCGCGTCGGGAATAGAACCCTGGTCCCGGGCCGTCCTCTGCTTCCGGGTCTGCCGCCTCTAACCAGTGAGCCACACCACTCCATCTCAGCCAGGACCTCTCAGGATGCCTTCGCCAAAGGCATCCTGAGAGGTCCTGGCTGAGTCTGGAGTGTGCCCCCACCCCCTCAATGTCAATTTCGGGGGGACCCTTAAGTTTCGCTACGCCACTGGCCTCGGGGATGGCATGGAGGTGACTAGCTGCAGTAACACTTTGCCTTTCATGGCCTGTTGCCAATGAGGCGTGTTCGCTGAAGTAGCACCTATGCTTTTTTTTAATTCATGAAGTTTGTGAACTTTACAAAACCTTTAATAATAATACTTTCTGAATTTGCGGGTCTATGAGCTATACAACTTTGCAAAGCCTATTTATGACCCCTGAGAACAAGGATAACAAGAGCTCTGCAAGGGTTAACAAAGAAAAGAAAACATGTGGTAGAAACCACTATTTTTGGTCCATCATAATTGATATACTTGTTTTTTTTTAAATAGGAAAAAAGCAACTGCAAAAGAAAGAAATTAAAATTTAAAATAAAGTAATACAATCTTAGTAGAATAAACATCAGGTGCAGCTGAAAATCGGAGATTTAATTTTGACTTGGCATGCGCACGTGCCAAGCACTGTGAAAAGTACAAAGAAAGGAAACAGCTGCCTGACAGCAAAAGGGGGCATGTAGGTGGAGAGAAGGTTCTAGGAAGAACATATTTTTAAAACATAAAGCGTGTGGGGCAGCACAGATACACTACAATAAAAAAACGTTGCAATCATAATATTCTATAAATAATAAAAAAAGTGAACACGTCGAAGCTGTAATAGCAGGTTTGATAATAACAGATTAAATTAACTAAATACACTTCTGAGTGAACATTTATCACAATAGAAAACTAAACACGCAAATCATTTTAGACATCATATAATGGCAAGCATCCAAATAAAATCAGTCTTCGAATAGCATGCGATAATCTATTTAAAAAAAAAAAAAATTATAACCTACGTGGACAGATTTCAAATGCGGGAATGGACACTTTCCAACAACTGATGAAAAGAATGGGGTACTGCTGGACTTAATGCAGTATCTTTTTTTTTTTGTTCAAATAATTTTTATTGAAAAAAAAACGAAGGAAAATACATACATGAAATAAAGAGTAAGAAAGAAATGAAATAAATGCAGTATCTTTAATGTAATCAGTGCTGAATTTGAACTCCTTGAAGGAAAATGGCAGTTCATGGATGACTGATTCGGGACACTTCATATCCTGGTCTTCAAGCGTCAGGGCATATCTTCCAGAACTCAAGTAGGCGCCACTTGCAACCGTCAAGCAGGCTGCAGTGTTCAGCAGCCTTTGTCTCATACATAGGGCCACTGGAACTGTGTGATTCTCAGTGGCCGCTGTTACATAACAGGGTTGCCGGGGAGGGGGGATTAAAAAAATATATCTTACTTGCAGACCGGCAGACACCTCTCGGTCCTCTTTGGTCAACTCCAGAAGCAGTAAGCAGAGAGCACACAGACTGCCAGACTCCTCTAGCCAATCACAATGCTGCTGTCTCCAGCACAACAGCAGTGTTGTGATTGGTCTGAGCACTGTGGTGCTACTCTCAGGCAGGGACTGGGAGCCTGTGCATGTTCTCCACTCAGGCGGACAGTCAGGTAGAGAAAATGTTAAGCGTACAAGACTGTTTGGCCGGTCCAAGATGGCCGACCAAACCATCATGCACACTTAAGAGAGTGTCCCCCCTCCCCTTGCTCTGGCCAGCCCAACCCCACCCTGCACCTAAGCCAGAAAAGAAAAAGAAAATGATAATAACAATGTGTTATTATCTATTTATTTTTCATTTTTTAACTGCTCACAGAGCAGTGGGGCGATGCTCATCTGCCTTAGCGGAAGTGCCGCCGCTGGTGTTTCTTCAGATGCTGCTTTTACCACATAGTTATGGATTTGAGCACTTGCACATAATACATCATCTTGTTCATAATTGTTTCTAGCTCAAACATGAAATGTTACTAAAAAAAGATTATGGAGCAACTGATCAACATATGCTAGATAGACAATATGTTCTTTGTCCAGCCGGACAGAATTTAATTTTTAAATAAGCATTGTAAAAAAGAATCAGTTACAAAGACAAGTGGGACACAACCTGCGTCCAACTCACAAACATAGACGGACAACATAAATGTGGGCAAGGGGGGTTCAGGCAAGGGAAAACAGTCTGTATTCCATACTGTTTAACAGACTTCAATTACATGAAAGTACCATTGCACATTGTAATCCACAACATTTAGATACATATGGTACATGCAGGGTCGACGACGTTTCGATCCCTAGGCGAAATACATGGGATCATCCTTAGGACAATAATTATAAGCATGCCTGCGTGCAAATAATATTAGACATTCTGGTAATTCATGCCTAGATACAATTTAACTGATGTGCAATAAGAGGGAGGAAAAGGAGCGATAAAAAGGGGGAGAAAGGAAAAAATGTGAGAACGGCCATTAAATGCCGGTCAGGCCATACAGTTTAAAAATTGCATAAAGTGACATGCGGGAGTGCATGGCTGTGTGAAAACTAAAATTGTCCAAGAGACTAATTCCAGGGTAAACACTTAGCCATGTTACAACCGTGACGATCAATAAGTGAGAGAAGAAAGATGATATTGGGCCGTGGATGGCGTCTTCTTTTTAATAAACAGGGTTGTGGGCCAAGAAGTGGCGCAAAGTTTTACCAGAGGTTGTGCTGGTCGGACGAAGGGCAAGGCGCAATGGCAGAGTGCGTTGGTCGTGTGACAGCAGTAGGTGTCCTGCAATTGAGGAATTACAAGGTGAAAGGGCTGAGCTGGTAATGACTTCGGTGAAGGTGGGAGGTAGGAGTGTGGGCGAGCGAGGCTTACCGGGAGATAGGACTGCTACAATTGGCCAGGAGGACGGGGATATTTAAACAGAGTTTTCAATTTCTAGAGAGACATGGCACGAGTCAGTAGACGTAATTTGTTGTCTCTAGAAATATCATGGTCTCGTAAAAAAACACAAGTGCCTGAATTAAGGGAAGCTCACCGTGATGTAGGAAGTAGTATCATACGGCGTGGCAGGTTACAATGACCGTCACAGCGGGGGACCTGTAGAACAAAATAGTGATGAGCAAAATAGTCGGGGTGTCCGGCAAGGGTCTACGAGTGCAGACCACGAAGGACGCTAGTTACTTACCGAGACAATGCTGAGTGATGGTCCAAACAGCGCGACTTCGGTGATCAGGGCGCAGTGAGGAGTGAAATGCAGTTACGGTATAAGTGCCGCGAGAATTGGTCACGTGTGCCAGGTCAGGTGTTGGAACTAGAGGGCCTATTTAGTAGATACCGCGGCCATCTTAAGCTAGTGCACGGGTACTGGGACGGGCTGTGGAATAAAGTCGGGACAAGGTGTTTAAAAATTGGTGACTGCACGTGAAGTGACCAATGTAACAATTGTGGTAGAACAGCTGGAGGCGAGAATATACAAATTGTGCAAATGAGGGCAAGTCGTGACGAGAGTCACGTGAGTCCGGTCGAGTGCTCGACTGAGGGGGTCTATTAATTAGAGCCAAGACAGAGCGGCCATCTTAAGCTTGTCCAGGGACAGAGGAGAAAGCCATGTAGAAGGGCAGAATGTAGGCAAGGAGGTTCACACAATTAAGATGTTGGTCAACAACGGGTCGAGTTGACCAATGTTACAATCCAGTTACTGTCTGAAGGGCCAACACAATTACAGTTACAGTTATGTGACTTGGAACTAATTAGTAACAGGAACATTACATACAGAGTTATATTACAGAAGAGAGGTCCAATCCTCAAGCCGGTTTAGACCATTCTGTATACTGTTGGTTCTCAGTATCCATTTAAGTTCCTCTTTATTGAGCAATAGGTTAATGTCTACGCCTTTTGGAGGAGGTTTGATTGCAGTGATTACTGTTCACGCAAAATCCAATACGCTGTGTCCAAATGCCGCAAAGTGATCCACTAATGGTGCGTTGGGGGTCTTGCAGCGAATCCTGCTGCAATGTTGTTCGGTCCATAGTCTGACCTTCTGTGTGGTCTGGCCAACATATATTTTCATGCAAGGACAGAAAATGGCATAAATAACATTTGCAGTGTTACAATTTGTAAAGTGTCTCCTTTCAAACTTTATTTGGTCATAAGTGAACTCTTTTCCTTCTATAGTGGTGTCACATGCAATACACTCACCGCATTTGGCATGGCCAGAGAGGCGTGGGAGTCCCCATAGATCATTGAGAGTGCCCTTGGGAAAATTGGATGGGAGGGCAGCCCTTACCAAATGGTCTCGAATGTTCTTTGCCCTCTTGAAGGCAAACATGGGGCGTTCAATGTTTTTCCTTTTCAATGACCAGTTCTACGGCCAAGTCCGGGGTACTTAGATGGGATCAGTTTTTGCTCCTCACCTAGCTATCCTGTACATGGATGACCTCGAAATGAGATGCATCCTCAATCAAGCTAAACCCTTCCACAGTGGAAATGCCCTGTGGAAGCGGTATATAGATGACATATTTATGATCTGGAATGAATCAGCTGAATCACTATTGCAATTGCTTCATTGGCTCAACAATAATTGTAGCGGACTCAAATTCACTCTGTTCGAGAGCAAGCACACAATTCCCTTCCTTCATTTAAAAATCGAACATCAAGATGGGCAATTGACAACCAGTTTATACAGAAAACCCACTGAGCGCAACACATTGCTTAGTTACAGTAGTCACCATCCCCGCGCTCTCCGTGACTCACTTCCTTATTCGCAGTTTCTTCGAACCAGAAGGAACTACTACCATAAAAAGGATTACTTCAGTGAAGCAAAAAGTCTAACTCACAAGCTTTGTAACCGTGGCTACCCACACAAACTAGTTCGCCGGTCCTTTAAAAGGACTTGGTACTGCCCCAGAGACGTTCTCCTGGAGCCCAAAACGAAACAAACACAGGATAGGCTGGTTTGTGTCACTACCTTTTCGCCTGCATAAAATGCCATATGCAAAAATGTTTTGAAACATTGGAAGTTCCTAAATGCAGGCGTATTAAACATTGAACGCCCCATGTTTGCCTTCAAGAGCAAAGAATATTCAAGACCATTTGGTAAGGGCTGCCATCTCATCCAATGTTCCCAAGGGCACTCTCAATGATCTATGAGGACTCCCACGCCTCTATGGCCATGCCAAATGCGGTGAGTGTATTGCATGGGACACCACTATAGAAGGAAAAGAGCTCACTTAAGACCAAATAATGTTTGAAAGTAGGCACTTTACAAATTTGAACACTGCAAATGTTATTTATGCCATTTTCTGTCCCTGCATGAAAATATATGTTGGCCAGACAACACAGAAGGTCAGACTACGGATCGGGCAACATCGCAGCAGGATTGGCTGCAAGACCCCCAAGGCACCATTAGTGGATCACTTTGCGGCATTTGGATACAGCGAATTCGATTTTGCGTGGACAGTAATCAGTGCAATCAAACCTCCTCCAAGAGGCGCAGACATTAACCTATTGCTCAATAAGGAGGAACTTAAATGGATACTGAGAACCAACTGTATACAGAATGGTCTAAACCGGCTTGAGGAGTGGACCTATCTTCTGTAATATAACTCTGTTTGTAATGTTGCCGTTACTAATTAGTTCCAAGTCACATAACTGTAACTGCAATTGTGTTGGCCCTTCAGACAGTAACTGAATTGTAACATTGTTCAACTCGACCCATTGTTGAACAACATTCTTAATTGTGTGAACCACCTAGCCTACATTCTGCCCTTCTACATGGCTTTCTCCTCTATCCCTGAACTAGCTTAAGATGGCCGCTCTGTCTTAGCTCTAATTAATAGACCCCCTCAGACAAGCACTCGACTCGACTCACGTGACTCTCGTCACAACTTGCACTCATTTGCACAATTTTTATATTCTCGCCTTCAGCTGTTCTACCACAATTGAGACATTGGTCACTTCATGCGCAGTCACCAATTTTTAAACACCTTATCCCGTCTTTACTCCATGGTCCGTCCCAGTACCCGTGCACTAGCTCAAGATGGCCGCCTTATCTACTAAATAGGCCCTTTAGTTCCAACACCTGACCTGGCACACGTGACCAATTCTCGCGGCACTTATACCCTAACTGCATTTCACTCCTCACTGCACCCTGATCACCGGAGCCGCGCTGTTCGGACCATCACTGAGCATTGTCTCGGTAAGTAACTAACGTTCTTCACCGTCTGCGCTCGTAGACCCTTGCCGGACACCCTGACTATTTTTCTCACCACTATTTTGTTCTACAGGTGCCCCGCCGTGACGGTCATTGTAACCTGCCATGCTGTATGACACTACTTACTACATCCCGGTGAGCTTCCCTTAATTTCTGCACTCAAGTTTTTTAAGAGACCATGATATTTCAAGAGATGACAAATTATGTCTACTGACTCGTGCCATGTCCCTCTAAAAATCAAAAACTCAGTTTGAATATCCCCGCGGCTCCTGGCCAATTGTAGCAGTCCTAACTCCCGGTAAGGCTCGCTCGCCCCCACTCCTACCTCCCACCTTCACCGAAGTCATTGCCAGCTCAACACTTTTACCTTGTAATTCCTAAATTGCAGGATACCTACTGCTGTCACACGACCTACGCACTCTGCCATTGCGCCTTGCGCTTTGTCCGACCAGCACAACCTCTGGTAAAACTTTGCGCCACTTCTTGGCCCACAACCCTATTTATTAAAAAGAAGACACCATCCACGGCCTAATATCATCTTTCTTCTCTCACTTATTGATCGTCACAGTTGTAACATGGCTAAGTGTTTACGCTGGAATTATTCTCTTGGACAATTTTAGTTTTCACACGGCCATGCACTCCCGCATGTCACTTTATGCAATTTTTAAACTGTATGGCCTGACAGTCATTTATTGCCCGTGTTGGCATTTTTTCCCTTCTCCCCCTATTTCATCGCTCCTTTTCCTCCCTCTTATTGTACATTGGTAAATTGTATCTAGGCATGAGTTACCAGAATGTCTAATATTATTTGCACGCAGGCATGCTTATAATTATTGTCGTAAGGATGATCCCATGTATTTCACCTAGGGATCGAAATGTCGTCGACACTGCATGTACCATATGTATCTAAATGTTGTGGATTACAATGTACAATGGTACTTTCATGTAATTGAAGTATGTTAAACAGTATGGAATGCAGACTGTTTTCCCTTGCCTGAACCCCCCTTGCCCACATTTATGTTGTCCGTCGATGTTTGTGAGTTGGACGCAGGTTGTGTCCCACTTGTATTTGTAACTGATTCTCTTTTACAAAGCTTATTCAAAAATTAAATTCTGTCCGCTGGACAAAGACCATATTGCCTATCTAGCATATGTTTATCAGTTGCTTCATAATCGTTATTGTCTAGGGGCCATTGTCTTTAGAAGCAGTCTACACACCCAAGGTCCCTGCCATATTGTCTTTGGGTTCCCTTGGCTCTTTTCAAAACTAAAAAAAGATGCTACACATGTGGCAGTGCACAGGCAGCATTGCATTGCACCGCCAACCCGACGAGGAGCAGCCCAGATGATGAAGCATGACAACTGAAAGGGTGTGTGAGGGCATTAAAATCCAACAAATGGATTCCCCCAGTGGATCCCAGTGAGACACAGTGGGTCCCAATCCTTGAATGACTTTCACAACCCCCTACAGAGGAACAGCACTTCAATCCTTTTTGAAGACCAGTGCACAGGCAGGCCCTTTGCCACAGAATGGCAGGTTACCTTTCAATTGATGTATTTAGCCGTGATACTAACGAGGAGACACCTTTGCCCCGACTGTGTAATCATTGTAAAAATGACAAAATAGTGCAGTAACACTGCCACAAAATGTGCTGCGTTATGCTGCATAATTTGGCTTTTTTGCTGCATTCTTTATTTGGTCCGGCAACCTAATTTGGTCCTCCCACAATTCTAGTCAGTGATACCCCAAGGTTTGCCCAGACATACCACCATGCTCTTCCACCAATCATGCATCACTTTCCTTACTTAACTGCCATTGTAAAAGTATTCTAAAATTATAAGTGCCATGTTTGTACTGGGATATTTATATGCAAGTACAGAAGACGGCAAAGTACATGTTTTGTAAGAAATAGGCATGTAAAAGCGATATTATGTCACAGATTTTGATGTAAGCTTAATTGCTCAGAAATGGATATAAACCCCACCCAAGAACAACACAGAGATAAAAATCAAATGAAAATAAAATGATTCTAAACTGAGTGTAATTCTAGTTCTGTCATTTATTTTGAATGAATAACCATCATAGAACGAATAAATGAGTTGTTGCTTCTATATCATTCAGTTTCCTGATACTCCCCACTTTCTCATTTCACGAAAGTTACTTGAATACTGTTAAGCATAGGTGAAGGTCAGTGTTCTGCAATGACATACAAGAGCTTTGAGCCACACTTTCATAAATATCTGGCAAATACATCTGAAACTGTCTTGCAAGTGTTGAGTCAAGAAACGATCAGCAAGGGCTACTGAGGGGGCATAAGATTATATCCAGCCCAAATTTTGGTCATGAGAGAAACAAAAGTAGAAGACCACAAGGTTTCAGAAGAAAAGAAACTAGGGTGGAGAAGCTTGTGGTATAGGGCTGTGACAAAGCGGAGTGAAACACATAATGAAATCTCACCCTAGGTTCTTTCAAGACCCACTTAATGTGTCACAAGAGAAGAAATATTCATAGACGATGCATTTGAGTCCAGTAATGCACACACACATCGTTATGATATAATCATCGTGTTGTATACTTGCTCCATCAAGAAAGGTTTTTCTCCATTTGAGCCTATCCTTTCTCTTCTGATCCTCATTTCCAATTCACTATGATTTGGTAAGTTCATGTTTATTTAATTTGTATTTTTGGACTTTTTTTTGGACCTGTTGTGAAAAGTGTGGATGTGAGGAAATTGTTGCCTCAGGGCCAGGGGGTGCATACATAGGGGCATATATGGTGCCCCTCTGTATGTATGCATCCCCAGTTCCTGCATGGCATATGTCCATGCCGTACAAGAATGTGCTGTGGCTCTCCCAGTGCGGTGCCTTTCTGAAACTCAGATATGAGTCTTTGAAAGGCATTGCCATGGGACCGCAGACGCAGGACAGCCCGACCTGTACTCTAATCGGAATATGGTGGGTGGCCAGACAACGGGTTTGCCGGTCTTGGGAGCGGGGTGCTGGCATGGCGCCCACGCCAAGACTGCCAAACTCCCAATCAGACTCTTAGTGGATTAACTGGTGTAAGAGTAGATGCAAAAAGAACAATTGATGGACAGAATGCAGAACAATGTCATACATTCACCCCAGTACAGAGATCTGCGCCTAAATCTATCGTTTTTTGCTCACCATCCCATTCCAGTTTGGACCCAGCCATGCAAATCAGTCTTGACCAAAGAGAAAGGGGATCAAAGCACTAATTCCCGCACCAATTTACCGTCCCCTACAGCTCCTAAGAAACAAAGCGAAGGTGCCGATAGCCTGAGACACAATCCCCTATGTTCCATGAAGATTAGGTGAGAAAAAATCTCATTGTCTCTTCAAATTCAATACGCAATATTGTGGCTCCGCACCCTTCTAATAAGTCAGCTTTACATATATTTTTAGATAGCAGTCATTATAGAATGGTATTTACAAGTTTGAAGATTCTCATTCATTTTCCCAAAGCGAAGTCAAACACAAGTTCTGGAAGTTTAAAACTTGATCTTTATTCAGTTTTCAATCAGATAGCCAACGCGTTTCGTCCGTTACCGGACTTCTTCAGGGCAAAACACGTATTTAATACTATTCCTGGATGTATGTGCCTGTCGATAATCAATTCAACCCCAATGGTTTTAAAAGATTGCCTATCAGTTTTTGGCAATGTGGAAAGACAGCTTTAAGGTTTTCAGTCGATACTGCAAAGTGCAACCGCAGAAGTACGCGTGTCGTCAATCATGTGGTCATCTGGTTCGTCGGTCGTATGAGTCTGAACTGCCAGGTAAGGGCCTCCCTGGACTGGAAACAAGCATCGTTGGACCGGTTTAAGCCCTTATCAGCCAGGATAGCTTGACTCCAGTGGCATGGAGAGCACAGGACCCACATCTGAGCATACCCATCCCACTCGGGGTGACTAATGCAAAAAGAACAATCGATGGACAGAATGCAGAACAATGTCATACATTTACCCCAATGCAGAGATCTGGGCCCAAATCCATTGTTTTTTTGCTCAACATGCCATTCCATTTTGGACCCAGCCATATGCAAATCAGTCTTGACCCTGTGCCCAATGGGAACTGTCCATCCCGAACTGCCAAGCCAGGTCCTCCCTGGACTGGAAACAAGCATCCTAGGACCGGTTTCGGGCTTTCAGCTCTCATCAGCCAGGTTAGCTTGACTCCAATGGCATGGCATGTAAGAGTAGAAACACACACTACAGTCAAATGGACCACTAACAGACTTGCTTTCTCGTCGTGCTTCACATTGTAATCACAAACAGGGGTGTGCTTCTAAAAAATAACAGTTTGCTGATGTCAATATCATCTAAACTTTTGATGCTTTTTCCAATTAAACTAGCATATTTAAGAGAAAGATACAAATTATTTCATAGAATAACCCCATATATCTTCTTGTATACCTGCAGCTTTTTGGCAATCTCACAGCACTTGTGGCTAGGAAATTAAAATTGGCTTCTCGGTTTCTAAGTCACAGTAAGTCAAATGTGAAGATACCTGTAAAGAATTACTCACACCCCGAAACAAATATCAATGTCTATGTTGTAAGAATTAATATGTTTAAAGTGATTTGGGCTGTGTAACAACTTTTGATCTTGTGTACCAGGATTCCTATCACTCAAAACCAAAATGCATGCATATATCAGCAAGTTCTGCAGAATCATATCCAGGCAAGGAGGAAACAATTTGTTCATGTTGAATTTGCCCCAAAATCAGCGTCACACAAACTAAAAGTGTTCAGTGTCAGGATGCATCCTTGTTTCGGTCCAGTGTTTCTCCTCAATTCTCTTCTAAAGTGAACTATAATTAACAAAACTAATATGTCTATTTGGAAAGTGGCTGATTAATTAATTCTCACGTGACAGGACTCACAAATTGAACACATTTAATGTGGCCCTAGACTAGAGCTTTCCAAACTCTGTGTCATGACATGGTACTGTGTCGCCTGCCATGTGTGGATGTGTCGCGCGATGATAAAGAATGCCGTAGTTAGGTTGTTGCTGAGAGAGTTCTTGTTCACTTAATTTGTTACGTTGCTGTTGAAACTGAAGTCTGCGGGCAGATTAGCAACTGGGTGAATGCTCTTGGATGTTTGCATTTCCATCTAAAGTTATGAGTGTGTATTTTTTAGCAGGATGGACTGCGCATGTCAGTGACGCAGTACGCAGAGGAAGGAGAGGGAGACCGTTAGTTCAGCGTGTGCGCGCGGCCTCGTTCCCTTTGCCTCGTGAGTTAAATGCACAGTCAGTTCACGGAGCCGCCTCTGCTCCCCATTCCAGGCGCTTGAGACGAGGAGTAACGGCGGGGGAGCACAGCCCAGAGGCCACCAAGGAGAGCCAGGCTATGCAGTCTGTTTGAGCCCCGGGGCGCGGAGACGCCCGGGCGCTTCCGCCACCATGAGCTCCAGGCCTGCCTGACCGACCTGCTGTGGGTGGGCTATATGCACCGTTAAGGTGCTGCGCCAGTGCCCGCCGAACCTGCGCCATAGGTAAAGATTTTCAAATTAACTTTCTACCTCTCTTCTCATAGATAGGTATACTCCATCACATTTCTGGTTCCTTGGGAAAGTGTGCCGAACAGCAGAGAACTGAAGTTGCCAGGAGCGTGAGTGAATATTACAGCCATCGGTTTTGTCATAGTGATGCATAGAGTTACTGTAGCCTTAGTATACAAGGCATTGAGCCCTGAGTAACACATGACAGACCACATACATCTCACCCCAAACAGACACAAACACACACACTTGGCTGTCCTCTGCAAATAGTCATTTCATCGTTGTGCATCATGCCACAGTATAGGGCTCCACTGGCTGACCTTACTACACCTTGTTGGAACTGGAGCCAGAATTCTGCCATTTACTCCTCTTTAAGCATCTGGCTACCGCTACAGGCAGCTTTAGAGGTTTTTTGTGAGCGCTAATGTGATCAATAGACTGTCCTGGCATTTCGCGAATGGACTCTGCTATTGACTTTATATTATGGCTTTAGTGGTGTGAAAAAGTAGTTCCCTATTGCAAACACAGGCAGTGCGTCTGTCAGCAAGCACCTTTCCAGCTCTGACTGGGGACTGCCACCAAACCTTGCAGCACCATGTGCTGCACTCAACTAGCCCAATCCAGCTAATCAATTAAAGGTTTTCGTGAGATATGTTGTGTCCCCATACATTTCGATATTTACAATTTCTATGACATATGTATTTGTCCTTATCTCTTATATGCAGTTAATTTAACCTCCGGTTTGCTAGTGAAACTGAATTACTGTGTTGCGAAATGATGGACTTCTAAAAATGCAGTTAGTTTAACCTAAGGTTTGCTGGTAGAACTGCATTACCATGTTGCGAAATGATGCATGTCTAAAAAGTGTGTCACCAGCATGAAAAGTTTGGAAAGCTGTTCCCTAGACCATCCTGGTGGATGTAGTCATCTAATAAGCCTTTTCATTCTTTAATCACATTCTTTCTGCACAATAACAAAGAATTTTCTTCTGTGATGTGTTTCACGGTCATTACTCATTAGAGGAGATAAAACTTACATTTTCTCGACTGTGCTATTTGGTAAAGAAATGTGGTTACTGTTATAAATTGTGTTGTTGGTTGAGGCGGGTGTGAGCTCCTCTCAAGCAACAGTCACAATACTTGTGCAAGCAAAAGAAACAGTCTTTGTCATGGTGAACTACAAAACATACTAAATTAAAGTGTGCTCAACCTTCCGGTAGTTTGGTGCAAAAGCAGTCAGGCTTATCTTAGTGGCAATGGGTAAGGAATTTATGCAGCACTCAAACAGTAATAAAGTGAAAATACAACACAAGAAAAATACCACACCAATTAAAAAAATAGAGTACAATGTAACATTATTTAACACCAAAACAACGAAAATCCAATCAGTAGAACCAGAGTTGTTCAATTTCAAAGATTTAAGGTAAGTAGTGCACCTAAAAGCACAAAGAACCAGTCTGAGTTCTCTGATTGTGTGGGACTGGAGGAAAGTCACAAAATCGGGGAGACAATGATGGAGCAGGGGCCAGATTCGGGGATCAGGATTGACCGCCTGATAAAGTTACCTTGTGAAGTCCAGGGCAAAAGGTTTTTGTCCATAGTGGAGGAGGCCACAAGGAGCATAACGTATGGTTGTCACTGTAGCGCGAAAAGCAAGTTGGACGTCATGGATAGTCATCAGTGTAGTGTGAAGATCGTGTCAGGAATTGCAGTTGGTCATTGCTGGAGATTCACAGTGGTGTTCACCACAGGCTCTTGATGCTGTTGAGAGAAGTGCAGATCTCCCATTGCCAGTTGTTACTGGCGTCCGCTGTAGCGCGAAGAGTCTGGTTCACCCGAGCTTCCTGTTAGCAGTCATTGTGGGTGGCAGGATCTTGGTGCAAATAGGCCAGTTCACTGTTGTGAGGAGCCTAAAAAGTCAGAATTTCACCTTTTCTGTTAGGAGGAGTTCAACTGATGCCACACCAGGGGACCAGGACCCGAGGGGCACCTCCTGGGGATCAGGAACTCACTCCAGAAGAGGCCAGCAGGGCTCAGGCAGGTACGGTTGCAGATCAAGGCAGGTCCAGTACAGCATGTCAGTTTGGCAGCAGATGCAGAGAGGCCTCTGGAGCTTGTTGTGTCCCTGTGGCTCAGAACAGGAGGACAAACCCTTAGAGTCACTTCAGCCTGGGATGAAAAGTGTAGGCCCAGTCTTCCATCTCAGGCAGCTCGGGCAGGCCTCAAGCAGAAGTGTAGCCCTCTGGCAGCATGGCAGTCCTTCATCTGTAGTATTTGCAGGTCCAGGAGTGTGCTGAAGAGTGGTTCTGAGTGTCCCCTTTTGCTCACCTGGTGCCCATTTTGAAATGGAAGAACCATCTGGTGTCTTCCCCCTACAGAAATTACTGGAATTTTCTGCCTCCGTGCCATGGGTTCAGTCTGTCTATAGGCACAATAGGCTATTGTGCAGTTCTTTGTGAGTGAACTGAGGCAGCGTCTTTCAACTGCAAGTGTGTCAGGCTCTGCCTCATCATCAAGTCAGGATGGCTGTCTGGGAGGAATACGCAAAGGCTACTGTCAAATTTACCTAGTATGTAACCCAGGAAACAGGATGCAGGCACCAAATGGTTGGAACTAGAAAATTACGAATTTCTAAAAGTGGCATTTTCAGAATTGTGACATAAAAATCTGACTTTACCTTTAAAGAGGGTTTTAAATTACAAATACTCAGACACCAATCACGATATTCATACCTGTTCCCAAGCAAAGGTTATCTCTCATTAAAATTAGTAACGTAACCCAATGTTATCCTATGGGAGTGGTAGGCCTCACAGTAGTGAATACCAAATGAAGGTGTTTTTCACTACCACGGCATGTAAGACTCAAAAGTACATATCCAACTTCTTAAATATGGGCTGTTTAGGTCCTACTCTAGGAGCGGCATATGTATTAAAAAGGGAGGTTTAGGCCGTGCAAAAGGTTAATATTGCCAGGTGGAAATTGCTATTTAAAACTGCACCCACAGACTGCAATGCCAGGTCCAAACCATGTTTTGTAAGGGCTACTTAAGTGCGTGGCACAATCAGTGCTGCAGACTGAATAGTGCAAAACAACAGTTGATGGACAGAATGCAGAACAATGTCATACATTCACCCCAGTACAGAGATCTGGGCCTAAATCCATCATTTTTTTGCACTCCACACCACCCCAGTTCAGACATGGCCTTAAGCAAATCAGCCCTGACCCTGTGCCTCATGGGAACAGTCCAGCCCGAACTGCCAAGCCATATCTTTCCTGGACCGGAATCAAGCATCCTTGGACCGGTTTCTGGCTATCAGCCGTCTTCAGCCAGGATAGCTTGACTCCATTGGTGTGGAGAGCATGGGACTCACGTCTGAGCATACCCATCCCACTCGGGGTGACAAATGCAAAACAACAGTTGATGGACAGAATGCAGAACAATGTCATACATTCACCCCAGTACAGAGATCTGGGCCTAAATCCATCGTTTTTTTGCACTCCACACCACCCCAGTTCAGACATGGCCTTATGCAAATCAGCCTTGACCCTGTGCCTCATGGGAACTGTCCAGCCCGTACTGCCAAGCCGTGTCTTTCCTGGACCGGAATCAAGCATCCTAGGACCGGTTTCTGGCTATCAGACGTCTTCCGCCAGGATAGCTTGACTCCAGTGGTGTGGAGAGCATGGGACTCACGTCTGAGCATACCCATCCCACTCGGGGTGACAAATGCAAAACAACAGTTGATGGACAGAATGCAGAACAATGTCATACATTCACCCCAGTACAGAGATCTGGGCCTAAATCCATCGTTTTTTGCACTCCACACCACCCCAGTTCAGACATGGCCTTATGCAAATCAGCCTTGATCCTGTGCCTCATGGGAACAGTCCAGCCTGAACTGCCAAGCCGTGTCTTTCCTGGACCGGAATCAAGCATCCTAGGACCGGTTTCTGGCTATCAGTCGTCTTCAGCCAGGATAGCTTGACTCTAGTGGTGAGGAGAGCATGGGACTCACGGCTGAGCATACCCATCCCACTCGGGGTGACAAATGCAAAACAACAGTTTGTGGAAAATGACCAAAATTAGGTATATATAAGCGGCGTTCATTCATGTTCACCACTGCCACTGTAGAAAGTAACGTGAGAATCGTGAAACAGTGGCCACGCCATCTTGTCCCTTTTAGGCCCCATCATGCGCGTAAGTGGCAGCCATTTTGTGTGTCGTGGCCTCTTTGCCCACTGCCAACAGCCTGCGCGTCTCTCACCCTCTCTTCCCTCGGCCTCCCAAAGCATTCCCCCGCGCACCGACAGCCCCCGGTCTCTCCTGCTTGGGCCATAAGCGCACCTCTAACGCAACCCTGTCTCCGAGCCACATCCCGTGCTGAACCCCCTCACTCTTTCATCTCATTCAAAGAACAGGCCCTTTTGATAACCTCTTCCTCCCTGCCCGATTGTCCAGCCTGATCCCAGGCCATCACCTAGCCCAACAGATGCAGTTTATTGCCCCCTACAGTAGGACCTCGCCTCGCATCAAAGGAGCGGGGATTAATCAATGCTTTCGCACCCCAAAGATCCGACCGATCACACACATCCCCGTTCCCAGCGGAATGTCCAGCTGCGCGATAACCACCACATGCTGAGATCGGGGTGGGAACTCTACTGTAGATATGTGTGGGAACGGGTCTGGCCCGGGGATTCCGAGGATGTCTTTTCTGTCCTTCAAAGAAACATTACTGATGTCATAAATGTAATAAAGCCATAAACTTGTGTATAAGAGGCCAGGCCTCAGAGATGCGGTTAGAGCACCTCGAGAAGATACCCTGTTGTCTGATTTGACGTGTTCTGCTCCGTCGGAATAAACTCCTGTTTCCTGCCTTCTGTCTCCAGCGCCTGCCTCTTTGTTTGGTAAATCTCGAATGGTATGAGAGGCGGCTAACGCCGGGCAAATACTGAAGGGTTCTTGGTCGACATCGGCCCTACCTTTTTAACAATTGGCGTCCCAAACGTGGGGCCCATCAGCAACACGTGGATCCAGTGGGAGAGGTCCCGACGACAGTGTGAACAACTGCAACAATCGGGAAGAGCTCCTGCCCGATAGAACCTCGTCTGGCAGCCGATCATCCGAACTTCACCGGTTCTGAGCAGACCTCTCTCGAGTGATCTACGGTCCTGACTGGGAACCATCAGGAGTGCCACGGCAATTACGGAGAATATAGGACGATCGGGCGCTGGAAGCGGAAGACGAGAAACCGTCCATGCGGTCCGGGTAAGGTCGTGTAACACGACAAATTGCGAATTGATTGTTTGATTGTTTGAAAATACTAGTATTACTCATTTGATTGTTTCTGAGAGATTCTCTGTCTGCAAACAGGGAAGAATAGGAGTATTCTCTCTTTGCAGATAGTGAAGGGTAGGTAACGCAGGCCTTTGCCCCCATTGTAACCAGTCGTGCCTGCTTCCCTCTCCATTTGATTGATTGTTATCCAAGCATTTACTGTTTTGGAATTGGTTCTCTTTGGAACATTCTCTATTTGCAAACAAGCACAGAGTCGCAATACTCTGTTTAGTCTTTGCAGATAGTGAAGGATAGGTAACGCAGGCTTTTGCCCCCATTGTAATCCGTCGTGCCTATTTTTATCCCTCATTTGATTGATTGTTTATCCGAACATTGATCGTTCGGAATTGGTTCTCTTTGGTTTATTCTCTATTCACAAATAAGCACAGGGTCGCAATACTCTGTTTAGTCTTTGCGGATAGTGAAGGATAGGTAGTGCAGACTTTTGTCCCCTTTGTAACCCGTCATGCCTATCTTCGCCCCGTTTGTTGGTAGTTGGTTCAGCCCGGACCGCTTATTAGAGGTAGATCATCCGGCTCCACCGGAGGACACCCCTAATAAAAAGGACATATATATAAAAATACGGATTAGCCGTTGTATCGTGCTAGCAAACTATAACATGAAAATCGTTAGGGAAAACAAAAGGAATCGAACAAAATCAGTAGGCCACTGATGGGATCTTTTTGACCCCGCTAAAATAGAAACATTAGGAACAACCCCTCATGAGAAATATGAAACTAGTGAGAAGATCCGAGCTCGACGCCATGATGGCTGCAAGACAGCTCGGATCCATCGCCCGCCCTGCCCAAATAACGACAAACCCTATGCAAATATTATAAATATATACAACACTCCAGCAAAGTAACATTTAAAACTTTTTATTAAACAACCATTTAAAACTTTTTATTACACAACTATTTACATGGCAGCCGGCTGCAACAACAAACCCAAATGCATTTGCCGTCTGCTTGACGCTGTTCCTGTTGGGCTACTTTGAGCTACTTTTTAGTAGGCTTTGGGCTATAAAAAAGTCTACAAAAGCCGTCAGCCGGCGAGGTAGCGTCGGTGGCGGCCCGTTGTGGGAATAGGCCGGAGGCTACCCAACGCGCCAAGACCTGTCCCCGGACCATCCAGAGGTGATATCCGGCAAGTTGTGAGCGGGGGATGCCTTGCTGATGGCTCCCCCCCCCTTTTTTGTTGCCTGGTCCAGCCATCCTATAATGCTGCGCCAAGAGATGGCGTGGGGTGCCTTGGGGGGAGGCGACGTGAACGGGCCTCCCCCACCTCTCCAGGGGGAGGTTCCTCAGCTGCAGCAGGGCGACCCTTAGCGTTTCACTCGCCGGTCAGCTGCAGCAGGGCGACCCTTAGCGTTTCACTCGCCGGTCAGCTGCAGCAGGACAACCATTAGCGTTTCACCTGCCGGACGACTGCACCAGGACTGCCATTGGCGTTCCACTCGGTTGGATGGCCGGGGGACCCGCTCCGGTGGCCGGGGTGAAGAGCGGCTGCTGCGGAACGCTCAAAATGGTGGCCGGCTCCCTGGATTTGGGCCTGGTCCACTAGAACGGCTCTGAACTACTCTGGAACTCGAATGCTTGCCTGCTCGGGCATGAGCCACACTCTTGAAGACATTGTCCAAGCTTTAAAGATTCTACGAGAATCGTTGGCCCTCGACTCCCGCGGGCTTCCAGTGGGGGCAACCGCCACTGTTGCTCGACTGTCCCCCATGGATGTGCCGCTGCCCCGGGCGATTGCCGCCTTGTCCACATCTGGTGCCGAGGGAAGGACTGATTCAGCGTATCTGTGGAGGGATACGCCTGCTGTCCCGCTCTCCGGAGTGGCCACAACGTTGTCGCGAGATGGTGGTGCTCTCATGCTGACACCGGCCTTTGTCCGAATTACTAAGAGACACTGTAGACTGCCAACTCGATCAGCTCCGGTGGGACCTCGGCGTGACCCGGTAGGGAAGATTTTGCCTTCCTCGCCTTTAAGTCGCGGTTTATGCCGCCTGTCCTTTCTGCTGGCATTTATGGAATAATTTTTTGAACTACCGAAAGGGATTCTGGTCCAGCCGCTAGTTATTGGAGGCATTTGAACTATACTCTGGACCCACCTGGCCTCGCCCCAAAATGGCGCCAGTATAGGCGGGACTGGCAACTCCTTATGACGTTTTAGTTACGTAGCCTTGATGTTATGGGATATGTATGCGGTCCTTGAGCACGTGGCGGGCGGGGAAGGGTACTGACTGGGCATGCGGACAACCCTACTGATATTGGTTTTTATTCACTATTGATTATTGTATTATTATAGCTTTGAAGTAATGTTACTCATGATACTCGCCCATGGTGTGCGTATGAACGATTTTATTGTAACTGATCCTGTTATACTTTCAATTATAAAATCAACCTTCACTGATCCTGCAACCGTTTGTCACGTTTGGTTTTTTTTTTCAATTAAATGACTCACTTGCTTCTATACTACAGTGTAATCTCTCCTTACCTCATGCGTTTCCCGTCTGTTCCGTAACCGACCTATATGGTTGGAGGCCCTTATTTGAATGCTGACATTTCCACAATAAAGGTTTTTAAAATATATGAAACTAGCATCATAACAGTCACTTTGATTGGTAAGGTTTTTTAAATACCACGCTCTGCGAATAGGAACGACCCTATACCACCGTAGGTCATTTCTTTTCCTCGAATGAAAACATGAATCCGTCACCCCCCCACCTTATACTAAATACCCCTGGCCTTTGACCCTCTCCTACACCCGGTCTGTACTACCGCCCTCGGGCGATCTATGTAATGAACAGACTACCATTGGTTATCTTTGCCGCACTACCAGTTCCTCTGGGCTTCAATGCCGAGACATAAGGGACTGCATCCCAGAGAAACAAGTCAAGTACGTGGTAGGTAAAAACATTTTCGTGTTTATGCGCGCTGATGTGTTTTGAACGCTGCCCCCCTCCCCCTCTTTTCTTTTTTTGCAGGTTACATCGGAAATTCGGCTGAAGTATGAAGAGGACCTAAAACGCACCATGCTCCACGCGAGGAAAATAGGCCAGCTCTGTGAGATGGTACATTATATGCAGGAGCTATCTCTGAGAGCATGAAAATTGTATGGTATGAATGTGCGCATGGGCCCTGATTTGTACGGTATGAATGCGTATGTGTGGCGCACGTCTGGGTCGATAAAAGAATGCTTTTTGTATGACGGAGGTGTTGATCGAGCGGTTAATGGAATAAGAAAAATAAGCCCGAACATGGTACCTGCATGTGAAGGGCGAAAAGGAATATAGCACTTACCTTACCTAGGAACGACTCTCTCCCTCTCTGGAGCTAGTGAATGGGAGAGTGGCCTACACCAGAAACTTGAAGAGTTATTGTAGTACCTCGGACCCGAACCGATATCCCAAATGTACACCCAAAATAATGCGCACCGGTGAGTCAATTTACGTGCTGACTAAATGAGAGAAGTCAAGAGTACCCCGGGTTGGGGTTCATCCCAAATCCCCCTCAGCCCAGAAATTAGGGATATTGTTATGTTTTAGATTTACCCCTTCTTCTTCCATCCTCGTAGGAAAATCAGAATTGTTCCATTACACGTCCGACTGACACCCCTCCTTTACCTCAGCTTGGATCATCATTTGCTAGATGTTGGAAGGCCCCACCGTGAGTATAAGCACGACTGGACTAGTGTCCGACCAACTAAGAGGGAGTAAGTATTTTCAAAAACGAGGTTACCAACAAAAATTGTCCACTATTAGGAAGGAAGGAGAACAAAGAGCTCGACCCCCAAAATGAATTAAAAGGAATACTGAGAATACGCAACATGCATGACAAACGTCCTTTTGCCCAAAATAGCTCTGTGTTCTGTCTTAGGTTTCCGTACTTGATGTATGTACTGTCGCACCCTGTCTGGTATTTGTGTGTACGTAAACTATGAATTTATGTTTTCTCTCAGTTTGTGTTTTTATACGTGAAACCGACCCGTACTGTTCTATATGTGTGTGCACTGAATAACATATTATTATACACGTTTCTCTCTCTCTCTCTCTTTATGTTGTACGTGTACTAATAGCCTATTTGGTGCACACGACGCTCTCTCTCTCTGAGGGCTCCCTTGCTCCCTTTTGAATAAACGACGACACTGTGCCTCGCCGGCACAGGTATAATTGGCTTTAGACACGGCAGTGTTTGAACTAAGGGTGGGCGGGCAACTTTGCTACGCCCACGAAGTGGGCGTAGTGTTGCCTACTTCGCCCTTTGCAAAGTAGGCGAAGCAGGCAACACTATGCCCACTTGGTGGGCGTAGCGAAGTTGCCCGCCACCCGCCTCCCTCCCGCCCTACCTAAATGCTTACAATAATTTATGAAATAACTATAAAACCACTTACGTTGTCCTGCCGCGTCCCCGGGGCTCCCGCTCGTCATTGCGCCGCCGGCGCGCGCGTCCTGGATGCTAATGCGCATGCGCGGCCGCCCGCGCATGCGCATTAGCATCCAGGACGCGCGCGCCGGCGGCGCAATGACGAGCGGGAGCCCTGGGGACGCGGCAGGACAAGGTAAGTGGTTTTATAATTATTTCATAAATTATTGTAAGCATTTAGGGAGGGCGGGAGGGAGGCGGGTGGCGCGTAGTGGGGCTACGCGAAGTGCGTGGGTGGGCGTAGTGTTTTGCCCACTTTGCATAGCTTCACGAAGCCCCACTACGCCCACTACGCCCACCCTTAGTTTGAACAAATTGACAGAAACAAAACGATCGTATTTTCCCATGTTACTACCTCTCCTTTCTGTAAAATGATGGAACTTAATTGGCTGAGAAAGAAAGGACAGGTAAGACGACTAATGTCCCCTAATCTGACCCTTAAAAGGGAACTATATGTCAGTGGCTTTTGTTTTTAGTGCTCTAGTAACTCCACCCTCATTCATTCGGATTACCACCGCCCATTGCACTTAAGTAGAATGTCCGAAACGTCCCCGTTTTCCAGAATGGTCCCAGTTCTGTAACTAGCCGTCCCAGAAAATCTTAAAGACTGTAGCTGATGACCTTGTTTTTAAAGATAAATAGTCCAAACACTGATAAAAGTTAGCCGTTGCTGAAAGAAAAAAAAATGCTTAACGTATGTCCTTCCCTGGAAAAGGTAGCTGTAAGCCCATGATAATAAGCAATTCACACTTTTTATGAACTAGCAGACCTTGAAGAAAGATATAGCTCAACAGGATTAGTTTTAGAAAAACACAAGTCTCTACTGGAGGAGCCGGTTTGAATCCGATGCGAATATGACAGGAATAGACACCAGACAGACATGATGTTTGAAAATAGAAAGATACTTGCAGACCTGCACCACAGCCACGATGCATGAGTTAACAGCATACACCGATGTAAGGGTTACTAAGCATCCACCCTACCGTGACCAATAAACGTTTCCCCGACTACTTGGGGTTGGGAGAGAAATTAAAGTGTGTAAACATTTTCCCCTGCCAGTTCTTTAAGACTTGTTTTTTTGTACTCATTTAAAGATAACGTGCGGTCGTCGGAGGAGAGGGGCCGGATGTGATGCACAGCCTGGCTGCAGATCGGGGAATATCTATAACCTCGACCAAGGTGGAGCCACAGAGCAAAGAGTTGCGGGAGAAGGCACCATTCTCAACGTGGAAAGTGAAGGAAAGAATGGCTGTCCGGAAGCCCCTGCATCGTTGATGAGCTCATGCCGAAAGTCCCAGCCCATTGTGCCCGATCGATGGGCCCACTTGCTTGAAATTTCTGCCCTCCTTGGTCCGTTTCAGATCTGATCCCACTCCACCCTCTCTTCCCTCGGCCTCCCAGAGCACGCCCCCATCGCCCCTTTTTTCCATACGGAGTTTTTCTTTGAACTTGACTTGAAGAATAAGCACAGCACAAAGATAGAGTAGGGTTTGTCACGAAAGAGGAACGGAATGCGGGTACCCCGCCTAAGGTACCTATGATAGATTAGTTAGGGAACAGGACAACCAGGACTGTGGTCCGAGAGCAAAGAGTGGCCACACCCTGCAACGCGAAATCTGAATTAGAGCTGGAGGCATAGCTCCACCGCCGGTGCTCAACAGTGCCAACGAAAGAAGAAGAACAATGAGAGCCTACCAGGGATGGCTCGCTGTAATAAGACACTGGAAAGACGAACCCTTTTTTGAACATTGCCACCCCTTGACTGTCCCTTGTATCAAGTTGAATTTCTCTCCCAACCGCTTTGTATTGATTACCACCCAATTGAGCTTTCGAAACCTTACATCGGTCACTTCCAACTATACATGGATGACTAAGAAGGCGTTAACTCTGTATTTTGATGATTGTAGAACACCAGTTATGCACATGAACATGCTGTCTAGTTTTGACCCCCATGGAGTCCAGACCTCAAGTGATAATAGCCCTTATCCTGCCAGAACATTTTTGTATGACACCATGTTTGTATTCGAACGAATCTCCTACATCGTCTAATGTAATGTCCCCGCCCCCAAGGTCTAACGTATGACGCAGCTAATGTAATTTTGTATGCACTGTCTCCCCGCCCATCACATTGACTACATATGGTTATGTACGATTCTGTCTGCATTGATAGCAGAATTATTTTCATCTGCCTGTAATGCATATGGGCTACCAAAGCGAATTGTATAACTAATGTCAGCTTGTACATCCTCTTCTATGACATGAACAGGAATGAACTAACTTATGATAAAAACTGGGGACTGTGGAAAATGACCAAAATTAGGTATATATAAGCGGCGTTCATTCATGTTCACCACAGCCACTGTTGAAAGTAAAGTGAGAATCGTGAAACAGTGGCCACGCCATCTTGTCCCTTTTAGGCCGCATCATGCGCGTAAGTGGCAGCCATTTTGTGTGTCATGGCCTCTTTGCCCACTGCCAACAGCCTGCGCGTCTCTCACCCTCTCTTCCCTCGGCCTCCCAAAGCATTCCCCCGTGCCCCGACAGCCCCCGTTCTCTCCTGCTTGGGCCATAAGCGCACCTCTAACGCAACCCTGTCTCCGAGCCACATCCCGTGCTGAACCCCCTCACTCTTTCATCTCATTCAAAGAACAGGCACTTTTGATAACCTCTTCCTCCCTGCCCGATTGTCCGGCCTGATCCCAGGCCATCACCTATTTATTTATTTATTTATTTGCGAGTTTATACCGCGCTTGAATCAACTCCCTAGGGAGTATCTCTGCGCCCAAGAAACATAGCAAACACAGTTAGAGAGGGGACCGGATGGAACTAGTTTTGGAATAGGAAGGTTTTGAGTTTCTTCCTGAACATCAGGTGTTCTGAACACTGTCTGAGATCTAGAGGGAGCTTATTCCATAGCGATGGGCCGGCCACGGAAAGAGCTCTACCTCCGTGCCTTGCCTTCCTTGCGCGGGGCACAACTAATAGGGATTGGTTGCTTGACCTAAGGGAACGTGAAGGGGTGTAGGCTATAAATTTATTTTTCAGGTATGCAGGACCTAGTCCGTTTAAGCTTTTGTGGAATAGACAACAGGTCTTAAACTTCGTCCTCTGCCGGACTGATAGCCAATGCAGTCTGTCTAAAAGAGGCTTAGATGCAGACCGGGGGGGGCGTTTAAGACCAAGCGGGCAGCAGTATTTTGCACCACTTGCCCAACAGATGCAGTTTATTGCCCCCTACAGTAGGACCTCGCCTCACATCAAAGGAGCGGGGATTAATCAATGCTTTCGCACCCCGAAGATCAGACCGATCACACACATCCCCGTTCCCAGCGGAATGTCCAGCTGCGCGATAACCACCACATGCTGAGATCGGGGTGGGAACTCTACTGTAGATATGTGTGGGAACGGGTCTGGCCCGGGGATTCCGAGGATGTCTTTTCTGTCCTTCAAAGAAACATTACTGATGTCATAAATGTAATAAAGCCATAAACTTGTGTATAAGAGGCCAGGCCTCAGAGATGCGGTTAGAGCACCTCGAGAAGATACCCTGTTGTCTGATTTGACGTGTTCTGCTCCGTCGGAATAAACTCCTGTTTCCTGCCTTCTGTCTCCAGCGCCTGCCTCTTTGTTTGGTAAATCTCGAATGGTATGAGAGGCGGCTAACGCCGGGCAAATACTGAAGGGTTCTTGGTGGACATCGGCCCTACCTTTTTAACAAGTTGATGGACAGAATGCAGAACAATGTCATACATTCATCCCAGTACAGAGATCTGGGCCTAAATCCATCGTTTTTTTGCACTCCACACCACCCCAGTTCCGACTTGGCCTTATGCAAATCAGCCTTGACCCTGTGCGTTATGGGAACAGTCCAGCTCGAACTGCCAAGCCATGTCTTTCCTGGACCGGAATCAAGCATCCTAGGACCGGTTTCTGGCTATCAACCGTCTTCAGCCAGGATAGCTTGACTCCAGTGGTGTGGAGAGCATGGGACTCATGTCTGAGCATACCCATCCCACTCGGGGTGACAAATGCAAAACAACAGTTGATGGGCAGAATGCAGAACAATGTCATACATTCACTCCAGTACAGCGATCTGGGCCTAAATCCATCGTTTTTGTGCACTCCACACCACCCCAGTTCAGACATGGCCTTATGCAAATCAGCCTTGACCCTGTGCCTCATGGGAACAGTCCAGCCCGAACTGCCAAGCCATGTCTTTCCTGGACCGGAATCAAGCATCCTAGGACCGGTTTCTGGCTATCAGCCATCTTCAGCCAGGATAGCTTGACTCCAGTGGTGTGGAGAGCATGGGACTCACACCTGAGCATACCCATCCCACTCGGGGTGACAAATGCAAAACAACAATTGATGGACAGAATGCAGAACAAGGTCATACATTCACCCCAGTACAGAGATCTGGGCCTAAATCCATCGTTTTTTTTGCACTCCACCCCACCCCAGTTCAGACATGGCCTTATGCAAATCAGCCTTGACCCTGTGCCTCATGGGAACAGTCCAGCCCGAACTGCCAAGCCATGTCTTTCCTGGACCGGAATCAAGCATCCTAGGACCGGTTTCTGGCTATCAGCCGTCTTCAGCCAGGATAGCTTGACTCCAGTGGTGTTGAGAGCATGGGACTCACACCTGAGCATACCCATCCCACTCGGGGTGACAAATGCAAAACAACAATTGATGGACAGAATGCAGAACAATGTCATACATTCACCCCAGTACAGAGATCTGGGCCTAAATCCATCGTTTTTTTTGCACTCCACCCCACCCCAGTTCAGACATGGCCTTAGGCAAATCAGCCTTGACCCTGTGACTCATGGGAACAGTCCAGCCGGAACTGCCAAGTCATGTCTTTCCTGGACCGGAATCAAGCATCCTAGGACCGGTTTCTGGCTATCAGCCGTCTTCAGCCAGGATAGCTTGACTCCAGTGGTGTGGAGAGCAGACTCAATAGTAGCATTTACTTTTCGAGGCCATGGGTGTATTGAATACCATTTTACTAGAGACTTGCAAGTAGATTAAATATGAGAGTTGGGCGTAGGTCAGTTTTACCATGTTTAAAAAAAAAGCACAAGCGTAGAGTCCTAGAGCCAACAAAAATGAGTTTAACAAAAAAGGAGAGACAAAATGGTTAGGGGAATAACAGACAATAGTGTCAGGTTTAACAGTTGCATTTTCAAAAGAAGCCTGGTACTGTAACAGCATAGTATGCAATGTATATTTGAAAAGTGATGTATTGTACTCTCACAGCACTCAAATGTTTAACTTGTGTCAACACCCAGCTTAGCTGATCATATCTCGTTCTTTGAAGTGACCCTAAGGCTGAATGCTGTGCATTACAAAAGTGATTAATGATTGAATAAATAAATAAATAATAAAGCATGTGAGTTTTGTAACTCTCGATTATGAGTAACTCTACAAAAAGCATAAGCAAGGGTCCTACAATTCATATGCTCACTAAATTCTGGTGACTTGTGCTTGTAATGAGGATGATCTCATACATATTTCATAATTGAAGCTTGGAAGTTTGAAATCGATTTTTGCCTTATCAGGCAACCAATTTGGTAGTTTTAGGGGATGCAAAAGAGAAATAGAGAAAAAGAGAGAGAGAGCAAGAAAGTAAGAGAGAGCTTATCAGTGTATGCATGTGGTGTAGGCAGGGTCACTGAAAATATACGATTGAGTAGCCACTGGGTTATTCATTTGAGTATAGATTTGCCGCATTTGCCACATAATCAATAGTTTGCTGCATAATCTGCAGATTGTAACCCAAAACATTTTTTCTAGGTCAAACAGTTCAAAAGTTACTAAAAATGCAGCAGCACATTTTGTCAAGCAATGGAAGGCTATGTTTGTATTTAAACTGCCACTAATGTGGGAAACCAATGCCCAGGCAGTGTTAGCAAGTGTAAAAATGACAAAATAATGAGGTAATATCATAAAAAGTGCACATCACACAGCATAATTTCCCTTTTCTTGCCATATAATTTATTCAACCCTGCTATATAATTTGTCCCTCCTCTGCCTCATAATTCCAGTGGCCCTGGGAATAGGCTTCTTAAGAACAGAATGACACACTTGCTGTGTGTTGCATTGTGCAGAGTAACAAATATAAACAAGACCAGCTGAAACTGGTTTTGCATACACCCCACATGCTTTTTTCAAGGCTACATTTGATATGTCTTCACCTATACTTTGGATGCAGCTTTACCAAACTGCACACAAATATGATATGGAGATAAAACAAATATATATTTTATCATTGTTAATTAAGAAAGTTGACAGTTAATAATGACAATATAGCTTGGTATAAATAGGAGCTCACTGACAGTAAGTGCACCATCAGGTGTCAAGAGAAGAAGTGGATGTGCAAGAAGACCCAATGACACTGAAAAATCTCAGGCAGCTCATCTTAGAAGTCAAAGACACCTACGATACAGCCACCATGAATGCAGACTCAAATAAAAGGAGAGTGCTCTTCACCGTAATCGAACACTATTTTAGTTTCACTCCTGCCACCCACTCTTTGGAGGAGGGACCAGCAAATATTTTCGGCCTCATGCTCACGAATACAAAATAAAAAACATTACTGAGGCAAAACCGCTGGCTATCACCAGAACAAATCACAATCTCCATTTGCAGCACACCAAAATAGTCTACCCTCATCACCTTTTCTACGAATAATTTGGCTTCATTCCTTTTATTCCTGAAAGCCACTTCTAGGAAAGATTACATAATTTCATCTAAATATTTGAGGCGGTCCACTATGTGGCCTTGTCACCGCTACTGGTCATTACCAGCACATTAGTAGATAATGATGGTCAGCCAATGCTGATTTTCAAATCTATCGTTTACCAGTTACATCTGGGTTTGGGGAAATCACATATAATTCAATTTCTCCACTTTCTTTTGTATTATAAAAAACATTTGACAGTAAACAGCTGGAGGTAATGACCACTTCTGATTCTGAATTTATAATAGGTAACAAGGGCCTAATTATCCCACAATAAAGTGCAAACAAACACTGGACTACTACCAGCAATATGTTTCCCCCAGAGGTTAACCCGGTGGATTGATTGTGTTAACCAGGTAATTTGGATGCATGCTCGCCTATCAAATATGAAAATGCAGTTAGGACGATCAATCACACGCAGAAAGCACTTTTGAGGAAGCTAAAACTGTTAGGTTCCACCTCAAAGCCCGTACCACTGCGGGAACGTAGTATGGCCCAATCTGCTACCCCTACCCACTTGCTGCCCACTGGAAACCTCGCACTGAGCAAGCAGGTGAGCACCGGGAGAGGGTCGGAAAGATAAACAAGGAAAGAAACAAGGGGGATCGCTTCTGACAGAGATGACAACCTCCACGTCACTGCACCTAAGAAATAAGGCACAACATTACTACACAGTGACAACCAGACGTAATACCCATCCCACCTTCAGCAATGACCATGCCATTCCCATTAGAAAAACGATGACTCCCTTACCAGGCTTTGGTGCAAAGGTGGTCCTGTGAAGGCGTCTTGGCGAAGTTGTTGTACTATCAAGGGTCCGCTCCAGCGTATTAATCCAATACACGGTAAACAAATCCCAAACCCGTCTCTAGTAACAGTAAGGGGGAAAAAGTCAGATACTGACATAAAAAAACCTTACTCAGTGTTTCCGGATTAAAAGGAAGGGGGCAGATGGGGAAACGACAAGCACCAGGACCGCTGTCTCAGCTTCTGTGGTGAAAACGCTGAATGCGCCCAAACCGGCACAACGATGTCGATAGGCTCCACAATACTGCGGAAGTAAGGACGTGAATCACGGAGTGAACGCACAGCCGAGCGCCTCTATGGCAATATCCACCACGTCTCAACTGCAACGAGGAACAAATTAGGGATACCGGAGCCCCAGTATCCCTACAAAGTCTTGAAGTCCGTAAAGCGGAGAAAACCCCGTCACAAACCTAAACGAGAATCAGGGAAGGAATATCACAACACGAACACGGGACAAAAAGGCAAGAGCAGGGAAGGGGCAGGGGAGGAAAATAACTGCACTCACGAGCCCGTGAGCACACAAATCAGGATCCAATCAAACGACCAGGAACCCAGGACCTGGAACCAAACATGGAAAGATACCAAGCACCAATGCAGGGGCGTAACCAATTTAAATACCCTCGCCTGGTAAGTCATGTAATGGCTAATAGACATGGTCATAGAAAAGGGACAGGGGCCTGATCCTAACAAAACCAAGGCATCTTCAAGAACACCCTCAAAACGGTTGAGGTCCTGCCTTCCCTGAAGAAGCCCACCATAAACTCAGATGACTATGCTAACTAGTGCTTAATAAACACCCATCAGTCATGGGGAAGGCCATGCAAAAGGCTACTGATTACCAGTTCAAGGAGAAACTCAAAAGTAACTCCCTTGTGCAAATCTACCAATCTGGTTTCAGGCCACAAGGCAGGACACAGATAGCCACCATCCAACTGGTCCATGATGCCTTCTTGCCATCTGACAATGATGACCCTTGTCTCCTTGTCCTCATCAGCTTTTCTCTGAAGTCTTTTGCATCAATCACAATGCCATACTCAACAACCTTTGATCCTGAATGTACTTTCATGGGATCACCCTGCAATGCTTCAGCTCCTTGCAGATGAACAAGAATACTGTTGGTCCAGGAAGGCTCCTCCAGACTTGAAACCATTTCAATCCTTGTGGTGTCCACAAAAGGTACCCTTCTTCGCCTTATTCTTTAAGTGCTGCATAGAATCCTCAAGAATGCTACTGGCCAATGGGGGATCGATTCCCATCAAGTCTCAGTTTAAATCACAGTTTTTTATTTTTTTTTATTTTGGTATTTGCTCAAGAGTGAAAGAAAAGGTAGAAAAGTAAAGGGGAGAAAGAAGGAGATGAACCATATAACAGGCGACATAACGCCACATTTCCCGCACAGGGGATGCCAGGAACCCCGCCATAGCGCCCCCCATACAAATAAGATATGTTGCCTCACATATCAATGTTCGTGGTCACTAAATCAACGAGCGCGGCAAGTCCATAACGATTGTTCATCGGGCTCGAGGAGGCGTCCCAAGGCAAGCTGGTGTCAAGTAGGAGCGCCGCTTGGACACTCCCACATGGAGGCATGTCGCAACAAGAGTAACTGCAACCCCCCAACGTCCCCCCAGTCCCCCCCCCCCACCCACCCCCTTCCCCTGGAGGTGGCGACCAACATCCATACATCACAACCACCCACACTGAACGGTTAAACTTGAAATAGGTGTAGTGCACGAAGTGCCGGGGGACAAACTGCAGAAGGGAGACCCCGAGAGAGGAACCTCACCAAGGGACCCCAGGTAAATATGAAGTTCTTGAAGTTCCCCATAAATATATCAGACAATCTCTCCATACTCAAAAGACGCCACAGCCGCGCATGCCACAATGAAATAGCCGGAGCAGATGGGCTCTTCCAGGCGGTCGCTAGCGTCAATTTGGCCGCCCCCAAACACAGCCATACCATGCGTTTATCAGCCCTCGTTTGATGTTCCAGTAAGGGATCTCTTAGCCCCAGCAGGACATAATCCATGGAATTCGGAATTGGATAGCCTAATATGTCTTTAATATGGGACAGGATCTCGGACCAGAAGGGACGAATGCTGGGGCAATCCCACCAAATGTGGCGAAAGTCCCCTAAGCCACCACAGCCCCGCCAACACCTATCTGAAGTAGTCGGAAAGATCCGATGCAGCCTAGCTGGATATAGATACCAGTCAAACATTAGTTTAAAATGAGCCTCGCGGAGGTTCGTGGAGTGGTTATGCTTCGTCACATCCCGCCAGAGATTCCTCCACTCGGTGTCAGAAATATCCCTACCCAGGGTAGCCTCCCAGTGGTCCATGTAGCGAGGACGGGGGGAATCTGCAGTATCAAGTAACATCCTATATAAGAAGGAAATCGTCCCCTTCATCTCAGACGTGCGGAGGATGAAAGCTTCAAATTTCGTCAGTGGTCTTACAGCGGCGTCCCCAACTGTAGTCGAAGTTGCCCAGTGCAAAAGTTGAAGATGACGAAAGCGTTCCATGTGCGGCACCCCGTAATCTCGCATACAGTTATGAAAAGTGAGTGGCGCTGTCCCGTGAAACAGGTGAGTAAGAGCTCGGCAGCCGCCCTCCCTCCAAACCTCAAACGGTCCGCCCGACAATGCCGGGGGGAAGGCCGGATTAAAATGAATAGGAGTAAAGGGAGAAGGGAAGGTGGTCCACCGGTCGTCTCCGCTAAGTGTATCCCAGACCTTCAACACCGTGCTGGTAGGTGTGCTAATGTACGCATTCCTGGGGAGGTCAGTCTTGGGTTTCCATGCCAGGTCCCAGATGGATCTGCCAGCCACACACCGGTCCATATGGAGCCAATGCTTTTCCGAGAGCCGCTGCGACCATTCAACAAGGACCCTCAACTGCGCCGCCTTATAATACAGGACCATATCCGGGAACCCCACCCCCCCCTCTCCGAACATGGACGACGGAGCACAGCATAGGAGAGTCGCGCCCTGCCACCCTGCCACACATATTTCAGCATTATAGATTTTAGTCGACGAAAATAGTCTGACTCCACCGGAATAGGTAAAGCCTGGAAGAGGTAAAGAAGTTTAGGAAGGAGGACCATCTTGAGGGCATGAACCCTACCCAGCCATGAAATGAACTTGGGCTTCCACCTCTCGAGTTCAGTGCGAAGCACATTCAACATGGGTGTAAAATTGGCCGAAAATAAGGCACCTATAGTAGACGTCAAATGCACTCCTAGATACATCAGCGAGGAAGTCGACCAGGACAAGGGTGTAAGTGCCCGCAAACGTTGCACCCCTGCGGGTGAGAGAGTCAAGTTCAATATATATGATTTGGTAAGATTAACTTTAAAGCCTGCGACCTTCTCAAAGACAGAAAGCACAGTATGAACATGGGGCAATGACAGTTCCGGATCTTTAAGGGAGAGCAGCACGTCGTCAGCAAACAGCGAGATCTTATGCTGTTCCCCGGCGAAGGGGATGCCCAAGATGCCTTCGTATTCCCGGATCACGAGCGCCAAGGGCTCAATACTTAAAGCGAAGAGGAGTGGTGAGAGAGGACATCCCTGACGCGTACCCCGTGAGTGACGGAAACTGCCAGACCTGTGGCCATTCACCAACACCCTCGACATAGGGTTGCTAAAATTGGCCTCAAGCATCTGAAGGAAGCGAGGGTCAAACCCAAAGGCCGCGAGAGTATGACGCAGGAAGCCCCAGTCGACGCGATCAAAGGCTTTCTCCGCGTCAAGACCTATTAAGACCGCCGGAATACGGAATCTAGTAGCCTTTTCGATCAGGTGGACCACGCGCCGCAAGTTGTCGTGGGTTTGTCGCCCCTTGATGAAGCCGGACTGGTCCGGCTGCACCAAAGCCGGCATCAAGTCCCGCAACCTCCCCGCAAGAATAGAAGAGTACAGTTTAGCGTCTAGGTTGAGGAGCGCTATCGGCCGGTAGGAGGCGCACTCAGCACGGTCCTTCCCGGGTTTGGGGAGAACCGTGATCAACGCTTCGGCCATCGTGTCAGAAGTCCTGCCCTCCGATGCCATGGAATTAAAGAGGGAGACCAGGAAGTCGCAGAGCTCAGACGCAAATGTCTTATAGAACAGAGCGGTGTAGCCGTCCGGGCCCGGGGCCTTGTGGAGTTTCAACACCTTAATGGCGGTCAGAACCTCCTCTCTGGTAATCGGGGAACTCAACATGTCGTTCCACTCCGCGGAGACCTGTGGCAAAGGGAGACCCCTCAGGAATGCAGATTGAGCCTCCGAGTCGGGGGCGTCACCTGCATAAAGAGTGGCGTAGAAACGGCCAAAGATGCCAGCTTTGTCCGCATCACCATGGTGTACAGAGCCTGCCCGGTCGCGGATTCCCCCAATGTAGTCCTTTTCGCGCTTATCGTGGAGCTGCCGCGCCAAGTGCCGCCCAACCTTATTCCCCTGGGAGTAGGAGATGCGGCGGAGGCGGAGGAGAGTGAATTCAGCCCTATTATTATAGTGGGCCTTCAATTTCCCTCTCACCGCCGTCAGTGGCCGGAGAGTCACCCTGGAGGGATTGGACTTGTGCGCCTGTTTTAAAAGGGCAAGCTCCACTTCCAGGGCCTCCCTCTCCGTCCTCCTAAGTTTGTTGAGGTGTGCGTTGAGAGCGAGGCAGGTGCCCCGCAAGGAAGCCTTGCACGCGTCCCAGGTCACATAAACCGAGGTATCTGAGGGCGGGTTAAGCGCCATGAAATCTCCAATTGCCTTCCGAAGTGCTTTACAAGATTCCTCATCTCGAGTGAGTGCCGCCGGAAAGTACCATTTCCGCCAGCCGTCCCCACCCATACGCCATTGCAAGCCGAGAGTCACCAAGCCATGATCAAAGAGGGAGACCGAAAAGTTATCAGAGAATTGGGCATCACCCCTAAGCGCCTGGCTAATAAAAATGTGATCAATACGGGAGTAAGACTGATGTACTGAGGAAAAGAACGTATAGTCCTTAGTCTGTGGATGTAGGAAGCGCCAGCTGTCCACGAGACCCAAAGCCCCTATTTGTCGCTGCGTCTCTACTGAAAAAACCCCTGACTCCGCCCGCCGCGCACCTGAACTGTCCATGCTCTTGTCCCAGACCATATTAAAATCTCCCAGGAGGAATAGGTGCCCTTCCACAAAATTCCCCACCCTCTCCAACAGCTCCTGCAAGAACCCGTTTTGGCCAGCATTAGGGACATACACAACTACAAAGGTACATTGTCGACCATACAGGGACCCCTTCACCATGAGCCAACGGCCCTCCTTATCGCTACTCACACCCAGAGGCTGAAAATGGAGGGATGCCTTGAACATTAGGGCCACACCTCTATGCTTAGTGGACGCAGATGCCCTGTAAATGAGGGGAAATTGTCGGTGACAAAGCCGAAGTTCGTCCCTCCTAGCAAGGTGGGTTTCCTGGAGGGCCACCACATCCAGATGATGATCCAACAGGTACTTCCAGAGCTTTTGACGCTTTTGCGTGGCTCGCGCTCAGCCGCTGGCACCCGTGGAGAGCTCGGGTGGTGGTCGCGGGCCTCCTCCACCGGCGTAACAGTCCTGAACTTCCGGCCGGCCACCAGTATACGCGAGGCCGGGGACTGCAAGGCCGCACACTCTCTCCGCCCTCTTCGCCTCCGCGAGTGACACAGCGCTCCGCCGGTGGTACCGGAAGACGGCGCACCACTCCGCTGACCTCGACCAGCTGTCCGGTGGCCGAACCGGGCTGATGACAGCAGCTATAAGCCGCTAAGAAGGATCGGCGCCGGAGAGGCACAGAAAGAGCGTCCTACTCCGACGCCATCTTGGCCACGCCCTAAATCACAGTTTTAATGAATCTAAATCCTTACAAGGGTAGCTCAAATTGGTGAAGCCACTATTTTTTGACTACTATCTAATCTCATGAACATTTGCCCAGGAGACACAAAGTACGGTCTATGGTGTGACAGCGGGCCGCACTGATGCCAGCAGGGTGGTGGTAGGGGGTTAGAGATTGTGTAAGGAGGTTTAAAAACATGTTAAATAAGCGAGCAAGCATTGATTTGCCTGTTTATTGAACATTATTTTCTGAATATTATTGCTCAGCAACTAAACAGCAGATTGTGCTGCTGTTCACTTGGGGGACGCATGTAAAGGTCAAGAGGGCCTCCGGGCCGTACTTTGAGTGTCACTGAGCTAATCGAAGTAGCTTTCTAAATTGGCTAAACATTTTAAATAATAGACTATTCCAATAATGGCAGGTATTAGGTACATTAGCAATCTCTAGCTTTACCGTTTAAATTTGAGGTTATAATTCAAAAACAGCTTTAGTTAGAGACTTCTTTGTGCCTTGATGTTGTACCTTAAAATTGTCTCCAAAATATTGGTGGTGTTCAAAATTGTTGGTTAAATACTGTGTTGTCCATATACTAGTGGAACTTTACATCATTTTTTATACTTCATTAAAAATATAGAATTATTTAATATTGTTTCATGTAATGTTGTATAAAAGATAACATTGTTTTTAAAAATGTTTTATTAGTTTCAGTGTTCCAAAATAATAATTTATTTTAAATTATTTGTAATTCTTTATAGTTTATTTTGTTTGGTAATTTATTTGAACAATTACAATCCATTTAGCATGTTTTCTTATATGTTGGGAGGTTGTTTGATTTGTAGGAGAGTAGGTTGTTTATATAACATCGAAATGATGACAGTTATTTTTGAAAAATCCTTATGAATTTTTTATTTGATATTTTTATTAATGTTTTTGTTTTTATGTTTGATATATTTAATTAGTATTATTACTATTAAAAGTTTATTTTGATGTTTTTGTTGTGTTTGTATGAAAGTAGGAATGGCACTTTTTATAAATGTTTTTAATCATCTTTAAATGTGTGTGTTTAATAATTAATTTGGGGAAAACCTTTATTTATTTTGTAAATTATGTGTTGAAATATTTCATATAATTTTTCATAGTATTTGGTTACAAATTTACAGACACATTTTTTTAAATAGTTAATATTTTTAACTTCAATGCGTGTAATGTTATATTTAAAAAACATCATTGGTATTTATTGTTCAATAATATTGTTATGTTGAGAAATTCCATTTTAGCTGTTATTAACAATAATTCATGTATATTTACTTCAATTATACTTATATTGCATTTAATATAATTTTAGTGGTATAAATATCTCAATATGATTATATTTTTACATTTAGATTTGAAGAAATACATTATTTTTTCTTATTATTTAGGATTTGGAATAATAAATGCTTTATCGGTGATGTCATCAATGATATGATTTGAGATGTCATCAGAGATGTCAGCAATGGTGTAATTTAACATGTCTTGAGTGCTTTAATATAGGAAGTCCTAAGCAGTGCATGTTGGGTGCGCAAGTTATATTTAGCTCAGTAAACTATAAATGGTGAATTTCAGTGTTTTTTTATTTTTAAACATTTGTTTATATATAATTGCAACACCTAACTATAGGACTACTTTAACTTTGTTTTTTGTCAGTGAATGTCTACTTTTTTCTAATTTAGCCTAAAATCTCACTGCCTTACCTCATTAGAAAGTCACTGTAACTTTTGTTTTTTTCTGTTTATTTCTGAGGGTTTTTTCAACATAAAGTAAGATCTTATTACGGTATGGAGCTATAACATCACTTTAACCTCTAGGTTTTTCAGTGAATGTCTAAGGGTTTTCTTTAACATAAATTAAGACCTTATTACCATACCTAACTATAATGTCACTTTAACCTTTATTTTTTTCTGAGGTCCTGCACCCAAACCACTGCGGAAGGCCAGCCCCTGCCATACCCGTGCAATGCCTAAAGCTATGCTCAGTGAGGGAGTTGGGCAAATGTGAAATTCACTGAAACAAAATGAAGGTTAACGTGATGTTATATTTACATATGATATCAAGAAGTTCTGTTGTGCGTTGCATGGGGTTGCCTGCACCCAATTCCCACATGGTTGCCAACCCAGCACAGGCACTCACATCCAAAAATGTTCAGGTTTATCTTTTTCAGCTCAGGCGTCTACCGAAGTATCGCAAGAATGGGCGTGCTTCAATTATTGAAGTTGCTCACTCTCACATTACCATGGCTCCTGCAGGAGTCTCACGGTACTTTACATGGGACGTGCTGGGTCCCTGGAGCGTATTACAGGATGGACATGTTTTTTTACTTTTGTTCCTCTTTGGGTTCCTCTTGGCAGGGCCGGACTGACTGTAGTGTGCACCGGGCATTTCCCTGGTGGGCCGCCAGGGTGGGGCCGTTTTTGGTACCGGGACCGGTTTGCAATATCTGTCCCCTGTAACAAAAACGGCAGCTGTGAGACAGGAGTGGTGCTTCCAACTAGCACCACCCCCCACCCCACTCCGGGACTAGCCAAGCTGTCTGCCAGGGCCGGTTTCGGTTCCCAATCCGGCCATGCCTCTTGAACCCGTTATGAGTGCCAGGGGGCCAGAGTGCCCCTACCCCGCCCCCTTACATACTTTTTAATAAGTTCAGGACAGAGGAAGTTTCTAAGTCCTGTAACGGTGGGCCCAACATTTTTCTTTATATTGTAGCCAGCCAGTCAGATTACTAAGTACCTCAGGAAAGCACTGGTCTTGCAGGACTGAAAAGATCGGCGGGAAAAAGCAAATCAGATCACTTTTTTTTTTATTTGTAGGATTACAAGACCAACTGTCCAGATAGCACTATAAGTTAAACGCTAACTTCTCAAACAGATTTAGCTCACAGACAGGTGAAGTTACACCAAATAATGAAAAACATGCTCTCTGAGTAATAATTCAACTTTCTACCAGTTTTGATGTAATTCCAATGAGCTATCTTTTCTGTATCGCTTTCCCATGAATTAACATAGGAAAACAATATTTTGGGACCCCCGCTTGACAGACCACCCTGAAGCTTTCCAGGAAGGAGCTGAGGAGGATGAACATTTCTTTTTTTAAGAAAACAAAATACTATCTTCCTACGGAAACTCAGACCTACTCATAACTACACATTTGTGGCTGCCATTATGGCTGCCATTATGATATATATATATATCAAACACAAACAGGTTGCCCCCAAGGGAGATATCGCACACTGAAGAGTTGCCGCACTGACACCACCGGCGGTGGCAACTTGGCTGCTCAGATCACTTGCCACAAAATACCAAACGCGTTCCGGGCGGTGAGCCCTTGATCACTGGTATTGCATTAAAACTCGAAAACTCTTCAGTGTACAATATCTCCCTTGGGGCAACCTGTTCGTGTGTGATGTTATGCGGCCAGTCCGGCCGCAGAGATGTCCCGCCACTAAACTTGAGCGGATCCGGGTGCTTGCTACTAGCACCATTGGAATTGAAGAGGCCTCATCACTGGATGTGATTGGTGTCAAGGCAGCTGCATCATGCTCACCTCCATACTTGCAACGAGGACAGTGACACCCATTGGGGTGTAAGCAGGAACTTCTGGGGTCCCTTTTCGCCCACGGACTACATCTACCATAATACCGTGTAGGGCGACGCCCACTAGGGCGGGACTTTTATTTCAATAAAGGAAGCTCCCCTATACAGCTGCTGTTTTCGAGTTTTAATGCAATACCAGTGATCAAGGGCTCACCGCCCGAAACGCGTTTGGTATTTTGTGGGAAGTGATCTGAGCAGCCAAGTTGCCATCGCCTGTGGTGTCAGTGTGGCAACTCTTCAGTGTGCGATATCTCCCTTAGGGGCAACCTGTTCGTGTTTGATGTTATGCGGCCAGCTCGGCCGCGGATGTCCCGCCGCTAAACTTGAGCGGATCCAGGTGCTTGCTACTATGAGCACCGTTGGAATTGAAGAGGCCTCATCACTGGATGTGATTGGTGTCAAGGCGGCTGCATCGTGCTCACCTCCATACTTGCAACGAGCACAGTGACACCCATTGGGGTGCAAGCAGGAACTTCTGGGGTCCCTTTTTGCCCACACACTACATCTACCATAATGTCATGTAGGGTGAGGCCCACTAGGGCGGGGCTTTTATTTCAATAAAGGAAGCTCCCCTATACAGCTGCTGTTTTTGAGTTTTAATGCGATACCAGTGATCAAGAGCTCACCACCTGAAACGCGTTTGGTATTTTGTGGGAAGTGATCTGAGCAGCCAAGTTGCCATCGCCGGTGGTGTCAGTGCGGCAACTCTTCAGTGTGCGATATCTCCCTTGGGGGCAACCTGTTCATGTTTGATTGATATATATATATATATATATATATATCTTGCTCAGAGCTTAACAAAGGAAAGAATGGGCCATACTCGCAGGGTCGTATACTCGATGGTTTATTTGTGCATCAAAGAAAACAAACACAGGACGTGTTTCGGCTTTCGCGCCTTCTTCCAACTGTGGATGAAGTGCATACAAAAATAAACGTCATTTTATCAAGCTTTCTCGCAATGTTTCCAGCGCAAAATTAATTAACATAGAAAACGGACTTCACCGTGAACAGTAAATCAAATATAGGCGCCATCTCTAAACATGTTCATTCTGCAAACTTATCAAGCTCTTCTTTGGTATTGCATAATCATTTATAGATATACATGAAAATCAAAATTTGTCAAGTAACTCATTCTACTCTTTGACAAAAAAATCCCAATCTCGATCATATTCCATGTCACAAAATTGAGCCCTGTATGGACTAACCACAATTCATTAATGTGATTCTCATTCAATAACACAATTCCCTCTGGGATCTTTAAAAAATAATAATTGTGCCCTGAATGGGCATTACCAGCAAACGCTACCTTCGAAAAAATAATAATTAATCAATTTCAATGAACCTATTATTCTTTTTTCAGGTGCCTCTCAACATGGTTGATTATATGAAAACATTTTTATAGACCAGCAGACATGTTCATATGCAGTGCAGACATTCAATGTTCAGTTAAAAAATGTGCTTCTAACCAGATATCGCTTAGCAAAACATCTCCAATCATCATACTTTATCATGAACCTTTTCAGCCTAAGTGAATTGATAACTCCTCTTCAGTGTTTAAACCATTTGGAATGACAGTATGCATGTCTATAATAAATCTAGACTCAAGTCTACGTAATCTAAATTCGCGGTTTCCGCCCGATCACTGGCAGGAATGTGATATATGCAGTAAAACTTCAAAAGATTCCTATTGCTGTTGTGATACTTGGCAAAGTGCCTCGCCACAGGGTATAAAAATGCTAATTTTCATTTGCTCTGGCATGTTGCAGGATTCTCCGTTTCGTGGGGTGTATGGTACTACTGATATAATGTTTAGCACATGGGCATACCAAGCAGTACACTCAAAATGGGGTATTGCAAGTCAGAAATGTATTTATCAGTTTAACTCCCTTCATGCCTAGTATTTTATATGAGAGAACTCTGGAAATATTTTTGCAAGCCTTGCATTTAGATCATGGAAAAAACCCTGTGACTTTACGGATTCTCGGAACAAATGGAATTGGTTCATAATGGCTCCTAACCAATACATCTTTCAGTGATCTACTGCATCTGAATGTTATCTGTGGGTAATCGTGGAGTGTCCTATCTATTACCAGATCAGTCTTCAAGACATGCCAGTTACGACATAAGATTTTCCTCAGAATATCTGCCTCATTAGAAAAAGTAGTATTGAACCGACATGTGTCATCCTCACGGTTATTAGACCTCTCCCTATCCCTTAGAAGGCAATGTCTTGGGATTTTCTCAACCTTAGCCAAAGTCTTAAGCAATAGGTCCTGGCAGTAGCCACGTGCTTTAAATCTATCGATTGCTTCTTGTGCAGCTGCATGAAAATCGTCTATGTTAGTGCAGTTTCTTTTCATGCGTAAAAGCTCCCCATGAGGGATACTGTCCTTAAGGGTTTTTTGGTGGCTACTGGAGGCTTCTAAGATGGAATTACCTACCGTTTCTTTCCAAATTAAGGAGGTACAGATCTTACCCTCTCGTACATAAACTTTAAGATCTAGAAAGGAAACTTCTGTTTTACTCAAATGCCCGCTAAAGTGTAGGTTTAGGGAATTATTATTCAGTTTACTGATGTACTCTTCTGCATCACTTTGTTGACCTTTCCATAAAATGAACAAATCATTGATATATCTATACCATGATATGATACTACTGACCCATTTTCTGTACTTATCCGCCCAGGCCACCTGCTTCTCCCACCAGCACATGAATAAATTTGCATAGCTGGGGGCGAAGCAAGTGCCCATGGCGGTACCCCGTACCTGGCGATAATGTTGTTTTTCAAAAAGGAAAATATTATTTGTCAAACAGAAACTGGTAAATTCAATTAACATTTCATTGTGTTCAGTTAGCTGTAATGATCTCCCTTTCAAAAAGTAACGTACGGCTTGTAGGCCCTTAGTATGTTCAATAGCAGTGTAAAGACTAGTCACATCTAACACTATCATCCCCATATCTTGTTCCCATGGGGTGTCCATGATGCTTCTGATGAAATGGGTAGTGTCACGTATTTAGGAGGGCAACATCCTTCCAAATTCTGCTAAAAAATTATCAACAAATTGGGACATGGACTCGGTTAGATAGCCTATGGAGGAAACTATTGGACGCCCCGGTGGTCTATTGGCATCCTTATGGATTTTCGGCAAGCGGTAACAATTCGCTGTTACTGGATGTGGACATGTGAGGAATTTGAACTCATTGTCGTTGATCATATGTTTATCAGCCCATTTCTGGATGAGTTCATGATATTTATGAATGCTTGTGATATATTCCTCCTTTGTTATCTTCAAGTAACACTCTGTATCCAATAGCTGTCGAAGTGCCTCCTGGGTGTAAAATTCACGAGACATTAGGACGTTTCCTCCCAGGTCCGAGAGTTTACATATCAAATCCGAGTCACTCTGTATTTGTTGCATTGCCTGTCGTTGTCCTTTAGTTAGATTCATCTTTAGGTTAGGTGATGGTGCCAAACTCATTTCTAACAGGTCTCTCTTAACTGATTCCTCGAATGTATCCATTGTATCGAAAGGAGTCATCGCATTGTAAGTTGATTTTGGCTTAAATTTTGTTTGCACAGATTTCTGTTCTATTCCAAAGCTCCTTGCTTGTGATATGCTTGAAGATATATCTTGTGAGCTAGAGGGTTCCTGGCTCGAGAGCATCTGTAAAGTTCGTAGATCTTCTCCCATCAGGGAGTCTGTCTCCATTGTCTGTTGATATTACTGGGAAAGTGCAGATATTTGTACAGAGGCTTGTTGTTGGGAGCCTCTCATTTTGAAAATTTTCCGTAACTTTAGTTTCGGGGTGAAGAGGTAAAGGTCTGTCCGGGTTTGTGTGTATTCCAATCTCTTGGCAGGGCAGAAAGTCAGTCCTTTTTTCAATACTGATTATTCATCTTTGCTCAATTTCTTTCTTGTCAGATTGACAATGGTCAAGTCATGGACTGGCTCTACCTTTTTAGCCCTCTCTTGCTGTGTTTTTGGCCCGCTTTTCCTTGATGTTGGCTTGTTGCGGCCACCCCTTCGCGTCTTTCTGCGGTGTCCTGACGGCTTTGTTCCGGGGGTTTTCCTCTCCCTCCCGCTGCCGAGAGTTCCGCATCAGCTGGAACTCCTCGTAAAAATGGCCTCTCGCAGCCAGGCCATGCACAGCAGCACCTGTGAGTTCTTCGCTCAAAGGTTCCGCATCGGTGCTCACAGCGGATTTAGACGTGTCTCTCACTTCCACACTCTGGGGGGCTGCGCTTCTCAGCACTCGTTGCGGAGCATCGAACTTCCGAGCAAAAGTCAGTATCCTCCCCTGCTCATAATCTCTAGCATCGCGATTAAACTTGGTGTGTTTATGTAACTTTATCTTTTCCTGGTAGGCAACGAGGCATGTTTTCATTTTCTTTCGTATACATATATATCCATATATACAGACACACATTCACACCCCAACGAGAACCAGCAGAGCACTGGAAAATCACATACTCACAGGCTTCTTGAAAAAGGTGTTCTTATGAGTACGGATACCCCAACACAGGCCCATTATTTACATTGTGTTTTAAATTTACCATGCAGTAATCAAGAGGAGCTACCTACCTTGGTAGTGTATATGTTGTATGTGTTTGTTTGGGGAAAACCCAATTGGTTTTTATGAAAGCCCTCACCCACCATCCTAGTTGGTGGTATGCTTCATCATCGGGCCCCAACCGAGGCACTCAGTGTGCCTCAGGTGTGCTACGAATTTACCATGCACAGCAGATGGAAAGAGGCACAGATCCTATGTCTATTTTTGAATTAGCCTGAATTCATATATTCATAATCTCCCGTTCTATCCTACCCTCAAGCTCATAACTCCTACAGGTATAGACTTCTGGTTTTCCCCTGTTTGGTTACCCCTTCTCCTCCTATTTAAATTATAAAGGACTTCGACTTTCCAACACTACTTACCCGTACGCAAATGGGTAGGGTTTGGAAAATTTGAAGCTTCATTTTTTGTTCCATTTTGTTTTTCACGGAAATACCTATTGATGAAAAGTACTTGCTTCCCTCACACATCTTGTCAAAATGGGAAATGTTTGTGTCACTGGGACTCTCTCTTATCTCACAGTGAATGATTGCACTGACCTTCAGTCTCCCTAAGTCAACCGTAGGGTTTATTGCTCAAAGTAAACCTTGGAGATTTGACAGGACCTGTAAATTCATACGGAATATTCATCCTAGGCCTTGCTCTAGGTATGGTGGTGAGGAACTTGAATGGGAGTTGATGTTGTGAATTACATATATCATGGGCTATATATTGGTATTGAAGAGTTTGGGCAACGGGAAGTACATGCTTCAGGATAACCAGAATCATCATATCTGTAGTAATGCTAGGTCTGAAACCTCAGGCCTTGGTCCTGAACATTGTAGGGTGCTGACATATGAAGAAGGATGAGGCTTCAGGCTGTAATGAGCCGGGTAATGTGAGGATGATGTTAGGACGACCTCGCTAACATCGGCTAAACCGTATTCAGGACTATGAGCGAGTTTGGTTGTAAGTCAAAAACATGAGTGCCTAAAAGCGATTTAGGTGGAGTGTGCACTGCAGAGCACATGTAGTCAGGCATTGTGAAGTTCCCAATACTGAAGGTGTGAAATCAGTATCACTGACTACAACCCCCCCACACCGCACCCGCTCCCCGGTATACCTGGCATAGATGGGACAGTTTCAAAGAGGTTGTGTATTTCCCACCAATATTTAATATATTGCTTTATACTAAAATGGCCAAGATTCTCAGAAACTTATTTTCCCATATGCACCCTTTGAGATAAGAAAAAGTCCCATTTCATTCATACTCCGATTCACAAAGTGGGTTTGTGCATGGACAAAATGTGGTGCAATTTTAGAAGAAAACCTACATCTGCCCCCAGTCACAAGTGACCACAGGACGAGCCGTGACGTGTGGAACGTGCATCTATCTATGCACTTAAAAAAAAACTGAACTAAGGAGTGCAGGAAGAACCTATGAATCAGGTCCAGGGTGTTTTTTTTTTCTTCTCAAACCGGTGGACGGGGAAAGACTCCCAGATTAGAAACAGTGAGCAACAAAACAGTATCACAGGAAAATACCAAGTCAAAACCAGCAAAGGTGTAGTTCCGATTAGGCAAATTAATTTTGATTTTCAGCACCAGAAAGAATGCATGACAGTACTTTGCATCATTTGAAGGCAACTTTACGCAAGTATGAAATTGAATTGCATTCACTATTTTTATACTGGTTTGTTACATTTAAACTGTAGAGATTGCAGGAGAATTCCCTAAGAGCCTTAATGTTAAAAATATTTTAATGGCAGTGGATAATTAGCCCTGTATCCTTTTGCTGTGTTTGAGCTCCTGCCAGCCACGCCCTCATGTCTAAACTCATTCCAGTCACGTCCACACGTTTGCCTTCATGTCCTGCCCCGACGTAAGCAGTCTAGTCATGTCAAGATGTCTGCATTCGAGTCACACCCAGAAGCCTACACTCATTCCAGCAATACCCAGATGTCTGTATTCAAGTCACGCCTAGATGTCTGCACTCGTTCCAGCCATACCCAGATGTCTGCATTCAAGTCACACCCAGATGTCTCCACTTATTCCAGCCATACCCAGATGTTGGCATTCAAGTCACACCCAGATGTCTGCACTCAACATACCCACATGTCTGCCTTCAAGTCACGCACAGATGTCTCCACTTATTCCAGCCATACCCACATGTCTGCCTTCAAGTCACGCACAGATGTCTGCACTCATTCCAGCCATACCTGGATGTCTACATTCAAGTCATGCTTCTAAACTCAAATCAGCCATGCCCAGATGTCTGTATTCAAGTCATGCCCAAATGTCAGCACTTATTCCAGCCATGCCCAGATGTCTGCACTCATTCCAGCCATACCTGGATGTTTGCATTCAAGTCACGCCTAGATGTCTGCACTCGTTCCAGTCATACCCAGATGTCTGCATTCAAGTCACGCCCAGATGCCGGCATTTATTCCAGCCATACCCAGATGTCTGCATTCAGGTCACGCCCAGATGTCTGCACTCATTCCAGCCATACCTGGATGTTTGCATTCAAGTCACGCCTAGATGTCTGCACTCGTTCCAGTCATACCCAGATGTCTGCATTCAAGTCACGCCCAGATGCCGGCATTTATTCCAGCCATACCCAGATGTCTGCATTCAGATCACGCCCAGATGTCTGCACTCATTCCAGCCATACCTGGATGTTTGCATTCAAGTCACGCCTAGATGTCTGCACTCGTTCCAGTCATACCCAGATGTCTGCATTCAAGTCACACCCAGATGCCGGCACTTATTCCAGCTATGCCCAGATGTATGCATTTAAGTCACGGCCAGATGTCTGCACTCGCCCCAGTTGCACCCAGTCTCATTCAAGTCGGTCTCTCCGACACATGTACCTTTATTCAAGTCACGTTCACTTATCTTGGTGTTTATTTCACTTACACCTCAGAGTTGCGCCCAAATGCCTGTTTGTGACCCGTTTGCTATTGCATGTGGCCAGACTCTTAAGATCAGTACGTGCTGGGGCAGCGTTTGTAGTTTCAGTTTTGACAATACACCTTTTTGCAGAATGTTCTTTAAACGTATCCCTTGTCTTAACACTCATTTTAGCGCGAAGGCTTGATTATTTAAAATAGAAGGTGCAGAGATAAACTACAGTAATGTTTCTTTTTCAAGGGAGATGTTCGATAGCTGCGGCTCCAGGCAGTACATCTGCAAAGCTGCGACTGCAGAGGGCTGTCACCAGTAACAGATTGCACTGCAGGGAGCTGATCTGCCTGCGCCCAGCTGGAGGCTGTGATAAGAAGCCTCCGCGTGCACGGGACAGGCTGTGCAACACCGATGACTTTGGGGCACACCAGTAGGTGAGGGGGGGGGGGGGAAGCAAAGACACTGACACCAGAAGTGTGTGAAAAAGGCCGCTTTTATTGGAATCAGGTGCACGTATAACACATCCCCCTTGGCCTGTGCCGCACAAAACTACTGCTCACTAATTAACAACTGCCTAACAGCCCCCCCCACCCCCACCCCTAAATGTAAGCCCGAACATTGCAACAGTAATACAACAACATACGCTCATCAACCTGCCCCTCTACTAGATGCCCCTAATGACCTCCATGACCCCAAACCCCCGCTACCATGCAGTCCCAGGCCTCCAGCCAACCACCCTATTTTCTTTAGGACAGCGCCCCACAACGCACCTGTTCCAGCGACAAAAAACACAACCTCAAACCTAAATAGTGCACCATCAACCAAAAAAGCCCCTCGGGACCAAATCCTAGACCACCCCCCCCCCCCCCACCCCGCAAAGGGAAACACCCTTGGGCCTAACAATGCCGAAAAAACCCTGCAAAAAAGGGAGGGAGGGACAAAATCTAACTGCGACCTGGCTGCTGTGTCACCGCACCACAAACGTGCGCGGTGACACAAAATGGCCGGCTATATAGCCCCACATCCAGAAGCAGCCCAAAAGGAGCCCAAACCGCCCAACCAGCCCAAAAACGCCGCTACGGCGATCCCCGTGTGCCAAAACTTCCCCCCTCCCCCCCCCCCCTCCCCTGGTGCCCCAAACTTACCCGGGGGGGCGAGCCTCCCGTTGGTCGGCCACCCCCCCAAATCCCCATTGGGGCACACCAGTAGGTGAGGGGGGGGGGGGGAAGCAAAGACACTGACACCAGAAGTGTGTGAAAAAGGCCGCTTTTATTGGAATCAGGTGCACGTATAACACATCCCCCTTGGCCTGTGCCGCACAAAACTACTGCTCACTAATTAACAACTGCCTAACAGCCCCCCCCACCCCCACCCCTAAATGTAAGCCCGAACATTGCAACAGTAATACAACAACATACGCTCATCAACCTGCCCCTCTACTAGATGCCCCTAATGACCTCCATGACCCCAAACCCCCGCTACCATGCAGTCCCAGGCCTCCAGCCAACCACCCTATTTTCTTTAGGACAGCGCCACTCGAAAGTCGCTTACGACTTTCGACCCCCCCCTAGGACTCCTGTCTCCTGGGATACCTGACCACCCCCAGGGCCCCATCTAAAGCCTCCTTTAACTGCACTATATACAGCTCCATGCCGTACCTGGACAGGTGGACCCCATCCTCCAAGAAGAAATAGTGTGCACCATAGCGCAACTCCGGGTGCTCCATCCTCCCCACCCCTTCCCTGGCGCAGAAAGCGCGCATCTCACGATTGATCTTCCTACGAGCCCTGTCTATGGCCCCTGGGCGCTCAGCTCCCCTCCACACCCGCCTGGGAATAAACTCCGACCATATGACATGGCAGCCCGCCCATTGCCTCCTGATTTCCTGCAGGTCCTGTCTCATTTGCTTGAGCAGCGCCAAACCCTTGCACTGCACCAAGTCGTTCTCGCCCAGGTGAATTACCACCACATCCGGGCACACCCCCCCTTTCACCAATGTGTTTAACAACGGCAATAACTCATGCCAACGCCTACCCCCTTTCCCCCTCCAATGACATCTATACAACCCCGGATCCAATCCCAAATTGAGAGCCTGATGCCTGTCCCACTCCGCTCGTTCAGCCCGCTTGACAAACGAATGTCCCACAATATACAAATTCAGGACAGCCACATCCGGCCCCGCCACAGCACCTGCAAAGACACATATATGAGAATCGGGAATCAATGCGACAAAGCACCATCCGCCTCCCTCAACCTCACATACGTCCTGTAAGCATCCGATTTCCACCGACCCAGCCTCTGAATCTCTTCCTTACCCCAACCCCGCCGTGCCGCCTCCGTCGCCGCCCCAATCCGAAAAGAATGCGTCCCGAACGCCAGGGGATCCTCCCCCAAGACCCGCAGTGCCCGCCGCAAGACCCACAACGCTTGAGACGCCGTCACCCCTCCCCCCCCACCCCGCCCAAAAACCTCCCCCTCCGACACGCCACTTTCAGCCATCAACCTCCTTCCCCAAACCGCCGGGCACACCCCCTCCTTGTCGCCCGGCCCCAGCACCACCCAAGTACCAACCCCCCGCTGGTCCGTCTTCGAGCGTCTCAAACACACTGCCACTTCCCGGGCCCGCACCTCCACCTCTCCCCACAACACCCCCCGCCGCCCCCTCGCGCCCAGCAGCTCCGACACTCGAAACGCCCCAAAGAAAAGCCATGACATCAACGTAGAGAAACGCACCGTCTCGCCCACATCCCTGCACACCTCTGGTAGCGCGCCAATCACTCCTGCCAGCAAAACCGCCGTAATGGGACGGCGCAGCCGCACCGTCGCCCCACTCTCCCTCGCCCACCCCTCCAGCAGCCTGGTTCCCAACTCCCCCGCCGACGGAGGGTAACCCCACCACATCTTCCCCATGAAGGCCACCGCCGACAACTTTCCCGCAATTGACACCCGCGACAAGCCCCTGTCCATAAGCGCCAGCATGAATCTTACCACCTGTTCCTCGCGCTGCCACCTGTCCCCACACCGCACCGCACCTGACTGCAGGAATTCCTCCCACGCTAGCTCGTAAGCCTTCCACGTCGACACAGCCACTGACGTCTTCACCAACTGAAAGACCCGGCCTCGCCTACCGACCACAGTTCTTCCGGCACCGGCGTCCTGACTTCCTCCGCCGCCGTGGCTAGCCCATGGAACCTCTCCCACTGTGAACGAGACAAGGCATCAGCAATGTCATTGTCCACACCGGGAACGTGGCGCGCCTGAAACAGTATGTAATTTTCCAAGCACCGCAAGACAAACACCCGCATCAGTTTCAGTACCTGCGGATCCCGAGCCGACTGCCTGTTCACCACCTGCACGACGGCCATGTTGTCCACCCGAAAAAGCACCCTCTTGTGTGCCAACGCCTCCGCCCACACCGTGACTGCCACCACCAAGGGGAACAACTCCAGGAACGCAATGCTCCTCCCGCCCGCCTGCCAGTGGTCCGGCCACTGCTCCGCACACCATTTTCCCTCCCAGTACAGGCCGAAACCACCGACGCCCGCCGCATCCGAGTACATGGTGACCTCCCACTCCCAGTCCTCCGCCGGCGCCATCGGCACCCCATTGAAACGCACCAAGAAAGCCCGCCACATGCGCAGGTCCTCCTTCATCCCTGCCGAGAGGCGCACATGGTGATGTGGCAATGGCAAACCCGACAGCGCCAGCCCCAGACGCCGGCAAAACGTCCGTCCGGCCCGCACCACGCGGCACGCAAAATTCAAATGTCCCAACAACACCTGTACGTCCCGCACCGTCACCTTCCTCCTCGCCAACATGTCATCCACCAGACCCAACATCGCCACCCGTTTGTCTTCTGGCAGGCGTGCTTCCATGGCGACCGAGTCGAGCTCGATACCGAGAAAGGACAACACCGTACTGGGACCGCACGTCTTCTCTGGCGCCAGGGGAACCCCAAATTCCCCCATCAACCCGGCCAAACCATCCAGCAGCCGCTGACAGTCCGCCGCACCGGGCCGCCCCACCAGGAAGAAATCATCCAGATAGTGCGTCACTGACTCCGAGCCTGTGCGCCTGGAAAAAACCCACTGAATGAAGGAGCTGAAACGCTCAAATAGTGCGCATGAAATGGAACACCCCATCGGCAGCGCCTTATCCACAAAGATGTGACCTTGAAACTGGATCCCCAGCAACTGGTAATCCGCCGGGTGCACCGGAAGGAGTCGGAAAGCCGACTTGATGTCGCATTTTGCCAACAGCGCACCCTGCCCCGCCGCCGCAACCAGACGTCGCGCCACGTCCACCGACGAATACGTCACAGACGCCAAATCCGCCGAAATGTATGCATTGACCGACTCCCCCTCCGGCCAGGACAAGTGCTGTATCAGTCGGAACTGCCCTTCCTCCTTCTTAGGCACCACCCCGATGGGGGAAATGATCAAACCTGGCAGCGGCGGTGCCGTGAAGGGGCCCGCCATCCGCCCTTCCCTGACCTCCTTGAACAGTTTCTCTCTCACTATGCCCCTGTGCGCGTTCACTGATTTCAGATTTTCCGCCCAGCGAGCAATCCGGGGACCTTCGTACCCCAACCGAAAACCCTCCCGAAAACCCCGGCGCAGCACAGCAGCATCCTCCGCCCGCGGATACGCCGCCAACCAGGGCTCCATCCGCTCGATCCTAACCGGCGTACGAGCCTTTTCCCAGAGCCCCTGCTCCCCCCCCTCTACCCCCACCCCTCCCCCCGCCTGAACCTCCCCTGGCAAATCCACCACCCTGCGGAGGCAGCTGGCCTGGGGGGCCCCCGGTGCCCCAACACCGCAGCGCCGGATGGTTCCGTCCGCACGAAGAGCACTCATGCCGGAAACGGCCCGCCGCCCGCCCGCAGACACCCCTATTGAAATCCCAACAGGCCCCGACCGCAGCCTGGCTGCCAGAGGCGCCCTGACCCACCCCCCCACGGGTGGGGCGCGCCGCAAAGGGGGGGGACGCCAGCGGCAAACCGCTGGCCGTGTAGATGGTGCGGCCAAACTTGGCCCCTCCCATCGTCTGCTGGTACAAATCCGAATCCAGTTCCCCCCACTGGGCCTCGGGGTCCCCCGCCATGCGTGCCCGAAACTCCTCGTCGTAGTGCGACCAAGCATACCCGCCGTATGTCACCTGCGCCCTCCGGACCACGTCCATGTATTTAAAGAGCGCGACGCACCTGTCCGGGAATTTCTCGCAATACACGCTCGCGTAAATGAGGAACGCCGCAGACCAATTGTCCAGCGTCAGGGGCACCTTTGGGCGCCTAGCCAACTCCTGCTCCTCCTCTTTTGACCCTTCCTTCGATGTCAACTCCCTATGCAGCAACTTCAAAATATCGATGTACTCCCCCTTCCAAATCCTCTCCTTCGTAGCCGCGGAAAGATGTGCCCCCAGCGGCTTGGTCAACCCCATGTACGGCAGCTTCCGCACCGGAATCACACAACTCTCCTTACTTCCCCCCGCCGCCTCCTTTCCGCCCGACGCCTTGTCGCCCGCCGCCTCAACCCCGCTTCCTTCGCCCGGCGCCGCCCCGCCTGACCCCGCGCCTTCTGTACCGACTCCCGCGTCCTGTACATACCGTCCCCGCACCAACCGCCACCCATCCTCCCCATCGCCCCCAGACCCCACGGACACCACACAACGCCTCTTAGCGCTCCCCGCGCCGTCACCTGTCTTACCTGGCGTCAAGGTCGGCGCCCTTGCTGGATCCCGCCGCCTAACCAGTGGAGCCGAGGGGGCCGTCACTCTGGGCGCTTCCTGCCGTGCCGGCACCTGAAATACACTTCCAACACCATTACCAGCCCCCCCATCCTCCCGAATCTCACCCTCCTCCTCAGACTCACCATCCGCCGGTACCACACCACCTTGGCCCCCCAGCTGGTGTTCCGCCCGGCTCAAACCCGCTCGCTCACGACACACCCGCATTAACTCCATCAAGTCCACACTCCCCCTCCTATTCACCACACTCGCAGGCAACTCAGAAATAGTCGTGTCCATCCTTACTCCCCCAACCCCGGCGGCCGTAGAGACCCATCGGGGAGGGGCCGGCGGAGACGCGTCTCGCCTCCATTCGCCCAGTCCGTGAGCCAGGTCCCTCGCTGGAGCTCGGCCGTCCGCACCAAACAGAGCCGGCCCATCCACTCGGTGGGTGGGAGCCGCATGCTGCTCCCCCGAGCGCCTTACCAACAGCTCCTGCCAAGGAAAAAAGGTGGAGTCCAGCATGCCAGGGTAAAAACCACCCCCGTCGCCCCCCCACGCGCTGCCCCCTCCGCCAAACCCCCACCCCATCGCCGCACCCCTCCCCCACCCCGCCGAATGGCCACCGCGCCGCGACGGGACACTCCCACCTCCTAGCTCCCAACCCCCTTCCCCTGCCCATCCCCCCGGCCCGCCCCACCCCCCGAAACGCCAACTCGGCCCCACCCCCCTTCCACGCCCCACTCCCCCTGCTCCCCCCCAGGCCACGCCACTGCCCCCCGCACCCCCCCCAAAACTCGCCACCAGCCCGCCCGGGCCCCCAACCCCGCTCCCAGCCCCCTCCTCAAACCCGCCCCTCCTAAACGCCCACCCCGACCCACCCCCCTCGCCGGTCGAGCCGCCGCCTCCCCTCACGCCTCCCAGCGCCTCCGACTCACCCCGCCCTCTACCCCGGCCCCTCTCCCCCTCCCGGCCCCTCTCCCCCCCCCGGCCCCCCTGCCCCCCCCGGCCCCCCTGCCCCGGCAACGACCGCCCCCTCGCCCCCACCCCCCCCTCCTCCTCCGATGACCCACCCCAGTCCAGCTCCGTGTCTTCCCCCCCCCACCCCCCACCTCCTCCTCTTCCACATCTGTCTCCTCAATGAGCAGCGGCGAAACCGCCCCCCCCAGCTCTACCCCCACCACTTCCCCGCGCCCCCCGCTGCCACTTGTGCCCTCCCCTCCTGCAGGCCCCTCCTCACTCACCCCCCCCGGCCCCCCCCCCCTCCAGTGCTCCCGCCCTCCCCATCCACAACCATCCGGGCCCCACCCCCCTCCCCCACACCCCCCAGGCCACCCGGCCGTGCCTCTACCGCGTCCCTCACCTCCTCGCGTCCTCCCCCCACCCCCCCCTCCCCTTCGGTCACAAAAGCCAGCGGCCTCTTCCGCCCCGCCTGCCGGGCCCTCCGCGCCCCCCCCTTCGACTTCGCGTGAGCCTTTGCCGGAGCCTTGGTCACCGCCCGGCCTCCCCCATCCGCCCCCCCGCCCCCCCTCCCCCCCCGCTGAACAACCCGCGACCTCGGCGGGTCGCACGCCGCCACAGCTGCCGCGGCGCCGATGGCAGCGCGCCGCGGCGGCCTCACCTTCAAGTCGGGCCGCATCAAGTCCATGCGGCCCGCTTCTTCTAAGAGCCGCAGCGCCTCCACGACACGCGGGTCCGTCGCCGCCATCCAAATTCCGCACGCCCCCTACCGCCGACACAGGTCACCGCTCCTCACACCGCCTGAGCGCCTCACACGCCTCCGCGTGAAACAAACGGCTCGGAAAAACCGCGCACCGCCGCCACACAAACCGCTGGGCCCCAACTCCTAACTATTCCTGCCACAAAATCTAACTGCGACCTGGCTGCTGTGTCACCGCACCACAAACGTGCGCGGTGACACAAAATGGCCGGCTATATAGCCCCACATCCAGAAGCAGCCCAAAAGGAGCCCAAACCGCCCAACCAGCCCAAAAACGCCGCTACGGCGATCCCCGTGTGCCAAAACTTCCCCCCTCCCCCCCCCCTCCCCTGGTGCCCCAAACTTCCCCGGGGGGCGAGCCTCCCGTTGGTCGGCCACCCCCCCAAATCCCCATTGCGGTATAGGAGCCTCATCACTTGCGTCTCAAGCATTAGCATTTAAAGCGGAGGAACAACACAGTGCGAAAAGAGTCCCTCCTTTAAGGTACCATCTTAGGGGGTGACGTTGCTGCACAAGGCCTTTCAGAGCTCATGTGATAATGATCAAGAGGCCCGAAGTTCCACCAATGCGTGCAGCACTTCATTCAAATGTGCAAGTACGGGTACGCGTGTATGAAACACGGGAATAAATTACATACATGAGCATAAGTTACACACACTGAGATCTTTAGCCTTCTTTGCACTTGCGGTTGTTTCTAGACTTAGGTGGGCGTTCCTAAAGATGTCCTATACAAATGTGGAAATGTGGTGTTATTGGGATTCTAAAACAAGTGCAAACACGTTTCTAACAACTTAGCACATGTAAGTGGTACCAGAGCAATGGAAAGGCCTATCAAAGTGCACCAATCCTCCTTGTTTCTTAAAAGAGGTGTGTATAAAGAAAAAGTGTTATAGAAATATTTGCACTGGAAAAAAAAAGATTTCAAATGTTAGAATCAAAATGTTTTAAATGTCTTAACATGAAATATGCACATTTTATTCAAGTATAAAATTTGCCAATGTGGAATGAGAAAAATGCCCTGAATGTCCCTTATTTATTAATACCACGCTCTTATGCCGGTTTCAACTGGAGTAAGTTACCCTTTTTTCAGATTTATGTTTGTGTATATTCACTGCAGGTATAATTTACAAATATGCAAGTGCACAATGCGTGGTGCAAGTTACACTTTTTTTTCATAAATTTGTTCCAATTCTTCAAAGTGCAATATTTCTCCGTTACATTTTTCACAACTAAACGTGAATTTACGAATCAGACGTTTTGGTGTTTGCTTTTTATCTTTTACCTGCTCACTTAGCAGTACGAGATGGACTTTTGGCAAAGAAATGATATTGAACATTGTTTAAAAGTAAAAAATAAATACCTGTCCTTTTTCAAAAAGTGCCTGCTTCCCTCGGAAAATTGCCACCACGTTCCCTTTAAGATACACCCGCCTTCTTTATTGAAATCAATTTCTGCTTGTGCATCAATCGCTGAAGTATTAGATAATCATGGGTGCATCATAGACCCCTATCATCCATCAGGGGGCCCACGTTGAGTTCACGGTCAATAAATAGCTGTAAAATATGGTAGACTGAGGGTTCTCTTGCCAGATTTATTCAAAGGTGGAGCATCATTTTGGGTTACCCCACTGCTGTGTAAAATATAGATAACGTGGCAGATGGTTGATAACCATTGTGAGTTCAAACTGCCTTAAAATAATGTCTCATAATTGTCAACAGCTCTCACGAGTTGCATTCTTGTTGTAAATCTGATTTCCACACATTCTGAAAAAAATATATCACACTATATTTAAGTTAGAGTTCTCTAAACAGGGCTAACAAATGTTAAGGGATGGTAGGAGCTCAAATGTTTGCTTGAATGTGGGGATGACACAGGGTCTGTGGTCAGCTTTCAGATTCCTCTTACTCTATGTGGGAGAAAGCCATCATATTTATTTGACCTTGTTCACCCCCATCTTTTACTGATACTGGTGGTAACTGACTCTGACTGTGCCCTGGGCTCTGCTAACCAGGCCCAGGGCTAAGGATACCAAAAAGTATATGATAATTAGGTATAATTACAATTGGCAATGGCAGACCCTTGTAAGTCTATAGTATATAATAGGGCAAGGGGGATTCAAACTACCTATAAGTCCCTAGTATATAGTATGGTCGGGAGGTATAGAGGCCCAGTAGATTTCCTCCACTGGAGTGTGAACTACTGAGTTGCCTGCTGTCACTTTTAAAGGCAGCCCTGCTTCGCAGACTGTCTTTAAAAGTACATTCCATGCAAATTTGACTTTGGTGGTAAAGGTACTTCCAAAGTGGTAATCTACCTTGTTTTTATATGTGTCACCCCCAAGGTCTCCCTTAGGTGCCCTGCTGGTGGCACGCCTTCTAACTATAAGCAGGGACATTATAAAAGATGTTTTATAAGCCCTGGTGATGGAAGAACTGCAATTTCATTTCCCCCACTTGTAGATTATTAGTTCCATAGGCTAACATTGGAATATGTTATTTAAGTATACATCTTTCTAAGAAGGAGCCACTCATGTAGTTCATAGACTTAAAAGATTGGCAATGACAAATCCAACAACTTGCCACTGTTGAATGTACCATAACTAATACAGAAAATAAGTTATAGAACTTAATTATTTGTAAGCCAAAATCCAGCCTTCAAGACGTCTTTCCTGATTGGTCAAACATAACAGGCTTAGCCAGGATGCTTGAATGAGTTGATAAGTGGCTACACAGGGCAGAGTTTATCTGATGGAGAGAGATCTGCAGCTGCAGAGGATGGGTCAGAAAGGGGGCTGTGCAAATCATACTGGGCTTCAATGAGAGAGAGCGGGACAGTAAGGTTCCTGTAACCCAAGCCAGATGGCAGGCCCATAAATTGAATTTGCAGAAGGTCTCTAAGGGAAATGTAAAAGAGGCACACTAGTAGCTGGTTTAGCCAGCTCTTACTCTGCTGGAGAGAAATCCACTATCTTGAATTTTAGTCTAGTGCCATTTTGGACAAGAATATACCACACTTTGGAGGAAGCTGTCATGCTTTTGGGTTGCACCCTACACCTCACTGGAAAGGGGTGCCCCTATGCTTATTGCCCCAGATCATTGAACAAATATGTGAGAGATGCATAGCAGCTTGGATTTGCTGCTGAAACTACAAGGAGAACCCTTGTCTGCATCACACAGTATTGCTTCCTAAAGGAATGCTCCTGTTACACACTGGGAACTACATCCCAAGGACTTTGTCTAGCTTCAGAAAGAATTAAGGATTGGACTCCATGAAAGCAACATGTTACCATAGCTTCCCTGCATCATTATCATCCCCATCAAGAAGTACCCAGCTTGGAGTGCGGTCAGTGGACTTTTAAGGATTTGGACAGGCGCATTCTGGGAACTGTCGTCAAAACTTCCAAGGATCTTCTCAGAGCTACTAGACCCTTGGAACTTCAGGAATATGTTCCAGAAGTTTGGAATAAGTTTGGGAAAAAGCTCCATAAGGGAAACCAACAGATGTCAAACAGACTCCCTTCAACTGCACCCCCGGCCTGGATTTCAGGTTCGTCCCGCTGAAAACTCTGGACCTCCAGATTTCCAGGATCTGGGCAATGTCGGGGCGGGCGGGGGCCGGGGCGGGAGTGTACCCAAGCCTGAAATGTTGCCCCCAGCCCCATTCTGACCCAGGCAACGCTGGGGCGGGCTGCTAGTTTTAAATATAAAAATATTTCCTAGTTTTATAAATTAGTGAGAGGTTTTTATTTTGTGGTGTGTCTTACTTATTTAATGTATCAGTGTTTTTTTTTTGTATAAGTTGTTTTTATTGCATTTGAAAAAAAAGAATGAAATTGAGAGAAAGACAGAGAGAAAACAGGCGGCAACATTGCAGTTTTAGACACAATAACCCAGCAATACTCCCGACGTATCCAGTCAGAGCTACAGGGTACATTTCACCGCAGAGAGCGGGATCGAGTGAGTCATTGGTAGCTAGGGGTTTCAACTGCCCGGAGTTCCACATTGTCTCTGCCGAGTCTTCCCCGAGAAGGCGTCATCGCAGTATACTAAGGTCCTCGGGATGGCCCCCTGGAAAGCCAGGGTCCCCCCCAGCAAGCTAGGCCGCAACAAAGAAAAAACCCCCCTAAAACCCCTTCCCTTCCCCCCTCCCCGGTGTCCCCCCCCCCCATGTGGTGGCGCCAGCCAACAGTATCTCCCTGCACTACGCAGTCACAACAATCATGCAGTTAAACCTGGAAAAGGTGGAGCGCTCGCAGAGCTGACGGGCAAACAGCAGATGGTAAACCATTCGATAGGAATCTGACAAGCGGACCCCATCGGAACATAAAGTTCTTAAAATTGCCCAAGAAGATATCTGCCAATCTCTCCATGCTCATCAACCTCCATAGCCTTGCGTGCCATAGCGACATAGCCGGGGCCTCTGGTTTTTTCCAGGCCGCAGCCAGGGTAAGCTTGGCCGCTCCGAGACATAGCCACATTATCTGTTTGTCTGCTTTTGTTTGATGCTACGCGATACAAAAGGGGATGATGGACGGAGCGTTTGAACAAATCAAACACTCACCCCCAGTCAACTGATCTGGGTTTAATCCATCACCATTCTTTAGTTCACTCAGCCACCCCAGTTCAGACATGGCCATATGCAAATCAGTCTGACCCTGTGCCTTGTGGGAACAGTCCAGCCCGAACTGCCAAGCCATGTCTTCCCTGGACCGGAAACAAGCATCCTGATGTGGCGAAAATCTCCTAGTAGGCCACAGCCCCTCCAGCAGCGATCCGAGGTCGCTGGGAATATGCGGTGAAGTTTCGAGGGGTAAAGGTACCAATCAAACATAGTCTTGTAATGGGCATCGCGGAGGTCCGCCGAGTGATTGCGGGCCCTAATGTCCCTCCAGAGTCCCTTCCATTCACCGTCCTCTACTTCCCTACCCAGCTGACCTTCCCAGTGTTCCATATAGCGGGGACGAGGGGAGACCATTGTGCTGAGCAGGAGCTTATACAGAAAGGAGATCGTGCCCTTCATCGTAGCAGTCCGTAAAAGGAAGGCCTCAAAGGGCGAGGGCGGTCTCGTAGCTGCCTCTCTTAGACCAGGGGAGGTCGCCCAGTGAATCAGCTGGGCATAACGGAAGCGTTCCGTGGGTGGCAGACCATAGTCCCTCATACAGTTGGAGAATGTGAGGGGTTCCGTGCCATGAAATAGGTTTGTAAGGGCCCTACACCCGCCCTCTCTCCAGGGCCGAAACGGCCCTTCCTGCAGCGCCGGCGGGAAAGCCGGATTGAAGTGCAACGGAGTGAAGGGGGAGGGGAACGACGTCCAGCGCTCGTCCCCTGATACCGTGACCCATACCTTTAGAACAGTGCCAGTGGGGGTGCTGATGTAAGCATTCTTAGGTCTGTCTGGTTTGGGCTTCCAAGCCAGGTCCCATATCGACCTCCCAGCTACACTCCTATCCATGTGTAGCCAGTGTTTTTCAGATTCCTGTTGCGACCACTCTACCATGACCCTCAATTGTGCGGCCTTGTAGTACAGGTGCATATCTGGGAGGCCCACTCCACCCTCCTCCCGCGGGCGCCTCAAAGTCGCATAAGCGAGGCGCGCCCGGCCCCCCTGCCAGATGAATTTCAGCAAGAGGGTCTTCAGTCGTCGAAAGAAGTCTAACTCCATAGGTATGCGGAGGGCCTGAAAAAGGTATAAAAATTTAGGAAGGAGGACCATCTTAATGGCGTGGATCCTACCCAGCCAGGTAATGTATTTCGGCTTCCAGCGGTCCAGTTCCACTCTCACCGCCGACAACATGGGCGGAAAGTTCGCTGCGAACAGGGTGTCAATAGAAGGTGTCAATCGGACCCCCAGGTAGAGGAGGGAGGCCGACGCCCAAGCCAACGGCGTAAGTGGACGTAAGCGTTCCAGCTCGGCCGGCGGGAGCGTTAAGTTCAAGATAAATGATTTGTCGAAGTTCACCTTGAATCCGGCCACCTCCTCATAGTTGGACAGCAGAGTCCGAATGTGCGGCAGAGAGTGCGCCGGGTCTCCTACAGAAAGCAGCACATCGTCCGCAAAAAGGGAGATTTTTTGCTGCTCTCCTGAAAAGGGGAGTCCCTTTATCTGCTCCTGCTCACGCATTGCGATGGCCAGGGGTTCGATGCTTAAGGCAAAGAGCAGGGGAGAAAGAGGGCACCCCTGTCTCGTGCCCCTGGTGTGGGTGAAGCCAGCGGAACGGTGCCCATTAACCATCACTCTGGAGCATGGAGTGCTGTAATTCGCTCGGATCATGGTGATGAATTGTTGCGAAAACCCAAAGGCTTCCAGAGTGCGGAACATGAAGTTCCAGTCCACCCGGTCAAAGGCTTTTTCCGCATCGAGCCCCACCAAGACGGCTGGGAGATGGAACTTCGAGGCCTTTTCAATGAGGTGAATCACCCTTCGCAAGTTGTCGTGCGTTTGACGCCCCTTGATGAATCCTGACTGGTCCGGGTGAATAATGGCCGGCATCAAATCCCGGAGTCTACGTGCCAGGATAGCGGAGTATAGCTTAGCATCTATGTTGAGCAGAGCTATCGGGCGGTAAGACGAGCATTTGGACAAGTCCTTCCCCGGTTTAGGGATTACAGAGATCACAGCCTCGGACATGGAACCCGTGGTGCAACCCGAGACTGCCATTTCGTTGAAAAGGGGTACCAGGAACTCACAAAGTTCCATAGCAAAGGTTTTGTAGAACAATGCCGTGTACCCATCTGGACCGGGAGCTTTGTGGAGCTTGAGGTCTCCGATAGTCTCCAATACCTCCTCTCTAGAGATGGGGGCCATAAGCTGTTCGTTCCATTCTTTCGAGACCCGTGGAATGGGGAGGGCAGCTAGAAAGCGATCCTGCGCTGCTTGGTCAAGGGAATCTCCTTTATACAACGTCTCATAGAACTGGCCAAAGAGACGGGCCTTATCCGCATCATTGTGGCAGGGCGTCCCCGAGGAGTCCAGTATGCCACCTATATACTCCCTCTCTCGTTTATCACGCAGCTGACGAGCCAGATGTCTGCCTACCTTATTCCCCTGGGAGTAGGAAATGCGCCGAAGTCGAAGCAAGGTAAATTCCGCACGATTGGCGTAATGGGCCTTCAGCTTACCCCGCACTGCAGTCAGTGGCCTTAGTGTGAGCCTAGAAGGCTTGTTCTTGTGGGCCTGCTCCAAGGTGACTAATTCTGCCTCTAATTCCTCCCGTTCTTTCCGCCTTAACTTATTGAGGTTAGCATTTAGTTGAAGGCATGTGCCCCTGACGGAGGCCTTACACGCATCCCAGGTGTTAAAGAGGGAAGTGTCTGACGCCGGGTTGAGGGTCCAGAACTCCCTTATTGCTTTGCGCAATGCCCTGCAGGAGGCGTCATCCCTGACCAGAGCCGGTGGGAAATACCATTTCTTCACCCCGTCACCCCCGGAAGGCCAGTGCCACCCCACTACCAGCCGGCTGTGGTCCGAAACAGACAAAGGGAAAATGCTAGAGTCTCGGATCGCTCCCTGTAGTGCCTGGCTCACAAAGATATGGTCAAGCCTGGAGTAAGTGTGATGAACACGGGAGAAAAACGTGTAGTCACGCGATTGGGGGTGCAGAAATCTCCAGCCATCAACCAAGCCAAGTTCACCCATTACAGTTTGATTCTCAGCGGAAAAGACCCCAGCACCCGCCCTCTGCGCCCTAGAGCCATCTAGGTCTCTGTCCCAAATCATATTGAAGTCCCCCATAAGTACCATGAGGCCTTCAGCAAAATCCCCCGCCTTATCAAGCACAGCACGGAGAAAGGCATTCTGCCCCGCGTTGGGGACATATATCACCACAAACGTACACGTTACACCAGCAAGCACACCCTTAACAATAAGCCACCTCCCCTCCTTGTCCCCGCTAACCCCCAAGGGTTGGAAATGTATAGACGCTCGAAAGAGAAGCGCCACTCCCCTATGTTTGGTGGAAGCAGATGACCTATAGACCAGTGGGAATTGCCTATGGCGCAGGCGGAGTTCGTCTTTACGCGCCAGATGGTTCTCCTGGAGTCTCACAATATCTAAATGATGATCAGTAATATATTTCCACACTTTCTGGCGTTTTTGAGGGGAGTTGAGCCCCTTGACATTCCATGTCCCAATGCTAAGCGGCATAACGGTAAGGTAGAGTCCGCTCCTTCACAATCAATGCAAATGTCATCCCCCCACTCCAGCAACCAAGAAACCTACCCATCCAATCCGTAGACATTCTTACTACCGGATCTCTACCGAATTCTGAGCCCCTGTCCACATCCAACAACTCAAGGTCAGCAACAAAGTCCTCCCAAGCTACAATCGCTCCTAAAGGCCGAACACGCAAGAGCTCCAGTAGCATATACACAGCGTAACAAGGACGTACCGTACATTCAAACCAGGCGCCACCACCTCCCTGCCCACCCACCCCCCTCCACCAGACCTCCCACAACACCCCCAATGCCCCCCCACCCAAACCCCAACTCAAAAACAAACAAATATACTTAGCAGTCTCAACGAAGCGTCCCAGATCAGTGCAGCGCACCGAACAGTCACTAGGAAGGGGGTGGGAGAATCCATGTGGGACTCCCATGGCCTCGGTCCGGGGTGTCTTCTCACAAAGTACCACCATACCCACGGAACTTGAGGGCACGAGCCCCTCTGGCGCCCACTGATCAACAGCCCATAAGTCAGGCCGCTCCGGAGCTCTGCTGTGAAGTCGTCAACGTCGCGGAGGCGACGGAAGCTACCGCATCGCCCCTCTCCTGTAGGCTGGTAGCTCGATCAGGCCTCCCGCGGTCCGATGCTGAACCCACTCTGTGCCAGGAGGAGGATCGATGTCGTCTCCTCGTCGAGGGGCTGCTCGCCCTTGAGGCCGGGGCTTCATCCTCAATGCCTAGTAGCTCCTTTGCAGCCTGCAAGGAGCGGAGCTGCACCAACTTATTCTGCCACCGGAAGACTATGCGGAAAGGGTGGCCCCAGGAGTAAGGGATGCTGCGATTCCGGAGAAACGCCGTCACCGGCCTGAACTCTCGTCGTTTCTGAAGGGTCGTGACCGCTAGATCTTGATAGAGTTGCGGGCGGTGTTCTCGGAACTGCAGGTTAGTAATTTCTCGTGCCTTCCTGAGGATCCTCTCCTTTAGTTGAAAATCGTGGATACAGACCAGTATATCCGGGGGTGGTCCCCCTCCCCTTCGGGGCAGTCCAACTCTATGGACACGGTCCATCTGGATCTCATGTACGTCGTCCTCAGCCAGGATCTGTAGAAATAGCTCCTGCACGTAGCCCCTTAAGTCTCCTGCATCGCCATCCCACGGTACCGCCCGTATGCGAATGTTATTCCTTCGGGAGCGGTTCTCTAAGTCCTCCGTGTGGGCCTGCAAGTCCAAGTTCTGCTCCGTAAGCCTCAGCACGTCCTGCTGCAGTTGGTGGACGTCATTCGCCATGCTGAGATCGTGGTCCTCCAGCGTGGCCACTCTCTCCCCAATGCCATCCACGTCTCTTCTCACCTCCCGAAGGTCAGACGTCAATTGCGCTCGGAGGTCCGAGATATCCTCCTTGATGGATTTGAAGAGGTCAGTCATAAAAGCTTTGGTGGCTGGGGCCTCGTCGTCAGATCTCTTGGGAGAGGAGCTCGGGCCAGGGGATGCCGGTTGCTGGCTGGTCTTCGATTGGCCGTCCCTACCATTCTTCCCCTTGCGCGAAATGGTAGACATTGCAGCCCCTGTCGCTTCCCAGGGGGGTTCCACGCGCAGTGCCTTCCACACTAGGGTAGCCTCTAGATGGTGCCTGCACCAGTTCCCACTTCAACGCCAATATCTGCCCGCAGACTCAGCGTAGCCGAATGGTCAGGGGGTCCAACCTCTCCCCTCCCTGCCGGTCACACAGGCCCAGTCTCGTTCCAGTAAACTCAGTCCCCGAGACATAGGGGGGGCAAAACCGGAGCTAAATGGCCGTTCAGCAGCCACTACAAGTCTCTCAGCATCTGCGGCCACAGGTTGTAAATACCCACTGCTCACACCGCTTCCCCTCTGCAGCGCCTCTATCCTTAAGGGCCCAAGTGCACACGGCGTCTCACGTCCTTGCTTCGGCCTTCAGCTATCAGGCCCGGCTAGCCAAACCTCGTGGATCCCAGACGAAGGATCTGACTCTGCCAGCGTTCATGGGGGGGCCAACCGCAGTCCCCTCAGGGCCGCCACACCACTCTCCTCAGGTCAGAACCCTGGACGAGGGCCCCGGCAGTAGGGCAGAACGTCCTTCAGCTAGGCCGCAGACCACGGCCTCGATTGCTCCGGCGGCCGTATTGTGGCACCGAGTGCTCGGCCAGGAGGCTCCGCCCCACACCCGGCGCCCGGACCACGGCGCTGATCAGGCCTCTCCTCACCGCCGCTAGCTCCCCGCCGCACCGTAGTCCCGGGTCTCGGTGCTCCCACCAGCTATGTTCCGCCGGGCACCCTTCAGAGTCTTCACGCTGCCCCTTCGCGTCTCTGGCCGCAGCGTCACTCAGGCTCCGGACACCGCCGCCGACTCCGTCTCGCTATTGCGAGCCCAGGGACCGCTGGAAATCGCTCCTCCGCCGGTCGCCACAGTAAGTAGGCTCCGGAGAAGCCCAAAACCCCAGGTGGACACCCGGGGTCAAAGCTATACAAGGCTATTTTTAGGGCCTGGCGCCGGAGGGGACCAAAGCACCTCCTACTCCGTCGCCATCTCGGCCACGCCCCCTGTATCAGTGTTTTTACATGCTTTACATACCTGTCTTCTAAGTTAAGCATGCCTGCTCGTCGTCAGCTACCAAGAGTTGAGCAAGGGCATAATATAATATACCGATACCTCGTCTGGACTTTATATTGTGTTGGTGACCTTATTTTGTGTTGCAGGTGCAGACTTGCCCCTACTAATGAACTACCTTCCCACACTATGTGTCAGATGTTAGTAGTAAAAAAGTGGGGTAAGAACGACCATATCTGCCCCTTCAAGCAGGGATGAGGATGGGATCTGAAGGATGAACATGAGTGGTTTTTGACAGCATACACCGTCAGTAAACTGAGTTAACTTTACCCTTGTAAGAGTCAGATTGGGGGCAGCAGTAAAGTGTGCTTTCAGATTCTTGAGCTTGCTCTCACAAGTAGACCATGCTTGTTGTGGGACAGTGGTGAGAGGCTAACTGGAGAAAAAACTGTATGCGCCATATTTCTTTGATGGGACCTTGACATATATTCATATAGTGAAGGGGAACTTGAAATTGGAATACACCTAGTACATAACTCTTAAATTGAGATTTCCATGGTGAACGACATTCTCCATTTGGTTGAAATCAATTCATAGAAAACATTTTTTTTAAGATTGCCTTTACTTTTTTTTATTTAAAGGAAAAGCTGCAACATTAATCTTGAAAACAGATCTCTCTTCCCCTTTTGCCATCAATCCCCCTATCCTTCCCACTGCCACAAGTCAACTGTTGCAGGGAGAGATGGTGGCACTGATCACTGATGCTAATCTACCCCCCTCCCGCCTTAATAGAAAGCACACAAGCAGATTGGTAACTGCTGCACTTGCTCTCACCTCGGCGGAAAATGGGGTTAGGTAGGAGAGAGAGAGAGAGAGAGAGAGAGAGAGAGAGAGAGAGTGAGACAGAGAGAGAGAGAGAGAACTAGAGTTGGCTTCCAGTCTTGCTTAATATCGGTGCAGATTCAGTCTACCCCCCAGGGCTTTACATGCTTCTCATAGGTGTGACTCTTAAATAAAATACAGAAAACATACATCAAATATTGTCACAAATATATGAGCTTGTTGGTATTACTTGATATCAATGCACGCTTACCTGATGCTCCAATCATGAGTCAGTTGATAACCCCAGAGGGATGCTCAGGAGCACCAGCAGAGCACACATGCAAAACGTCAACAGACTTGGAGGAATAAACAAGTAAATCATAATCAAAGGGAAAACAAAAAACACAGCAAAAAAGGGAAATGGACTGGAAGAGGGCAGGAAAACACGACAAATGCGAAAAGGAATGCTAACAATGAACAACCTTTTGGTAATGGGGAACACTAGAACAAATGAAGTTCAATACAACTTCTTCTATTCAACTGACCCTACTGAAACTAACTTGAAAGTGCTGAACCCACTCCTCCGGTTATTATATTGAGCCTCCTCAGGTCGAGTTTCCATCTGTCCCAATTGATTCATTCTGGAATTCGTTTATCTGCTGTCTTCTGCTGTTTACTTAGACTTGTCTCTTTTACCAGCTGAAGGGGCTAATTTAAAATTTTGCGGAGAGGGTACTCTGTTACAATGGTGAGAGAGTACACTCTCCACCAAACTTTAGGTCCGCCCACCTAATTCAGAGATGGCTAATGTCTGACGGCCAGTATTCCATTGCACCATCAGAGAACTATAACGAGTACAGAACTGGAGTAGGCTCATTTAGAGACAAACAGACCAAAGGTTTGGTGATGAAGAGGCCTACTCATAGGTTAACCATCCGACTGCCTGCCTTATTTAGATCAGGCGGTTGAATGTCTTTTTTTTGCTGTCCGTCACAGCCAGGCAAAACCTGGCAGTGAGGCACAGTGTAAAAAAATAATGAATCCCATACCATGAGAAAAAACCTCCCATTGTGTGGGGGCCATTAGTTTTACTTTTTCCAAAAACAAACTCCTTTTGGGACTTTATTTTTGGAAAAAGTAACTCTTTGTAAAAGTTTGACAGGTAACCTTCTTCTTTGACAGATGACTCTGTCAAACTTTTACAACATTGACAGGAAGGGTTGTGACATTGGTTCCTGCAAATGTTTAAAGTTGTCCACTGGGCTGGAGGACAACTCTAAATATGATGCGTGAAGGTCTCTCACAAGTTGGCTGGGTCAATGCTCTCCATGATCCCAACAGAGCAGCATCTGACTGCCATACTCTAAATCAGACCCTTTGTCTCAAGTTCCTGACACCCATGTCCTATCACTGGTTGACGTTTCACTTTTAAAACAATTGTTGACCTTAGCTTACCCTCAAGCACTGCTTCCCTTGTCCAAAACTCCCCCTCCTATTATTTCTCCTTCCTTCCTACTCATTCCTCATTCCCACTTATTTATTATTTGGGGAGGCGGGGGGTATTATTAACCTTAGCTTATTTTCTAAGTACTCACTCCTCCTCAATTTTTGGTGGGAGGGCTCTTCTGCACCGTCATTCTTGCTCTTTATGTTTTCACTACACTACCTTACTCTACTTTTGTGAGCTTGTGTCTTTTTCTGCTTTAATACTAAAATTATGTTACTGGGCATGGATTCTCTATGATTTTTCAAACAGTTATTATTTATTTTGACTTTTCAATAGTAAATTATTATGTGTTTAACTGTCCTGGGATTTTCGCCTATTATCTTAGACCAAATTGTATTCAAATGTATTTGTGTTTCCACCAAATGAGCTTTTGAATATATGGGTTCTACAAAATAGGTTTGGATTATTGATTATTTGTATTGTCTGTGAAATTACATGCTGCCAATGGACTGATTATTGAGAGAGGGAAATGCTGATTAAAGTCTAATGCATGGTACATATGAAACATACCATTTCAAGAGGTGGTATACCATTCAAACCTAATTCAACAGTGGTTTTGGCAAGGGCAATACCACAAAAAGAGTAAGAGCCGTTATTCTACATTAATTCAACATTTTGTGGAAAAGATGCACCCTTTACATTGGATGTTTAAGGTGGCATTCTGGAGGGAAGGATACTTTCAGATGATCTTTGATGTAATTTTAATTCAAAAAAATAAATGGATTGTATCAGTGGACGACAGTGTGCATGACTTGGGAGCAATGCAAACTTAGAATGGTCATCAGGTGGAACAGCGGTTTCTAGTTATGGAGACATATGTGATCGCCTGTAGTGGGGCCCCTGTAAATTCTAGACGTATTTGTGAGGATTAACTTTTAAAAAAATTCACAAAGAAAACAACTCATTGGTATGCCTGCTGACAATGAATGTACTGGCATGGCTACACAGCACATTGCCAGGTGATTAGCAGAAAGGGAGTAGCCAGAAAATGTAAATACCCCTCAATTTGAACTAAACCACTGATGACACCAAGCAAACAAAGCAAGCCTATCTTTCACTATAAGAGGTCTAGTATCTCTTTCCTCCAAGCATCTATCTATTCATCCTTTCACCTTTCCATCCACCAACTGACATCCACTATTTCACCCTTACATTCTGTGATCTATTTATTCTTTCAACCATCTTTCAATCTTTCCCTATTTCTTCCTTCCATCCATCTATTCATCCATTACGCCTACCATTCATCTACTCACCCACCCACTCTTCCATCCATCCATCTAGCCATTCATCCTTTCACACTACCATCCATCCATCAATTTGTCCATCCACTCTATCATCTAGTCACTCGTCGTTTTACCCACTCATCCATCCGTTTGCTCTGCCATTCTATCACCTGTCCATCCACCTATCTATTTAATATGCCATCCTTTCACCTGTCTAGCCACCTATCCATTCACACATCCTTTCACCAACTCCTCCATTTACTCACATATTCATCCACCCACTCATTCACCCAGTCATCTATTCATTCTTTCACCCTTCCTTCCATTCAGTATTCTTTCCATCATTCCCTCTTCTGTTTACTCATCTTTCGTTCTTCCTTGCTCCTGCTTACTCTTTGTGTATTACATCATAGCGGTATTTATCAAATTTTGTGTTCCGCGTTGCAGATAGAAGAGGCCCATAAATAACCCCACCCCCCTCTGAAGCAGCTAAAGCTGTCGGTTCACAACGTCCCTGATGAGCAGGTGTGAAAAGTTACATTTCTCAAACATATATGTGCTTCTAACATTTTAGGAATGGCGGATTATAAGGAGATACAACCTTATGTCCATGCTGTATGTAAGGGTCACGGAAAGCCAATGATGCAGATGAAATGCTTGCATTGCTGAGATCATCGGATGGCCCCTATTACAAAGTCATTCAAATAACTCATTTAGAATGTGAGTTAAAATATTGTTTATCTGGGATTAGTGCCACTTTCCAGTTTAAAGTCTGTCATCATAAAACTAGCTAGTAAACAACATCTCCAGAGGGTACACCTCCAGGAGCATTATCAAATCCTTCTATTGGTTACATAAAAGGATGTTCAGATACGGCAACAAGAATGAACAGTGTGCATTATTGGGGGGAGGAGTTGGCCTAACAGCTAGGGCAGTCGACCTCGAATCTGGGAACTGGGTTCAAGTCTCAGGATATTATGCCGAACATCCTGTGATTCTGGACATATCACTTAATCTCCCCGTGCCTAACAAAAAAATGAATGTGTCCTCATGTAATGCAACTGGTGCTATGTAAAGCACTCTGATCCCCAATTTGTGTCAAGTTTCTACCATATAAAACTCTGTAAAATAAAAATAAAAACATTTGTGTTTAAATCATTAAAGGTGCTTGTGACAGAATGTCTCTGGGGATCATTTGTCTGTTTCAAATTGGCTATGGTGAGTTATTGTCCAAACTGGGTCGAGGAGGAGTAAGCAGAAGAAGTGCCAATCAAAGAGGTGATTTTGCTCTTAGAAAGTCTACTAGAGGGAGTATACCTGGATAACACTGGGCAGTTACTGCAGCTCAATTTACTCCCTCAGAGATATCAGGCTAGCTCAAAGATCAGTCACATTCTTTGCCAGATGCATGAATATAGCATCCCAATCTGGTGAGGTTAGCCCTGAGGGCAGATACCTCAGTAGGTCTTCACTGTCCTCAAGCCGCCAGTCTTACGGTGTTAGTGCATGTGGTTATCTCGCAAAAGATCTTTGGAACTATAGGAAGGGCATTCTCCAAGTGGCCCATGACAATGGCAAGGAGAAAGAGAATTCTGGTCCTGCGTCAATAGTCATCAGCATGTTAAGCATGCAGGTCTGCCTAGGAGGGGATCCACAATGATTTAGATAGTGGATTCTAGATTCATGCTAAACACTGGTCCTTGGATCTGAAGCAGTTGCTGGGTGACTGATGCAGGACAGCCCAACTACAGTTCTTACAGAGAAGTTGTCCCTCCTTTCGGAGTTCCACTGGGGCTCCCTGGAGTCTTAGGAAAGGCAGAGAAAAAACTGTCTATTTACACCAGCCACACTAAAACTCTATATACTTTTCATTGAGTGACCAAGCACAGTGTCTACACACATAGAGGAGGGATTACAGAAGCTGCAGTAGGGCTGAAAAATGACAGAATCCTGTCCAATAAAGTTAGAGCAACTCCCAACTTTTCTGTTAGTGCCCAAGGCAAAAAGTACACCAAGAGAGAGACTTCCTGTACTCCATGTTAAAGGATGCCATTCATGACTTAGCATGCCTTGAAGAGCGTCATTGCAGCAGTAGCATAGTCACAACACATATGTGATTATTTCTGGACTCTGCATTGTGGCTCCATTGTCTGATTGTATAGCTGGAGGATGGGGCATTGATAGGTCTGATATGGAGCACGAGGTAGACACAGCAACTGGTTGGATATTTTCTAGGACACTGGTATGGGCAGCTAAATATCTCATTAGCAGATAAAAGCTGCCTCATACACGTTCTAGGCACGTTAGGCTAAATTGTTCTGACCATTGAAATTTGTAAATTCCCCCTAACTCATGTCAGAAATTCTGCAGCTCTTAAACAGGCCATGCTGGTTAGAGTGCGCGCACTCTTGTCTCTATTCCTCTCTTACCATGGTAAAGCATTCACTTGTGTATCTCATTTGGGAGAGGTGTGACGCAGCGGCCAGAGCGGCTGACTCGGAGTGTGGGGCTCATAGTTCAATCCCCAGCAGCAGCTTAGCATCATGTGACTCTGGGCAATAGCCCACTTAATCTCTTCTACGGCCCCCAGCGCCTTGAAACCTTAAGGAGTGATATGTTTGCACTTTACAAATAGGAATTACCTGAAAATTTATATTAAATTCGTGGTATCTCGCTTGCAAAACAATAAACCAAATGAGCAGTCTGTTTATGGCATCCTCCTAAGCCAGTGGCAATTGTGGCAATGCTCTCATCATGGGTCATTGCCAGCACCGCCCATGCACCGGTGTCTTTGTAGCACACCACCCGCAGTCATTCTGCTCAACAGTAAACAGAAAGGGAACACCTCTCTGCTCCACAGGTAATACACAGAGGTTATCAACACTCAATCTAGCCTACGGTAAGAATCCGAGGCAGTAATCGAGCGTTCTTTGCTTTATCATAAAGCATGCTATGATATTTCATTTCTCCCCTAAGCTCCATTTGGTCCCGTAGGCATGAAATATTAATCTTCAGCTCACAAGTGGGAGATAATGAATGTACACTGCAGTTAATTCGGTGTAATACCTTTCATTCCGCATTCTCTGTTTTTTTGCTGCAATTGAAAGTTTCTCAGAGAGAGATTGTTAGAATTTACAAACAAGAAAAGTTACACATTTGGATTTCCGTCACTCTGTGAGATTGTATGTCTGATTTGCCCGGTTGTTTGCAAGTGTCTTCTGTAGTGTTTAAAATTTGATGTTCTCTCACAAACCAAAAAATTCTAATGTACATCACAAAATATGCATAATGCACACTTTCATGTAACGAGGCTGCAAGGCTACTACAAGGCTACCTGCTGGTCCTACACCTGCATCCTTATTTTTGTACCACCACCGCTCCCTTCACCGCCTCTTCTTTTCACTTGTTCCTGGTTAATAACTACTTTTCAACAGGTGGAACCACAAACCATTTATTTTGGTCCATCCCAACACACTACATCAGTCTCAGAATGGCCTATCTCAGTACACAGGTCTTCTCAGAGTGCGCTCAGAATGCACCCCCTCCACTCTCAGACGCCATTTATACCCAGAGGAAATGTCATCTGTGGGTCCCACCTAGACGTTGCCCATTAAAGGTGCCTGCAATGCATGATGTCACAGAAGGCGAAGCAGACATCATCAAAAAATGGTGTATTCCAAAGTAACTATTGTTGGTGGTTTATAATAATGCAAGACTGAGTAAAGATAACTGTTTTTTTCTACACTTGATGTCCCAGTATAAATTGGACATAAGGGCCAAGATAAACTCTGTTTTGCTGGTTCTATGAATGTATTTTCCATTTGTCACTCTCTAACAGTATAAGGTCATACCTTACCACATTTTGTTGTGAATAACCTTGCAAAGGGGGCTCTTTCTACACTCACACTCTCCCCAGTCTTCCATCCCCTTTACAGTGCTATCATGGTTGGAAGTGCTGTAAAATGCCTCCAAAGGCCACTAAGGCAACTCAGATTCTTTGTGGCTATGCCTTATCCAAGAATGGCTTTGGAGGAGCCCCCCCCCCCGGGCGTTTCAAAATAAATTTCCAGAAACTTCCGAATAAGAGACTCCTAACCCATGACCTTGAAGAGATTACAACTTCCCTGGGCCATTTTTAGTATTTACTACTTGGAACTTTTACCATGTTGAAAATGGAGGGAGGGAGGTCATTTTCTGTTGATCTGCGCACCAGAGGTGACCTTTAAGGAAAGGTTAGAATACCGGTAGGTAGTAACTGTCTGCAAGTCATCCAGCAGTGAGTTCCTAAAGAAGGAGACTTGTGCTACCGAAATAATGGGAGGTGGTTTGCTCTTGCGAGTAGGTTATGCTGTGTAACTTTCTGGCCGCCATTAGTGAGTAGATAGAGACCCAGCCTGGTGTAGGCATTAATAGGTAGATGTATGTCTTGGGATGTTTAGAGGAAGTACTGTGAAACAATTTGCCTATATCTAAGAGCACAAATGATTTTTAGAATAAGCTGATCAGTAGACCCTCATATTAGTCTATGTTCTCGTGACTAGAGCATTTACCAAGCCTATGGCCATGTGGAAAGTAGTATGGGGCAGATCTTCCAACCGTTCAACTGTAACTACCCCTGCCTTACCTCCCTTTCTGTCTCTACCCCTTTTTGGTCAACATCACCTTCAGATATGTGTCTTCCTGGCAGGTCTCTGTTTACATCTGTCTCGTTATATATCATCCTCCTGTTTAAGGTCCCACTTCTTCCGCATCTGTTCTAAAGTTGCAGGATAATTTACTTTCTCTTTTAGGAAGCACAGTACCACCCACCATGAGCGCAAGGTGTGGGGAGAGGTGAGGACAGGCATCTTCTACCCTCCCTATCACATCCAAAAACAGGGGCATTCACTACTGTAATATCAAAAACAACTGGACCCAATTAAAGTGCGGTCAAGCCAGGTGTGGTCATGTTTCTGCTGTTTGCGTTAATATGCACTTTATTGTATTACACACCACTAGCACACGCATGACACAAAAAGAACATAATCTAGATAACAACAGTATCGTTCAATAAAAAACCTGAAAGGGAGATAATATTGGTCTCAGTTCACCCAGGTGCCGGAAAGGAACTCGCCCAGCATTACAACTATATTTTGTGCAGATGTCTGACTTTCAAGGAATACACCAAGAATTTCAGGTTTTCTCCTGAGCAGCTGCCACAGTTTCAGGCTCCCAAGAGGGCTCATATGTGACCACTAATGCAAACGCGAAACAGAGGTACATTTGTTCTTTGAAAAAGTTATTTTGTTTCACTGTGAGGAAAATAAGTTTCAATGCAAAGAAACCCCTTCCCATACACTCCTGTACATTTTGGAGGTGTTCCTATTCCCATCCAGAAAGCAGGTATAGTTCTGCCCACTACAAATATTTCAAGGGGAATTAAACCTACACATGTTTGCTGAATATCCACAAAATTGCCAGATTGTGGGTGTGCATCTACTTATGCTGTAAGGCTCAGCAAGGTTAAGAAATAAACCTTTGCCAAAGTAGCAGATCTTCTCACAGGAAGCTTCCACCACAAATCCCTGTGGAAGGGCCAACTCTAGCAAATGCAAATGCCAATATTTTCGCTCCTGTTGTTAACTTAAGTGTGCAACTGGTTTGTGAATCAGGCCCAACATTTCTAACGCCTAGACATCTACAGCTGTATGTTACACATCTTCACCACCCCTGCCTCGATGAAGAATGGGGCCTAGTGCCCATTTTTAACTGAAATTGCACTGACTACAGCACACAAAGTAGCAAAGCCTTTAAGGGCATGTGCTGTCGAAAGCATATTATGGAAACACCGCTTGGTATTTCAGACCGTGATGGCAGCACTGCAGCTCTTTCACAAAGGCATTGACTTTTTTTATTAGTGTAGACGCTACAAACAGCACAATTTCAGCAAAACGGGTGCAGGTGCACCTTCTGTTTCTGAGCATGGGCACTAAAGGTGTTTATAACACATCTCCTGCACACTACAGCCTGGCCTGAAAGTGCATACTGAAGGTAGTAGATCAGAGCCTCCCAAGCAAAGGCCCAGTAAAATCTACACGTTAAATTCAACTAACAAACCAAACAGAACACTAAGCTTCACACTTGCACCACTTCTCGTGATACCACTTTACCTTACTAAATCAGGAGGAGGCACTGCTTTCTCAGTACACACTGCGAAGCTCTGGAACCCACTACCAGCTAGCATTAAAAAAAACAGGAAATCTAGTCTTTGAAAGACAGTTGAAAACATGGGTATTTCCTAAGTAACTGCTCCACCCACATCCTGGCAAAAGAGAATAGAAAACAGTCCCGCCCTCAAAAGCAATCCTCTGCTTACAACTCACAAATTGCAAACTCCTTTCAATATGCAGCTAAGTTAAGAACGGCTGAGCTATGTTACACTGTGGCATTATATAGTTATGTACTTTCATACATATCAGTTATGACCCACAGTAACTCAAAAACCATAAAACAGAGTCGTCAACAACACATTAAAACTTATACCTCTTAAATTCAGATAAGACATATCTGCTATAAGGGCTGTCCATCCCCAGAACTAAACAGCCAAAAGCAGCTATCACCAAATAACCATACATTGAATAACTGAAGAGATCTGTCACCCAATTGCTGGACAATTTGGAGGACTATAATATAATCCATCACTGCAGGTCCCAAATAGCTATACAATTTGACCATCTTTCTAGATCTCACAAAGACACTTGGATATTGCATAATAAAAATGCCCAACCCAACAGATCTCTCCACTTCTCTCTCCCTCCAACCATGCCTGCTCAAGACCACAACCCTATAAAAAATCTCTGATTGGACAACCTAGTGTAGTAACGAACTAAGCAGACCATACCAAATGGAATACCATAAAGAGACCTGGAGAAAGCTGTTCAAACCATCCAGCATACAAAAAAACCATACAACTGTACACTTGTCACTCACACTTCTTCATCCAACACACTTCTACACTCAGTGTCCCATAACACAATACAGGCTCCTTGATGGTCATCACACACAGCATGCAAACACTTCCAAAATAGGATCAGACAAAGACAACATTGTTCCAACCACACATCCTACATGGTGTGGCACGTTATTCAATCAGGCAAGCTTTTCAATGCCCCACATAAAAGTAGTAAGTGCTATATAAGTGCTATATAAGTGCTACAATACAATATAATGCAAGGTTCGACTGGCCTATTTGGAAATCTAGTAGTGCCAGAAGGGCTGGGCTTGCAGATCAACGTGTGGGCAGTTTTCTGGGCTATTTGTGCCCTTTTGTATGGTCTACTGGGCTGTTCTTTTATGGTTTATATTCCTATTATTACAACTAACATTGCCTGAAGCAAGCCCAAATGCATGCAGGATCCCACAACCCTGCAAAACACCTATACAGTGTGCATTTGCACGTTTAAAACTGTCCCTGTTTGCAAATGTGGCCCACATTTACAGCTATCTGATTCGCTAATGGGGGCCTCTTTTATTTTGTTACCCAGGCCTATTTTCTGTCCCAGTCAGACCCTGTAGTAGACTAATGCAGAGTTGTGCACATGGCTGGGTACAAATCCATGGATACTAAAATCAGGTATAGTATGTAAAAAGCGTGACATTATCACAAATCTAGTGCTTTAGAAAAGCATCACAAATGAAATAATATTTCTATTTGAGAAGTACTCAATCACACAACTCGAGAGGGAAGAGCCGGGAGCAGGAAGTTTAAATAAACTGTAAATATAATTTGCGGGAGCATATTGCACCTGTCTTAAATCAAGAGCAACAACACATGCTGATAATTCTCGTAGTTGGGCATTTCTGCAGGAGTGATGGGTAATTACTGCACGATACACAGGGAAATTAACCCTACCCTAGAAATCAGATTTTCAAACTCTCTGCGAAGCTTCAGCTGAGGAAACACAACATGTGAGATCACATTTAATTCGAGTCCTAAAAGACTGGAACCACAAAGAACTGTCAAAGTTTCACCCACGGAAAACAAGTTATCATTTGAAATTGCAAATTATTTTCACAATTTTTTCTGCGCTATTATTGCGTTCCCTTTTGCCCTTTTTTTATTGGATCGTAGGGTTTTAAAAAGCAACATTCTCCTGTAATCTAAAGCAGTGAAATAAGCAGAATGTGAAGAGGAACATTTGAATCTCACAGATATTCATTAGCCTTGGACTGAAGGAGGGCCCCCTACAGGTGTGAGGGGGCCCTGAATGGTTATGGGCTCCCGAGCATTGCAGGGACTGCAGGGGCTGCCTTAATCCCCTTTTCTAAAGCAGAGTTTCCACCAGGTCACTTCCTTGCCTCTTCACATAGTGTCATAGCGCTGAACTGGATGGGTTCTGAGTCTAGGCACTAAATTAAAGATGGAAAGAATGGTCGAGGGACTGCCACACACTGCCTGTAGGGGCATTATCAGGGCACAAGTCCTAAAAAAAGAAGTGGGGGGTACTAACCCGGATAGGCATTATGCAAGTGAAATCATGACGCGTGCCATCACAGTGCATGATGTCAAGACGTGTGATATTGCACGTGACATCACAGGATGTGATCTCACTGGAGGTGACATCACAAAAAGTGACATCATATATGAAGACCTCACACATGTGTTTATCAGGTATATCATAAGTACATTTAAGTGCATTATGAGATTTAACAAATGAGGTTTCGCGTTGGGGTTTTTGCCAAAAAAGTGGCGCAATCCCAACGCAAAATTAGGGCCTCAACTAACAAATTTTTGTTTTTAAACCCAGCCACAAAGAAATTGGCACAAAAGGGGGTGGTGATGGACGGAGCATCTGAACCAATCAAACACTCACACCCAGTCAACAGATCTGGGTTTAATCCATCACCGTTCTTTAGCCCACTCTGCCACCCCAGTTCAGACATGGCCATATGCAAATCAGTCTGACCATGTGCCTCATGGGAACAGTCCAGCCCGAACTGCCAAGCCATGCCTTCCCTGGACCGGAAACAAGCTTCCGAGGACCAGTTTCTGGCATTTCAGCCGTCTTCAGCCCGGCTTGCTTGAATCCAGTGGCAAAGCGAGCAAGGGACTCACGTCTGAGCATACCCTGCCAACTTATGGCAAACAAATTGGTTCAAACACTCACACCCAGTCAACACATCTGGGTTTAATCCATCACCGTTCTTTAGCCCACTCTGCCACTCCAGTTCAGACATGGCCATATGCAAATAAGTCTGACCCTGTGCCTCATGGGAACAGTCCAGCCCGAACTGCCAAGCCATGCCATCCCTGGACCGGAAACAAGCTTCCGAGGACCGGTTTCTGGCATTTCAGCCGTCTTCAGCCCGGCTTGCTTGAATCCAGTGGCAAAATGAGCAAGGGACTCACGTCTGAGCATACCCTGCCAACTTATGGCGAACAAAGTGGTACAAAAGGGGGTGGTGATGGACGGAGCATCTGAACCAATCAAACACTCACACCCAGTCAACAGATCTGGGTTTAATCCATTACCGTTCTTTAGCCCACTCTGCCACCCCAGTTCAGACATGGCCATATGCAAATCAGTCTGACCCTGTGCCTCATGGGAACAGTCCAGCCCGAACTGCCAAGCCATGCCTTCCCTGGCCCGGAAACAAGCTTCCGCGGACCGGTTTCTGGCATTTCAGCCGTCTTCAGCCCGGCTTGCTTGAATCCAGTGGCAAAGTGAGCAAGGGACTCACGTCTGACTATACCCTGCCAACTTATGGCGAACAAAGTGGTACAAAAGGGGGTGTGATGAAAGAAATTGGCAACAGGGAGAAGCATGGTAGTAGAAGTTATGCTTAATAGGTTACAAAGTCTACATTTTAATAGATTTGATTGTGTAAGGCATCTGCTGTGAGGGTGCCCAGTAAATCTCAGGGAATAGTAATAATGGTGAGATAACTCTGGTAGGTAATGCACTTGCTGTAGAGATCTGTGTTTTGTGAAGTCCCAGATTTGAACTAGTAGAGAAGGTAAATGTGTCTCATGTAAAGCACATCTTCTAACAAGCAGATGACAGATTTTTATTTTATATAGATAGTAAAGTGGGTTATGCCTTTTAACTCATAGTTCCTTTTGTTACCTGCAGTTCATAGATTGTAATCCTTCTAAAAGACCACAGTGAAGTAAAAAGGACATGTGACTCTTACACCTTGTAACTCTCACCGTCTCATGTAACTCATCTTGTACATTGATTTACACATGTACATGATTTATTGTCAATGTATAATGTGTATGTTAGGTAAATAGCTCTGACACCCTGGATTGGGTTGCATAGCACTATAAAAAAAAATAGTGCTATTGAAATTGTTATTTGTGTAAATACTGGGACAGACAAGCACACCTGACATTCTTACAGTGAATGCATCTATTAAATACAGGGACAGAACAAAGGCAAAAGCTGCCGCTCTTATTCTTGTGAAGTGATAACAAGCTGTGTGCCTTTGTTTCCCCTCCATGCCATTTAAATTGAAGTGTGAGGTTCCAGGCCACCTCCAGTCAGGATATGCAACCAAAAGGAGGCCTGATGGCCCCTTAACTTCGGCCCAGCTGGAGATGAAACAAAAGCTCCCTCACCGCCTGCACGTTGCTACTGGGAATGGAAAGCAGACAACACGCGAACGCTGCTGAACGTGTCCCGGTGTCTGAAAATTGCACCCTGACACGTTCACACATTTCTGTGGGGCTTAACTTCTTAGCAGGGGGGTCGGCGTCCACCCTGTGAATGGAGTTGGTGGACACCGCGTACCTGCATGTACCCCCCCGACTTGTGCCCTGGGCATTATGCATGCTTAAACGATTCCGAGCCCTCCACCACAACACAGTTTCTTTGTGTGATGCTGCCCACCTTAACGAAATTGTAGGTATCTCTACCCAACTTTTGCAGGCAAAACCATGGTTTCATGCCAGGTAACTGTGCCCCACCTGCTGAGTGGCACTGCAGAAGGGTCTTGTGCACGTCCTCACCTGTAATATGGAACGGATCCAGCGCCCACACGCTCCATGCGAACATTGCAAATGGACAAAGAGGCCCCAGAGGCGTGCGCCGGATGTCTGACCTTCTGAGGTAGCAGGCATGTATCATGACTATCATTTATCACGACTATTGTCTTCTGATGGAATCCCCTCAAAGCACCCTCACAGTGGAGGAGGGATATGGGCTCCTTTCCATGGGAGGTTTGGAGAAACATACTGTGTTTAATTTGTGAAAATATAACTGCCAGGGTCCATTTATTGCTCATGTGCCACTCAGTGGCAGGGCGGGCAGTGCACATTGCCACTGCATTTCATTCCAGCGACACAGATGACCATTAGCACATGAGATTGTGCGGGCCTTGTCTGCATGGACAGCATCTTACTTCAAAGCCAGGAATGAGAATTCATCTCATCTCAGATCATAACTATGGCAAGGACAGTTTGCACATGTCCTCGTTTGCCTTTTGCATGCAGTTTAGTACGTTTCTGTTCAATCCTTCAACTTAGACCTCCCTTTGTACTCGATTTAACATCTGTGGGGCAACAACGACCACAGAACATTTGTTCTGTGAAAGGCAAAACCTGCCCCAGGCAAGGAGTGATACAGATATGCAGCACCATTTAAGTCAAGGTGCTCATAACTAGGTGACGGGACCTGCACAGGCAAACACCAGCACAAATTAAGCACTGCATACACACCTCACATCACTGAAATGGAGTCCTCTGTAACGGGACACGTGCAAGCATTATTTTAGAGGGAGTAGGCTGAGAGGCACACCAAAGGTAAGTTGGACTCTTCTCTTTGCATTCGATTGTAAGTGTATGATAATTCTGTTTATATAGAGCTTACCACCCCTGACAAGGCTTTGAAATGCTTTTCGGCGATTACCATGCTACTCCAGAACCCAATAGGATTATTCATGGATTAGTATAGGAGAATATGAGTTAATTTGAGCAGTGGACATGTGAGTCTGTTAGTTTGATCGAATAGAATAAAGGAGGGATAGAGGAGGGAAGAATCTAGAAAATGTTATTAGGGAGATCATAGTAGTAAGGGGAGGTTTGGGAATGAGTAAAACGGAGAGATGGAGGAAGGAAGAGCCCCTAGTAAGGGATTAGGGAGATCATATTAGTAAAATACACTGGGGATGAGTCAAAGGAGGGGTACATGAGGGAAGAATTTAGAAAGGGTTTTAGAATGATGTTTGGGTTGAGCCAGGAGGGAAGAGTCTAGAAAGGGTTATTTTGGAGATGAAAGTAGTAGAATGAGGTTTGGGATGAGTCAGAGTGGAGGTAGAGGAAATATTGGGAGAGGTAGAGCATGAGACAGAGTAATGCATTGGAGAGAGTGAAAGTTTTTTTTTTTTGCATATGGCTCATGTATAAGCAAAGGGGCAGCAGGGCACAAGCGATGGCAACACCAGCATTATTTAGATATGGACATAGATCAAACACACACACAAATCCACACTGCAGGATTGCAACATACAGAAAAATAAAACACAACTGCAGCACCAACGCGACACACATTGATGAGCACAGACTGCAAGGAAGATGCTGCAGGCTGCAACAACTGCACCACGGTCACAGACAAACAGTGCAAAATACAATGACTGGCAAACATAACAACATGGAGTAAGAGACACCCAACAAAAATATTCAGCTGCGCATGTCGCTTTAGCCTCCTTTGACTAACACAATATGCATTTTTACTGAAATGTTGTAGTAAGTGGTATAAGTACAAGAGAATGTGGTGTAATGGTTATAACAGCCAACTTAGAAGCTGGGGAACCAGGTTCGAGTCTGGTGGGAGGCTCAAACATCAAGTGATTCTGTGCAAATCATTTCATCTCCCCATGCCTATAACAAAAGGGGGGGAAAATGAAATGTGTCTGTCTGTAATCTACCTGGTGCTTATGTAAAGCACTCTTATACCTTCGAGTCGAGTTTGCACCGCATAAAACTGCAAAAAAAAAAACTCTGTGCATAATTATTGCTAACTCAAGCCATGTTTAATAAAGGCTGTTGTGAATGAACCACATTGACACTACGTCAATATTGGTCGAATAAGTAAAAAAATGTAAAACTAATTGCTCCTCACCCTGACTTTTTAAAAAATTTACTAACAAAGAAGAGCTTTCAACTCACATTTAACAGAAAGTGAGGAAAGGCCAGCAGGACTCCCTGACAGGGAAGCAGTCGCAGACACAGACACATATACACACACTCTAAAATGTGGGGCTACACATGAGCTCAATCTCTTTGTATTGTAGCATCATATATGTTATGTATAGAACTCAAAACAATTTCTCAAATAATTTAATCAGAAACATCGTGCTCCATGTTGTGTTTCATCACAGACATATGACGTGGATGTGATTATATTTCAAGATTCTTTATTGAAATTTTTTTCCAGATATGATACAGATACAGTACAGTGGTAATGCGGGGGCACATACAGATGAGTTACAGGCACATTGTGGTAAACAATCGGCTTATAGGCATGTTTACTGATGTAGATAGTCGGTGTCTCTGTAGGCCCCTAGGGTGAAAGGAGGAAAAGAGGAAGAAGATAAAAGGGGGGGGCAGACCGCTCCCAGGTCGTTGCTTCTAGTCTTGGTTGTTTGCTGCCTGTGGCCTCTGGCCTGTGATCTGTCTACGGGGGTTTGTATGACCCTAAGTGTGCATTCAGGGCGGCCCACATCCCGCTTCTAGCTTTGTGGCTGGCTGAGTGCTTTGCTGTGATATTGTCCGCACCTCTCAGGAAGGTCACCCAGTTTATCCATTTCTTAAAGGTCGCTTTGCTAGTGCATTTCCAGTTTGCTAGGATAGTTTTGACCGCCGCTGTGAGTAGGAGGTCTACCAGTTCTCTATCCTCCCTAGATTCTAGGTCTGGGGCCATGAATGCGGTGGCTATTCCATCAAGTCCTTGCTGTATTGTTCCCCCCGCTACTGTGTTGATGAAGTAGTTCACTCTGCTCCAAAAGGGCTTGACCTTTGGGCACTCGTAAATGAGGTGGGCCAGGTCCCCCTTGTCTTTATGGCAGTTCCAGCATGTGTCATTCTCTGTGGCTCCTACTGTAGCTAGTCGGGCCGGTGTCCAGAACATTCTGTGCAGTAACCAGTACTTTGTTTGCGCTAGTTGGGGGGAGACTTTATTCTTGGAGGCTGAGACCCAGAGCCGGGATTTCTCCTCTTCGCTAAAGTGCCTGTTGTGCAATGTTTCCCAGAACGACATTGTTCTAGTGTTCAGTGTTGACTTATGTGGGCATATGAGTTTGTAAAGGTGGGCGGTTTGGTGTCCAATCTTGTTCAGGTTATGCATGTGTTGTATAATGGAGGGTGTTTCTTTGGTAAGGTTCGCTTTCGTGATAGCAGCTCTGATTTTTAGGAATTCATAAAATTCGATGTTGGGTAGGTTGTGGGCTTTTTTCAGCGTTTCAAATGTGAAAGGTGTGCCTTCCTTCCCCATCTGAGCAGGTGTGGTGATCCCTCTGATGTGATTATAAATAGGGCAAAGATAGCATCTAACTTCAGAAAGTGTTCAGTGTACAATATTAACCTTATTAGTTTGATAAATTCAGACTAGAACTCCAAGATTCGCCTGGACATCATCTACAAGTCTATCTGTATTAAAATAATAAGAAGAAAGCAATGAAAAATAATAACCGTTTTTATGCAGAGATTCTTCCTTCAAAATCAGGATATTAGATTGGAAGTGTCAACCGGAGAGTAGAAAATGCTTAAGAAGAGGATGCAAGAGGAGAGCAGGAAAAGCACAAGACGAGGATGTAAGAGGGGAGCAGGAAAAGCACAAGAAGAAGTTGCAAGAGGAGAGCAGGAAGACTACCAGAAGAGAATGCAAGAGGGGAGCAGGATGAGCACAAGAAGAGGATGTAAGAGCGGAGCAGGAAGAGCACAAGATGTGGAAGCAATAAGAGAGCATGAAGAGCACAAGAAGAGGAAGCAAGAGGGGAGCAAGAAGAGCACAAGAAAAGGATGCAAGAGGAGAGCAGGAAGAGCACAAGAAGTGAATGCAAGAGGGGAGCAGGAAAAGCACAAGAAGAGGGACAAGAAGAGAGCAGGAAGAGCACAAGAAGTGAATGCAAGAGGGGAGCAGGAAAAGCACAAGAAGAGGGACAAGAAGAGAGCAGGAAGAGCACAAGAAGAGGAAACAAGAGGGAAGCAGGAAGAGCACAAGAAGAGAATGCAAGAGGAGAACGGATAGAGCTCAGGAATAGGATGCAAGAGGAGTGCGAAAGTGCACAGGAGAGAATGCAGGAGGAGAACAGGAAGAGCACAAATTGAGGATGTACGATGAGAGCATCAAGAGCACAAGGAAAGAATTTAAGAGGAGAGTGAACAAAGCACAAGAAGAGGATGTACGAGGAGAGCAGGAGGAGCACAAGAAGAAGATTCAAGAGGAGAGCAGGAAGAACACAAGAAGAAGATGCAAGAGGAGAGCAGGAAGAGCACCAGAAGAGAATGCAAGAGAGCAGATAGGTCACAGGAATTGGATGCAAGAGGAGAGCAGAAGAGCACAGGAGAAGATGGAAGAGGAGAGCAGGAAGAGCACAAATTGTGGATGCACAATTAGAGCATCAAGAGCACATGGAAAAGATTCAAGAGGAGAGCAGATATAGCACAAAAAAGTAGATGTAAGAGGATAGCACTAGACCAGGATACAAGAGGGGAGCAGTAAGAGCGCAACAAGAGGATGCCATAGCAGAATGAGCAAAAGAAGGGATTGCAAGAGGAGCAGATAGAGCACAGGATTGGGATGCAAAAGAAGAGCAGCAATAGCACAAGAAGAGAATGCAAGAGGAGAGTGGAAAGAGCACAAGAAGAGAATGCAAGAGGAGAGCTGGAAGAGTACAAGATGAGGATGCAATATTAGAGCAAGAAGAGCACAACAAGTGGAAGCATGAGGAGAGTGGAAAGAGCACAAGAAGAGGCGATCAGAACGAGCAGAAGAAGAGGATGAAAGAGGAGAGCAGGGAGAACACAAGAAGAGGATGCCAGAAGATAGCAGAAAGAGCACAAGAATAGGATGCAAAAGGAGAGCAGAAATAGCAGGGAAAGCATAAATAGCAGAAGAAGAGGATAAAAGAGTAGAGCAGAATGAACACAGATAGAGGATGCCAGAGGAGAGCAGAAAGAGCAGAAGAAGAGCACGTCGAGGTGAGCAGAAGGAGCACAAGAAGCGGATACAAGAGAAGAGCAGAAAGAGCACAAGAAGGGTAAGCAATGGTTTTAGACTGAATGGACGCTGTCAGAACACAAGGCAAGGGAAGTAGTGAAGGGGGCATGTGTTGTAAATGAAGCAGGGAAGTAGGGAGTATAGATGAAAGGGACATTGTAATGGGTGATGCAGGGGTGAAGACTTTTTAGAGGACTGGTTGGTGGAAGGTTTGTGATGTTTTTGAAAAGCAAGTGATTTAGTGACCAATGGAAGGCGCCGCATGTCGATACATTTTGAAGGAAGCTAGAGAGGACGTGTTCCCACTGGCGTAACGAAAAGTGAGGGGGCCTCCCTGCATGGTACTTAGGGGGGCCACCTCCGGGCTCAATCAGGAGCTCTCCCGGCCAGAGTTCTGTGCCGAGAGGCCCCCTTGGAGCTAGGGGGCCCCCCACACCGCGTGGGCTGCGGGGCCTGTGTTATGCCCCTGCGTGTTCCAGCAGTAAGAGTGAATGATCAACACACAATGATAACAACTGAACGGATGTTTAAAATGCCATCGAGGAGCTATGGGCAGGGTTTAGCAAAGTATTGGAAATATGGCATAGAGCCGCGAGTCAAGCGCAAAGTGGCAAAATGAGTGTGTTTAGGAGAAGGGTTTGGCAGCTACTGTTACCAATCTAAATTATTTAGATTATTGTTTTAGTGTGACCCAACCCTGCGGGAGACAGAGTAAAAAGGAAGAGTGTTGGTGTCACTTAGGTCAGATCTGGCTTACAAGGGTCACACAGAAGCACAAGTAGCAACAATGTGTTTTCCAGTTGAGATAGCCAATGGTTGTTGGCTTGGTTTTGTTTATGGGAGAGAGGCTGGTGTTAGAAATGTAAACTTCAATCGTCTTTAAAGCACGGGCAGCAAAATAAAGAAACTTAAAGACGCATGTGTGTGAGCAGGTTCTCTTAAAAGAAGATCCTTATAGAGGATTTAGGCATATCACTTGAAATGTAGAGAGATAAAATCTAGTAACAATATTTTTTAAGGTAAAAACACCAAAGCGGGAGTAGCAAAATCAGGGGAGTAAATGTGCTAATAAGTAAATATTTTGGGGTGGGGCAGCATCCCCTGCAATAATAAATTACTTTTGTGACAAGGTTACCGCTCATTAGCCAAGGGGCATGACTTGTGGGTGTGAATGGCAGTGGAGAATGGATATCTCTACAAGACACTAAGAAAACTTTGATACAACAAGGACCTGTGGTTCTCTGCTAAGATCGACATACTGACTATGCTCTAAAAGAACTGTTCGAAATTCCCTAAGAAAACTTTTGGCCCAAAACCTTAAAAACACAGGTTTTTTTTCAGTTGATTTGAGCTATCCTACAGGAGCCGCACCAGACCCCCAAAGCACATTCATGACCTCAGGCATGGCATGCCCAAGAAGGTAAGGCATAGAGTGCCAACCAGTGGGGGTGTCAAATTACTGAAAAAGGCAGTGAACAAATCATCTTCCAGTAGACAAAATCTTATTTGCTGGAAATCCTCGCACTGTTCCGGGCAAGATGTGCCTAGCAAGGGGAATTGAAAACATTTACTCCAGAAAGATGGCAACATTTGTACTACTTGATACTAAGGCAAAGGTTTAGAAAACGCCTTCGTTTTTATCACTTAAGTCATGTGATTTTGGACTCCCTTTATTTTATGGATATAAAGTCATGAGTTGAAAAGCAATGAAAAGGTAAAAAGAAGGCCAGCAATATATCAAAATGCAGTCGGTCCCTCCACAGGGTGTCGGTACCCGGCCATCCCCGGCTCTTCCAGCTGTCCAGGTTTTCACCATTTCTGCTAGACCAAGGAATACACAGGTTTTGCCTACCACTCTCCTTTCCCCGCGTGCCACGACTTGGGATTCTGCAGTGGGCGCGCGCTTCTGGGGCGCAGCCGCCTAAAGCAATAAAGATCAGCGCTTGATAGATGAGTCGCGAGCTGCGTGATTTATACACACTGCGGATTTCAGTCAGTGTGGACCTTGGGGAGGCTTCAGTATTGTAGGGTTAGGACACTTCAATTTGGTTTGAAAATTGCACCTGACACTTAATGATTCAAAGAGTGATTTATTTAAAACCGTAAAAGCGCAGACAAAAAAACACTGAGGTGAAATAAACCTGCGGTGACAACAGGGCTAAATGTACGGCGCCACCAAAGCCCCTCCAAGTTCTCCAATGGGAGCAATATTTTCTATCTCCCTGCGACATTTGGAAAATGATAAACGCAGCTGTGACAAGTGGAGGATAGTCAATTATATGGGCTGTAAAATCGTACGATGGAAAGGAATGACGGACAATGCGTGGAGCACAGGCTTGTGAAGACGTTAGCCGCTGTAGGCATGACAAAGAGGCACGCCCACTGTGCAGAAGAAGATTGCCGCTTCCATCTTTATCAAGTCAAAGAGAAAAGACATGGCCCTGACCTGGCCTGACAACCACCATGCAAGCGAGTCTAGAGATTATCAAGTGATGTACTAATACATGAATACATTGCTTTTGATAAAGCACAAACACCCTTAGGTACACACTGACTGAACTGATTCTACTATGGCTCAATTCAATGGTATTATTTGTCGACTTCATAAGGAAGAAAGGCTGAGCTAGCCATGCAAGGATTTGAACATGTGACCAGCATGAGGTTCCTGCAGGAGGTGCTTTTGGTAACTGAATTATCTTACCAGCAATATGTAGAAATAGCTAACTACAGCTGTCACACAACTCAGGGGTGTGCGATGTTTTATTATCCACGCTAAATCTCACAGAGATTTAGTTTTTTAGCCTACCAGTGGTTTGCGGAGATTCCAGTTGCCTTTGCAGTTAGGTTTTTCATGCTGAAGTGCACTGGCACTGAAAATGAATGTGCTGTTTTCCAGCTGTTCGTTTTAAAATTGCTTTCCTCGCATACCTGAAAGTGGTGATTGTTTTCTAGAGAACTTGGGCTAGAAAGAAAGTGGGCTGGCTGAAAAACATAACCAATAGTTAAAAATAGCGAACTGGGATAGGAAGTTTAGCTTGCAGGATTAGAGTATCTGATAAAAGTAGTTTTAAATATGGTGATTACAACTGTGCCTTTGAAGCAGGAACCATGAGTCCAAAAAGGTGAAGTGTGAGCGGCAAGAGAGTTTTGATGACTTCTGGACCTGCGGGTTAGGATTTCACCCAAGATGAGTTGGAGAGTGCAAGGCAGATAGGGGAGCTTTTAGGAGATGGCTAGATGGAGCCACTATAAACTTGACTGTATCCCACCTGCCACCACAGTCTCAGGGCCAAAAGTACTACTGTGGTACCTACAGGGTCAGACGGTGACAGAAGATAGGCCTTGGCGCCAAAACAAAAGTAGCTCCCATTAGTGAATTTATCACGAAAAAGTGGCACATGTTTGCGTGTCGGGCAGGTCTGAACTTGTAAAGACACGCTGGTTAAATATTTTGCAAGCCATGGAAGGCTGCATGGATCTGAGCTTGCGACAGGTCGTGTTTGTGGTAATATCAGGGACATCTATTGTAAAAACTGGCCCACCAGACCATAAAACAGCCCCACCATAGACACAAAACCAACCCACACACTTACCTGTCAGGCTGGCCCTTCCGGCGCTGCCTGATTGTCCGATAGGCCAGTCTGATCCTGGGTACCTCTTCTTCCCAGCCATAACAGGTATACATTATTTAGAGTAGATGCAGGGAATTCCTGACAGATCTGAATTAAAGAGCAGTTCATTTTTCATTGCTAGGCATCCCTCCTAGGTGGATCTGCCTGGCTGAAGCTCTATCAGCAGAGGGATCCCCTGCCGTCCGGCTGCATCTGATGGAAAGCTGAGAAAATACAGCGGTTGTACCACCATATTGGCAACCAGTTCTAAAACTGGCAGAATCTTCCCAAATTTGCTGTGGTCGTAATCAAAACTTCTGTTCATGACCCTCCTAGACATGAATAGTTCATTTTCTTCCATAAAAATATTACCTATAATGTATACACCTCATAAGGATTTTTTCCAAAAGAAACCAGGATTCAGATGTATTAAAATCCTGGTGCAAAAAGCAGTTGCAAATTGCACACTGACCTGTACAACCAGTCACTTATTTTGTGAACCGACCTTTGTATTAATAGTTTGGTTCACAATTAAGGAATCATAGTAGTTAACAAACTGATCTGCTTGATGAATATTAATTAGGCACATCACGATTTGCGACCCACTACAATTGGCTTGGGAAACATGCTTTACAACAAAACTTTTTCCACGCAGTACCTTTACAACGCAGGTATTACAACGCAAGTCGTTACAACGACTTGTGTTGGAGGGTGCTGTAGGGAATAGTTTAATTTACTATGCAAAACCTTCCCTACTATCCATGGGGACTGGAGTTGGAATAGTAAATTAAACTATTCCACTATCCAGCGCCCCCCAACGCAAGTCTTTGTAACGACTTGCGTTGTAAAACCTGCTTTGTAAAGGCATGCGTGGAAAAAGCATGCGTTGTAACGACATACATCCGTTGGCTTCAAACACATGGAAGGTGGCCTGCAAGAGTCTACAGTCCACCATTTCTATGACTACTTTTCAAAACTGAATGCATTTTTTTAGCAGCCCAATTTCATTAAAAGAAACATTGCTGCTTTAAAAAAAAACATATTCAATTTTGAAAAACTTCAGTGAAAGTTGGCAGTGGTCTCTTGGGCCATCCTACTCCCCCTGAAGCTGCCACCCCAATCTGGAAAGGAGAAAGGAGTTTAAAGGGGACACCTTCCCTTTTCCGAATGACTTGCCACCCCAACTTGGAAAACAGTAACTTATCAACGATTTCCAACAACAATGCTAGTCGCAAACCATTGATACAAAGGGTACAGACTAGTCATTTGGAATAGGCACCCACAAAATGCCCCTTTCGAATTGTGATTCGCTGTAAATTTCTAAACTCATTCTAGAAGTCGTAAACCTTTACTGACTTTTAGAATAGGTTTAAAGCATAGAAAAACATTTGTTAATTTGAGGGTTTACGATAACTATAAATTATAGTACATCTAGCCCCTTACACTACATAAAAGGGTCAATTCAAACAATTAATGTTTGTACAAATCTTAGACATTTCTGTCAGTTAAATGAATCACAGGTGTTCTGAAGCTGAGCGCGCTAAGCTGCAGCAAACAAACTTGAGCCTGATTCATCAATAAAAACATATACGTATAGCCAGAGATTTAGCATAATTTAAAATTTGTTGCGAGTTACAAACATTCCCAGCAATATGGCTACACCTGGTACAGGTTTCCCGGCATAATCATGGGAATGTAAAGTGACAATTACCACAAGTCCTATTCCTGCTGTGCAGACTTCTACCTAGCATAGTTTTCTCACATGGGGATGAAACCCTCTGTCAAGTGCACTTTTTCCTCTACACATAAAAATATTTTTCCCCTGGTTAAAGCTCTTTTTCTACACCCCTAGCAAATCTTGTTGTTATCTATTCCCTTTCATTCCTGGAATGGAGTTACTCCAGCCCAAGGGCGTTAATCACCAACCATTTCCAGGGTGGAAATGGGTTGATTGGAATTTGGAAAATTCCAAATTTCTGTCCCTTCCTACCCTTTGAGTGGGATGTACAAAGGAGTATTTATTCCACACTCATGGCGAAGAAATCCACAAAAGTAAATGCATTAAGGTCCACCAGTAATTACATTTTGAATTCATTGGAGGTGTAATTGATGTAAATGAGATATTTTCGGCCACAATCTTATGTTTAATACCTTTGTGAATAGCCCCCATTCGGGAAGGCCTTTCAGAAAAGGTCCCAGCACATTTAAAATTACATACAATTAAATAACATACTATACTATAAGCAAGCACCCACAGATAATTTAGAACACATTAATTCATACTGGATTAATATAAATAACTATCTTTCCAGAAAAGAAATTCCTCTTCCTCCTTTGCTGCTCACTATGTTTTTAGTTAATTTTGTCATTTAAGCTCCCTTCTATTTTGCCTTTTACTGTAGTGTCCTGAAGCTACACATTTTCTTTCAGGTTATATACACAGACACTTTTTGTAAAATATACTTTTTTATAATACAACCTATTTAACAAACCTGTAAAATCTGTTTGCTGTTGTCCAATATTTAGTGAAATATCTGTTAACATCTGTTTTATAGTGCAAATCTCTAGTAAGAACTATGGCAATCTCCTCCACTCTCAGTAGAAAAGTACCTATAAAGACTACCCTTTCCATGTGCTCTTACTCATACTCCTATACTTAGCAAATAACAGACTTCCTTTCATCTTCCAATTTTGTTATACCAGTCATATATGGTTACTATTTTTAACCCTTTCCAGGGTTCTGGTAAAGAAGCCTAATTTGGTAGTTTTTTTGCTAATCTGCGGATCCACCACAGCACTTAGCGTGGACCCCGTGTGAATTTGCGGTCGGCCACAGATCCACACAGAAGCCCTGACAAGAATTAAATAACTTGCTGTTAATGCTTTTCATTTATGTTTTATTTTGTAAAATATTGTCAATTACAAACTTACACTCCCTACTGAGCAATTTATCTACACCAGTCTGCTTTTCAGTTTCACACTGCCGTCTCTTTTATTCCTTTCCCTCACACTCTTTTACCTCCATTTCCATTGTAAACATGTTTCCAATAGTCTCTGCCTACTAGTATGTGAAAAGTTCACAAGACTTTCTCTAAACGGCATACTAACTTCACATTATCTGTAGCAGCTGTGGTGGACTGTTAGCAAATCCAAGCATTTCCCAAAAAACATAACTTTTTTTGTATTTTTCTAAAACCAATCATAGAGGCAGCAACTTTTTTTGCTAAATCACCACCTAATTTTAGTTGCGTGCACATCTCCACCCTCCAATCAAATATGTTATTTTATATTTTACTTGCTGTCCTCCATTTAGCTGACTTTCTTCTTTAAGACAGCTTCATTCTGCTACAGACTTTTCCTGAGTACTATTCATGCTTGCCTCCAAAATGTTCAAAGTCTGGATCATGGGCCGTAGGTTTGTGTTTTGGGTCAGAGAGAATGCTAGAAAAAGTGGTATTGACAAGGACCTAGGTTTACCTAATGTAGATATTTCTTGGGTTGGACATCAATTGCTGCCTTTGGTTGAAAACATTGCGGATTGCCAACATCCAGATCTAATGATTGTGCACTGTGGTGGTAATGACCTAGGCACAATTACTGGGGTAGGTCTGGAAATCCTAATGAAGGCTACCTTTGGTAAATTAATGTAACTTTTCCCCCATACTGCCTTAGTGTTCTCCAAAATTTGTCAAAGAAAAACTGGCAGAGGTCAACCCAATTTTGCCCACAGTTATATAAATCCAGGAAACATGTCAATAAATCTGTTTCTGCGAGACCACAACATGGGCTTTACATATCACAACAACTTACACTACGACATTGCTGGACTATATCAGAAAAGTGAAGTCCATTTTACAGACACAGGCAAAAAGACTGCTTTCAGTTCTATGTGAAGTTATCATCTATACACCATAAACACAAAGGCTCTTTTCAGAGCCATCACTTTTCCCAAACACTCTTTTTCTTTGTTTCAAATTCTTTTTTGTAATTTCTCACTTGGATCTGCTATGGATTCTTGGTCAAATAAGGGATCTGCCTGCTATACTGTGAGCGGCTCTGCAGATTCATACCCAACGAAAAGCTCATAATCAATACAAAACAACAAAATATTTAATACAGTGGGTGTGTGGCTGACTGTATGGGTGTGTAACTGGGTGTGTGAGTGGTTGTGTGGGTGAATAAGCAGATGTGCAAGATTGTGAGTGGGTTTGTTAGTGCCTGTGTGGGTCTGTGAGTGGTTCTCTGGGTCTGTGAGTAGATATGTGAGTGTCTGTATTGGTGTGTGAGAGGGTGTGAGAGTGACTCTACGGGTATGTAGGTGGGTTGGGTGAGTGGGTGTATGGATGTGTAGGTGTGTGAGTGGATGTGTGGGGGTTTCAGAGTGTGGGAGTGGGCCTGAGAGTGGGTGCATTTGTTTTATAATTGTGTGCAGGATCCATGGATCTGCCGCAGACTTACACGGGGGTGCACGCTGAGCACTTATCCAACTACCGGCCCATCTCCCTTCTCCCGGCCATTAGTAAACTGGCAGAAAAATTCATAAACCAGCAACTGTCCTCATTTTTGGAAACCTCTGATTTGCTCCATCCTTCCCAAACGGGCTTCTGTCCAGGTCAAGGGACCGAGACGACACTCCTCAAGGTGGTGGAAGAGTCTAGGAGGATTTTGGACACAGGTGGCAATGTGGCCATCATCCTCCTAGATCTCAGCGCCGCTTTTGATACGGTTAGCCACCGTATTCTTTTAGCCCGCCTTAACGAAATTGGAATCTCGGGTAAGGCCCTTTCTTGGCTCGAATCCTTTCTCTGCGACAGATATTTTAAAGTATTTGAAGGTGACTGTCACTCTTCGCCCCTTCCCCTGCAGTGTGGGGTGCCACAGGGCTCCTCCCTGAGCCCCACACTTTTTAACGTGTACATGTCCCCTCTAGCCAAGATAGTGGCTCCTTACGGAATCGAACTGGTCAGCTATGCTGACGATACTCAGCTCGTGGTCTCTCTTAATCAGACTGATTTGTCTCACCCGAGTTTGAGTAACTGTCTCGAAGAGGTATCACAATGGATGGGCTTATCCCAGTTAAAGCTTAATAATCAAAAAACTGAACTGATGTTACTGGGTAGGAAGGCATCTTTTAACTCCCCCATGCTATGGCCCCTCTCTATGGGTGCTAGCCCGACCCCTAAGAACGTTATCAAGAGCCTTGGATTCTGGCTTGATGACGATCTTACATTTAAGGTTCAAGCCAGAAAAACCGCGGCGATCTGTTTTGGCTTACTTAAATCTCTGCGAAAAATTATTCCTCTACTCCCAGATGGAGCCAAAAAAATCTTGGTACAAGCCATGATCCTGCCGAGGCTGGATTACAGTAACGCGCTCTATCGGGGAGCTCCGGTCTCAGTAATCCAGACACTGCAGGTAGTGCAGAATTCTGCCGCCAGACTACTGACAAGCACCAGCTGTCGCTCCTCAGCGAAGCCAGCGCTGAGATCCCTCCACTGGTTGCCCATTAAAGAACGGGCTCATTTCAAAGCCCTCTTTATAGCCCATTAAAAACCTCCAGGGCAAGGGCCCTCCCATCTTGGCAAACCTGATTAAATCTTATAAAGCCCCCAGAAATCTTCGCTCGAATGATCAGAACTTGGCACAAGTCAACAGAATCTACAAGGCCCGCTCAGGGGGTCATCTATTTTCTCACAACACCTCAAAGCTGTGGAATTCTCTGCCCCCTTCCCTCAGACAAGAGCCCAACCATCTCTCTTTCCGCAAGAAATTAAAAACCTGGCTTTATCCATTAAACTAATCTCCTTCCCCCTTTCTGTCCGTAGCTGCAAGCGCTGGGATGTCTTCGGGTAGCCATGCGCTATATAAGAATCATTTCATTCATTCATTCATTCATTCACTGCAGTGGATCTGCAGATCCTTGTGCACACAAAAAAACATATTTTTCCACAATTTCTTCCCCATTGGAGAGATCCCTCACAGGCCCCTACATCAATCCTATGGGGTCAGCATACCTCTATCCTGACCTCTTTTAACCTATTTTAACTTTATTTCTCCCCAGGAACTGTGTCCCGATTCACAAAATGGCGGCCACAACTTTTCTCTCAGGTTGTGGCCAGCCAATTACGGCATTGATGTTGACGGGTAGATATGAGGATCCACTGCTGTGGATCCACGGTGGATCTGAATCTCTAGATATACGCAAATCTTTTTTCTTTAATAACTTCAAAACTACTGAATAGATTTACACCAAATTACAAAAAGCATTCTATCTGGATCAAGGTTTAGCTTCCTACCAAATTTTGTGCAATTCCATTCAGCAGCACGGGCTGTAGTCAAGTTTAAAATCCCTATGGTAAATTGCATGGAGAAAGCTTGTTTTGGGGCCTCCACGTTTTCTCAGCACCGCTTGATGGACCACCTGGAATATTTCCAAACAGCAGCTGAAGTGACTGGCAAACTAGTTTTGAAAATTGTGTGAAGATTCATTAAAATTACTTAATTAATAATACAGTAGTACTACCTACTAAAAATTGCAGTTCACAAACTTACGGGTGGAATTCTTCACCTCCACCTCTCCCATATTTTCTATGCGGAGATCACTAGACTTGTAACTTTACAACTTAGGGCCCCATTATGATGTTTGCGCATCGTAACCTACCGACCGACTGTCGGTTGGAGTCTGCCCGACATCTGCCATTGCGGTCTGCCTACTACATAATGATTTGTTGGGCATAGGCATTGGGCAGGGGGCCATACGCTGCACTCCGTTGGAGTGTCGGAGGCTATCATATTCCCATAATGAAGGCAAAACCAGCCTTTGCTCCACCGTCGGGATTATGATCTCACTTTCCGACAGCCTTTCCATGTCGGCCCTTCCAACTTGGAAAGACAGTAGGAAAGTGACTTTGGGGGCCCCTAGCAAGGCCCCGTCCATCCGCAGCCTCTGCTATGAGGTCCGAGGGCAACTATGGTGAACCCCTAAACATCCCTGAACCAGTTGTCAGGCACCCTGAGGTGCTGCCACACGGTGCAGGGATGTCTAAAACATCCATTTTACAATGGCAGCTTGTGGTGCGTGCCTTTTCTCCCCGCCGCACAAGCTGACATGGTAAAATGGATGTTTCGACCGTTGCATCCAGATTATGCGGGTCAAACCGCAGACCTATGGTTGGGCAGTTTCCAGTCCGCTATCGTGTTGGGCAGACGCAAGTCTGCCCAACATCATAATGATGTCCTGCGTTGTAAATGTGGGAGGGACTGGGGGAGAGGTGGGACAAAATAGAATATCTACTACTAAATGAGAGGGGATTAAGGAGGATTTTGGTAAGGGAAATGGAGGAATTTTTGATGGTGCATGCTAATACAAAGACCAACCCCAAAAAAGAGTAAAATCACTGTTACACTTCTAAAGGTACTACTGCCCTAAAGATGACAAATAGTAGTAAATGTACAACAACTCAACTTCAGAGTAAGTCTATCACCACCCAGCCCACTCGCAGGTACAGCAACACACTTTGAGAGAAAATAATAGAGGTAGGGACCAAATACAATACCCAATCGAAACTAATGCTAGAATAACTACATTATTTTGACTTTCAAAATTCGTGTATATCAGTTAAAACATTAATAGTTAACTTATTGAAAAAGATTTATTACATTTTATCACTAATTTATGTTATTCAAAGACAATTTTTAAATAAAATGACTAAATATTACCTAAATATAAGGCTGGTAGGTAAGGTGTTTCTATTATATTTTGTTTACAAATTAATATTTATACAACACTATATTATATTTAAATTATTATACTTATTATTTAGTAAACCATTAATTTTTTTAGTTGTAGGTAAAAGTAATTATTTTAATGAATTTGACATTTATATTTTACAACAAAATAAATGTAAAAAAAAATAATTTTCCCAATTCCTTTCTATAAGGTGGTCTTCTCGTGGTGGCAGAGTTCTTCATTATAATGACAAAGATTTCCACCTACTTGTGAAATGTTACCAGTAGTAACTTTTCACTCAAAATATGCCTCCACCTCCTGCTTTCAGGGTTTGGAGACATGTGCATCTACACTTTGGAGTAAATTTACACTTGGAAATGGTGAACAGCCAAAATTGGTAAATATATTCAAACGTTTTAGAGTACATTTTCTCATGTAGATGTACTCTTGTACAAATTTGCCTTCGTGATTATGCCACAGGCATATTTGCTGCTACAGTTCTGCACTTGTTTACTATTTACCATTTCTGAGCATAAATGTACAGCTAGGTGTAGACATACATGTCATTGCTTCCTCAAATCAGGGGTGTATCCTCCTACAAAAGAATTCCACCCCTAAACACTGGGAGTAGTAAAATTGCACTCAGTAAACTTGTAATTGTACGGAGTGTATGTATTGCCCTAACACATGCACTATCCACTACACACAACTTATAATGAGGGCCTATGTCAGAAAGCCCAGTTGTGTATGCTCCTAGCCAGACCACGGAGTCTCTCTAGCCCTCACAAAATACCAGAAGAGGGTTTCATAAAGAAAAAAACAAGGCTAGTAAAGATGGACTGAGTGGAGACTGTTGCTGTGAGGGTGTTGCCTCATTACCCCACCTTTTATTGTTTTTGCATTTCTTCATTGATCTTATTGTGTGTGCCCCTTAGTAGCAAGATATCCCAATGTTGGGGATATCTATCTAGTTCGAGTAAAAGTACATCTAAACTTCAAGCCATTGTCTTATTTCTTTACAGGTAATACACCTGGAAGCACATGCCCTAATCGGAGCCCAAGTTCCTTCTAAATGTGTTGCACATTGATACATTTATTTCTTCCTATTATTGTGAAAACTAAGAAAGGGTTTAGGGGGAAAACACAATTCTTTGGGGCAATGTAACACAGGAATGGCCCTGCCAGTCCTCAGAATAATTACAGTTTGAAATTGGTGGACAAAATGGCTGAACTGATTTGTTAAGTACTCATCAAAGTACGGTGAAGACACACAGACCAGAAGAAGTGATCTTCGCATAAAAATTCGGAGGCAACTTTAACAGTGAAAGGGCAATTGTAAAAAAATTTGAAAGAAGTTTGTGTTACTTTTTTTTGTGGTGGGAATTTTCAGGCCAGATACACAAATCATATTCTTTCAGTAGTTGTATCCTACTCTAGACATAGAAGTGGCTGAATCGGGCCCAGTCACTGCGCCATGGCTGTAATAGGTCTCTATTTTGCACACTCATTAAGGTGGGCACCATTATATTTCAGTTTTAACCCCTTCGCTGCTAGGCCTTTTCACCCCCTGTGCTAAGCCTTTTTTTGGCTATTTGGGGTAGTTTGTGCTTAAGCCCCAGTAACTTTTTGACCACATAAGGGATCCACGCCAAATTTGTGTCCTTTTCTTCCAACATCATGGGGATTTTCCCCTGCAAATTGTATCAACAAAGCGTTTGTGGTGTGAAATCACCATCTTCCTAGTTTCGGGGACTGCCATACATTTGTCAGTAAACCACTTTTTTTACACAGTTTTGACATTTTACTGTGGCATACCCTATTTTTGCTATTTTTTTGTGCTTTCAACCTCCTTCCAGTTAACGGTATAAATGGGTATGAAATCAATAATGGATCCTGGAAAGCTATACGTTTCAGAAAAGTAGACAGAATTATGAATTCAGCAAGGGGTCATTTGTGTAGATCCTTCAATGTTTTTTTATAGAAACTAACAGCTGAAAATAGGAAAAATTGAAAATGAGTTGGAAAAACAGTCATTTGTGTCAATGTTTTCACCTGTAAATTCTTCTAAGTATGACAGAGTTTTGGAAGCAATATAACGTTACATCTGCTGGACCCTTCTGGTTGTGGGGATAAATAGGACTTGTAGGTTTACAATGAACCTGAGGAACCCAGAGCCAATTACTGAGCAGCGCCTTGCGATGTTTTTTTATTGTGCACCAGGCATATAGCAATTCATTTGGGGAAATAAAAACTGAAAAATCGATATGAAAGACACCCATGTATTTACGAAATGGGAACAAAATATAGAGTTTAGAAACAGTAGCTATTTGCACATCTCCAAAATTGTGGGTACCCATACTAGCATGTGAATTATAGGACATTTTTCAAAGTGACTCCTATTTTACACATTGTCCTATATTTGGAAGGCAGAAATACATCAAAAGCGAATAGGTAATAAATGTTGCTCTACAATTCTGTGTTCCCCTAAGTCTCCGGATAAAAATGGTACCTCACTTGTGTGGGCAGGTCTAGTGCCCGTGACAGGAAACGGACCAAAATTCAACGTGGACACTCCAGATTTTTACAGTGAAAACAGGCTCTTTTTTTGCATAGTGCCTAGATGTGGATTTTGAACCCTAGCTCAGCCGGCACCTGGGAAAACCTAGCAAACATATACATTTTTTAAAACTAAACACCCAGAGGAATCCAGGATAGGGTAACCTTAGTGGCTCTCACCAGGTTCTGTTTCCCAGAATCCATTGCAAACCTCAAAGTTTGTAAAAAAAAAAAGCAAATTTTTCTCACGTTTCTGTGATGGAAAGTTCTGGACTCTGCGTGGATCCTCAAGATTCCACCCACCCTGCATTTGCAGAAGTCTTCCAAAAAAAATGGTACCTCACTTGTGTGGATAGGCCTAGTGCCCATGACAGGAAACGGCCCAAAACGTTACGCGGACACACCACATTTTTACAGTGAAAACTGAACCTTTTTTCAAAGTGCCTAGCTGTGGATTTTGAGACATAGCTCTGCGGGCACCTAGGAAAACGTAGCAAACCTATGCATTTTCAAAAACTAGACAGCCAAGGGAATCCAGGATCGGGTGACTTGTGTGGCTTTCACCAGGTTCGATTACCCAAAATCCCTTGCAAACTTCAAACTTTGTCAAAAAAACACATTTCATCCCATTTCTGTGATGGAAAGTTCTGGAATTTGTGTGGATCCACCATATTCCACCCACCCCGCATTCCCCAACGTCTTCAGATAAAAATGATACCTCTCTTGTGTGGATAGGCCTAGTGCCCGTGACAGGAAACGGCCCAAAACACAACGTGGACACACCACATTTTTTCAGTGAAAACTGACCCTTATTTTGCAAAGTGCCTAGCTGTAGATTTTGAACTCTAGCTCTGCCGGCACATAGGGAAACCTAGCAAACCTATACTTTTGTGAAAACTAGACACCCAGGGGAATCTAGCATGGGGTGACTTGTCTGGCGCTCACCAGGTTCGATTACCCAGAATCCCTTGCAAACCTCAAACTTTGTCAAAAACACACATTTTCCTCACATTTCTGTGATGGAAAGTTCTGGAATCTGAGTGGATCCACAAAATTCCACCCACCCGCATTCTACAAAGTCTTCCGGTAAAAATAGTACCACAATTATGTTGGTAGACCTAGTGCCCATGACAGGAAACAGCCCAAAACGCAATATGGACTCACCACATTTTTACAGTGAAAACTGATCCTTTCTTGGCAAAGTGCCTAGCTGTAGATTTTGAACCCTAGCTATGCCGGCACCAAGGGAAACCTGGCAAACTGATAAATTTTTTAAAACTAGACACCCAGGGGAATTCAGGATGGGGTGATGTGTGGCTCTCACCAGGTTCTGTTACCCAGAATCCCTTGCAAACCTCAAGCTTTGTAAAAAAACAAAATTTCCACACATTTCTGTGATGGAAAGTTCTGGGATCTGCTTTGCTCCAGAAACTTCCACCGACTCCACATTTTCTAAAGTCTCCCCATAAAAATGGTAGCTTATTCGTGTGGGCAGGTCAAGTACCAGCAACAGGAAAGGGCCCAAAATGTATTGAGGAAACATAAAAATGACCTATCACAAAACTACATGGTTTTCCAAGGGAGGGGACACCTGGTCAAGTCAAAATGTATGTTTATTATGACCGTAGTCTTTAAACAATGCAATTAGAATAGCACAGAATGGAGTATGACTTATTATTTTTAAAACTTTGTCCATGTGCGAGGTTCGTACACACCATTATCAAAAGTACAAAGAATCAGTAAAATTTCCAGTTATCTTAAAACTTAATTTGTCTAGTAAAACCTATTCCTATTCTTATTACTCCGTACAATTGCAATCTGCTAAAAACTCATACAGTACTACATGTTATTCTGTATCTCTCAGTGCCATCAGAGACACCTTTAAAAATTTCCCGAGGGCAATTGCGATATCAATGTAGGGGATTTCTGTTAAGAGCCTGGCTGCCTGTGATCTTGTTTTTACATCATATTTTATGAAGACAGGACGCAACAAAAGTTTCCTAAGATCTAGGAGTGTAAAACAGTCTAACAAGATATGCAGCGGGTCCTCAAGTAACACTTGCAGTGACCTTCCTTATCTAACATTTTTGCATTCAGGTCTCTGTTTATTACCCATGGGTTGATCCCGATTCTAAATCTAAGGATCTCTTGCCTGTATCCGCGATTGGGTAATCTGTCGAGGTAGGGGAACCAATTCTCAAGGGACCACGCATTTAGCATATGTACCACTGATTTTTTCTTTCTTAAATAGCCTCTATCAAGCATTTTCGAGACTTCTTTCCCTCTTTGCTTCAATTCACCTTTGGTACTAGTGATTTGCAGCGAGCTCAGGTCCCAATCGAGCTCAAGAGTGTTACAGATTCCCTTCACTTTATCCCTACTGGACTTCGCCCATTTTAGCTCGCTTTTCTGAATTTCTTTACGACACCAGTATGCCACTTTTTTTGTTTCAGGGTCTTCTAATCTCTTCCAGAATCTGATCACAGCCATCTGGGTTAATATCGCCCAGGACTTTGTACCTATTTCTGTTCTGATGGCTTGAATCATAGCAGATTTAGGAAGTGATAGGAGCCTTTTTATGCAATTTCCCTCTATGACGTCCCAGGATCCTTTACCGCTCAAATAAAGGATCTCTGCGCCATAGAGAACTTGGGGGGGGATCATTGCCTCAAAAGCTCTGAGCATTGGCCGGTGTGACATCTCACCATATTCCCTATTGAACCTTTTAAGTCCGCAGATGGAGGAGAGAGCCTTTGCTTTTTGCGTTTCTAAATGGGTGCTCCAATTTAGTGTCCTATCGAACCAAATACCCAAGTAACGGTACTCATTTACTGTCTCTAATTTAAGGTCCCCTATGTACCAGCTAAATCTGCTTAGCTTTTTCCCGAAACATAGGGTTTTTGTTTTATCCAAGTTAATGGTCAAAAAATGTTCAGCACAGTAGGTTTTAAAAGCATTAAGCTTCCTTTGGAGGCCTCTCTCGGTCTGATCTATTATCACCAGATCATCCGCATATAAAAGGCATGGGATTTTGTTTCCATCCATTTTTGGACTGGCACTGCCCTCCACCTCTAAATAGGCCGGGAGATCTGACAAGTAGATAGAAAAAAGCTGGGGGGCCAGCACGCAGCCCTGTCTTAACCCATTGGCTATGGGTATTTTGGGAGTTAGGGAGCCCCTCGTATCTTTAATTACTTGCCCCCAGTTTTCCCTGTGTAGTTCTTTTATTATGGTCAAGAGATCTGTCGGGATATTTAGTCTCTTTAGTGTCTCCCATAGGCAGGCCCGATCTACAGAATCAAAGGCTGCTTTGAAGTCGACGAAACAGCAGCATAGTTTGCCGTTCTGTTCCGTCGACTTCCTCGCCAACGCCCATAGTGCAAACCCGTGGTCTATTGTCGAGTGGCCTGCTCTGAATCCGCCCTGTTCTATGGGGATTATTTGGCACTCTTCTACCCATGTATTCAATTGTTTTAAAACGATTTTAGAGAACACTTTCTCTCCAATATCCAGGAGGTTAATCAGCCGATAGTTATTTGGCTCCTCTTTGCTCCCTTTCTTATGTATCGGCCTGATTATGGCCCCTTTCCAGGTTGGAGGCATTGCGCCATCTTTTAGCACTACCTGGAACATATTGGCCAGGAAACTTGCCCACCATGTAACCTCGGTCTTTAGAATTATTGCAGGCAGATTGTCTGGGCCTGCTGCCCTGGTTAGCTTGAGTTCTTTTATTGTGAGCTCTACTTGTTCTTCGTTAAATTTGGCAAGATGATCTTCAGAAAAATCTTGCCATGATTTAGTCTCCATCTCCTGACTGGGAGTCCTTGCCCCGTACAATTCCCTTATGTATGTATCCCATGCTGCCTCACTCACCACACAGTTTAATTCGCCCTCTGAAATGCCAGATGCAGTCTTTACTAGTTGCCAGAATTTCCTTAGATTTTTATTCTCTATGGCTTCCAAAAGTTCTAACCAGCATTTTTCTTTAAGTAACCTTTTAGTAGTGAGTACCATTTGCTTGAATTCTTTTTTAAGTTTTACCAGGTGATCCTGTCTCTCTTGTGTAAAGGTCTTTTTTTGTTTCCTCTGTATTGCTCTTATCTCCCTTTTCTTGTTTTGACATACTACTGAGAAGCCTTTACCATGATTTCTTTGTTTTACCCTATTGGGATCTTCTCTTTTTAGGTTTATCTTGAGGCATTGAACCAGTTCTTCTAGTTTTAAGATAAACCATTCCAGTTTTTTATTTTCAAAATTGGCAGGTGCCATTATTATTTGCGTGGCCTTCACTTTTTCCAGATATTCCTCAGTTAGACGTGTCGTCGCTCGTTTGGGGTACTCAACCGCCTGGTTTATCACTGTTTCTCTCTGTAGTTTCCTACCCCCCGTTATTACTATATGGAGGAGTTTGTGATCGCTCATCGCATTTTGAATTAACTTGAAGGATCTTATCTGGTAAAAATTCCAGGCCTGCAGGAATATATAGTCAATTGGGCAGTTCTGCTGCCCTTGAATAAACGTTTTTCCTGCTGGTGTATCTGATTCTATTCTTCCATTAACACAGTGAAAACCCCTGCCTCCTAAGATATGTGTTAATTCCTGGTCTTGTTTCGAGGTTTCCCCTACTGGGAACCTTGCCGGGTTTATACCGTATGCCTCTAGCTGTTCTATATTATAAAGGTCTGCTTTTCTTGGGTTTAGTTTATGGTTGAAGTCCCCCAATATCACTATTGTATCTGCGGAGTATTTTTCTAAAATACTGTCAACATCCTCCTTAAAAAACCTCCTTTCCCTTTCATACTCCTCCCCATTTTCCCACTGCATATATACATTCAATAAAATCATCATTTTGTATTTTAGATCCACCGTCAAGAGTTCAATTCTGCTTGATTGTACCCATTTACATTTTGTGTTCAACAGATTTATTTCCCTCATTACTCTTGTTGATACCAAGGTCATGAGGCCCCCAGAGGGCCTCCCACGATTTTTCTTTATGGCCGGCTGATGTATCTGGGCATAACCGTCAAAGGTTGGGGTATCGTCGCATAACCAGGTCTCTTGCAAACAGGCAATGTCTACTTTGTTTATGGATTCCTTTATGTATTCCCATTTTTGTTCATTTCCTAGCCCATTTACGTTCCAAGACAAGAGACCCAGGTCATGCGGACCCCCTTTATCCTATTCGACGTCACTCAGCTCTCCTTCCTCATCTGTGGCCACTGTATTCCTTTCAATACTTTCCTCCGCGTGGGTGCTGTTAAACGACCAGTTCCCCCATGAGGAATCATTACCTGTGTTTTCAATTATAATGTTCAGAGAGTTTCGATCACTTTTTGTTTCTTTATATATGAATACTTGTCTCTTCTGGAGCCCGGCATGTTGTTTTAAGAAATTATTATCTTTCACAGTTTTTATATCTCTCTCTGGGATAATCTTTAATCCTTGATGCGTTATCTCCTTTGTGGCATTCAGGATTGCCCTTTTTACCAAGGCTGAGTATAATGTGATTTTTGTTATTTCCTTTCCTTGCTTGTTTTCTACAAAGCCAACCTGCTGCAGGTCTTTAGTGCCGATCCCCCTCAGACTCGCGCATTTTGAAAATGCCAACAGCACCTGTGCCCTATTCGGGGGGTTAGTGTTTCTTCCAGACTTTCCTTTCCTCCCTGCTAGTAACAGGTCCAGGAATACCCATTTGTTGTCCTCTCTCTCGTATGAGTTCATGTTTAATTCGTTCTGCTGAAGGCTGGTGAGTGTTCTTCCTTCTCTCCGGTTTTTGATTCTTATATTGGGTTCTTCATGTATCTGTGGTCTTATACACCTTTGTTCAGTGGCCGGATCATCCAATAGCCTTACGCTTTGCCTCGTCATACGGGTGGAGGGGAGAATCTCTTTTGCCTCCCTATGTGATTGTTTTTTCTTTGGTACTCTCACAGACTTAGGGGGCATTGGAGTTTTTGCCGCCACCTGATCAGGTCTTTGTGTTATAAATATTGGGGCTAAGGCATTTAATCCTGGAGCCACCCTCCCTTTCCTTGATTCCTTCTCTTTTCTTGTTCCGGCATGGTTCGTTTTCCTGGATTTTTCCTTCCTGTTCCTAGACCCGAGTGTAACATACCCTCCTCGCCTTTTTATCAGCATGGGTCTTCTTGATATGTACACGTTGTTCACGGGTTCTACTACCTCCTTTGCTGCTTGTTCTGCAGATTTGGGCATCCTTCCGAGTAAAACCAAGCTTTCTTCTTCCGATACTGTCCTGTCACTGTCCTTGTTTGGTAGGACTGTGTCTGTTGGCATTACCCTACTTGGCAATTGGCACTTTATTTCTCCAAGTTCTTCTTCTATTTTCTTTAAGTGTTGTTTCTGTGCCTTCATTACTCCGTTGTTTAATAGGGTTACTTCCAAGATTCCTTGGAGCGCTCTCTGCATTAACAAGATTAACTCCATCAGGGAGGATGTTGGGGTTTCCGAGAGCACCGAGACCTGTGTGATATTTCTGCTTGGGTTTGCTGGATAGCTTGTCCTTAAGCACTCTTGTCGTATTGGGGATTTTTGTCGTAGTTGCTGTTGTAGAAGTTGGTCCGGAGCTCCTCCCCAGATGATACTCTGGTTTTGGTCATCGTTTCCCCTGTGGCCGTCAGTCCCTACTGACATCAAAGAGAACATTTTCGGTGAAGATGATAGGCGAGGGGCCGAGATTTGGTGGTTTTGACTCTGTAGTGTCAGGTTTAAGGATCTATGGATCACACCGCCTTCCTCGTTATCAGGGTTGGCTTCTTCCTGGGGATCTCCTTGGTTTGACCGACTCTGGTTTTCATCTGGCCAGCCTAATTTTTCCCCGATTTCTCCGCCAATTTCCGCTATTTCTTCATCTAAGACAGACGCTATTGCTGGGTTTAAAGTTCTATAGTGTTTACCTACAAATTCCTTTATAGATTTTAGCGCTGCTGTGTTCTCTTTCTGTTTGATGGTTGTTTGATTACCACCTTTTTTTCCTTTCTGGGCCGTCTTCGTCGCTCTTTTGACTTTCTTTTTCTTCCGTGCCCCTTTATTATTTTCCATAGAGGAAGCAAGGCTTTCCAGGCTTTCATTGAGGGATTTTGAGCCTTCTAATGATTTACTCCTTCCATGTTCATCCGGTAATTTTTGGCCTCTTTTGGGTGCCATTTCTAAGCAGCAACTGATATACTAAGGTGGTATGCTTAAATATTATTTTAGTTTTTACTTTTAATAAAAAATAATAAAGAGTTATTCACTTACCTCTGTTCTGCCTCGGTTGCCTTCCGCCTGCTGCCTTGTTGCCTTGCCCCGCTTATATTTCTGCCGAGAATATTTGTCTAAGGGTATTTTCTGATGTTATTTGTACTAGCTTTTGATGGCCGGAGCCTAAATTCCACTCCCTTTATTGCCTGCTTCCGGCTCCTAGGCTTCGCAATGGGCTGACTTTTGGACTGCCCCTTTGGGCACGGCTGGTCCAGCTTACTGTCCGCGATTTTCCAGGGAGGGGCCGCTTGGATGCTCCCGGTCCGCCGGGATCTCCCACAGAGGCCGCCTTCTCAATGCCACCACGCAATCGGCGAGTCTCCCTGCTCGCTGCGGCTCCCGCACGGCTCCTGCTCCCGCTCCCCTCGTCGCACTCAGCTCCTCCCCGCCGGCCTCACAACAGTCCGCGGCTGGGGAGGAGGTCTATTGCCGGTTATCCCTATTGTCCGCCTGTGGCAGGGGTCCGCCAACACGGGCCAAACTGTGTCTCCAGCGCCGATTCCCCGCGCTCCTTGCTCCGCACCACCACACCACACAGTGCTCCGGAGATTCGGCGGTCGGCGATCCACACCCTCTGTGCTCTCTGCGCTTGGTCTGGAGGGGCGTGGTTAGGCACGGCACGGCACGGCGCAACCGGTCAGAACAGAGGGACACCTGGGTTTTTAGTAGGGGTGGGCGGAATTTGTGTAGTTTCACTATGCAAAGGTCTGCAAAATGGTAAAAAATCTCTGCGGGCACGCGAAAGTTCCGCAAAGACGCGGAATTGCTTGTTCTGCCCGTTTGCGATGCTTTGTTCCTGTTCACGAACGCTGTTTGCGTACTCGGAAAGAAATATCTTGCGAACACGCATTTTGAAAGCGCGAACAAGCAAAAAAATTCTGCAAAGCCACGGATCGTGACATTTTTGGCAATTCCACGTTCTCTGCGGAATGCGAAATTACCTAAATTCTGCAAATTCTGCAAATTCCGCGAGCGGAACTGAATTTACCGCACAGGCATAGTTTTTGGCCCCGGGCTCAGCGGCCATCTAGGTAAACCTTCCAAACCCACACATTTCTGAAAACTAGACACCCTGGGGAGTCCAGTGAGGTGTGGGTAGCATGGATCCCCCAACGTTTCTCTACCCAGAATCTCCTGCAAACCTCAAATTTAGCTGAAAAATCATATTTTCCTCACTTTTCTGTGTGGCAAAGTTGTGGGATCACCGGGCTGACATAACTTTCCTACCACCTAACGTTCCCCAGGGCTCCCAATAAAAGTGGTACGTCACCTGTGTGGCTGGGTAGGCATAGTGGCTGCAACAGGAAATGGCCCAAATTGTACTGTGGAGACTTCAAAATTACCTATCATAAAACTACCTAGTTTTGTAGGGGGCTCCTAGTTTTTTGGCCTCGGTCTCGCGGCCATCTAGGGAAACCTACCAAGCCCACACATTTCTGAAAACTAGACACCCTGGAGAGTCTAGTGAGGGATGGCTTGCTTGGATCCTCTAACATTTTCCTACCCAGAATTCCCTGCAAATGTCTCCCAGGGTGTCTAGTGTTAAGAAATGTATGGGTTTGGTAGGTTTCCCTAGAAGGCCGCAAGCCCGAGGCCAAAACACCATGTGCCCCCCTGCAAAACCAGGTAGTTTTATGATAGATAATTTCAAAGTATCCACAGTATGATTTGGGCCATTTCCTGTTGCAGCCTCTATGCCTACCCACACAAGTAGGAGGGTGGGTGGAAGTTTGTGGACCCACGCAGATTCCAGAACTTTCCATCACAGAACTGTGGAAAATGTATTTTTTTTACAAAGATTGAGGTTTGCAAGGTATTGTGGGTTACAGAGCCTAGTGAGAGCCCCACAACTTACCCCATCCTGGATTTCCCTGGGTGTCTAGTTTTTGAAAATGTATAGGTTTGCTAGGTATCCCTAGGTGCCGGCAAAGCTAGGGTTTAAAACCTACAGCTAGGGACTCTGCAAATAAAGGGTCAGTTTTCACTGTAAAAAGTTGGTGTGTTCACGTTGCGTTTTGGGCCGCTTCCTCTTGCGGGCACTAGGCCTGCTCACACAAGAGAGGTCCCATTTTTATCGGAATACTTTGGGGAATGCAGGGTGGGTGGAATTTAGTGGATCCACGCAGATTCCAGAACTTTCCATCACAGAAATATGGGGAAAATTAATTTATTTTTTACAAAGTTTGAGGTTTGCAATGGATTCTGGGTAACAGAAACTAGTGAGAGCCACACAAGTCACCACATCCCGTGGGTGTCTAGTTTTCAAAAATGTGTAGGTTTGCTAGGTTTCCTTGGGTGCTGCTGCGCTGGGACCCAAAATCCACAAGTAGGCACATTCAGAAAAAAAGTCAGTGCCTAGTGGACTTTCTGCTGTCCTGGGAGGGGGAATCGGGGGCTATTGCCCCAATATGCCCCAGGGGGGCAGAAAGACTGTGGCAATTTTTGGTGAGGGGTGGGGGCATTGGGATGCCCATTCTGGGCAGCCCCCACCCCTACGTATAAAAAAGCCATGATAATCGCTTGTGTCTAGTGGGCTCTCTGCCACCCTGGGGGGCAGATCACGGGCTATTTCCCCCATCTGCGTCCTTGGGGGGAGCAGAAAGACTGTGACATCTTTTTCTGGGCAGCCCCACCCTGAATTAATTTTTTTTATGTCTGGTGCCCAGAAACATTGAAACTGAAACTGAGTTTCAGTTTTGTTTTTCAATGAAATAACGACAGCACACCATGCTTGCAATCGTCATTACAAGGAAAATCAGAAACAGGCCTCTGGAGGTTGGGGAAGCTCTTTCCTACTTCCCAAGCCCCCCCCCATAAAAAGGAAAATCCCTCTGCTGTTTGCAGGAGAGGGATTTAGTGCGCCTATGCACATGACAGAATGGTTCTGTCATGAGCACAGGGGCACTGGTGCTCATGACGGAACCATTCCGCCATGATCACCGAAAGAGTTAAATAAAACCAATGTAAAATGCGTGTTTAGAATTGTATGCTATACACACATGACTGTGTGGATTAACATGTCGGCTAGAAGGAATTAAAAATATTAAATGAAAATGCGGCAAAATGCCTAGATCTTTTGCATACCCATAAATGTGTGATTTACATTCCAAAGATGTACTTCAGAGATGAGACCCTTTATGGGTAGTGGGATGATTCACTTCCTCACTGCAGCTTTATGTATATGTGAAAGACATAGCCCTTCTCTGAGGAGTGAGAACAACTATGGGCCGGCACCGCATAAAGAAGTAAAATGTATTATGACTTGGAAATTACTTTTGGATAATAGTCTCTAGTGCAATTTGAACATCTGAATCCTTGCAGAAGGTAATCTCTTTCTGCTGCATCTTGGGCTTGTTTCTTTTGTTTCCATAAATTACTGTCAGTAAAGAGATTTTGTAGACCTTTTCCCTCTATTTATTATAGACAGAATCCAATTTGATATCTGTCAGGCACATGGAAAGTGTTTCATTTCTCTGCAGTGATCAGAATCTGCCAATAACCCTATAAACCCAGGGTGTGCTGTTTACCTGATCCTGATTTCATGCATTGATGCCCTTGGGAAAAGCATGAAATGTTATCAACTGCACAACACAGACTTTCTAATATACTGCACTGAACTGATCTTCAATAGAAAATTGGATTTGTTTGCTTCTTTACCTCGCTTGCACGCTTGCTTCCTTGGAAAAACATTTGTCTAGAGCCCCTCAAATCTGACCTATAACTGAGCATGAGGCATGAAATAGCCAGAAGGAGACAGTTTACATACATAGTCCTTGGTACAAACATCGTGCCACAGTCACACTACTATTGTGAATTTGTCTTTTATTTGAATCCTGTATGCCAGACCACAGGGGAAGGTGAATAGGGAGGTATTGCCTAGATTCCTGATTAGACATGGTACAAGACACAGCTGCCCTCTGTCCCCTCTTCTTTTTTTCCTGGAGATTGAGCCCTTGGCGACCTGGATATGGCGAGATGCCCGGGTTTGGGGATTTGACTGGGGATTTGCTCAGGAGGAAAGGATAGTGCTACATGGAGATGACATCCTCCTGTTTATGGCCCGCCTGGCTGAAACCAGACACCACCTCTTTCCCATTCTGAACACCTATAGATCCCCTTTCGCTCTGCAAGTAAAGTGGCCTAAATCACTCAAGTTCTCCCTGCAAGTAGACAGAGGGGATGAAACCTGGCATTCTGATCTCCTCATCTGATGCCTTAGTTTTCGATATCTAGGGATTCCTATGACCTGGGAGCCGGAACTGGCTTGGACCCTTAATCTCAGGCCTATCGCTCCTGCGGTACAGGAGGACTTAGATAGAAGGACTAAGCTGCCTCTCAATCTATTGGGAAGGGTGGCCTTGCATAAAATGATGGTCCTACCATGCTTACTGTATATCATTCAACACTTCTCATTTTCCATATCAAATCATTGGTTCAATGCCATCGCTGCTAAAGCCCGTAAATTTATCTGGGCCGGCAAATGGCTCACACTCTCCTTGTACAAATGTGGGCACTTGACATTTGATGGCAGACTAGCAATGGCGGCTATCCACCTTTAGTACTGGGCAGCTCATACCCTGGTTCTGAATGAATGCCTGCATGGGGGTGGGCAGACCCTCTCTCTAGATTGGAAGTGGCATCTGTTGGCTTGGACAACCTTTTGGGCTTGCTATATGGGACAATGATACCTCAGACCTTCCCGGAACCAACCTGGGTAGTATTTCGAGTCTGAAGGGCGGCACTCCACTAGAAGGGATGGGATCGCCGGGTGAACTCAGTGACATCTTTCCTTGTATGTAGGTGGTTGCACTGGGTGTCACAACTGGAGGGCTTCAAGGGATTGGCAAGAATAGGGGTATCGAGGTTGGTTGATGTGTGGGAGGGTGACCACATGAAATTCTTCCTAACTCTTCAGGCAGATTTCTCCCTACAAAGATCACAATTCTATCGGTACCTCCACCTCAGGCATGCCCTATCAAGTTATCATGAGGGAATCACCAATCCGCCATAATATAACCCTCTCGAGGTGCGACTTCTCATGGGTCTCATATATGAGAGATATATCACAAGTATATAGGGCATTGATCAATAACTCACCATGTATTCTCTTGAGCCTGAAGGCATGATGGGAGGGTTGGCTGGGTCCTCTCGAGGAGGAGGACGGGAGGGAGGCATGGATGTTGCCCCGCACCTTGACAATATTTGCCCAGCTGCGCCTTGTACATATGCTACATATATGCAATGTATATATTATTATGCACCCACGCAACTATGACAAGGTCAGAAATGTTCACGGTTCATTTGTACTAGATGCTAAGACAACCTGGCAGATTTATTCCATACAGTCTTGGGTTGCCCCATTGTTCAACAATATTGGGTTAGTGTAGTGATGTCATATAGAGAATAGAATACGGTAAGTGTTCATAACCACATATAGGATTTTAATGTTTAAAAAGTAGAGGAGTTGAGTTGGATAATCTGAGAGAAAGCTGAATTAAGCTGTTCCAGTGTATCAATAAACATATTTGATACCATAAAACCTGGCTTCACGTTATCACAGATTTGCGAAGAAAATGGGATTAAACCTGTGACGTGCTAATTACTAGGATGGTAAAAGAAATTTTCTATAAGCCAACTAAGTATTTTTAGCAGCAACTCATCGAAAATAATTGTCAGCGCATTCTTCACATAATAAAATTAACAAGCATCACCATTTGCAAACATTTTAAGCGAATATCGGCATTTTCCTAAAACTTCGGGGAAAGTGCTCACCGTTTATCAGCATGCACTAAGTTCTTGATGTAATTGCATAGTGGATCATGCGCATTGAAAATCTTGCGAGATATGTCCCACTTGGCGGCCATCTTCAAATCAGGCCAAAATAAAAGATATCAATACAAAAATACCAGGAAGCCATTTTTAAGGTGGGCAGAAACTCAAAATACATTAGAAATGCAAAGAAAAACACAATCATTATAAAAAATACTATAAAATATTAAAGAACATGTGAAAATATTTGAAATATTAATCAAAAATGTGTAAAAAAAAGAAAGAAAATGTTGGGTGAAGTGAAAGTTCAACAAGTTCAACAGCAAACACACAAATTGAAGATACATATGTTCACCATGAAGAAAATGTTTCCAGTATGATTTTCAGGAAACCTTTACCTTTTGACACAACTGATCAGCAAACTATTGTTCAAAGATGGGAAAACTGGAGGAGATTTGATCATTTTTGAAAGCCACATGTATGATGACCAAGCTAAAGATTTACTACTTAACTTGGTAGGTGATGAAGTTGAGGATCTAATTGATGCATTTCCTGACGCAGACAAGAACTTGTACAAAGGTCTTATGAAATGTCTAAATGAAAGATTTGATTCACAAAGAATCTTAGACTTTGAGAGATACAATTTCAACATAGCCTGCCAAGAAGACAATGAAGCAAACAGAAGGAGATGATGGACGGAGCGCTGAAACTTTTCAGACACTCACCCAAGTCACAGATCTCGGTTAGTTCATCATCGTTCTTTAGCTCACTTTGCCACCCCAGTTCAGACACAGCTATATGCAAATCAGTCTTGACCCTGTGCCTCATGGGAACAGTCCAGCCCGAACTGCCAAGCCATGTCTTCCCTGTACCGGAAACTAGCATCCTGGGACCGGTTTCGGGCTAACAGCCCTCATCAACCAAGCTGTCTTGAATGTCCATCATCTCCTTGTGTTAACAAGATAATGAAACCATTGATGAATATGTGACTAAACTATTGAAACTGGTTAGGTTTTGGGATTTGACAAATTTAAAAGTAATCAGACTGAAAATGATTGACGGATATGATTTAGTAGAATTCAGAAAAAAGTTATTAGAAAAAAAATTGACCTTCAACAATTCTTCATATGGCACGTACAGAAGTACAGGCTAAAAAACCATGCCACAATTAAGGAACAAAGAAGAAAAAAGCTTTGGAACAAGTCAGACAGCCATCCAAGAAGGATCATAAAACTGATGTGATAAAAAGATAATACAATTGATAGAATGGTGACCCTTTTATTTTCATTACTTCCAAAGGAGACGTATGAAACCTGCTTGCAGATTTTCTTGCTTGGTTTTGCCACACCAATACTAGGTCTCCACTCTGATAACTTCTTTCTTGAATATTTTTCCTTTGATCTGCATATTATTTCATTTTTACTTTCATTATTTCATCTGTCTTTGCAATGTGATGTGTACTTTAGGGGGTTTTAACGGTCCCTGGGGCAAACTTGTTTGTCTTGCTTTCCCAGATAAGAATTCTAAAGACCATTTTCCTGTCTATCTATGAGAGATATTTTTATAATCACATAAAGCCTAACTCAGAGCTTGATTTATAGAATTTTGTGACAACTTGGCTCTTTGAATAGATTCTTTTTATAGTAGCCATTAACCTATCTACCATTCCGTTAGCCTGTGGCCAAAGCGGAGTAATTCTTTTATGTGCCACTCCCATATATACTAAAAAAAATCTAGAAAGTTCACTTCCATTAAAAGGGGGACCATTGTCTGTTTTTAATAATTTGTGTATATCCCATGTAGAAAAAATATTATCTAGGACGGGAAGTTTCACAGACAAAGAAGTGGATGACACCATTTTCACAATTGGAAATCTAGAGTACTCATCAATTACAAAAACAGATATTGTCCAGAATCCAATGCCAATAAAAGTTACACACCGGCTCAGACCATACAGCATCTGAGAGCTTAGATGTGCAGTTCCTTAACATTCCTTTCTTTTGTAGTGCATTGACAAAGGTGGCAAACTTGTAAAATGTCTTCAACTTGACTGTCAAGTCTTGGAACCCACAATCTTTCATGCAGCAGATTTTTTGTCACTGATATTTCTCCATGACTTTCATGTGCCAAATTAATCATGCATTATTGCAAAGTGTGAAGGATAGCTATTCTGTTTCCCCTGAGAAGATTGCCAGATGCAGCCTTGGTCAATTTAGGCTGTATATTTTTAAAAACAATTATATCTCTTTTATTTATGTCAGATTGAAATGTCATCATAGCATTTTTTTCTGCTTCCATTTATTTAACATTATTATTCGTCTCACTTCTGCAAAAGTGTTATCCTTGGTAGATTCATGACTCAACTCCTGCTCTGAAATTGCCTGAGGAAATACTGACTTGATTATGAAATTACATTTTCTTGAACTGTCTTACTTTGTTTTTCATTTATGTCAACTGGATGTCTGGACAAATAATCGTTGGATTGTATTCTTTTCCAAGCTTGTGACTAATTAAAAAAGTATAATCCATTAGTCTTATACACTATCTTTCACTGCAAAGAGGTCTATTTGCTTTTTGGTTTCTGAAAATAGTCATCAGTGCTTGATGGTCCGTGACTATCACAAAAGGTTTCCCAAATAAAAGTCATAATAGTGCTCACACACCCAAGCTACAGCCAAGCTTTCTTTCCCAGGTTGGGAATATTTATTTTTTATGTCAGTTAGGGTTTTACTAGCATGCAACACTACAAATCTAGGAGTCGCCTTACTAGGATTGTGTTGCATCAAAATGTAACCTTGTCCCACAGGACTAGCATCTACTATCAGCTCAGTATATAAATCTGGCTCGAAGTATTTTAAGTTTGTTGCTGATGCTATATCATTTTTGATTTTTTTAATGCATATTCACATTGTTCATCCCAGTCAAACGCTCTTTGTTAACTCTCAAAGAGGTAAGCTAACTGTGGCATAGTTCTTGATAGAACAAGAGCAATAATTAGCCATTCACAAAAAAGAGCTTAACTCTGTTAAGTATTTTGGACTAGTTGTCGATTTTAGAGATGATGCTTTCTAGTTTTATCCGTTTACATGAAAATATATGACCATAGAACGCTAATTCTGCATTGCCAATTTCACATTTATCTGGATTTTCTGTAAGTCCAGCATTCATAAGTTCTTGACATACTACCCTTAAAGCTTGATCATGTTTACTTTCTGTGTTTACAAATACATGAATGGCATCACTATAATTCATTGAGTTTTTTACAGGTCTGATGATATTCTTTATGATTTCTTGAAAACTCTCTGCCACTGAACAAATCCCAAAATTGAGCCTTTTACAACGGAACAACCCTATATGTATAGAAAAAGTTTTGATATATATCTTGAATGCTCATCAATCTCTAGTTGATACAGTAATCTAATCGTGACTAAACTGTTGCTCCATTTAAGATGCTAATCCTGTCATTCAAGTGCGTTCCTGGGTGCCTTTCCCTCTCAATTGCTGCATGTGGCACCCTCATATTTACACAAATTCGAATTTGATTTGTCTTCTTTTAAGGTACCACTACTTTTGGGGACACCCAATGCGTTGGGCCAGTTACTGGCTCAATGATGTCTTGCTCAAGTAGTAAATTTATCTCTGCTTCCACTTTGTCCTGCATGTAAATTGGAACTGTCCTATGCATTTGTGCCACAGGTTTCACTTTTTCATGTATGTGCAGAGCAATGGTCTTATACTTCGGTTTATCCAGACCTTCAATCAAAGCAGGAAATTCTCTTATTATAGGGTGGACGGTTGTTACATTAACAGAGCCTGGAGTCCCATCAATTAAACAGTAACATTCTATATGTGGTTATGACCACATACCACATTGTATATTCTGTATTCTGTATGACATAACTACATATTCCCCTTTCTTAAACAAATGAGGAATAAATAAGCATTAAATAAACAACTAAATAAATGCATAAATTAATTAACAATGTTTTTTTTATTTATCTTTTTATTGATAACATAAACCAAGAAATCGGCATATCACATTTTGAAACCCAAAAATTCTGGTACATATGGCAAATATTTTGGGCCTCTGCGACGTCGAGGACACACCATAGAAATTGGAATGGGTATCAAGGGGACACAGATTCATCTTCAATGGGGGCAGCAGATGCAACACATATATCCCCCCCGTAGGTGTTCCAATTAGCCCACACCAGGGACCATTTTATGGGGCAACCCCTTGCCACATAAACTGTTTTCTCCCTGAACATACACCAGTCAAGAGTCTTTTCCCAGGTGGCGAGCGTCGGGGGTGACACTCCCCCCCCCCCCATTGCGGCGCTATATCTCTCTTGGCAACTATCGCTCCCAAGGTGGCCCAAAGTTTCTCTACCCCAGTGGGTTCCCAAACATTGAGTAGATACCTTTTAACCTCTGGTTGAATATCTTTGCGTAAGACTTCCCTCATGACTGCAAGCATCCCCCTCCAGTACGCCTGTACCCGCTAACACTCCCAAAGAATATGTAGAAAGATGCCTGTCTGACCACATTGCCATCTGCAAGCATACCCTCCCCTCGTCCCATGTGAACCAGCTGGGGCCCGGTGATGTAAGTTCTGTGCAGGATTTTAAATTGCACCAGGCGCAGCCGCGCGGAGATTGCCACCTCACAGGGAGAGACCACCGCTTCCGCCACTCTTCAGCGTCAAGCTCTAAGCGGTCTTTCCCCCAAGACTCTCGTAACCTGTAGAGGGGATCCGGTGTGTTATTAATCAGTTTTTTGTAAGTTAGTGATATGGCTTTATTTTATTTATTTATTTATTTATAACACTTGTAGAGCGCACAAATACCAATCGGTGTCCTGGCGCTAAAGTGATGACTCCCTGAGTATAAGATTACCGGACTAGAGGGTAAAGAGCCATGTTTTGAGGTTTTTTCTAAAAACTAGCAGATTGGTGTTTAATTTAAGAATCAGGGGGAGTGAGTTCCATGCCTTTGTTGCTCCCCCAACAAAGCTCCTACCCCCCCAGCGTGCTTTCCTGATCCGAGATGTTTTAATCAGTCCCATAGTGGCAGACCTAAGTTGTCTCCCTGGTCTGTACCACTGGAAATGATCCTGAAGAAACACTGGGCCTAAACCATGCAGTGCCTTAAAGACAATGCAGAGGGCTTTAAAGAGAATTCTCTTCCTCATCGGTAGCCAATGCAGCTTTTCTAGTTCCTTAGTAACCGATGAAAATTTGGGCAAGCCCCCAATCAGGCTGGCTGCTGCATTTTGTAAAACCTGAAGTTTGTTCAGCACCCCCTGTTGTGCCTCTAAAAAGAGGCTGTTACAGTAGTCAAGGCGCGAAAGTACGAGTGCCGTCACCACCGTTTTTCTGCTTCCCTCTGGTAAGAAAGGCAAAACCTTCCTAATGGTTTTCAGAGTACAGTGTATGGAGGAAGTCAGCGCCTTGACCTGAGGTTTAAAGGAAAGTTGGTGGTCTAAGATGACTCCCAAGATTCTTCACCTTTTGTACCGGAGATGGCGGGGATCCCATATCTGGGGGCCACCACTTGGAACTCTAGAGATTTGCATTTGACCCAAAAATAAGCACCTCGGTCTTGGAGGAGTTTAATTTTAAGCAGCTTTTGGCCATCCATGAACTAACTGCAGACATACAGTCCTGAAACCTTGCTGCCACCCCCAGCTCTTTCCCTGGAAGCACCGAGACCACAATTTGGGTGTCGTCTGTGTAAGATGTTAACTCGAACCCAAAGGATCGGATCACTGGGGCAAGAGAGGATACGTAGATATTGAATAAAGTGAGGCTAAGGGAGGATCCCTGAGGGACCCCCCCGGGGAGTTCGAAGGGTCTTGATTGGAAGTCACCCATAGCCACCACTTGTACCCGATCTGTCAGGAAGGCCTTCAGAATGTAGAGTGCCTGCCACTGGATCCCGCAGCCCTCCAATCGGTCCATCAGCATAGCATGGTGAACCGTATCGAAGGCTGCTGACAGATCCAGAAGTATCAGCACCGCTTGGCCCCCATCATCCAGCACTTTCCGGACCTCCTCTGTAGATTTAATCAGGGCCGTCTCAGTGCTGTGCCCTTCCCTGAACCCATGTTGGGCCGGGTCTAGACCCTTCGAGTTACGCAGAAATGAGCAGAGCTGGGAGTTCATGATTTTTTCTATAAGTTTTGCCGGCAATGGTAGTCTGGCAATTGGCCTATAACTATTAGGGTCTGTGATGTCCAGCGAGGGTTTTTTAAGTAATGGGCGGATGGAAGCCTGCTTCCACACTGTGGGAAAGTCGCCCTTCTCGAACATCAAGTTGAAAATACTGGCTAGGTGGTCGGCAATGGGGACAGCTGCCAATTTTGCAATTGACGTAGGACAGGGATCTTGGGGTGAGCCAGATTTAATTGCCATCAGTAGTTTTAGAACCTCGCTCGAACTTACTGGCTTAAAGGCCAATAGTTTTTCCTCAGAAGACCCGGCAGTAGGGGCCCTATGGGAACCCTCCGCAAGACTAAGGGCCACCTGTTGTTCCAGCGAGGTAAAAATTGCTTGGACTTTATACAAGAAAAAGTCGGCCAGTGATTCACAAAGTTCAATGTTGGGAGGAACCGCCACCGATTTAGGGGAGGTTAAACTGACCACAGTATCGAACAGTTCCCTGGCCGAATTCTTGGCTTTCTCAATGCGGTCCGTATAATAGGCACTCTTGGCCTTCCTGATGCTGTCTTTATATGCCTTTAGGCTGATTTTTAACCTTTCTTTGTCAGGCTCATAATAGTTCACTCGCCAGATCCGCTCTAACTTTTTACAGTTTATTTTTGCTTCTCTGAGCTCGTCCGAGTACCATGGGGCTGATGGAACCTGCCTGGTAAGCCGGCACAGCTTGGGCGGAGCTAACCTATGGCAGGCCCCATCAAGCCACTCCGTATACTCGGAGGTGGCTTTGTTCACGTCAGTGAGCATGACTGGCCTAGAGGCTGTCAGCAGATCTTCAAGGATTGTGCCATTAATGTTTTTCAATGGTGTGCACATCCTTGTTGATTGCCCCTCTCTCAGTGTCTTCTTAACCAGAGGGCTAAGGACGGTAAATAATACCACCCCATGAGCTTTCTGTGGGAGCAACCCATCCAGCAACCTGTCTTCTAGTGGGGAAGACTCAGGGAGGGAGGAGCCCCTCTTTAAGGTTGTTACTAGGGCATGGCGGACCTGCATGTAGCGGAAAAACTCTGTGCTCGCGAGCTCGAACTGTTGTTGTAGCTTGTCAAACTCAATCATGTCGCCCTTCACCCAGAGGTCACCTATCCGAGAGATACCGATGAGATCCCTTAGAGGAATGTAGACTGCTGGGTTGTTTCGAATGCCAGCGTTAGCATCCGGTCCCAATCCAGACTCCTGTTCACCACTTGCCAAATCCGAACAGAGTGCTTGGTAGTCCCAGTTATGGGGAGTTTCCTGGGATTCGCTTACAGGGCTCTATTGTACTTCCCATCCAGCAGCAGCCACCTATTCATTGCAAAGCCTGATCACCCGGTGTGCGATATGTACGTTGATTAATGGTGGCAAGGTGGGCTGCCCAAAAGTATTTCTTAATATCGGGGAGACTTATACCATCATCGTACCAGTTGAGAACTAGTTTGTTAAGTGCTATTCGGGGCCTCCCATCCCATGAAAACTTTCTCTGTAAACCTTTGATTTCCCTGAAATATCTCACAGGGACCAGGTCGGGATAGGTTGTAGGGCATAGAGGAACATAGGGGCAGGGACATACTTTCAAAAAGGGCTGCACGGCCCAGCAACGAGAGAGGGAGTGCCTTCCAGCTAGTAACATCTCGCCTCAGGCGCTGCAAGGGCGGGAGCAGATTTCTCTCATAGCGGAGCTTGAGTTCCATGGTAACAAAGATCGCTAGGTAGCAAAACCCATCCTTCACTACTTGTACCGGACAGTCTCTGGGGATAGCCGGCGTATTGCCACCCAAAGCGTAGAGGAGGGATTCATTCCAATTGAGAAAATAGCCAAAAAATCTGCCAAAGGTCGTGAAGATGTCCAAGACACATCTGAGAGACATTTTGGGGGAGGCCAAATAGAGAAGTATATCATCTGTGTAAAGCAAGATGCGATCATCCCACGCTGCCGACCACCGCGACCCACGGATGGCCAGGTCATGACGGATCCAGGTCGCGAGCGGCTCCAGAGAGAGGCCGAAAAGCAGGGGTGACAGCGGACACCCCTGCCCGGTCCCCTGACTTAAACCAAAGGAGTTAGGCCATTTGTTGTTGACTATCACCTGCGCCAGAGGCTCCGAATAGAGGAGTCTGACCCATGATATAAATTCAGGTCCAAACCCCAACTTGGAGAGGACCGCGAAGAGGTACGGCCATTCGATAGTATCAAACGCCATGGAGGTGTCTAGAGACAAGATTACAGCCGCGTCCCGGATGGTTTCTACCTTTCCCAGCATTCCATGCACTCGTCGCAGATTCAAGGCTGTATTATGTTGGGGCATAAAGCTTGACTGGTCTAGGTGCACCAGGTTATTAATTACACAAGACAGTCGGGTGACAAAAAGTTTGGCAAACATTTTCGGCTCTGCATTAAACAGGGAGATGGGTCGGAAGGATGCATATTTGTCCCTAGGCTTGCCCACCTTAGGAATGACCACTAATGATGCCAGACGTTGGTCCGGCGGTAGCAATCCCAATCTCCTACTCTCTTCACACATAGCTCTCAGATGTGGAGTGAGTTTGTCGGGATGTAGTTTGTAGAGCTCAATCGGCAGCCTATTGGGACCTAGCACCTTTCCCGGTCGGAGATTCCAGAATGCCTGTGTGATTTCGGCATTTGTGATGTTGCTGTCCAAAAAACTCTTATTGTCCTCAGAAAGGACTGGGATTTGGATATCTCGCAGAAGGTCAGCATAATCAGTTTCAAGGAGGGACGATTGTGTTTGATACACAGCGACATAATGAGCAGCGAACGCACTGGTGATTTGTATGGGATCCGTGATCGTATCGCCCGTGTCAACCGTCAGCTCGGGAACAAGTCTATTGGCCCTTTCCTTTTTGCCTAACCAGGCCAGTAGCTTCCAGGCTTTGTCACCCCATTCGTACACCCTGCCGTCTCTCTCTCTCCCCCTCCAGATTTGGCCCTGTCAGTGGCGATGCCCTTATATTCATCTTTCTTCAATTGCAAGAGGTGTAGTGTTTCAGGAATTTCCTCCTCAGCAAGTTCTTTTTCCAATCGAAGGATCCCCCCCCTCGACTGCCTTGAGCGCTTTATGTTTTTCTTTCCTGACCCTCTATAAGAGAGAGGGCTGTCCCTCTGATAGACTATTTAAACGCCTCCCAGAGCATGGTTGTAGAGTAGGTCAAGTGATGCCGATAATGTGGGAACATTTCCTAAATACCCCTGTTGATTACAAAGGAAACTAAGGGGAAAATGCATATTTCCCCTGACCTTACACCTACCCATTGCCTAGTTCACTGTCAATAAAGTAGGGCAGAGTTAGGTAGGACAGACATTCCTCTTGAAATCTTTGAAAGACATATGTCTGAAAGGGACATCTGCAAATTTCAAAACATGCAGATATCAATGCAAAGCATTTCCATACATGTACAGCTACCCAAATTTCTTCATTTTTGTGAGTTAGGCCCTACTTGATGAAAAAAGTAACATTCAAAACTATTTTTCCATGTATGGAGAAAAGAAAAACAGGTTAGCCTCTTAGCAAAAGTAGTGAAAACACAGATATACCCATTTACAGTAGATCCTTTATTAAAAATAGTTTAGTACACTGGTATCTTGTGTGGAGGTTTTTACTCCAGTCCAGTTCTTAAAAATGTGACTATTTTTAAGCAATGGTAGTTAGCTCAACTGTTTTTGCTCAAAATACAATTGGCCAAAGTTTTAGTAAACAAGGCTGAACCTACTCACCTACATTTTGCATCTAGTTTCCCCTACTCATTCTGTATCCTGCTTCCCTTACATGTACTCTTTAAGTCACTGTACAAAGGAAGATCATCTATTGTCACTGATAGCACATTTCTCATGTCTTGGTCTCTCCACATTGTACTCATTAAACACATGAAAAAGCCTCTCTGCTCCTGTCTGTTTTTTCAATATTGTTTATACCTTCCTTTCAATGCACTTTTCACGTGATTCCAACCTAAAAGCCTTCAAATGCCTTGATTACAAGTGCTCCTCTATTTTGCTATTCCTATGCAAACCTCAGTTTGGGTGGGAATTGCACGTGCAAGAGGTGCAGTGTTTACCACTCTGTAATTATCGCATCCACAGAGTTTTATTCCTGTTAAATTTTGGCAGTACAAACCTGTCAACATTTAATGGGTGATAGAGGCCGGTAGATACTGGATGGAAAGAACCAAAACTGGCATTACCTTACCCATTATTAAGTGAACCTATTTATCACGTCAATAAATCACAATTGCACTGATGTTGGATTTAATTGGGTGTGATAATTAACTCACCACTTCTGGGGGATATTGGTTATGAGGGCCAACGTATACACATGTACAGCAATATCTCTAACACATAGAGGCAGTAAAGATTTTAGAGTTTAACACATGTGAAAGAGTATTTCTAAGAATCTGAGTTATCTGTCTAGTGGTTCCTGGGCCATATTACTCTCAGTGCTAATGAGGCACAACAGACATACACACATGCTTTCTACACCTCTGGAACACCTCGGTATTATAGAAAAGATGCTTAAATCTATGTATTCTATGTACAAAACAGATAAGCTGCAATATTATTTTCTCTGTGACACAAAAAGATAGAAAAGACAGTGCACTCCACACACCCCAGTCTTATATTCTCTAAATTAGTAAAATATAATTCCACAAATATTTATATAAATAACAAAACTGCATAAAATACTATACAAAGAGGATGGGGTGGTCCTTTCTACAGAACATCATCCAGGAAGATATGCCAGGTTATTAATGTGTATGGGATTCCCAATGCGTAAGCTGATCCATTGAAGGCAGAGGGGAGCTAGCAGGCAGGCATGTAATTGTTTTAACCCCTGACAAAAACGGTGAGATTAAAAATAAGTACTGATGGATCTCACACTAGAAATTGTTATAAAAGAGCTCAACAATGATAGTCATAGACTTTCAAACAAACTCTTTTTGGGGATTTTTAGAATGAGGCAATATAAAAATCCATGGAAGTGATCGGCACACATGTAAGATTCCTGGATATATTAATTTTTTAATCCTCTGCCCATATATGTTTGTGGACTTGCTCCACTGTAGAGTCAAATATCATTTTTCTAGACTACATTATAGTTTATTCCAGGACAATTATAATCTTTCCCTTTTCTAAGTATTTGGAATTGAATTTTAGTTTGTGTACTTTACATGCAAGTTCATAGGTGCCACATGTGTGACACATTAGTTACAGAGGAAGGGCAATCCAACAACCCCTTGCGAGCTTGGGTAACAGAATCAACAAAGTCAACGGCTAATACATTAATAAAACAGAGAATACCTTGTCCAGGTGCTCCTATGATCTATGACCCATTGAATTGAATCATAAGAATTAAACACAATCAAGTGAATATCTATTTCTGAATAAAAGTGAATACACCATACCTTCAAACTATGTCCTACCCAAAATCCATAAAATTCCCACATGCCCTCCAGGTCATCCCGTTGTCTCTGGATGCAACTTTATTCTTAAACCATTGGTCCAAAACTTTGGATTTCTTTACAAAAACCCTTTGTCAATCAGAAACCCTTCTTCATCAGAGACAGCCGTTCAGTCATTAACATTGTTGAAGGCTCATTATATAACATTCAGATATATTATTAACAACGGACAAAGAAACACAAACATTCCCTAAATAGAAGCTCTAGAGATTATAACTTGTCCTCAGAGCAGAGAAATAGATCCCATTGAGTATCCACTTCATTTATTTCCAGAGCAGAAATTATTTTCTACTCGAAGGACAGTTCTTTGAGCATATTAATGGAGTGGCTATGGGAGCAGGCTTCGCTCCCAAAAGTGGAAAACCTTATGTTGCTAATTTAAAAAATATATATATATAGGTCCACAAACGTATCAATTTCTTTAACACATTATAAAGTGGACTACATACATTGACGATGTCCTTTTGATTTGACAAAAAGACAGCTCACACTTTCACGTGTAAACTTCCTTGATCTTACCATTAAATAATCTGAGTTTTTTATATAAAACCTTATACGCAAACTTACAGCAAGAAATACCTTATTAAAAATGTAATAGTCTCCATCCACGAAGTTTAAATGATAATCTTCCTTTTGAACAGTTTTACGTCATAACTGCCCATAAACTCTGACAACTTTGCCGAAGTTAAGATTCTAATTAAAAACGCCCAAATTAAAAGCGCACAGATACCCCCAGACTTTTGAAAAGGTTGTTCAAGAGAATATAGCACAATCACAGAGAAGATTAAGGAAAAGCCCAGCACCTCAAGACTTGTAGGTGGATCCATAATCGGCACAAACTAAATCAAATGAAAAACTGATCCTTAAACATTGGAATTTGCTGAACAATGATTAAATATTCACTGAGAAACCTTTGCTTGCATCCAAACATGGGTTTTACATTAGAAACAGGTCTACAGAGAAGCAATAGTGGAATCCATTACCCGAAGTTTAGGGTTACTGCCAATGATAGGTCATTATCGATGTGGCAATTGTATGGATTTTTTAAACTGCAATGTAGTTTAGAAATTCATGATGGAAACAATATCAAAATTAAGCATTTTTCTAACTGCAATACAAATGATGTAATTTGCTGTAATGAATGTCCTTGTCATTTAGCATACATCGGCAAGACAACTCAAGCTATCTGGAAAAGAATCTTTCAACATCACTCACGGATAAGGTGTCAAACAGAACAGGCTCCTCTAGTGGAATGGTATCAACAACATGGACATTCACTGAGGGAGATGAAATGGTGGGTGGTAGAGGTCTTAAAAACCTTAATGGGGAATAACAACAGTCTCTGTCTACTATCTATCAAAGAAAATGGGTGCATCTGGAAGCTTGATAGTGTGAATAGGGGATTGAATGTAGGTGTTGAATGCACTTTATTGGCTCTTACAGATACCACAATGTAATTTGTTTATATTATATTACTCCTTTTCCCTATTTCCTCTGTACAATGACAGTATTTTACCTGATTGATTACACACAGAATATACAAATCTGCTGGGTTTTCACTCTTGCTGCTTTTTCCAAGCATTCACTCATATCATACTCTGCAGTTGAAGGTAAAACCCAATTTAGTGCACCCTTGGATGCACATGGTAAGTTATCTATGTATTTTACATATTAAATACTCTCCAAATACAAATGTCAGTTTGCTGTTCCTTTACACCTCCATTCATCAAAACAGTGGTCAAATAACCTCCAAATATCAATAACCCCTTTTACAACCTCGTGCTGACTACCTCCAATATAGCCAAAGCTGTTCCATGAATTTACCCTAATGTTTTCTACATACTACTGGAATTTACCTACCCCGTTTGGCCCACTGAGATATATACATGATCTTTTGATAACCATAGTTGTATACTGCTGTTTACTTCACAGTGTTTTCAATATAATTCTGCTTTGATTTTGCCCTAAACTAAATCATTCAACTCTACATTAATTCATTGAAAGCATTTTCAAGATGGACGACATTTATTTTGACAATCCAATAATTTTCAGGTCATGCCTAACAGCATCTGGTTCTTCTTTCCCCCTTAGCACAAACTCGACCTATAGGTATTGGAGCGTTTAACATGACCTCCAGTTACATTACATTCATGTTTTTTTTGTAGGCACGAGGACACATTAGACCATGTTACATTCATGTTTATTTGTGTAAGCATTGGCTATTAGGTGATCAGGGCCGGACTGAGAACCAAAACCGACCCTGGCAAAGTACTCGGCTGCCTCCCCCCCCACCCCCGGGGGGTTGGGGGTACTGCCGAGGCTCTTTGCCAGGGCTGGTTTTCGGCCGATTTTGTTACAGGGCTGATTTTGCAGCAATGCTGCAAAAACAGCCCTGTAACAAAAACGGCCCCCAGGGGCCCAAAACTGGTCCCCACCCATGCGGCGCACCGGGGGATTGCCCGGAGCCGAGTACGGCCAGTCCGGGCCTGCAGGTGATTTACTCACAATCACAAGATGTTGAGCCGATGTTGAGGCGACGTTGAGACTTAAATCTGGCCGCCCTTTCAATTTTACGGTGTTTAGTGTTTTGAACTGAATTGAGCCCCCCAGCCTGTACTCTGTCATGGAATACGTCACTGCTTCTAAGCACCAATGCCATCTTCGAAGTGACTTACACTAATACTCGCTAATACCCACTAAGACAGTCAAGAAGCTGAATGACAAATTTGTAATAATTTAAACCAGTTTTAAAGGCTTCTTTTGGAATCAAATGATAAAGCCACGGTGTATAGTAACCTGTTAACATGAGGCAGGAACCCTAACACTGAGCTGTGATTCAGATATTGCACACATGCACATGAACTGTATGCATTGATGTTTCTAGAGTACCAACTGAGTTTAGGATTAACCGATGGCTTTGTCAGAGACAAAGGGGTTATGTGAGAATCAGTGAGATGTTTCAAAATCCAGATCAGTCATGTGGGGTGAGCAGTTGAACATCAGTTGAGGGGCTGGGGCTTGTGGTGTTGAAGTAAATTTTAAATAATGGTGATAAGTATAACTTTGAGTTGGATTGTCATATCCTATGTGAAGACTCTTGTGACTGAGCATAATATGTATATTGTGCTTTGGTTTCAAATAAATCTAAAAATGCCTGCTTTACAGTAAACAATCTGAAGTATTTAAAAGATGAATTCAAGCATTCCATCCATCATCTTGTTGTTGTTGCAGTTGATAACCTAAGTGCGACGTGTATACCCAAACATGGATCCCGTGCTCACTGTGCCACTGGAACCATGCTATATCTGACTGATGAGACCTAATTAGCGTGAAACTGGTCTTGAGGTGCCTGTGTACCGGTTCAGGGAGGACATGGCCTGGCAATTCAGGATGGACTGTCCCTACAGCAGCAGAGTCAAGACTGATTTGCATAAGACTGGGTCCATACTGAGGTGGCATGGTGGGTGAAAAACTATGTATTGGGATGTGTCTTGAACAATTGCCAGTGGCTGAGATTAATTCAAGCATTCCATCCATCACCTTATTGTTGTTGCAGTTGACACCCTAAGTGTGATGGGCATGCCCAGATGTTGGCCCCGTGCTCACTGTGCCCATGACAACCAAGCTAAAGCCAGCTGATGAGCCTTAATCAGAGAGAAACTGGTCTTGAGTTGTTTGTGTTCTGGTTAAGGGAAGACCTGACCTGGCAATTTGGCCTGGACTGTTTCTAATGGAGCCAGGTCAAGACCGATTTGCATATGAGTCCGAACTGAGGTGGCATGTTGATCAGAAACGATGAACTGGGATGCCACTCGAGCAATTGCCAGTGGCGGAAATTAATTCAAGCATTCCATCCATTGCCTCTTTCTTGTTACAGTAAATAAAGTCATACAGCTTTTCACACCGAGTCTCTTAATGGGATGAATGGCACAACGCGGCTCTGCTTTTCAAGCCATTTGCTTAGCTTGCATACTAAGTAAGTGGTAAAATAGGATCCGAAAACCACATTTCTCTCCATTCTGCAATGAAACAATACAAAGAACACCCTGCTGCTCCACCTCGGGCTATCCCCGTCACCGACCCAAGTCAGGAAGGATCTCAAGACTGAACCTCAGTGCCCATCAGGACCTGCAGCGCCCCCCCTGCCCCACCTGCCCCACCCCAGCGCCTTGAAACCCTCACGGGTGAGTAGTCGCTTTTAACAAACACTGATTGATTGAATGTTTGAACCCAGTCTAATACAGATGAAGCATGAGTCACTGAAATTATCCTCAATGCCCCCTTCAAAATGCCCAAGTCGATACACAAGGGTGTTGATATGGTATCAAAGCCCTCATCTATAAGCCATAGTAAGTGAATGCTCGTAGGATCCTGATTGTCTTGTTGCCAGAAGAAAATAACCCTCTTTCAACAAGTTAGTACTTTAACTACAATGTAATCATTAAGAGGATTCTGTTTCAATAAACCAGAACAATTTGCAAAAGGCTTAGAAGGTTAAAACTCGATTCACCGCAGTCGTGTCCCAGTTCTTTCACTGCAGGGGAATACAACGTTTGAACATGCTAATTGGAGGTAATAAAGGTTTCAAGAATTCAATAATTGCTGTTAATTAAAGCTCATTTGTCTTCGGAGTACAATAGTGATGGGCCACTCCTGTATTCCACATGCTGTGACGAAAAACACAGAAAATCATTCAGGCCCTATCCCTTGGCGGGAAGGCTCGGAGAAAAAAGCACCCCAGAAACACAGTCACAGCTTCTGAAGCAATTTTCGGCAGCGCCGATCGACAGGGTTTGTGGAATTCTCCGACACTCCAATGCCATGAATAAAACATTAGGCGGCACACTTTTTATAGGTAGAAAACGTCTGTGGCTGGGGAAAAACAGAGAAGTGTATTCCAATGTAGGAGAACTTCTAACCTCAGCCAGTCAATTATTTGTCCACACTGGGCAGGTGACATACACCACAACATTGGAATTTTGGTTGCTACATTAAGGGCACAGAATTGACCCAGGGCCTCTAATGGGAAGTTTAGTCCTTCTGCTACAATCTTCCAGTGCGTGTCTTTCTGTTTCTTTTCCATGATAATTTCATAGCACTTTTCCGGATTGGGTGCAATGGGTGCAATGTTCCAATAGCATCATAGCTCCTCTGCTTCGGGCTATAATGGCTGTTAAAGAACCTATTCAAGTTACAGGCCCTCGCTTACGGCTAGGTTATAACTCTTCAGGAGGGTCTTTCATAACTGTTGTGGCCGACAGCAGAAGGCGACAATGTTATATTATAGATTAAACCTGTGTACTGGTTCCCAATGGAACATAGCTTATGATCAAAAGGGCAACTTTGGTAATGGTCAGAGGACTTGGGGTTAAGTGAGCATGGTGGAAATGTATGGGAGTGGCGGTGTAGCGAGTGGAGACCAGTTTACAAGGGACCACTGGATCTTGGCATGAGAGCTATATCTTGATATCCCTTGTGATTATTCGTTTGAGGGTGTGCTGTTATAGACAAGTTTCTTTATGTGCAGTACTTCAGTGACACATCAGGGCAAAAGCCAGGGGCACCAGATAGTTAGATTGGTGCCACGTGTATGTTGATTCTGCAAATACACTGATACCTTAGGATACAGAAACTCTTGCACCAGCACCGCTTGTGTCACACATTTAGTAAAATGGTAAATCAGGAAGAGCGCATCTGCAGCTCACCAGTGCCACAGCGCAGTGCATCCTCTGCCACCCAATTTAGTGGATGATGAATTCTGCGACACAAGAAGAGCACAGGCAAGAGAGCATTGCAGAGCACTGCTGCTGCTATCGACCCCTGAGGCGTGAGCCGGGTGGTTATTAATTTTAACTTGATCCTAAACTTCGCATTGTGTGATTTTCCCTCTGTGTCCTCTCCCCCCCGGCATTAGCGCTTCGCGCTTGAAGACCATTGCGCGCTGCTGATCCACTCGCCGATATTAGGGTGAAGGATTCAGCTTCTTTTTAAAAATACATCTTTAAAGCACTCAGTTTAGTGCCGGCAGATTACTTGTCTTCCCCCGCAACGATTGGCTGATTGTAGGGCCGTCATCTCCTGGGGCCCGGGCTGAGAATTCAGCGGCGACCATCTTTGATTGGGTCATCCTCTTCTGGCGCTCGGGTCGCCAGTATAAAAACATACGGCCATGGCTCCGCGCAGCAGACGCGCACAGCGGGCGCGCCGTACTCGCGCCGGAGTCAAGCCAGAGTCCTGCCCGTCTGCGCCCGTCCGCGATCGACCGGGGCGTGGGGCAGGACCCCCTGGTCTTTCTAAGCCTTCTGGTCCGATGGGTACGCATAGGGACCAACTATATTACACTAAACAAGACTTACTATCTTTGTGTCGGATGCCGGTAAACAGCTGCCACCATACTCTACAGGCTGAGTCATTACCCCCTTATTGCGAGACGTGCGACCAGACTATTCCATTTATGAGGAGGGAGGTGAGGGAAGAAGCTAAGTTAAATATGCTACTTTTGAACTGTAGATCCATGAAGAAACACAAAACTGAGATACACGATCTGCTGACAATTAGTGGCCCGGATGCCCTGTTTCTCACCGAGACATGGATGGACGAAGCTTCATCTCCGGATGCTCTCGAAGTTATCCCCCCTGGCTACAGCTTACTTAGACTAGACAGACAAAAACAGCGAGGAGGGGGGTTAGCCCTCATAGATCTGACTTAGAATGCACCCTACTAAAGGCTACATTACCTAACAGCGAAAGTGGCTTCTTCACCATAAAAGCTGGACCCAAGAACGTTGTTAACGGATTACTGATATACCGCCCACCAGGGGGTGCAGCACAGTTTGGGGACCAACTTCTGGAACTAATAACTCAATCGGCGATTAGATATAAAAGGTATCTCATATTGGGGGATCTTAACCTTCACTTTGATGACATAGAGTGTAGAGAGGCACAAGCTGTGACTGCAGCACTGAAATCTTTGGGGGTCAGTCTGCTATCTACAGCCCCAACGCACCAACTGGGCCACCTCTTGGACCCTGCTTTTGCCAACTGGGAGGGTATTAAGGTCTCATCTCCGGTACCAACGATTTGGTCGGATCATAGCATCATCCCGTTCGAAGTAGAAAGTGTCTCTTCAGGAACTAGATTTAGGAAACCCCCACTGCAGAAGCGCAGGGAATGGAAGAAATTTACTCCAGAATCGTTTGAAAGCGCCCTATTAGAACATCCCCTGCCCCTAGGTAATACTTTGCAGGAGGCATGGAGCAGCTATGAGAATTGGATGTTCAATGCTCTAGACGAGGTAGCGCCTTGGACAATCAAACCTCCTGCAAGGCAATCTAGAACTGCTCCCTGGTTCTCAGAAAAACTTAAACTAGCCAAAGCCAAATGTAAAGCCATGGAACGGAGCTGGAGGAAGAACTATGCTCCAGAACATAAAGTACATTATAGAACGGAATTAAAAAAATACCAGAAACTAGTGAGATCAGAGAAAAGTATCTATATAAAGAGCAGAATCGAGCTAGCGGATAATCCCACCAGAGAACTCTTCAATATTTACAAGGAGCTTACGGTGCCATCCAGACTCGAAGCTCAAGATACTTATTCTGATGAAATATGTGATTCTGTAGCTGATTTTTTTGTAGACAAGGTCACCAAAATTCATGCCACCTTTAAAAATAGCATCGATCTCTCATGTAACCATGTGGACGTAAGAGATAGTTCTACAAGGAAACCCCTTCTCATATGCTTTAAAACACCTGAAAGACATGAACTATTACATATCGTCAATAGCATACAATCTGGCTCTCCCTGTGACGCGTGCCCGCCTGCACGTTGCAAAGGAGTCATGGAGAGCACATTAATTGACCATATTAGCCACATGGTGACACTGTCTTTCCAGGAATGCCACGTACTTGCCGCATGGAAAACAGCCCAGGTGATTCCTCTAAAAAAGAAACCCAATATCCATATCTCTCCACTCCAAAATCTCCGCCTCATCTCCCTTCTTCCCTTTTGCTCAAAAATCGTAGAAAAGGTGGTTAACAGGCAGCTCATGGAATATCTTGAGGAGGAAGCCCTCCTCCATCCCTCACAATCGGGATTTAGAACTGGCTACTCCACTGAATCAGCCGTTCTCTATTCCACTGAGTGCCTTAGACAGATAGTGGATGAAGGTGAGACAGCAGCGTTGGTTTTATTAGATCTGAGTGCAGCTTTTGACACCGTGCTGCACACAACGCTGCTGTCTCGTCTTTCTGAGATGGGGGGGGGCAGGATCAGCCCATGCATGGCTACGATTCTTCTTGGCCAACAGAAGTTTTCAGATGCACTGCCCACCCTTTAAATCTTCCCTCCGGAAAGTGAGCCATGGGGTTCCCCAGGGCTCAAGCCTGAGCCCTACTTTATTTAATATCTATATGGAACCCCTGGCTCACATAGTGGAGGCATTTGGGGTGGGCATTGTTAGCTATGCTGATGACACCCAACTGATGTTTAAGCTTACGCCCGACCACAGAGAAGATGCCACTAACTTCTCTAACTGTTTGTCATCAGTGGCATCATGGATGAACAACAACTGCCTGCGCCTGAATGGCGAAAAAACAGAACTGCTGGTGGTTGGGAAAGCTGCATCACCATGGTCTCGTATGTGGTGGCCCACTGAATTGGGTAGTCCTCCCATTCCCGTGGATTCGGTAAAGAACCTTGGTGTAATGCTGGACTCAGACCTCTCCTACAAGGCCCATGTTAGCAAGGTGACAGGTAGGTGCTTCGGCATATTGAGGGTTCTTCGGAAGGTACTAGATCTCCTCCCTACTGGAGCCAGAAAAACTGTTGTCCATGCCCTGGTGACTCCGCACCTTGACTATGGGAACGCTCTGCTAATAGGGCTGAGGAAGAAAATCCTCCACCAACTTCAGTGCGTTCAGAATGCTGCCGCGCGCCTTGTGCTCGGGCTTTCGCGCAGAGCTTCTGGGAAGACCGCTCTGGCCAAGCTCCACTGGCTCCCAGTTAGCGAGCGGATCAAATTTAAAGCCCTCTGTTTCGCGCACCGCATCGCTCAGGGCAAGGGCCCAGATTACCTAAAGAATCTCCTCATTGTACATCGCCCCACCCGGAATTTAAGATCGTCCGGCGCGATGCTGTTTAAACTTCCCCGTATCATCAGGGCCAGGATGGGTGGCCGTTCCTTTAGGCACTTAACCCCTAAACATTGGAATGAACTCCCGCTCCATCTCCGAATGGAACCCTCCGAATCTAGATTCCGGGGGAAACTCAAAACATTTCTGTTCCCTATCACGTAATCCTTCCCTCTCCTCGGCTTGTTAACATCTGCCTCCTGAAATCTAGCAGCAGTTAGCGCGGGGACACACTGTTCTTTTGTGTAGCCAGGCGCTTTACAAATGGCTTATTATTATTATTATTATTATTAATGGGGCATTCTGAAGCATGGGCGGGTGCATAGATGACACCTTAGTAATATCAGTAAGATAATCCAGTGGCACTCTAGTCAAAGGAGCAGGGGCAACTTTACAGCACAGCTGTGCTATAGAGTCTTGTAATCTATCAACTTATAACATGAGCCAGCCTGATAGAAGTATCATCTATCCAACATTGTGTGTGTAGTTTGTTTTTCTTTTTTTTAATAGCATGTATTTTCACACAGGACACACTGTATTATTCCTAATTTTTGACATGGCCTTTCTCCAAAATAAATTTGCTCACTGTGTATGGTGTGGTGATCTTATGCTTTATCACTTCTGGAAATAGAAATATTCCAGGACATTATCCTTTTGAATCTACTTCACAAGAATTTTTTGTAGACAGCGCCTGTAGACTACATTTGTGTCAGTGTACTCATACTGACTGCACATTCTACTTAGAGGTGGATGAGCCACTGATGACTCTAGGTGGACTGGAGTAAGATGCCTGTCTACAGCTCAACTCATGGTCCTCTTGGAGCCTTCAACCAAAACGAGCCCAGTCATGCCTGATTGTGGCTTCTACTAATACCTAGAGTGAACCAGCACACCTGGTTTCAAACAATAGATCAAAAAGGTAGACTAATGGCTAAACTAACGTACTCAAATTTTGCGTGCATCCACGTTTGTGAGGGATGTAGCCCTAATCCCTCTGAATACTAAAACAACAAATGGAGGCTACGGAAAACCACAACCTACGTGGAGCACAGCTACAGACATAACTGTCTCAAAAAATTACACAAACACTTATTTGTTCAGATACACTCTATATGTGAGACTTAAATCATTGATGTGTTTCATCAGTAAAAATCAAGTTAAGAACATGTGAGCTTGTGCACTTGATTTAAACAAAAACAGAGTAAACTGTTTATAATTCAGAGTGTCATCTCATTAACAAATGAATACAAATGATGATTGCGACTTCATACATATATGCAATGCGTTAACAAAAACACTCCCAATGCATTTCGGGTTCATTCAGAACCCTTCTTCAGGGATAAATATAATCAAAACATAAAGAGCTTAGTGGAGTCTAGTGTGTCCTCCTCAGGAATATACAACACAACAATTATAAACGTGTCAAATACAATGTCTTGTCCCTGCAAATGTAAGCATCAAAACAGTACAAATTGGTTGTTAAGATTTGCACTCAAACGAAAAGAAAAAGAGTGAGTAAGCTATAGAACGTGTGACCATGCTGCCCTGTGTGCGACGTGAGAATGCACGTTAAAGTTGATCGCATGCATTTCTCTAGAAACCTAATAACAAGAATCCAAAGATACACCCATTTCCAAGCAATCTCGTGTGCTAAAGAACCTGAGTGCCATATCTGGATAAACAAAGTGAGTCCCCAGTGTTAAATTATATATTAGCCATGGACTCTTACCCTCCGCAAAAGGACGTACTCAGCGTCTCGCTAAAAAACAAATGCCAAAAACCACTGTAATAGACTCCGGTCAGTCCCAGAAATATGCACTATGTTACAGAATAAGAAGCGACTGTAACTGGTCTTACCCAACTTTGCGGCCAGCTGGTCGTAAATCTCGTAGTCCCTCCTATTACACACAAATCCCTTGACACCTTTGAGTTCTTGGTTAAAAAAGATTTGAAGGACATTGTGTATAACAAACCTCTATGCTCCAATCGATCACAAAAGGAACTTCGCACTCTCAATGCATTACGACAGGATACGTCCATTAACTTTCAACCGGCTGACAAGGGTGGAGCCCTGGTGGTTCTTAACACAGATTACTACAATTTACATGTTGATTTACATGTACAGGATGAAAACACATACATTACATTGGAGAATGACCCAACGCATGAATTGCTAACTTTATTGACTGATATTGTGACACAAGCTGTAAACAGAGGCACTATTGATGAAAGCACTGGCAAATTCCTAGTTAACTCTACACCCAAGGTCCCGCATATTTATACTTTTAACTTAACTCCAAACGCCGTTGACATGGGCCAATCATTGGTCTGAGGTTGGCCATACTTATGGGGCTAATTGGTAAGAGTATCATCATTCGGGCCACCCGGGCCTTTTAGGTATTTCATGCTGAGGTCTTGTTTACTCACAGCCCACCCAAGCCCCATTTATGGTAGGCGTTCATCTGGGGGGAATCGCAGTGTCATGAGCAGCTCACACTAAAGTTCTAGCTCATCCATGAGTTTAGGGTCAGTCCTACTAGTTTCATTGTGGCTCCCTCTGCTGTGCACCATTCTGCCACATCTTTCAACCAACCTTCAACTACTGGAACCCTATTACCCTGCCACTGGATCACCAGCCACCTTCTGGTCAACAGTAGGGCAAAATCAACAAACTTTTTTGTGTTCGTTTAACAGGAGGGACCCTAGCAGGAAGACTTGAGGACTGTCCCGCAGATCCAAGCATAACCTACCTCTGGATTTGTGCACATGTCCTCGTCAGGTGGTGCTACCTAGCTCCATCCTAGCCACATTTAGTGCACTGAAGAGGTGTTGTGTTGTCTAGTCTATGGAGCGTGGCTGGAGTAAGATATTTACGGTATACAAAGTTGAATTGTATCATATGGAATCTACTGTTACTGGATGCCATATGAATGAGTGTAAGTGCTTCCTGCCATTGATTGTCCTGACACTGCATGTTATAGTCCACCCCCCACCTTTGACTTGCATGAAGCAGGGGCCTACTTGTGTCAGTTCGAATTGCCTGGTATGGATGTTTTATCACTCTCTCACCCTCGTCTGTTTCTAGGACTTATGTCTGTATTTCTGAGCTGTGCAGTTCGGTGTTGTGCGTGCCCCATGTTTTTGCCCCCCCCCCCAAGGAGCTACCAATAGTGCAAAAACTGACCTTCCCCATCTTGGAAGAGGTATTTTGCCTGGGTCCATGTGTGCAATTGTCTGTCTACATAGAAGTCGCCTGCTTCCTGGCATCCCCTAGACTTCCAACATCTCATGTTGATCTCTTTATCCATATGCTGAAACCCAGGAAGATCCAATAATGGTGTTGTCCAGAGTAAGATAAGCTGCGATCCCACCGAGCATCAAGCATATCGCAGGCATGCAGGGAGAGACGCAGGATTAGTTTGTGGGGCACCCGAGTGACCGTTCTGCTATATATTCTATGCGTATTTTACCCTTGTGGCAGGGCTCTGTCTATACCAATTTTAGCACCATACCAGCCTGCCATGAATTGCACCTCAGAGGCCTGGTAGTACGCATCCAGGTCCAGGATAGAGTCCCCCCTGCTTGCAAGTATCCTATAGTGTTTCCAATTTTACCCTGCTCCTCTTCTTTCCCCATACTAAACTGATCAATGGTGACTTAAGTTTAACGAGCATACCACGTGGAATCGTGAACATGCTACACTGAAATAAATACAGACATCTGGGGATCGCCAGCATTTTAGCTATGGCAGTTCAGCCTGCCATTGATAGGGGTAGAGATAACCAGCAGTCTAGTCTACCTGTATATCTGCTAGAAGTATTGCTGAGTTCAATGCTATCTACCTGTCATAATCCTTGGACACCTGCATCCTCAGGTATCTAAACGAGGTACGATCTCAGGGTATTTTAATTGCTAGGGATTTAGTGTACAGCAAGGAGATCATTGTAATAAAGCGTGGTCCAAATTTCATGGCCCTAAGCGCCTCAAACAGATGACGCCATATCCGGGTGCCAGATGCTTTTTCTGCCTCTATGGATACCACTGCCATTTCGAGGTCTGCTCACTCCACCACTCCAAAGACACTGGCCAGGACCCTGATGTTAAAGACCGATCTCCTACCCAGTATGAAGCCGCTCTGGTGCTAGCACACCAGTGTCCTGATTACACTCTTTAGGCGTATAGCTGGAATTTTACCCAATATTTTGCTGTCTGTGTTGAGTTAAGACAGTGGGCGGTAGGATGAGCAATTGTAGGGATTCTTCCCTGAACTAGGTAGGAGGATAGTGGTGGCCTCCCTCATAGACTTGGGCAACTCCCCAAGCTTTAAGGCCTCCTGGCACACCTGCAGAAACTTGTCCGCCAGTGTTTCAGCAAACGCCTGGTACCATTCTGGGGAGAAGTGTGGCTCAATGGTTAGAGCGGCAGACCCTGATGCAGTAGTCTGGCCGGGACCGAGGTTCAATTCCCTGCCTCGGCGGGTCTTGGGCTCAAAATTCTACGGACCTGATATTTCTCACCTCGGTGCCTATTCCAATCATGGAGTCCCACTCTGCAACTCTGGGCAATAGCTTGCTTAATCTCCACAACGGCCCCCACAACGCCCAGGAGTGGACACCTCACAGGGAAAGCCAGGATGGGTTCCACAGCGGTATTCGTACAAGCGCCTTGAGACCCTTGCGGGTGAGTAGTGCGCTATACAAGTATCAATTTACATTTACATTCTGCTGACAGACCATCAGGACCAGGTGTCTTTCCCCTGTTCAGCTCCTTGATCGCCTGTTTTATCTCTTGTGTCATTATGGGACCTTCTCATAGGAGTTGTTGCTCTTGAGTAAGGATGGGCAGGTCAGGCACCCACAGTGCTGTATCTGTGGCCCCTCCTGTGGTTCAGGAGGATCTATGTAAAAATGCTTATAATATTCCAGGAACGCAGCTATAATTTTCTCCTGCGCGTGTGTCATGGCTCCCGTTGCATCCATGATTGCCGTAATTGCTGTTGCACCCTTTCCTTTCTGGTCAGCCAGGATAACAGTCTGCCTGACTTGTCTTCCTCCATGTGTAATACTTGCCTGAACTCCATATGTTGTAACTGCTCGTTTTCTGTCTTTCGAGAATTCCTGCCCTCAGATCATGCGCGTGTCGCAGGGCTGGCTCTGATTTGTGCTGGCCTGTTTGGCACTCGTCAAGTTCTTTTTAGGCCCTTGATATACCTGACATACATTTATCTATCATAGTGTTTTCATGTAGCTCATCAAAGAATTAAAGGCACATGACCAAACCTTCGTATAAAATGGAAAGGAGGAAGTGACACTGATCTAGTGTCTGAATTGCATAATGTGAAACGAAGAAACCTGGGATCAATCCTGGCTTCCCTGCTTGACCAAGTTTGTGACCTTAGCAATTACGTAATTTCACTCTGCCTAAATTTCCTTTATGTTCACATTTGGGAGCACCTGGAAATACAACATTGCAGGATTTGAACTGTATAAAACCTTCTCCTGTAAACGTGTTACTAGAATAAAATATTCCTTCATTCATCGCAACTTAGGTCCACATATAGGGTGCACATGACAATTGATGCCTCTCGTTTGACATCATCGTCATGGCATGGGAGGACATAAATGTGTCTAAGTTCACCAAGAACGCGATGAAGAAGGCAGCCCGGGGACGTCACAGCTAAGGTAAGGCGTTTTTATTTACTTTTAACTCGTTCTTTAAAACTTTGAATCAATTGTTAAAGGGCGGGTGGGAGGCGGCGGCTGGCCAACTCCGCTCCACCATGGAGTGTGCGGAGATTTGCCTACTCCGCGTTCGGCGGAGAATGCGGAGTAGGCAAATCTCCACACACTCCGTGGGCTGACCGGAGTTCTCCACCCACGGTTAGCTACAAGTGGGCAGGTTTGAGTTATGATCTCTAGAGGTGGGTGGAATATTGAGACTGCTCATGGACAAACCATTCTGCTATTGGTCAGCAGCACAGTGGGCCATGTTGCGATACCGATCAGACCATGTTGAGCGCAGCCAATGCCATGGCTGTCCTCAGCTGGTGTTGTGTACATAGTTCTAGATTATCCTCGCAACATGAAATGATTCAAAGAATGGAGCAGCACTTGTTCAGGTATTGAGAGTAGAGCACTTGGATATCCAAGGAGCGAAGGACAGATCTGAAAGCATACACTGCTAATGATGGTGAAATTGATTAATTTGCTGATGCAAACTCACTATAAAACATACCCGGAAAAGATAATGACCACCAGTCAGACAGTGACTAATGAGCCAATGCACCGTACCGAAACACACACAGATGACACTGTCGAGGAATAAGCCACATGAGAACAGCACCAAATGGGACCAAATAGAGGTCTCTGGATGCCAAAGCCTCCTTCAAGCTTAACTCTTAGGCCCAAATGAGAGGTGGTGTTTACATTTTAATGCCTGGTAAAACACCTGTTTGCACAGAGGTTTTGCACCTATTGGTGTTTAGATAGAATACTGGAAACAAAAATATTGTGGGACAAAATATTGTGTGAATAATATTGAGGGCAAAAATATTGTGAAGGTAATTATATAACTCCACATATATGTACCTTGACGATATATATCTTTAAGGTATGTAGATGTGGAGTTAAGAATGGCAAATCTATACTTACCTATTTGCACTTACCTTCTCGATATTTTGGTCCTCAATGTGACCTTGATATTTTTTTAATTATATTCTGTCCACACTATATTTTTGGTTCTGATATTCAGTCAGTGATCCAACTGTTGTACTGGTTTCACCTGATACATTTTGGACGGTCAAGACTGCAGTAATTTACCAAGGGGTAACATGTGTGTAAAATTCTAATACATCTTGAATTTAGAATGGAAAATACCAAACCTTCATGTAATTCCTTACTTTCCAAAGTACAACTGGAATAGTATGTTTTTAATGCAGCTTTTAAATATGACAGCCAGTGCTGTCAGTATCCACTGGAATCAGTAAATATCCACTCTGTCCTTGCCCACTTATAATCAGGGATTTAGCATTCCTCGGGCAAAATGTGATGGCTGAGGATGGCTCCACTTTGGACTTAAGGTCTCGCTAAAGCTTTGGGCTTTGGCATGAAAGCTCAGAGCAGAGCAAATCGGAAATTCATAGCCACGTATGTTCTTTTATTGCAGAGTTACCTTACTGCCTTTGCCTTTGCTCTTTTCCTTCAATTGGAAATGGTCACTTTTTCGGAACCTGAATCCTCCAACAGGGCAAGGTTGGGAGATATGCAAGGCTCCACAAGAAAGAATCTCTGTTTTAGGTAGTCCCAAAGGAACTTCACTTTTTTAAAAGCAAAAAAACTCTAAATAGGACAAACCAGGAAACCATGGCCACCACGGTCATGCCTTGACCTAGTACCTTGATGTTTTGTCTTGGTCCTCCAGAGGTTGACAAATCTTCTAAGTTCAAACTTCTCAGGATGCTGAATATCTTGATCCTGGTCTCACCTAAAACAAGGGCAACCAGGACACAGATAGCAGCGGGAGAAAGATTCCCTCTATCCATGGCCCAGCCAAATTCCAGTCCCTACACATCAACTGGTTCTTCCACAAAGATACCCTTCTTTATCTCCCTTAAATAGGATAGACTAGTGATTAATGATGGCACCTCAACTTCCCCTATGAAAGTACAATAATCAGCCCTTCCATGTTTTAGGAGCACTTCCTATAATTTTACTACATTATCAAAAAAACACTATTCTGGAATTTTAAAAGATTAGAGGATGCCTCTCCACTATTGGAATTCATTCAGCTCCTAGGAGATGGCCTATCAATAAAATAAGGGCATTCCCTCTCCCCGTAGTAGAAAACTATCCAGACTGGTTCTGATCAGAAGTAATTTCTTGAGGAGATAGGAGGAGCCAACTTGGCTATGAAAAAGTCATTATCAATGTCAGGCTAAAGCAACAACCTTGTTGTAGCATACTCATACTGATATTGGAGTTTCAGACTTTCCTTTAATCGATTCACTGCTGTCGGAATTCCCCCGCAGTGCGGAAGAATTCTACTCGTGCGCGGCTCGGAGGGCCCCAGGCTGTCCTCCGCACTCGCCCACCGTGATGTCAGATGGCCGGTGGCCAACCGACGCACGGAGGCGGTCATTCTGCCTTGTGGTGTCATCTGTTCACTCCTCTGTCCTCACATTCCCAGATAACTATGGGTGGGTGATCATGTAATTACCCAACCCATCTCCCTGCCAGAAATCCTACAACAGTCAGCTACCCTGCAAGCTTCTTTGTTCTCGTGGGGGGTGCCACTCACACTTTCTCCCAAGATTGTGGAAACCTAGAGTCGCTGTCTAAGACAGGAGCCTGGCACATCTGTTTTGGAGACTACCAAATCACAGATAGATATGAGGAACCTTTTATGGAAACAATCTGAGGCCATGTTTACCAAAAATCTAAGTTCACCAAAGAAAAGATTTTTAATAAATAGCATAGTGCTGTGAAGATGGATTGTCTAGGACTTCCCTATGCCACGTTAGAGGACTATGAATTGAATGCATAAAAGCCATTAACAAAAAAGAAAACCATTTCAGACTATATAATACATTGCACTTGTAGTCCATCTTACTGCAGACACATGCTAACCTTATGATTTGCGTATCTTACTACTATAAATCATACACACAGGCCTTGTGGGCCTCCTCAACCAATGTTATAAGCATATAAAAGAGTAAGTTTTGCCATGAGCTTATTTTACTTTGGCATGAGCCAATCAGGGGTGCAGAAACAGCGCTGATGCCCATGATTTAGAGTCACTCATGTAAGTGATGTAAGTCAGCTGTGCAGCCCACATGTGACATGTGATTGTTATGCCACTCATGTCATTCCTGCACCACAATCCTGTAGCCTTAACTAAAAGTCAGAAATTGGGGTGAGTGAATTATCTACCAGGTTTAGGGGTCAGATCAAATTCACTGGGAGATGTATAGAAGCCGCCCATTGCATAGGCCAGCAAATATAGGCCCATAAACGCAAACAATTCAGAGGCACTATGGAAGGAGGTAAATGTTCCTACATTTACAAATACTAGATCCTAGCTTGTACTCCATAAAGAGGGTATAATATTACAGGACCGTAAAATAAAAGTGTTCTGAGCCCTCATCAATAGGCCCTAAACAGATGCAAATCATGAAGGAAGCGCACAAAGATAGTTAAACAGGGCAAAGAGGTTTACAGCTGCCCAGCAAGCACACATGTATTTACCTCTCCCTCCACTCAGCTGGGGAGAGACAGCCATCGCTCACACATTTTGCAGTTGTGGGTCCTTAGGCAAGGCCCTTATACTGGGCGTAAAAGATTGCAGATACTGAGCAGAAGATGTGGACTCAAGACTTGATTAATCAAAATGCATCTTAGAAGATATATCTCACAAGGACTATCAGCAGGTAAAGAATGGAGTTTAGGTAGACCTATTTCCAAACTCTGATGTTACTACTACCCTGTAACGAGACAGAGGGAACCTTCACTTCACCACACCCAGCAGGCTAAGCTAGACTGTCCAAAGCATGCAACTGTACTTAGAGTTGTGCTGAAATGTCAATAGAAGTCTAATCCTGTTGCTAGGCCTCATCTGTTTTTATTATTATTTGTGTTGTAATTATTGACTTTGAAAATCATCCTTAATAATATCAAAGGCTAAAAATCCAAGAGATTAATGTGGCTATAGTTACTTTATCACTTTTACACAAAACCATTATAAAACATATGAATATGCAGGCAATAATACAAAAAGAGTGTTGTGGACAGTATGTTTTGAGTAACAAAAGAAGGCATATGCGAATTAAAAATGGGGTGACTCTATATTTATCATAGTGTGCTGTACACGTATGCCAGATAAAACAAAGCATTTCGCGTGATGTTCTATTTATTGGTTATGTTCTGGGACTTGCAAAGTCCAAAGTGTTAACATGTTACCAATAAAAGAATAACCCCCAGATTCATCAAAGACCCGTTTTGCGAGTCTTTAATAGCGATTCATAAGGAATCGCTATTAAGGACTTGCAAAACGGGATTCATGTAGGAATTGCAAAAAATATTGCGATTCCTACATGTTCCTTATTTGCGATTAGCAAATTGCTAATCGCAAATAAGGAATAACTCCCCATTCATTCCTATGGGCCTACAGGCCTACAGGCCCATAGGAATGAATGGGGAGTTATTCCTTATTTGCTAATTGCAAATAAGGATGCGATTTCAAGGGTGCAGGGGTGTCCAGAGGACACCCTGTAGCACCCCTGAAATGTGAATTTACACTGATGTTGTGCACAAATGCACACAATGCAGCGCACAAATGATGATATGTGGAAACCGGTTTTCAGTGAATATTTATCATTTACGGATCACCAAATAAAGTGCCTTGAATTTTTTTGATCTTATTAAAACTGGTTCCATCATACATCAGAATTACAAATGAAAGTGCATTGTATGTGCTTTCCTAAACTGATAATATATATTTGAACATATGTATAGTTCACGTATTGTTGTGTTGGAAAATCAAATAATATCCTATTGCCTTCCTCCTCACTTTGCAGCCAAAGAAGAAATAAACACCAATGTTAATGTTAACACTTTTACCCCGGGGGAAATTCCGCAGCGGTGCGGCACCTTTGATGAGTGGGCGGGGTCGCGTCGGCCAACGGACATGCGCAGCATTATGGAGCACTACGGAGGTAGTGCGCGACGGCCGTTGGCCGACAGAAGCTCACAACGGGTTAAGAGAATAAGCAACAATATGTCAAAAGACAGAGTCTGACATTTGACCACTATAGCAAGATAATATTTAAAGACTTCTTTATTGCTCCTTTACCTTCTGAACTCCAGCATGATTATTTTGGGGGTGCTATAGGACCCCTACTTCCAACGTCTATGTTTTTTATGAAATTTCTTTCAAATCCCTGAAAAACTGTCATAATTGGTTCACACTGTGTACAATGTCATTGCCAGTTCATGTTGAGGGAGAAGGTGAAAAGCCTCCAACATTGTCCAAAAACCACAGAATTCCACTAAGTAAAACAACTTCATGAATAAGTGGTGAAACCTTTCCACAAGTCAAAATTCCCCTTTGGTGGACATTGTTATGATGTACACCCTCCAGGGAGGGAGGGTCAGTAATAGGAACTGGACAGGGTTTTGATTAATGCAAGTCAACTTTTGCAGAGCGACACTCAATACAAGTGGCAATCTCTACCTGGAAACTTAGGAAGAACACATTGTATAGTGCATATAAACTAGCCATTATACTGTACTGCCACAAAATCAGACATAGGTCACCTGGTGCAATGAAATTGAAAACAGAGGCTCCTTGGGAGTTTACCCAATTTTTTTCAAATTGTGCTCTGGCTAGCCAATGTGACAAAAATGATCCGCATTGTCCCAGGGACAGCATCTTGTTATGGATGCCTTTCATGTGCCATGGACGCCCTTATGCAAAAATGACATGCATTATGCAACTGCCAGAAGTTTGTCACTGATGTCTTATTTGCCTTTATAGTATGCCAGTATCAGGATTTTACCATGGGTCTCCATTATGCCAAGAACTACCCCCAGTATGACAGTGCCAGCATTGTGTGACAGGTGCCTCTCATGCTAAGAATTGACTGTGGCCTACTAGTGCCAGTATTTTGCCATTGTTGCCACTCAAATTCACTGTTTAGTCATATGTTTCCACATAATCACAATTACTTGCACCTCCTGTTTCTTTCACTTATTCTTACTCACAATTGCATTCACTCACTATTACTCATTCTCACTCATTCTGACTCACTCTTTAACCCTCATTCTTATTCATTTGTATTCATCCACTTACATCATGTGCAGTCACGCTTATTCTCTCTCATACTCCCTTACTGAGAGTCAATCTCTCTCATTCTCACTCACTACCCGTTATTGAAATCCCACCCACTCCCTTTCACTCACATACACATGCTCACACATACAGACCTACACACTCACAGATACACTCTCTCAAACAAACTCTCACCTGCAAACACGCACACCACATATACTTAAAAATATTACTTTGTTTACCTTAGCTTGCAGCAGAAGTCTTGTTCCTACTCCTGGTGCTCCAGTTTGTATTACACTAATAGTAAATAATATGTTATTATTCGCTATTAGCATAGCTAAAAAATGAGCAGTAAACAAGAAGAGCTGAACAACGACCAAAAAAGCACGCTGAACATTGTTCTTGGTAATAATGTTGCCACCTCTGAGGCCAGGAGTCGCAAAAGCACTTCCCTGGGTCGCAAGGGGGCAAGACAGGGGTCGCAACTGTGACCCCTGATCACCCCTAAATGGCAGCCATTTATACTGTCCCTTTGGGATTACAAGATCGAAGGGACCAAATCAGATCCTTTGCATTTACCTTGACAATACGATTTCTAAAAGTAGTGGAAATCACTGGGTAGGAAGTCACATTACCAGGGCAATCAAGGGTGGTATTCCCAATTCCTCCAGTAATTCCTAATTTCTGAGGGCCTCATCAGGGTACATGTCATAACCACTGGTATTGGTAACTATGGGAAGGGAAAGACTGGAATAACACTGGGGCACTCCTATCGAGGCCCAAGGTCTTCTCAAAATCAGCTACAAGTTGAGGCCATTTATTGGCCAGCGGAGAGAAGTAGTTAGACGCTATTCAAGATACAAGATTTACAGCACAAAATGTGGAACATGATACTTATATGTCTGAGGAACAGGTGCACAACATAGCTTGGTAGCTCCAGTCAAGGAGAACACATCGATGAAGAGTTTTTCCCAAGGGAACGCTTAATTATGTAGCGCATGCGGGTGAGGTCCATCCTAAGAGAACAGTTGTTCACAGAGTCAATGGGCAACTTGTGAAACAGAGGTGCAGAAAACATGGTTAGGGGCATCTTCAACCTACTGGACATATACATAAAATAATCCAATCACATTAAAAGATGAAAGACACATATGGTGATGTTTCTCCTTCACACGAGGAATATGAATCACAGAAATGATCAAAGAAGTGTCTGCACTCTTGTAAGTCTGTAAATTAAGGAGCATTTCTAAAACGTTAATCAAAACTCTCTGAAGTTCATTGGGATTTCCTGTGCCAGATGACTACCGGATATACTTGGCTTAGGGTATTTTTGGCAGGAGGCCTGAAGCTGTGAAGCCAACAAGGAACAGTTTGTTCAGCTAGAAGACAAGTGATGAATGTGACACTAGGAAAGCCACCGATAACTTGGAAACCGCGTAATATACCTCGCTGAGGAATTTATAATAAAAGACACCGTTCAGTTTATGTGTGCAGAAGCTAGTTGATATAGCTGGCCATTCTGTCCCGTCAGACACATCAACATTTTCCGTGATGATGACTTGGATTGATAAGGCGCCTAAAAGAAGGAGATGTGTGGAAATGCATAGTCAAATTTACAAAATTTGAGAAAAATAAGATTAAAGATAAATAAAGGTTCTCCTTAATCCATAATCTCAGTGTATGATTACCATCAAAGAATCATCCCCACATCCCTGAGAAGGAGAGTGTTTTAAATATTAGCAAATGGTAATTTGTGCATCCCTTTGAACTCAGGCATTGGCACGCAGAAGTAGCAAGAGAAAGGGAAAACAAGGAGTAGGTGAACCTGATAGTACCATCAACTGCAGGGAGATGTAATAAGAGAAGGATGCCTTCTCATAGTGTAAAAACCGGAATAAGCCACACTAACCCGACTGTACCCCAACGGGAAGAAATCAAATGAGACCGATCAGCCATCCCAATTCAGCTCTGGGCAATGACATCTAATGTGCTTCTGCCCAACGTGAATGGGCAAATTACAGTGATAGAACACTGTGGTACCACTGTGACTGCGGTAAAAATATTTTTTTTTATTAAAAATCAAAGAAAATCAATGAAGCAGTCATTAACATATTTCACTTATGCTGCATTCGGTCACCCACTCTTATTTAGATTGTTGCGCTTAGTGATCTAACATGGAGTTTGTTCTTGACGCTTGCTGATTTGCAAATGCCCCGATCATATTGTGATTTGTTTTCATGATTTTTGATGGCTTCAGCAATGCTAACATTGGGAAATTGGGCTGCATGGAGCTTACAGCTTGATTTGAACCTTGGCAGAGGCAGACTGCTGACTCTCTCCGCCAAGGTAATGCCACCCAGCTGTGAACTATAATATGGAGGTAGAAGTGTGGATGCCTCTACGCTGAAGTCGATTGCAAAGCAGTGTCAGAGGCGTGAATAGCACTGAAGATGGTATCAGCATGGTGGTGTTTGCATAGCCCTGCCAAGCCAGCCACCGTCGTCCAGGAGGTCCTACCCTCACTGGCCACCGAATAATTAAGGGTAATTCTCACTGAGGTGAAACATTCTTTACCCCGCAGGCAGAACTATGACCCACCTTTACTCTGCAGTCATTACCCCGACTGCGACGTTACCATGCCTCCTTTACCACGTCAGTTATTACAACCTTCCCTACTGATACACTCACTGGATTAGTAATTTATACTATTCCAAAGTCCAGCTCCCCCCTAAGGCAAGACGTGGTAATGACTTGCGGGTAAAGGAAAGCGTGTTATTGTTGCAGTCCAGGTAGTGACTGCGGAGTAAAGGCGTGCGTGGGAAATGCATGCAGGGTTCTGTCATCCATCACTGAGGGCTGTGGAGGAGGGTATGTGCAATTTCAACAGGAGCAGCCCATAGACCCAATGGACAGGGGTATCACATAGTATGGGACAACAGAGCCCAATTAAGTATCAATTTAAAGAACAATCTATACATTCTACTCTATACCTAAACAGTATAATGTCTTGCACAGCTTATTTGTATGACACGACTATAATTCAAAATTCATTTTTTTGCTAACATTTTTATCTGAATAAGAAGTTATGCAGCATACACACATTTATTAAAAAACATACAATAGGAGCTCAAGGAATCATGTGAACACACATTGCTCCAAACAACCGTGCAAGCTGCGCAAGGAATGATCACAATCAAAAAGAGCAGCAAAAAACACTTTCTGTTTAAAGCACCGAATGATATTTCTTTAGAGTAAAGTTCATTAATGTATGGAAAGGTTTTCTGCATTGAATCAGTCAATGGTTGCCTTTCCTTAACAAATAGCCGATGATGGCATTTCAACGTTTGTCAAGTTATTGTATCATCTTCAGGACAAAATGAAAAATGTCTGTCCACAAGGGCTGTATCCTTGTAATGAAGGATCATGAAAACCTCTGTAACAAAGACTAGCGAGGCACAGGATACCAATGTGGAGGCCACCTCTGGGACCCAGATGAAAACCATCTTATCCACCCCTGTTCACAGGCTCTCTTAGAATAAATAAGATGTTGGAAATGAATTACCGATGCTCCAGGGCATGAGCGGGAAGTGTTGTGTTCCTGTAAAGGAGGCTTGGGGATCATAAAGTTTCCGGATGGATAAGTGATTACTAAAAGCGGTTCCTCGTACAGAAGGAGCCTCGCTGCCCCGCGAAGCAACCATGAGCCACAAAGCACGTCACTCACATCAAGGACTGAGTGGTAATTCAATTGCACAAGATCAAATGAATTTCATTAATGGAGGGGATGGTAGTGTATCAAATCAGAGTCTTACATTTATCTCTGTGTGAAGTGTCTAGGTAGACACCCTGTCAATGTAAACAATAATGTATAAATGTCATCTAGCTGCGATTAGTCATCCATTGATTTGTTTCATAAATTAAAAGGCTCTCGATACTTTGTTTGATCTTTGCTTTGCCAACAACCTAGTCATAAACATATTCGACCAACACGCTTGTGCTTCTAGCAGCCTAGGTGTTCTGCCAAAAAATAGTTTTTTGACCACTAACGTGCTAAAATGTTGTCTCTTTAAAGAAAAAGGTTAATCCTGCAGGAACAAAAGATAGTATTGTGCAATATTGATTGGTCTGAAACTTGCCCCAATCTATGTGCAGATGAGCATTGTTCTAGACCGATGATTCGCAATGAAACCTAAATGCTGCGTCTTTCTATGGTTATCAAATGAAGACATTACTTCATCCAGTCTCTAGCGCTCATTAATGCAGGGGAAAAGGTGGAAAAAGTAGGGATTGTCTTCTCAGGAGCCATTGAGTAGTCATGGACAGATTCTGCTGTGTGGCAACGCGAGAAATACAATGTGCTGTCCAGATAGTGTGGAGGGGACTGTGTGCGTCAATGTCATGTAGGGGTGGATGGTGACAGCAGCGCCCACCCCTGGCTTGCCCGTTTGTACCATTCCCACTCGTGTTTTCAGCGGTCATGTAGTAGTGTAAGCAACAGAACCGGAAAAGGGCTGCGTCAGAGCTTTACACATCATGCGAGGAGACTGTTGAGTGACCATGGGTGTGACGAGGTGTCCATCCTGTGATGTCATCATAAAATACAGTGATGCCACTTGTCTCCTCCTGGCACTTTGGTGAAAAAGAAACAACTGTTAGGCAGAAATAGTTAATCTCCATGGGACTCAGCAGTGCTGTCTGAATGCTCAAATAGTCAAACAATCACTCTAGCCTATGGGTAGAGAGATTTTAGAAGTCCAACATTTGGTCGGAATAATGGGTCATCATTTATAGAGGTCGAATTTGAAGCATATACATTGACAGATCCTGGAGTTTTGCCTTCTACTGATATGAATGCTATGATGAAACAGTTGTTTTACATCTGCCTCTGCTCTGACACTTTATTATACTCAAAGCTTCCGTTCCTGAGCAGAGGCAGCCACAGCAGGAACCTGGTGGTGACCATTCCTCGTGCAGGGCCACAGTGAAGCTGCCATGGCGACCTTGACTCAAGGGCAAGAGACTCTCTTCTGATATTTCCTCTGGCTGAAGCCCCTCCTCAGCCAGTTACTGCAGTGAAGCAGTCAACGGCAAAAGCTCCTCGAAGCAGAAAGAGAGCTTTTGCCAGAACCCCCTTTCGGGAGTGGACCTCGCAATGACCTGCAAACAAACACAGGTGCTCAGCAGAGAAGAGCTCTTAAATAGTAATCAGACGTTCACAGAGACTATGCCTGCAGAAGGAATACTTTATTTCATGCAGTATAAGGGGAACAAAAATTATATTTTATGCCTCGCGTCTTCTGTTCTAATGCAATGACCCCTTCCTGGTGAGGCTCAGTTCACAAAGCATATCAAATGGGAAAATATTTGATAGTTATATTTATTGAAGAGAAATCTGCGCCGGGTTTGGGGAAAAAGTGAAGTCTTGGTGGAGTTGGAGTCTTGGATCAACATAAGTCATTTTTAGGTCTAGAGTTTGACAGTACATCTGTCAAGCAGAACCCGTGTTGCTTCTATACTAAAAGTGGGCTTTGACCCACCCACTTTCAACCATTGTTTTTTTTCTGACAAGCCCGTTTCAGCTATTGTGTTGAGACTTTGTCAGTCACATCTTGACACAGCCCAGAGGAGTACTGCTCTCTCGCATGATGCTACTGCTAACTACGTGAGAGATCATTATACATCTACCTGCCTTTCGGCTTCTCGAAGCTTGTTCCTGCCTCTTTCATTTTCCCCTCTTGTGCCCACTTCTGGCTGTGCCCATCCACCCCTACTTCCATCTTTTGTGTGTGGCTCCTTGTTCCTTCCACAGCTCCTACTTGTTCCATCCTCATGCCTTTCCTCTGTCCCCTGTTTCACTCCTCACTCTTCTTGCCTGTATCTACTACTCATTACTCCCTATTGATCCTTCCTCTTTTTCTTTTTGTCCCTCTTCCTTCTTCCCCAAACTCTCTCTCGTTGCATTCTCCAGCGCTTCCCCCTTTTCTCTATGTGTTGCTTCTTGTTCCTCCTGCTAACAGGCTTGATTCCTATTCTTGTCCAGATAAGCACCAACCTCCTCACCTGCGTCCTCGAGCCAGATACAGATCCCAGCAGGCCCATCATTGCTCCTTGTTTTATCCTGCTGTTGCCTCTTTGCAGGTATGTACCCTCACTTTACTCAATTGCCTTGTTTCATAACACAGTAACTATTACTGAATTGACCAAGATACATCCAATAGCGTTTTGATGATTCCATTATCATTCTGCTGAATTCTCGACTGAAGCCAAGTCTTGCAGAGCACTCGTTAAACCACACCTCTGATCCAGACTTATCTTGGCCGCTACATAGTATTATTCGTATCCACTACCTTCAGCACGTTCTACCTAGGCTCCTGTGCATGTTTCTAGGTATGTTTGTGGGATTTCTATAGGCCCAACCTAGCCAAAAGGCTGTGGAGTGCTGTAGAGGGTCAAAAACAAGCACAAAGTCAACAAGTGATAGGAGAGGTAGCTAGTTTGTGAACTGCTAATACACTGTGATCTTTAAAGAGGTGGGATTTCAACCCTTTCCTGCGTGTTCATATTTGGAGCAGGTGGGTTGATCCTGATGGGTAGAGGGATGTTGTTCCAGAATCGGGCTGTATAGATAAGAAGTATTGCTCCTTTTTTAACAAAAAACATTTTTTCCCCTGTTAGGCTACAATCTAATGGTGTCCTAGTGGCTGGTGTGCTGACAGTCACCAAAGGTGGTGATCTATTCTGCAAGAAAAAAAGTGGCGCTAATTGTGATGCTTTGTAAATAATGTAGCTGGTTTTGAAGATGGCGTGGGCTGGCATGGGGAACGAATGGAGCTCCATCATGATGAGGGTGTTGTGCTCATATTTCTAAGGCCCTGGATTAGATGTGCTGCAGCGTGTAGAATGCCCTTATGGAGTGTCAGTGTGGAAACATTACTCCCACCACGTCTTCAACAAGGCCGACCCCACCATCGCACCCCAACTCCGGAACATCATCAACACCTCCTTCAACACCGCCACCTTTCGGGAGAGCTGGAAGCATGCCGAGCTCAGCGCCCTACTGAAGAAACCAACAGCGGACCCCATCGACCTCAAAAACTTCCGCCCCATCTCGCTCCTCCCTTTTCCTGCTAAAGTCATCGAGAAGATCGTCAACAGACAGCTTGCCGCCTTCCTCGAGATGAACGGATCCCTCGACCCCTCGCAGTCCGGTTTCAGAGCCAACCACAGCACCGAGACCGCCCTCATCGCAGCCACCGACGACATCCGAGCCTTGCTCGACAACGGCAGACCAGGAAATAGTACGAAGGGGTGAAAAAGAAGCTGCAAGTAAAATATATCCATGCTATATCCCACCAACTGCACATTCAACATAAGGACCACATAAACATTCAAACCCCCAACCTTCACAAGTCACTTTGATTCACCCTGGATGTGAACCTCACCCTCAAGGAACACATTACCAGAAAAAAAGACTGCCTGGCACCAACTCTCTCTTCTAAAGAAAATAAAACCATTTCTTCCAGAGACCGACTTCACAACTGTTGTTCAATGCCTTTTACTCTTGCATTAGAAGGTTACGCTGTGGTCTGCACCAGTCAGTTGGCATGTAGAGGGAAAAGAGATTTAGGATCAGTTGGTGGCTTCTTCTAGGTGTATTTCATTCTGCATCTTGTGAGTCATTCCCGTTCATGCAGCCCACTCTCTTGGCAAATGTATTCATGTCTTTCAGGTTGGAGTAATGTTTATGTGGTCCTTATGTTGAATGTGCAGTTGGTGGGATATAGCATGGATATATTTTACTTGCAGCTTCTTTTTCACCCCTTTATACTATTTCCTGGTCTCCTGTACTGCCATAGTAAAGTTTGGGTGTATTGACACGGCATATCGCTAAAATTGCAAGGAGGCTCTTCCTCTAGTAATCTTTAGGGTTGTGTCAAAATCATGGTAGTCCACTAGTTTGGTCATCAAGGACCTTGGTGGGACTCCCGGTGGCTGTCTTGTGTCCAGCGGCCAGTGCGCCGACTCAACCACCGGCAGGTCAGAAAATGTAGGTCTGCTCACCAGGACTGGCAGTAGTTCTTCATCAAAAGTTTCAGGGCAACCCATGTTGGTGGATTCCGGAATCCTGGTAATGCCCAAATTGTTCCTGTGTGACACCGCCTCAAGGTCCTTGTTCTTCACCACTGTTTTGCAAATTCTTTCTCCATTCATTGTATTCTTTGTTTTAGATCCGAAGAAATATCTTCAAGTACCGAAACCTTTGCTCTGGCTCATCTAGACGGTGTTCATATTTGTCGAATCTATCTTTCATGAGATCAATGGGAGCAATGATATTATTGATTTTTGCATCAATAGAGCAGAGCAGAGGCTAATTTTCTTATCAAACAATATACTTTAATGTCCATCTCACCTAGTTCCTCAACCCACTCAGTGCTCTGAGAACCAATCTGTAACATCAGTCTGGAGACGTGTCTATTGCTGCTGTTAAAAAAACTTAATAGAATATTTGTTGAGACGTGGAGACCCCCATGAACTTCATATTTCATCTGGGTTAGCTTCCAGTAATCTCACTGTAGGTCCGATCTCCAGCAAGCCCCAGGGAAGGCCATGTATTTCAGAAGGCTCGTCGTGTCAGGACCGCAACTTTTCAAGTATTTCCCAGTGATAGTCCCAGGGCTATACAGCTAAATCGTGCTAAGGGCTCAGATAGTTTAACCAGGGCTGCACTGAGTATTTAACAATGCTGAACAGCTTGCTTATGGTAATGACCGTTTTGGAGGCCGCCATGCCTCAGCTGGGAGATTAATGGCCGTCTTGGCAAGCCCACTTCATCAGGCTCGGAGCCTGTGCAGCACTCCAATCCCCCCCTCCCCAAACCCCCCGGCCCTTGGCTTCTTTGTCCTAGGAATCGCATCCAGTTTCAAGTTTCCTGGTGCAGTGTGTGTGGGGTATTTTCAACTCACTCTCCCTATCACACCCTTATTGTCAGCCAGGCTGATGAGTTTCCAGGGTGTTCCCTGAGCTTGAAAGGAAGAACCGCCAATATGCAGCCTTCATGGTTTGCAACAAGACCTGCTTCTCCTCAAGTCACTACTTTGTATTACTTTGGGTTCTACTTTCCAGTGCAAAACATGTTGTGCACAAGAAGGCAAATCCTAAAATCAACACTTTACTCCAAACTGCATTATTTTTCCGATGCAAACCCATTGCAAAATATTAGTACATTTCTACCCTAATGTACATGCCTGGCCTGCCCTGCCTTAACCCTCACAGTCTCATGCACTTGGTGACAAGTAAATTGAAAAATAATTATTCTGTATCATTTCACTCTCCCTCCATCACCTCACATCTTCTACTTTAGCCATCTCTCTTAACATTTCTCTCTATATGTACTTATATCTCTTTCTTGGCCTTCTCTAGCTCACCTTTGGCTACCTCACCTCTCTCTCAATATACCCAATATACTCACTCAACTTAATCTCTATTGACCTTGCCTCTCTTTCACTCTCTATGCCTATCTCTATATCTATAACTCTTGATCCGCTGTCTGTACCTCATCCCTCTCTCTGTATCTCACTGCTATTTTTCCATCTAACATCCCCTATCACTACTCCAGCTCCATCAACCCCATACCTCTCTTTTCCTTTCTTCTCTCTCCATTTCTCTACTACATTTTCTCTCTCAGTCCTTTTTCCACCTCATCACTCGTACTCACCTCTCTATCTCTTTACTTTGTCTACCTCACAAACCCCTCTACCCTACTTATTCTCTCAGTTTACCTCATCATTATTTCACTACCTCACCTCTCCACCTATTTATTTATCTATTTTCTACCTTCTTCGATTTCTCTCTCTCTCTCTGGATGTCTGGATGGACTCTCCATTTCAGCTCACCCTCGCCACCTTTTCTCTTTCTTCACAGATCTCGCTACCTGTCTTTTCAGCTTTCCCTATCCAACAACTATCTCTACCTTTGTATCAACCTCACCTCTTTCTCTATTTCACGGATGTATCTCTACCTCCTATTTTCGCTCTACACATTTCTCTTTCTACCCTTCATATCCTATATCAGTTCTCTTCCCAACTACTTTCTATATCTGACCCTTTTTCTATATCTTTTCCCATTTTGCTCTTCTCTAGATTGCATCTTTTTGTTTTTCCTCCTCAAGTCTCTCCAACTGTGTACTTCTAAATCCCACTGCCTTTACCTCTCTCTGATTTAAATATTGTCCTACATTACCTTGGTTTTAACCTCACCCTTTGAAGAACTGTACTATTGTCTACATTTCCTTCTCCCTATCTCGGTCTCTCACTATCCCACTCCAAACCATTACCTATGTCTCTACCAACTTCCTCTCTTTAAGTTTCCTTCTCGTTAACACAACTTTCTCTATTTACTTTTCTTCTCTTCCTACCTCACATATCTTTCTACATCACATCAACTCTTTGTCTACTGCCTTCTCCCTTTAATTTTCACCTCTCACCTGTATTCTTTACTGTCCCAGTTCTCTTACTCAGGAGGGTCTCTGTCTAGTCAAGTCAGAGAAGTGCACATATATGAAGAGGAGAACAAGAGCGAGGCAGGAGAAGAGAAGCGAAATTAGGAGAAAATAATCCGATTTTAACCAATGGTATGTTGAATCTTCTCCGAGCAGCACTTTGATTTTCACGGTTGCAACAAGACCCCTAGTAGTGAATACAAATATTGTGATTCAACAACTAGAGGTCAAATTTCAATTACTATATGTATATGTTTTATTTTAATATTATGCATGAGTTCTCTAAACATCCACCAAGTCTACCGTAGCAGGTTTTCCTGCAATGAGAACGAATTACAAATAAACTGTTGTTGCAAGTAAACACACCTACATCCAGGCTCAAATAGAAATAACTTTTCAATGTTTGCTCAAGCCCAAGCTTCCTTTTGGCACTCTTCAGCTGGTGCACATCAGACAGCTTGAGCCTTGCAGCTGTTTTTGGGCACCCACTTTTTTAAAGGTTTAATATATAATTCAATATTGTTTGATATCATGAGTGCTTGAATGAGCTAAACAAGGTAATGCATTCAAAGGTGCTCCAAACTGAAGGCCACAAAACATTTTTTGCCCGGGGCCCCCCAATTCCTCAAAATGTTACTGTGTACTCTTGCTTCTGGGTGATGACAGTGTCCTGCTCCATGACTTCCCAGACTCTACACTTCCCCATTAAGGCCAGCCTACACGCTGAAGCTTGCCTCATCAAGGGCCAGAAAAATATGACAATAATACCACATGCATATTATCACAGAAACCAAATTGTAATCGAGCTACACTTGCCAGCACGCACCATCTTTAAAACCAGCTGCATCATCTACAAAGCCATTACAAGTGGCACACCACCTACCTGGCTGACAGGTTTACCACCAATGGTGTCTCTCATCGCACCTGTAGCCAGGGCACCATCAGACTGGAGAAGAAATGTAAAAAAAAGGAAAAATACCAAGGCAGCAGGTCATCTTCAATTATGCTCTTAAGTCCTGGAAAAGCACCCCTGTATCCATCCGAACTGCTCCAATCCTGCTACAATGAAGGAAAGAGCTAAGGACACACTTCTTTAAAAAAAAGTAACATCAATACCAAGTAACATCCCACCTCCACTCTCAGAACCCAGGCCACTTCAAATCACTAATTGAATATACCTTTTCACATGGTGTGAGCGATACAAAATGATATACACATAAATGAGGAAAACCAAAGGTGGTGATGGATGGAGCGTTGACAATACAAACACTCACCCCCAGTCAACTGATCTGGGTTTAATCCATCACCGCTCTTTAGCTCACTCCGCCACCCCAGTTCAGACATGGCCATATGCAAATCAGTCTGACCCTGTGCCTCATGGGAACAGTCCAGCCCGAACTGCCAAGCCATGTCTTCCCTGGACCGGAATCAAGCTTCCCAGGACCGGTTTCTGGCATTACAGCCGTCTTCAGCCGGGCTTGCTTGACTCCAGTGGCAAAGTGAGCAAGGGACTCACGTCTGAGCATACCCTGCCAACTTAGGGCGAACAAAGAAAAACCAAAGGTGGTGATGGATGGAGCGTTGACAATACAAACACTCACCCCCAGTCAACTGATCTGGGTTTAATCCATCACCGTTCTTTAGCTCACTCCGCCACCCCAGTTCAGACATGGCCATATGCAAATCAGTCTGACCCTGTGCCTCATGGGAACAGTCCAGCCCGAACTGCCAAGCCATGTCTTCCCTGGACCGGAATCAAGCTTCCCAGGACCGGTTTCTGGCATTACAGCCGTCTTCAGCCGGGCTTGCTTGACTCCAGTGGCAAAGTGAGCAAGGGACTCACGTCTGAGCATACCCTGGTAAATGCTAGCCCTCTCACAACAGTGATAATTCCTGGCAAGTTGTGGGCTTCCATGACACAGTGGTGCTCTCTTGTGCCACAATGGTGGTCCTGGCAGTAGGGTGTGTATTCCTGGCATATTCAAGACATATATTGCACAACAGTGAACAGGGGGGCTTAATGTTCACCCTGGAACTATGGGGATAGTTCCTGGCATATTCTGGGTATTCGTGACAACAGGATTTGTTCTGTCAGTATACTGGCAGTCCTAGCCACATTATGCCCATCTGTTGCATAATACATATAATAACATATAGTGGGCACCCAAATTCAAATTCAAATAAGCTTTATTCGATATTTCATAAAATATCATACAAGCATACAATTACAGAAATAATTTAAAACAAACAATTTGATCAATTCATTAAAATAAGTAAATAGAAATGGAAAAGTGTATCGGAGAAATCATTACCATTTAAAAAGCAAGATCAGGAGAACCAATCTTAGCATAATTAAAAGTTAATTAAAAAAGAAGAAATCTAAAAAACAGCATATTTAGGTAGGGCCTTGCAGAGATTTCCTAAATTTGATCAACAACTTCAAGTACTGTTCCATGATACCTATAACTTCTTTATCCTCTAGCGTCTGTAAGCGCTCATACGCATCCTTGCAAGACCTCAGGCCCCATCTCTTTAGTAGGGGTTTTAATAATGTTTTCCTGGGAATCGCGTAATAAGTACAAAATAGGATGGTATGGATATTTGATTGTACAGAGGTATCATCACATGGGCAAAAACTCAGATTTCGAGACCAATCACTTCTTACTGGAAAACATATAGTGGGCACCCACAATCACTAAAATGCTGGACCATGCATTATGGTAGTAATTCATGACATGTTATGGCAATGCATGGCATGATAATGTCCATCCTTGCATATTGTAGGTGGCTTAATGGTGGTCATTCCATATTATGGGTAGTCTTCATCAATAACGTCCAACACATTAAAGTTCCAGCACGTGCAGAGTAGAATCAGTGCAAGTGAATATATGTAATGTGTATGCTCTTGTACAAGCTTCGCCAACCCTCTCTCTCTGAAACATATGACCAATTTTTCAATACCCAGATTTTGGAGTGAGGTTGGGCACCTATTACTTTTGTAAATGTCTGTTCTCCTCTTGAGTAGTGGAACAACATACCACATGTTCCACATCACTCATAACACAGCACACACTCCACCCCACTGAAAATACTCAACATATGAAAAGATACATAGAAAACACACTAAAAGATGCACGTTCTTGGAGTGTGATAAAAGCAGATATCGCCTGTTAATTTAGCTGGGATAACCTGCCAGACCACGACTCATGTGTCACAAAAAGAGTGCTGGTGAAGTCAATGAAAGGTCTATTTATAGAAATTACGTGCAGCACAATAAAAGGGATGAAGTCTTTTTCATATCTATATTGAATGCCAGTCATTTCATTTATTGCTTGCATCTTGTAATGAAAGAACTTATTGCACTCCCAGAGCACAGATTCTATCGACCCTTTTCTTTAATATCATATTCTTTCACAGGCACATCAAAACAATGCATTCTTCTAACTGTCCAGTAAACCTTCTGTGTTGCCATCTAAAAGTTGAAAATAGTCTATCCAATGTTCTGAGAGATTCAGTGCTGTTCATGCCACTCTTTAGACTCGGCCACAAGCATACACAAGTGGGCCACGCACCAAGCAGTATCAATATGGATTTTTGTTGGCAGATGCATGAAAAGTACAGGTCTAAACTTCTCGGGATGGTCACAGAAGAATGGCCTGGACCAGACTGGACTGTACTGCTTGGACTGCCTTAATTCTAACTAGTAACATGTATATTATAAAACACAACAATATATGTAACATTCCATTTTGGTGTTAGGTCATCTTGAGCCAATGAGGAACCAATGGTCTGCTGCTCCTTCCTTCAATCCTAAAGCAAGGTGCTAACTACAAGTATCAACTTAGCTGCTAAACATTCATGTGCGTTAGCTTCACTCTGAGTTCCCAAGAGAACCCTGCAGTCTAAACTATTAGCTATTCAGTATTACACTGCGTAACAATGAACTATTCTAAAGGCAGTAGCGTTCTAGTTGTAACCTACGATATTAAGCTATGAGATTCACATCTTGATGTAAGCCTTATTGTTTCAATACACTATTCAGCATTGTGAATATGTGGCAGCTAGAAAACTAACTAATATGATGAGAACATGAAGCTTAGGAAAAGAAGAAATACATGTTTAAAGTCCGCACACTCTACAGAGGTGACACGTTTAAACAAGTCAAGTGTGAATCATTTATCAAATAATATTGCATAGTTCAGCATTTCCTAAAAGCATTTATTTATTAAAGAAGAAAATTAACTGAAAGAAAGAAAATGGAAGAGTCCTAGTCTGGCACAGAAGTGTAACTACAATAGGAATTAGTGCTTCCTGCTTCACGTTCATTTCGCACATTTAATGATAGGCACATTTTCCTATGTTTCATTGTATTAATCAATTTTGTGTTAATGCGTAGTGTACATTATGGCATTTATTTAAGCTAAAATCTTCTACTCTATCACTCTCTACTCCTAAAGTCTCACTATCCATCTCTGTACATCCTGTTACCTCAGTTGACAACCTAGTCAGTCCACCGGATTCATGGAGAGAGGGAGCAGGAAGAAGGGGGGGGGAAATACACCGCCGGCTGCAATGTTTCACTATACCACTGACTTTTCTACCTCTCCTCTGAAAAGTTCTCAGTCTGTATACGCTTCTGCAGGTGGGGGGGGGGGCAGCTTTCAATTTCGAGGGTACTGTCCCCTCCAGTCTGGGTTGTGGCCTGACTCGCCACCAGTTCCCTTGCTGGACTCAGTTTTTTTGTTTGCTGTTGGGTATATGGGGCTAAAAACAGACACCTTACACGTTTCTTCCCACCCTGGTCATGCATGTGTTAGGGCAGTTTGCACAGTTGCTATATGGGGGGGATGGGTTGGAAAGAATTTTGCCCACTGTTAATGTCCTGTGGCTTCTAGCTTAGGCAGGCCCTAGGTCCTAGCAGTAACAGTAGGCGGCAGGCCCCTTCAAGTGCAGCCAGTGCCCTAGGTTACCTACAAATAGGGGCAGTGGGCCATAAACAGAGGGTAAAGATCCTTGGCACCGTGTGTGGGGGGCAGGAGAGCGCCCTGCACCCTTCACTGGGGCTTTGCCTGCTGTCACCAAGGCTGCTGGCTTTTCCTCCCACATGACTGGGTAAAATGTTGAGGGTCTCGGCATCAGGTCCCCTGCTGGCACTGCCACCAACATCCAGGTGTTTGGGGTAGTGCAAAGCACCTGCAGCCTCCCTAGTTGCAGGCTCAGCTGCGACCTTTCCAGCAAGCTGCCATAATAGTCCTCCAATCGTCTCAGGCTGCGCTTTTCAATCACAGCTGCCCGGTGCCACAGTCGCTCCCCCACTTGAGCCACTTGGGCACCTTACCAGGGCGTGGCTGCTCCCAGGATCATAACAGATGGTGAGAGTGATGGAGAGATGCAGATTTAAGCATGGGTCGTCTTGCCCGATTGGCCACGCCCCATTTTCAGGCAATGGTTGAAAGATTTGAAGGTAGAATCTTCTCTGATACTTCGTGAACAATAATTCCAAACCTTTGGTGCAAAACCTGAAAAGAAGCGAGTGCACCACCCAACACCAAGAGGCCATAGCAGTGTCTTGTGCCAAATGCTGTGCTTTACATACCCTCCCAAGGTCAGGCAAAAATCACAGTTCAGTGTTTCAGAATATCTGAAGCCTACAAAGTTGTAAATTCCTCATTGGCTGGGTAACAGGATGTTAAAGGAAGCAGTGTTTTGCTACTTTACGTGTAGACAATTATCAAATAATTCTTTCTTGTGTGTGCATGGTTATCAGCTTGCAAGACGCCTATCTGCAGGAGAGTCAATATCTCATGTTCTCAGGTCCTCAAAGTTTGAGCTCTTATTCCACTTAAACAGTATGCGTGTAGCTGTAGGGGGCGTAAGCAACAGAGCTTTCACATGTACACCTTACAAGATTTTAAACACAGTCTGTGCACGTAGCTCCCTGGTATAATATACAGTCTTTCCAAACCGGACCTTTCTTTTTACATAATGAATCCAATCAAGTGCGTTCTTCAATTGATGGAACGGAAAATTCCATCAATTGAAAACTACAAACCCCAGCATGCATTAGCTTGTTAAATAAAAGCACAGGACTACTAAACTGGGGCCCTCACAAGGTAGGTTGCTTCCAAAGGTAATATAAAAGTTCCCTTGTGCAAGTAAAAGCCACTCTGAGTTAGGGGATTGCAAGGCTATTTTATGCAAGCAATATGTTGCAAAATTCATGTATTTTGCAGTTCATGAAGGTTGTGGATTTTCTCAATTCTGAACCCCTGCCAAGTTTCCCAGGTCTAGCAGCTCAGGCTATGTGTTTTTTCTTTGCACGCTGGGACTTGTAGTCTTGTTTATCCCATTAAAAATAGAACTCCAAGTCCCACAAAACAAAATAAAAAACCTATACTGGAGTTGCTAGTCACGCATGGACCTGGGAAACTTGGCCCTCCGATTAGGAACACCTTAGCTGTGCCAAAAGATGTATATGCTCACAAAATTATTTTTGCCTCTTTGAGAGGTGATGTTCACTCTAATGAAACCCAGGCAAGATGGAAAATATATACTGATTTTTACTGTACAGGTTTACATTTTGCGACGTACGTTGATGCAAAAGTCACAATTTTTACACAAATGTCAAAGAATGTTTAAAAACTATTCAACTTCGTGAAGTTGTGAAGTTTTTCATAGAAGTTTGCAAACATTGTCAGAAAACAAACTTTGCATTGAGGTTTATACAATGACAGTTATGTAGTTCTAACTATATACAAAATACTGTTAGATTTATTGGGTCTATAGGGTTGAATATTTTGCTAAAGTTATTGTTTTTCTGAGTAGTGTTATGAAATAACATGATAACCTTATCCTCGACTACAAACGGCATAGACCTGTCCAATAATGAGGACTCACCTCCTAGATTGCTTCAGGGATGCAAGCAAAGTAGCTACAAAAATGGGCCAAGCTATTGAAATCCTCATTTAATCAGCAGAACCCATGGCAACCTGAGTAAAAATCAGCAGGGCTTTGCCAGAAGGGGATAGACTGCCGAGGGCTGGCAGGAGGCAAGCACCATAATGCATCAATGGCAATTTTTCAGATTCCAGATTGGAAAGAGGTCCGGCCGCTTGTAAACTTTCTCTTGTGCTAGTTTAGTCTCTAGGGCAGCACCTGTCATACAGATGTCTCCAATAAACTAGCCACCTATTCAGGCATCGAAGCAGATGAACACAATTCCAAAGTCCCAAGGCAGAAGTATTGGAGCCCGGGCAAGGCGAAGCTGGACCCAATTGGGGCCCGGGACAAATGCCGCCCGGAGGCGTGAAGCCCCTCTTCACCCCCCAGGGCACAAGCCAGAGAAAAAATGGGGCGACCAGGGCAGACTACACCTCCCCCCCAATCAGGTGCCGAGATCATAAGACACAAGGGGGGTTAAGAAGGGGGTGAAAGACCTCCCAAAGCATACACTCACCCCTTGCTTGAGAACAGAGTAGATGGAATGCTCCCGTTGGGCCCTTGAGTTGCCTCAAGGCAGGTGTACAAAAGGAGCAAGATGTCAGAACTCAGCCTCAGGCTGGATAGATGAAGTGCTCACACAGGATCCTTGGGATGCCACACAGCAGGGACCTGGAGGAGCAGGGAGGGGCCAAGAAGGGGTCGAAGGCAAGCTGGACGGCACTTGCAGCCTGGGCAGGTCCGGACGGACACCCACCAAGTTGGTAGCAAGTTGAAACCTAACACTGTTGAAACAGTGGCCCAGGCATTTCGGCCCCTCCCCAGATATTGGTCTGTCTGAGAGCAGATAATGAACAAGAATGGATTAAAAGTACAATTCTCGCAAAGACAGTAAATGGGTCAACATTATGTTATGGATGAACATGAAATTTGTGATATGTATAAATGTTATGGTATAATAAACTGCGGCCTTTTAAGACACCAAGCACGTTGTCACTTGTGCGCTTTGAAGGTTAAGATGGACGCAGTTGGAAATGTCCAAGGGAGGGTGAGGGGACTCGCCTCTTGGGAGGGGATTACATGTGGCTACAAATAACAAGTCTTTTAATGACTTAAACAGATTCCATTCTGAAGTTTTAAGGTAGTCAAGAGAGATAGGGGCGGGGGGCGTGGCTAAGCGCCCGATCCGAATGGCGGTGCGGCGGTAGAGCTCCGTCCGCGCCGGGGCCGACAGGCGGGTTGCGCTCACTAATCTTCACCGCGGGAACAGCGTCAGGCATGAGACAGTGCCAGGCTTCCAGCGTGCGGACTTCTGCTCTGGTTTGAAGCCCCTACTCACGCAGGCTTTCATTTCCGTTCCGGTCGCGGCTCTGAAGCGTCCGCGACCGCCATCTTGTCTGCCATCGCGGAGCTGCGCACCGACGCTTCACGTCTGCCCTCCAGCAGCCTCCGGGTTTCTCCTCAACTTCTCTACGGTCATGGGGACAGCTTGCGAACTAATTCAGGTGACTCTTCTTTACTCTTTGGATTCACAAATGGAACACACTTGGTTCTTCGCATTCTCCTCAGAGCGAGACGCCATTTTGTGATGCGCTTCCCTCATTGGCAATATTATTGCGCTCTATACTAGGAGCTTCCTTTCTCCTTTGGTCATTTTGATATTTTTCTTGCTCCTCGATACACATTGACTCTTTTTTGGGCTTCCTGCTTTTCTTTTTGGACGCTTTTTGCCTGTATCATCCATTTTTTGCTTGTTCAGACTCTGTGCGTGCGTCTTCTGCAATCCTTTACACGCACGTTTGCATGGCGAATAATACCGGGAAGACCCCCAAGCGCAACTACATCAAAAATTCCAAACTATTTTCAGCGTTAGCTCATTTAGAAGCTTCCACATCCATTAACGCCTGTGACTCAATGTCTGCAATGGATCCTTCTCCACAGAACTCCTCTAAAACCACTCCAAAGAGATTAAAGAAAAACCCCCCTTCTCCCACAATACCCTCCTCAGCCATCTCCATGGAGCTTTTACTTGAGGAGATTAGAGCATTACGCCCATACATGGAAGAGACTAATGCCAAGTTGCAAACGCTCACTGACAATTGGTCTCAGATGGATGCCAGGGTCTCCACTGTGGAAAAATCTGTCTCAACTCTTCGAGAGTCAGCCATCAAAATTTCCCACATGGATGCGCAGCTGTCCTCTCTCCAGAAGCAGGTGGAAGACCTTGAAAATAGGAATAGACGCAATAATCTCCGTCTTTATGGCCTGAAAGAAGGCAGCGAGGGGAATGATCCTATCACTTTCTTCAAGTCCTTTTTGCCTAAGCTTCTGCATCTACCCGAAGATACCACGCTCAACATTCAGCGTGCCCATAGGCTTGGCCGACTCCCCTCTTCTATTTCTCCAACTGCGAAGCCCAGGGGAGTCATAATGTATTTTCTGGAATATACAGATCTTTTGAAGGTCCTCTTGGCTGCTAAAGCTTCTCCACGCCTAACTTGGTCTGACTCCACCCTTTTCTTCGCCCAAGATTACGCCAAGGCCACAGCAAGTCGACGTAAAGCCTTCCTGGACATGAGAGCAGAACTTCGATCTATTGGAGCAAGATATGGCCTATTCCATCCTTGTCTATTCAAGGTTACCCACAACAACAAGACCACGATCTACGAAGATCCAGTGCGCCTTCGCAGTTTCCTCAACTCCTGTGGTCCTGGTAACATGGAATTCTCCAGCTCCGGTTCTTCATCATCATTTCCTCCGTGACTTTTTTTGCACTGTTGTCCTTGGATTTCCTGATGCTCTGTTACCTTTTTTATCCCTGTTTTTCTCGTTCTACCGATTGTTATTCCTCAACCTGGTTCATGACTAGTCTTTTTTGCTAGAGACCCTGTTTTGATGTCTCTTGCATCTTATGACACGTTTGTCTTATTTTTACTGTTTTCTCTGTGATATTTCTTCTCATCTAACTGTGCTTATTTCCCTCTTTTTGCAGATCCCTATTCTAGTGCCCCGTCATGTCTCCCTGGCTGGACGTTTCGTTGCCCCGTTTCCTGCCCTTCATTGGTTGGCCTTACCCCCCTCGTCTCGTCTCCGTTTTCATCCCTTCCGTCCTCCTTCCAGATTTTGTACCCTCATTTCTTCACCCTTGTAAGTATCTGGCCATTTTTCCCTTTCTAGTTATTAGTCTTCTCATCATTGTTAGTCGGTTTTGCTTACCTGAACCTGTCCTTTACATGTTCCTTTTCCATGTTCTCTCCCTTTTTTTATTCTTTTGGTCATTTTCGTATCTTTCTTCTTGTCATGTTTACATTGCATTTTCTATATACTTTCCTTTGATTCTTCTCTCTGGTGACCTCTTTTCCTTTTGGTTCGCTTTTCTCTCTCTTTCCTTCTCACAACTCCATTATCTTACCATACCGTTCTTTTTCTTCTTCTTCTTCCTCAAATTTCTCGCCATGGCTTTTCTTGTTGTTCTCTTTATCTGGCTCTTTTCTTTCTTTTCCTCTTCACTCCATCAGTTTTTTCCACTTTTCCCACAGCCTCTGTTTTCCTCTGTAGTCTTCTCTTGTATTACTTATGCTACATTCTCTTCCGAGCTCTCTTGTCTTCCAACATTTTCTTCTCTTTCTTTCTCCATTTTCCTTCCTTTCTTCTCCCCCTTTTTCTCATCTCTCTTCTTTTATGAGGCTTTCTTATGTTCCTTCTTTTCATTTCCACTTTCTAATTATTCTTGATGTCAGTACGCGTTGTTTCCTGGAACGTTAAAGGTTTACATTCGCCCATTAAGAGGCAAAAAATCCTTTCCCATTTAGCTAAATTGAATATAGATGTCGCCTTCCTGCAAGAGACCCATTTATCTGATATTGAGGCTGCTAAACTTCAAAGAGGTTGGGTAGGAAAGGTTTTCTCAGCTCCTGGCGATGGCAAAAGAAATGGTGTTGCTTTGTTACTCCGAAAGTCTTTCTCCCATTCTGTGTTGCACTTCGAGTCTGACCCTGATGGTAGATGGTTATTTGTCAAACTGTCCTCAAAAGGTGTACCTATTTCCCTGCTTAATGTTTACGCCCCCACAGGTGGGAACCCTATTTTTTGGAATGCATTTGCCTCTCGTATTACTGAATGTATTGATGACAATTTTATTTTAGCAGGGGATTGCAACATGCCATTGGATCCCTTTTTGGATAGACACTCCAAATCTTTTTTTACTCCTAACAAGTCCCATAAGCTGTTCACACACGCCATCTCTCAACATAATCTAGTCGACGCATGGCGCATTTGTAACCCAACCAGTAAAGAATTCACATTCTATTCCCCGGTTCACCATTCCCAATCACGTATTGATTATATTTTTCTTTCTCATCATGTCTCCCAATCCCTCACCCATGCTGAGATTGGTCCCATTGTTTTTTCTGATCACGCCCCAGTTCTCATTCAGATTGATATTTTACCCAAATCCACTGGTCCTAAAAGATGGCGTTTCAACAACACCCTTCTTCTAGATCCCAAATTTACTGCCTCCTTTATTGCGTTCACTACCGAATTTTTTGCCATCAATGATACCCCCTCCTTAGCCACTCATACTATTTGGGACGCTTACAAAGCGGCGGCCAGAGATTTTATCATCAGACATGTTGCCGCTAAGCGTAAGCTTGCTCGTCAACGCACCAATGACCTTTTATCTCAGATCAAAGCTCTAGAACACTCCTTTTATACCTCGCATACCCAGGACAGTTTAACAGCCCTTGTGAATGCAAAAATGAATTATAACAAACAGTCTACTGAAGATGCATCGTTGTACTTATTAAAATCCAGTTCGAAATTTTATGGGGGGAAAAATAAGGCGGGGAAAGTCCTTGCAAATTATCTGAAAGTTAAACAAAACAAATTGAATATTGAGTCTGTTTTTGATGTTAACTCTGTTTTGCAACATAAAGATACTGCTATTTTGGAGGAATTTTCTCGTTTCTATTCTACACTTTACTCTTCTGAAACTCAACCCTCTGCTCAATCTCTTTCCACCTTCTTTACGAACATTCAACCTCCTCCCAACTTTCCTGTTGACTTGTCCTCCCTTGAAACTCCCCTCACCATTCGAGAATTACATACTGCACTTCACTCTCTTAAGAAAGACAAGGCCCCCGGCCCAGATGGTTTTACTGTCGAATTTTACCAGCATTTTGCCAAAATTTTATTACCCAAACTACATCACCTTCTCGATTCCTTCAAAACCAGTGGTGCCTCCTCGGGTACCTTTTCAGACGCTTATATATGCATTATACCGAAGGAAGAGAAGGACACCCAACACTGCAAGAATTATAGACCGATATCACTCGTCAACATTGATTATAAATTATATGCCAAATCTTTAGCCATCAGATTAGATCCTTTTCTCCCAGATCTCCTTGGTCCTGAACAATCAGGATTTGTTAAGGGTCGCTTTATCTCAGATAACACCAGACTCCTCTTTAATGTTCTCTCTAAATCATCACGATTTAGTGATTCCCTAGCCGCAATCGCCTTAGACGCCGAGAAGGCATTTGATAGGGTTGAATGGTCTTTTCTTTTCTCTGCATTGAAATGGTTTGGGTTTGGCCCTAACTTTATTTCCCTCATCTCCTTCCTTTATACCAATCCTAGAGCAGCAGTTTGTGCTAATGGCCTGATTTCCTCCTTTTTTAACCTTGGCAGAGGCGTTAGGCAAGGCTGTCCTCTTTCCCCTTTTCTTTTTAACCTTGCCCTAGAACCCTTTTTATCCAAGCTCCGTCAAAATCCAAAAATCCATGGTTTTCCTCTTTCTCATTCACAAGTTAAGTTAGCTGCCTACGCAGATGACATTTTACTATTCATCTCGAATCCATCTGTCTCCATCCCAGCTTTCCTTGCCGAAGTTAACGTTTATTCTCATCTCTCTGGTTATAAACTGAATAATGATAAGTGTGAAATTCTTCCCCTCACTAAATTCACCTTCAAGCCGGACTTTGTGACGTCCAACTTTAAATGGAGTCCGACCCACATAAAATATCTCGGTTTGCATATCACCCCTTCTATCCCAGACACTATCTCATTATGCCTCACTAAATGTATCCAGAAACTATCTGACCTTACATCCAGATGGCACCCCCTCTATCTCTCTTGGTGGGGCCGCCTTGACACTATCAAGATGATGCTCACCCCAATTGTCCTCTACACCATTTCTAATATCCCTGTTTCCATCCCTGACAAATTTTTTGCAAAAATCAATACCACTTTATCTTCCTTTTTATGGTCTGGCAAGAAACCGCGTATGTCTTTATCACGATTGCGTCTCCCCAAATCGGAGGGCGGGGTTAATTTCCCACATTTCCCTGCTTACCACAAAGCTTTCCTCCTGAAACAAGCTTCTATCTGGCTTAAAGATCCTATCGAACCTCTTCCCCTTTGGGCTGAACTTGAACGTCTTTCTCTTTCCCCCTTCTCCTTTGCTGAATATCTTTCCTTCTCCCGTAAACCCCAATTCTTATCCTCTCCCATTCACAAATACACTGCGAAACTACTTTTAGCTTCCACTCCAGATCCTCCCTCTTCCACCACTGAACTTCTTACCACCACTATCTGGCATAATACTAGTATTCTCATCAACTTGAAACCTTTTTACTGGAAAACTTGGAGGCAACGCGGTTTAGTCTGGGTTTCCCAACTATTCACGGGGTCTACCTTCACAACTTTTTCTGATCTCAGCCGTACATTCTCTCTCCCCCCCTCCTTTATTCATAAATACACCCTACTCCAGACTGCAGTTATGTCTGTATTTGACTCCCTCCCTCACTCTTCTCCAACTACCGTCTCTAATGCCGCACTTTCTTCTCTACATTCTCAACTACGTTCCAATTCTTCAGCGTCCTCCATCTACCATTCTTTTCATAACCCTCCTTCGCCTCGGCCAAAAACCATAGTGGAAGAGCAATGGGAATCTGACCTTGCCATATCTTGGCCCACCTCCCTGTGGGATAAAATATGGACTAAGCTTCGCAAATCCTCTAGAGCTGCCTCTCTTACTCAAACCCTTTTCTTCCTTTATAATCGACTTCTTTACACGCCATCTATCCTCCATAGGAGATTCCCTTTGGTCCCGGACATCTGCCGGTCCTGCTCTGCCCCCAATGCCACGCTCTTTCACATGCTCTTTCTCTGTCCTCTCACGCACGCATTTTGGATTAAGGTATGGAATCAACTCAACTCTATTTTCCACACTTCTATCCCCTTTTCTCTCCCTGACCTTTTCCTTGGCTCACTTTCTTCTTCTTCGTCCGCAGTTGAAATGAATGTTCATGTTATCGACTTGTTATTAGCTGTTGCGTTTCAACAGATTACTGTGAATTGGAAAGACTCAAAGGGTATTACTTTCAAAGCTTAATGTATGTTATAATCATAGACTGGACACTGCCTTTGTTTATCCCCTCACCCTAGCCCCGAAAAGACACGCGCTATGGCTTCCTGTCACCCTTTATCTGGATGTCTGTGCCAAGCGTTCCTCTCACTTGTCCCCATTTCAGCAAGAAGTTTCGAAACCCCCTTGAGTTGCCTTTCGTTCCTTCTTTTTCTCCAGTATTTACTTTTCTGCGTATATTTGCATTGTTTCCCATGTTATTATGCCTCTTACAATGTACATTTTATGCCTTCAGCCTCACTTTTTATTTCCTCTTTCTTCTTCTTCTTCCTTTTCCCCTTTCGCATTCTTTACCTTTTGATACTTACTGTGTTACCCTAATCTATTACACTTATTGATGATACTGTTTACCGTTTCAATTTTGTACTACCAATTTTGTTTCTCCTAATAAAATTCTACTTGAACTTAAAAAAAAAAAGAGAGATAGGGGCAGTACAGATCATCCCAGGTCATCAGGACACAATGATCCTAGTCCTGACCTTCAATAAATCAGTTACTCTTGGGGGAGTAGCCATTGTTTACTTCCCTTGACCAACTAGACATATGAAAGCTCCTAGTATTGAAGGAAAAGCCAGTGCTCTCACCTTTACTAGGTACTTGCAGGGGGAGCTCATCCTGACAAGGTTTTTCTCGTTGTATTCTGAGATTTGTAGGTCTGTTTGTTTCAGTATAGAATCAGTATTCTATCCCAGAATGAAAAGTGAAAACCGAGACTAGATGAGCTACTCACACATAAGCCAGAGAAACTGAGAGCCCTGGATAGCTCAGGACCATGTTCCGAGCACATGATTTGATATCTAGGAGGTGGTATACACCAGAATTTTGCGGGCAGCAAGGCAACAGCAAGGGCAGCAGGACTAAGATGTCTGCACGCACCTGCACTGGATGGTTTTACATGTGGCGGCGCTGTGTCAGTGGAAAAATTACTTGATTTGTAGAACTACCTTCTGAACATCCAAAACAAAAAATATATGCTCCAAAATAGTGACATAAGTATCTGTTCATATGATTAAAAATCTGCAACCAGTGATTTCTGCAGTCTCACCCACCATCTTATCTTTGCCTTTTAATGCGTTGAAGCAGAACAGCAGGAGGGCCTGTGGGCAATACTTTTGTTGTAGAAACATAGCAAAAGGTTATAGATGACTCCGTGTCTCCAGGAACACTGTGCCCTAGCCCAGGTCATGTATTTAAAAATCCTGAAGCATTCAGAGAGTTGTTGCCTTGGTAAACCTCGCTTGAACCAACCAGACTATAGTTGTAGATTACAAATGTGTGCAAAGAAAAAAGCTGAATTTGAGAATAAAGTCCAGGATGGAATGGATTCCTTTGTAACCATAGTATAGCAACCCACTGTTTTAAGGAATTGTCAAAAAGTACACAGGTGTTAAGCACTGAAGCGATCTGAGCAGCTTCCAAACATATGCCTTTGTAACTGCAGCCTTCAGAACAGTGACTGACCTTCACCCGGTCTTCAAGGGCGCCTGACCGGTACAACTGTCAAACAACCGTGTGTAACAAGGATACTTTATTCAAATCCTAGCTTGTACACCCAAAACACTAAGCATATTGGGAGATGAAGTGCCGCTTTTTGAGGTGAAGACTGATCAGCAGGGGCGACTCCTCCATAATGGTAGAGGAGCATCGCCCCACTGGTCAGATTTAGTCACAGAAAATTCAAATGATAATAAAGCAATAATATCATTTTATTTTTCTGTGACTGACTCTGGCTGAGGCATGCATACGTGCGTGTGGGGTGGGGCTGGGCCAGTTTGGCAGGCCGTCATAGGCCGGCCAAACAGACCTGCACACTTTAATTTCTCCAATCAAGATGTGTTGCACAGCCGGGTTGGAGAAAAGCTGCAGGCTTCCAGGTACTGTCTGAGCGGCAGACCAGGCCGCTCAGACCAATCCTCTTTGAGATCAGCATCTGAATTGGGTGGGGAGCCTGTACTTTCCCAGTGATTGCCAGGAGAGAAGCACCAAGGTGGCCGTCAGCATCGTTGTAGCGACAGGTATGTTTTAAAAACTTATTATTTTTACCCTAAAGTCCCCATCCCTCCCACCCCCACTTTAGTTTTGAGGCGCCCGCTACAGCAGATCAGGTTTTTCATGTTTATGTATGTAGCCCATCCAGTCCAGGTTTTTCATTTGTCTTCTGTCATTTATAACCCAGAATGTATGCTTTGATTTAGATGACTACACCCCGGAAAACACAGATATTGACCTATTTCATGCTATTCATGCATGGAAGAGGTAAAATAGGGCACTTTGATATTGACTTCCTTCAGATACTTAACGCTATTTGCAGAAAAAACACAGGACTGGATGAAAGACAGTCCCAGGCCATGGCAAAATTAACAGCAGTGTGAAAGAGCAATATGGGGGGCGTGGCCAAGATGGCGGCGGAGTAGGACGTGCTTCTTGTCCCCTCCGGCGCCAGGTCCTACAAAGCATTGTTTAGCGGGGGCCCCCGGAGTCCCCTCGGGCTGCTGGTTGCCCCGGAGACCTATTACGGCGGTGGCCAGCAGTGGTGTGACCCTCGACGACGCAGGAGCCTGTCATCGCGGTACCGAGGCCGGCGGAGGTACCTGGGACCGGTGCGGCGCCGAGAGCTGCGACGCACGAGAGCAGCCCAAGAAGTCCTGGAATGGGGCGAAGAGCGGCGGCTGACGAGTCCGCCTGGGCGTTGTGGTGCGGTGCCGCCGGGAGCCATTGGCAGCGAGGGGACGCCAGGCCGGTGCTGTGTTCCCGGATCCCCGGGCGGGGGCGGAGCCTAACATCCGCGGGCGCCCGGAGCCAGGGCACGGCGGGCTGCCTACTTGAGATCGCGGTCTGCGGCCTAGCGCCGGGAGCGGTCGGCGCTGATCCCGAGGCCCACGCGACTGGGCGGAGTTTGGGCCCGTGATTTGGAGTTGGCCTGGCCTCTGGCCTTTGGGGGGGTGCAGTCGGCCCCCACAGGCATGTGAGGCAACCCAGCTGGAGTGAGGCGGCAAGTGTGACGATCCTTGGCTGATCCCCTGACCACGTGGTGATCTGGAGCGTGGCGGCCTGAACCCTCGGAGGGAAGCGGCGCTGCAGGGGAGTGCTGGTGCGGGCCGCAGGTGAGCGCGGCCTTTGCCACAGCTTTTGGGAGTTCGGAGAGTCGTGCGACAGGACAATTGCTACGGGGGGACCCATTTGGCGCTATAGCGGAGGCAGGCACCAGTTGCAACAAGACGTGCTGAGACTCACTGAACAAAACTTGGACTTGCAGTCCCATGCGGAAGATTTAGAGAACCGCTCTCGAAGAAATAACATTCGCATTCGAGCGGTGCCATGGGATGGCCAAGCGGGTGATCTGCGTGGCTACGTGCAGGACCTCTTCCTTCAGATCCTGGGCGAGGAGGATGTACAGGAGATACGGATGGACCGGGTCCACAGAGTTGGTCTGCCGCAGAGGGGCGGAGGACCACCCCCTGATATCCTAGTGTGTGTCCATGACTTTCAGCTCAAGGAGCGATTCCTTAGGAAAACACGAGACACTCCTACTCTGCAGTTCCGTGAACACCACCCGCAGCTGTATCAGGACTTGGCGGCAACGACCCTTCAGAAGCGGCGGGAGTTTAGACCAGTGACGGCGTTTTTGCGGAACCATAACATTACTTACTCATGGGGTCATCCATTCCGCATAGTTTTCCGTTGGCAGAATAAGCTAGTGCAGATACGCTCGCTTCAAGTGGCAAAGGACCTCCTGGGCATCGAGGATGAGTCTCCAGCTTCGAGGGCGGGCAGCCCATCTCCGAGACGACGACATCGATCCTCCTCCTGGCACAGAGTGGGGTCAGCATCGAGTCGCGGACGGCCTGATCGGGCACCCAGCTTACAGGAGAGAGGGGATGCGGTGGCCTCCGTTGTCTCGGCGACACTGACGACATCGCAGCAGAGCTCCGGGGCGGCCTGACTTGTGAGCTGCGGCTGAGGGCGCCGGAGGGGGCTCCTGTTCACCGGTTCCGTGGGTATGCAAGTACTTTGTGAGAAGACACCCCGGACCGAGGCCTTGGGAGTCCCAGATGGAGTCTCCCGTCCCCCTCCCAGTGACTACACGGTGCGCTGCACTGATCTGGAACTATTCGTTGAGACTGCTAAGTATCTCTATTTGTTTTTGACTTGGGGTTTAGTTGGGGGGAGGGACTCAGGGGGTGTTGTGGGGGCCTGGTGGGGAAGGGGTTGGGTGGGACGGGGAGTGGTGGTGCCTGGTATGGATGTATGGTGTGCTTTCTCTTTCTGAGGCTAGATTCCTGGGGCTCTTGCTTGTCGGGACTTTCGGGGAGATTATTGATTGGATGAATGCTGTTTGAAGTCCTGAGTTATAGGACTCTAAAAGTGATATGGGGCGCTGTGGGGTCCTGATGGTGAGGGGACTGTCGGACCCGGCAAATTTGGTTACTAAGGAGTGGGGGGGCGGAAAGGTACTTGCATTGATTAGCCGGGGGTGGGTGTTGGAATTCCCTTATGCCGCTTAGTATTGGGACATGGAACGTCAAGGGTCTTAACTCCCCACAGAAGCGCCAAAAAGTGTGGAAATACCTTATTGATCACCATCTGGATATTGTGGGACTCCAGGAGACCCACCTGGCGCGTAAGGACGAACTCCGGCTACGCCATAGACACTTCCCGCTGATCTACAGGGCCTCTGCCTCCACCAAACATAGAGGGGTAGCGCTTCTCTTTCGAGCGTCTCTGCACTTTCAACCTTTGGGGATTAGCTGTGACAAGGAAGGACGGTGGCTTATGGTCAAGGGGGTGCTTGGTGGAGTGTCATGTACGTTTGTGGTGGTGTATGTCCCCAATTCGGGGCAGAATGCTTTTCTACGAGACCTGTTGGACAGGGCGGGGGACTTTGCTGAGGGTCTTGTGGTACTGATGGGTGATTTTAACATGGTTTGGGATGGGAATCTGGACAGCTCCCGGGCGCAGAGGGCAGGAGCGGGAGTGTTTTCTGCTGAGACTCAGGGTACGATTGGGGATTTCGGTTTGGTTGATAGCTGGAGATTTCTGCACCCCCAGTTGCGCGATTACACATTCTTCTCCCATGTCCATCACTCCTACTCCAGGCTTGACCATATTTTTGTAAGTCAGGCGCTCCGAGGGGATATAAGGGATGCTAGCGTTTTTCCCCTGTCTGTTTCGGACCACAGCTTACTAGTACTAGGGCTGCGATGGCCGTCCGGGGGGGATGGCGTGAAAACTTGGTATTTTCCGCCAGCACTGGTCAGGGATGATACCTCTTGCAAGGCACTACGCAAGGCTATAGGGGAGTTTCGGACTCTCAATCCGGCATCGGATACCTCCCTCTTTAACACTTGGGATGCGTGCAAGGCCTCTATAAGGGGCACATGCCTTCACCTCAACGCCAACCTCAATCGGTTGAGACGGAAGGAATGGGAGGACCTCGAAACGGAGCTGGCTGCCTTGGAGCAGGCCCACAAAGATAACCCATCTAGGCTTACCCTGAGACCATTGACTGCAGTGAGGGGTAAGTTGAAGGCCCACTACGCCAACCGTGCGGAGTTCACCCTGCTCCGACTTCGGCGCACCTCCTATTCCCAGGGAAACAAGATAGGTAGACATCTGGCACGCCAACTACGAGATAAACGGGAAAGGGAATATATAGGGGGCATCCTGGACTCTTCAGGAACGTTTCACCACAGTGATGCAGATAAGGCAAGCCTCTTTGGCCGGTTTTATGAGGCACTTTACAGGGGTGACCCCCGAGACCAAGCAGCTCAGGATCGCTTTTTGGCTGATCTCCCCATCCCAAAGGTATCGAAAGAATGGAACGAGCTACTAGCGGCCCCTATCTCTAGGGAGGAGGTGTTGAAGGCTATCAGGGACCTTAAGCTCCACAAAGCTCCCGGCCCGGATGGCTACACGGCCCCATTTTATAAATCCTTTGCTACGGAGCTCTGCAAATTTTTGGTACCCCTCTGTAACGAAATGGCGGACACGGGTTGCACCACGGGCTCCATGGCTGAGGCCAGAATTTCCGTGATTCCTAAACCGGGGAAAGACCCGTCCCACTGTTCGTCCTACCGCCCGATAGCTCTACTTAACATAGATGCCAAGCTATACTCCGCGATTCTGGCACATAGACTTCGGGATCTGATGCCGGCCATCATTCACCCGGATCAGTCAGGGTTTATTAAGGGACGTTAAACGCACGATAACCTGAGGAGGGTGATTCACCTCATTGAGAAGGCCACAAGGATGCGTCTCCCGGCGGTGCTGGTGGGGTTGGATGCAGAAAATGCTTTTGATCGGGTGGACTGGAACTTCATGTTTCGCACCCTGGAGGCATTTGGGTTCGCACCCCAATTCCTCACCATGATTCGCGCGAACTATAATACCCCTTGCTCCAGGGTGATGGTTAATGGTCATCGCTCCGCCGGTTTTGCTCACACCAGGGGCACGAGACAGGGCTGTCCTCTTTCGCCTTTGCTCTTTGCCCTGAGCATTGAGCCCCTGGCCATCGCGCTGCGCGAACAAGAGCTGATAAAGGGGCTTCCATTTTCGGGTGAACAACATAAGATCTCCCTTTTTGCGGACGTTGTACTCCTTTCAGTAGGGGATCCAGCGCAATCTCTGCCACAGATACAAAATCTGCTATCCAGCTTTGAAGATGTGGCCGGGTTCAAGGTTAACTTTGATAAATCTTATATCTTGAACCTAACACTCCCGCCGACCGAGGTAGAGCGATTGCGGTCGCTTACGCAATTGGCGTGGGCGCCGGCCTCCCTGCTCTATTTAGGGGTCCGACTGACACCTTCTGTTGGCTCCTTGTTTGCAGCGAACTTTCCACCTATGATATTGGCTGTACGGAGGGATTTGGACAGGTGGAAGCCGAAATACATTACTTGGCTGGGCAGGATCCATGCCATTAAGATGGTCCTCCTCCCGAAATTCCTGTACCTTTTCCAAGCCCTCCCCATACCAATGGAGATAGATTTCTTCCGGCGGATGAAGACCCTCCTCCTGAAGTTCATCTGGCAGGGTGGACGAGCACGCCTCTCCTATGCGACTCTGAGGCGACCGAGGGAGGAGGGAGGAGTGGGCCTCCCGGACCTGCACCTGTACTATAAGGCCGCACAATTGCGAGTCTTAGTGGAGTGGTCGCAGCAAGAATCAGAAAAACACTGGCTGCACATGGACAGGAGTGTGGCTGGGAGGTCGATCTGGGACCTAGCCTGGAAACCCAAGTCAGACAGGCCTAGGAATGCTTACATCAGCACCCCCACAGGCACTGTCTTGAAGGTGTGGGACACGGTATCAGGGGACGAGCGCTGGACAACGTTCCCCTCCCCTTTTACTCCGCTACACTTTAATCCGGCTTTCCCGCCGGCATTACAGGAGGGACCCTTTCGACCTTGGAGAGAGGGTGGTTGTAGGGCCTTTACGCATCTTTTCCATGGTGTAGAGCCCCTTACCTTCTCTAATTGCATGCGGGACTACGACCTGCCACCCACGGAACGATACCGATATGCCCAGCTGATCCATTGGGCGACCTCGCCCGGTCTGAGAGAGGCGGCTACCAGACCGCCCTCGCCGTTCGAAGCTTTCCTTTTACGGACCGCCACGATGAAGGGAACGATCTCCTTTTTATATAAGCTTTTGCTTGACACAGTGATCTCCCCGCGTCCCCGCTATATGGACCATTGGGAAGGTCAGCTGGGTAGGGACATAGCGGAGACTGAATGGAGGAGTCTCTGGCGGGACATTAAGAACCATAATCACTCGGCAGACCTGAGGGATGCCCATCTCAAAACCATGTTTGATTGGTATCTCTACCCCTCAAAACTTCATCGCATCTTCCCGGCGACTTTGGATCGCTGCTGGCGGGGCTGTGGCTTATTGGGTGATTTTCGCCACATCTGGTGGGACTGTCCTGTCATTAGGCCTTTTTGGACCGAAATTCTATCACATATCAAAGACATGTTGGGGTATCCAATTCCGGATTCCCTGTCCTTTGTTGTCTTGGGTCTCCGAGATCCGCTACTGGAACATCAAAAAAAGGCTGATAAGCAAATTATGTGGCTGTGCTTGGGGGCGGCTAAGCTGACACTGGCTGCGGCTTGGAAAAAACAAACGGCCCCGGCCATGTCTTTATGGCACGCAAAGTTATGGAACCTGATGATCATGGAGAGAATGGCGGACATCTTCTTGGGCAACTTTAAGAACTTTATGTTCCGCTGGGGACCTTTAGTCAGGTCTTTGTCGAACGGTTTACCTTCTGCCGTCTGTCCATCGGCCCTGAGAGAACTTCACCTTTTCCAAGTCTAGTTACCCGGCGGATGTGAGTGAGTGGTGATGACTGAGAATGTGTGCTGGCGCCACCACTTGGGGGGGGCTATGGGGGGGGGTTGGAAGGGTGACATGGTTGGGGGGATTTTGTTATTGTTGCGGCACTGCAAGACTGAGGAAGGACCTTACCCGCTCGGGAAATTCCCGTGACATTTCATGCAGCTCGCTATCCTTCCTCAAGATAGTTTCAGCAGAGACTTTGGTTAGCGCCTGGCGATTGGAACGATTACCCGACGCTATCATCACAAACTCCGCTTAATGTGACACGCTAGTGCTCGAGGCTAATGATGGTTGTATTGGGTGCTCCTGCGGGGCTCATGTTGTACTGCTGCATTGATGCCGCTTGTTTTTCCTTCTGTTTGTTTTACTTTTGTTCTTCCCTAAAATACAATAAAACTACCTTTAAAAAAAAAAAAGAGCAATATGATCACTCCCTGAGTCTCTTCAAGGTTATTTATAATTTTGTTCAATGTTACATGGCACTGACAAGATCATACGGGCAGAAGAGTATTTTTCATAGGAACAGAAATGAAAATTGATTAGAATTGATTAGGGCTTGCTTGACTCCAGTGGCAAAGTGAGCAAGGGACTCACGTCTGAGCATACCCTGCCAACTTAGGGCGAACAAAGAAAAACCAAAGGTGGTGATGGACGGAGCGTTGACAATACAAACACTCACCCCCAGTCAACTGATCTGGCTTTAATCCATCACAGTCCCTTGCTCACTTTGCCACTGGAGTCAAGCAAGCCCGGCTGAAGACGGCTGTAATGCCAGAAACCGGTCCTGGGAAGCTTGATTCCAGTCCAGGGAAGACATGGCTTGGCAGTTCGGGCTGGACTGTTCCCATGAGGCACAGGGTCAGACTGATTTGCATATGGCCATGTCTGAACTGGGGTGGCTGAGTGAGCTAAAGAATGGTGATGGATTAAACCCAGATCAGTTGACTGGGGGTGAGTGTTTGATTTGCTCAAACGCTCCGTCCATCATCCCCTTTTGTATCGCATTCTTAGGAGGAGGCAGGAAAAGTCAAGTTCAAGCTTTTTTAGGCTCTGGCTACCCCCTTTCACTTTACTTGCCTCCTGTTTGTCTGCTGGACTTACCTTTCTGCCCCTAACCTTTTTGCCCTTGCTGATGAACTTGCCTGTTGGACATTTTGGAGCAGTTTGGTGAGAAACCAGACTTGAGCATTCCTGATTTTTTACCCATTCCCCTTGCCTATTCCCATGGACTTTTCCCCTAATGGATTTTAACTTGATCCCTTTGCCCATCCTAAGAGAGCCTTTGTGAGCCAACCTTTTGCCTTTGTTGGTGTTAGAAATTATTAATTCAAAACCATCCTCTTTATGGATTCTTTTATTTAGGGATAGATTTACTCAACTGGATGTGTGGTTTTATATTTTAAGCTGTTAGATTAATGACTGAGCTTCTTAAAATGTTACTTGTGTGTATTGAATTTAGATGTTTAACCAAATTGTCTAAATTCGTCTAAGTCCTTTATTGTGTTTTGATGTTCTTTCCACAGAAACTGTGCCTACAATTATCTGATTGAATTTTAAATGTCTAATAGAGAGAATCATAGATTATTTTCAGAACATCAGGTTCTGTTGCTCTTGTTCTGTGTAGCCAAGGCAGAGCTCTTGGTTGCATGATTCTTGTCAGGCGGTTGAGTCTTCCAATTAGTCATCCTCATTGGGTGGCATCCTGATTTCTCACCCCTCACTATGATAGAGAAATGTCCATTGGAGGACCATCACCTCTGAGGTGCAGTGGTAGCTAGTGGTTCTACAATATGGTGTGACACAATGGCGCCAACTGACCATAAATGCGGCACTTCTTCCCAGCATGGCACTTCTCCCCCACGTCCATGAGCAGGAATGGAAGAACTTCCTGTCTGCTCAGTTCAACGCAAATCCAACCAATCCTGAAGCAGTCCTCATGCTGTTTTCAGCATGAGCAAAAACAACTATTGATGGACGGAATGCAGAACAATGTCATGCATTCACCCCAGTACAGAGATATGGGCCTAAATCCATTGTTTTGTTGCTCCCCATGCCATTTCAATTGGAACCGAGCCATATGCAAATCAGTCTTGACCCTGCACCCAATGGGAACAGTTCAGCCCGAACTACCAGGCTAAGTCCTCACTGGACTGGAAACAAGCATCCTAGGACCGGTTTCGGGGTTTCACCCCTCATCAGCTAGGATAGCTTGACTCCAGTGGCATGGAGAGCATGGGGCCCACGTCTGGGCATACCCGTCCCACTCGGGGTGAAAAATGCAAAAACAACAATTGATGAACAGAATGCAAAACAATGTCATACATTCACCCCAGTACAGAGATCTGGTCCTAAACCCATCGTTTTTTCCTCCACAGGCCATTCCAATTTGAACCCAGCCATATGCAAATCAGTCTTGATCCTGTGCCCAATGGGAACAGTCCAGCCCGAATCGCCAGGCCAGGTCCTCCCTGTACTGGAAACAAGCATCCTAGGACCGGTTTTGGGGTATCACGCCTCATCAGCCAGGATAGCTTGACTCCAGTGGCATGGAGAGCAGGGGACCCACGTCTGGGCATACCCGTCCCAATCGGGGTGACAAATGCAAAAACAACAATTGATGGACAGAATGCAGAAAAATGTCATACATTCCCCCAAGTACAGAGATCTGGGACTAAATCTATCGCTTTTGTGATCCCCATGCCATTCCAATTTGTACCCAGCCATATGCAAATCAGTCTTGACCCTGCACCCAATGGGAACAGTCGAGCCTGAACTGCCAGGCCAGGTCCTCCCTGGATTGGAAACAAGCATCCCAGGACCGGTTTTGGGATATCACCCTTCATCAGCCAGGCTAGCTTGACTCCAGTGGCATGGAGAGCACGGGGCAGCTCCAGGATTAGTGGGAGCAGGCTAACCCAGCACTCATTTTGAGGCTGGGACCCTGTGCCAGTAATCCCCAGCTGTTTCACAGCCTGGGTATTGCTGGCTCTACAGTGTGCATGCCGGGCTGGCTGTAGGTAGCCTGCCAGCCAACCCAACATGCACTCTGAAAGGGGCAGCAGTAATCCTGCAATAGCAGGATTCAGCCCCTCCCCCACCTAAAATGGCATTATGATGCCACTTTATTTATGTGTGTTTGCCTGCTGCACTCGCAGCAGGATGAGCAACGCTCCTCTGCTCTAGTGGTACAGCCGCCCCTGTGAGGTGAAGTATAGAATGTGAGTACAAATCCTCCCCGTATAGGCCCAGTAGGAGTGTTAAGGTTGAAATTTGATGTTTATTGCTCCCGCTGCACCACCAGCATCCAAAGAGCATATTGAGCCTGCTGGCTGCATAAGCTCACTGCATATTAAAAGAAAAATATACACGTAGCATATCTTAGTCATGCACAGTATTTCTGTAAAGAGTTGTATGTCTGAAGAGTAATCCTTCATTCTTTATAGCTGAGTGTATTTGAGTTTCTTTAAAAGATGCCTGCACTTTGTCACTGAACAAAAGCGTGCTCAAATTATTCAGTTATACAGAAAGCATACACTGAAAGAATTAAATTGCATGGGCTTTATACACAAGCCACGACAAAGGAGCTGCGGCGTGTTTGAATAGCACACAATAACACATTCTGACTTCACAGGCGGGAACGAAACAATGTTAGAACTCATGTAGAACGTTTGTCTACAGAGCCCTGTCTCATTCACACCAAAATCTACAGGTGATTTTCGTTGAGATAACCCCAAGCAGCGTGGGCGTTTTTATTGGCTAGCCCTGTTTCTTTCTACGCTCTTTTTGCACTGCTCTGTGAACGCAGGGGCAAAGCATACGAACCCCCTTCCTATTTTCTCTTTCAAATATTGAACCTTCCACGCCTTCCCATGTACAAATGACAAATGAATTCCTATTATGATTTTCTTTCTTTTGTTTAAGCATAATTTGAAAGGAATTCCAAGAGGTAGGTTCTTAATATTGCACGCACAGGTTTTCTTTAAAGACATTTAATAGATGCTACCTGTCAAACTGCATTCTAAAGTTCCGCACAATTCATGCAGAGATTGGCAGGTTTGAAAATGGAAGATTTCTGCTAGAAATGCCAATTGGGCTGTAATTATAGTGGCAGGGTTTCACCATTATTGTACGGCATCTTTTTTCCCGTAGAACTAAGCAATCACTTGTAAACATGTTTATGGACTTCACAATGGTTTGCCTAATCAAGAGCTGAGGCATTACTCAAGGGGTGTCTGATTGCTGGAAGCATCTATTCTGATTGTAAATTTTCTTGGAAAAACACCAGAGTCATGGCAGCATGGATTTCGGAATGTCATTTTTCTGAGGCATAGTTTATTCCTAAATAAACAGAGAGCATTGCTCATCCTGACAGGTGACCGGAGATGCACCTTTGGTAGAGACATTCAAAGTCTAATGTCTTTGTTAAAATAAAAGAATTAAAAAAAATGTTTTTATCTATTATATTGCGATTTTAATTCAAATCTCATGTTTAAATTTCGGAGGCTTTTTCAGTGATAGGTGGTGTTGGTACCAGTCAGCAAATGCATTTAAGACAATTGTGCACCTGTTCGAAGTGACCATCTTTTGCAAGACATTCCCCCAGACTTGTGCCTTCACTGCCCAACTTTTTGCTGCACCCGTTTTTGTTGGCATTAAGATGCTTCATATTTTAATCCTTCTAAACACTGGTAAATTGCTTTTGATCTTCCTTTCCAAATATGATCAAATTGGTACACCCAATGGGCACATTTGATTTAGTCCTCAGTAAATGGTGCTACATGTTCCCTGGGCCTGTAAGTTAAATGCTACAAGTGGGCTGCAGTACTCATTGTGCCATCCATTAAATTAGCACTGTAGAATATGCCTCAGGGCTGCCACAGGAGCCTGTAGAGCAAGGCCTGGGTGAAATTGTAATTATCCCGGAGTAACGAGTAATTTTGGCAATTACATGTTCCTCTTTGAATCGAAATTGTATGATTACACCAGTTTGCATAATTATGTCTAATTTGGCACAACAATCCCACTGCAGAAGCACAGGAACAACAAAAGTAGCGAGCACGAGTGCCTGCTGCTGATCGAGTTCTGTTGCATTCAGAGATATTTCCTTAGTGCAAAATGTATCCTCATGTTAATTTTGGTTGCAAGGGTGCATTTTCCATTAAGAAAATAGCACTTATTAGTGGGTTATTCTCAGTAAATAATTCTGCATGATCTTGTGTAATTTAGCTGTTTTTCTGCCTAATTACGCTGCAGCAAACTACACAAATTATGCCCACCGCTATTTTTGATGCAGCAAAATAAAATTTTGCCAGGCCGAAACCTTCCTTTTTAATACTTATTAGTCACCTCTAAGGCAGGCCTCAAAGCAATAGCGGATCGTGGAGGGAGTGCTGCGGGGCGGTGGGGTGGGGCAGGGGAGGGGCAGGGTAGGGGTAGTAAACTCTGGCTCACAGCTGACGGGAGTAATGCAAATAAATAAATAAATAAAACAAATTTCATTGGCACGCTGAAACGCATTTGAGCGCGCGCAATGACATTCGCTTTATTTATTTATTTATTTACATTACTCCGGTCGGCCATGAGCCGGAGTTTACTACCCCCCACCCTGCCACTCCCTCCCCGTTCCACCGCCCCGCCGCACTCTTTCCACGAGCCGTTACTGCCTCAAAGGCTCATAGGTAATTATTAAGTGGTACATGTGTACTTACGTTTTACATGTCTTGCGATTGTAAAACCTCTCAGAGTCTTTTTTCACTTCAGGAAGGCTAGCTCTCCCATAGACTAACACGGGGTTACATTATTACACTTAATAAGTGATAACTTTAGTTTGCAAGCAGATAAATAATTCTTCCATTCGTTGAATTTTAATTTAAAATCATCTTTAATTGTAAAGTCAGATTTAAAATCACTATTTTAAAAATCCCACTTTTAGACAGTTGGCATTTTCCTGCTGAAACCATATGTGGCTCTCTGCCAGTGTCCAGGGTTACATTACTGTTAACGGCTCTCCTGTGGTGTGATGTCTATGCCTTCCAGATAGGAGACAGAAGGGCCTTGGGGGTGGGAAGGGGTGATCCTCTCCTGAGCACGATGGCCTTCGGGGTAGTGCACAGCCTCTCCTGAACTTCAAATGGTAACCTGAGGGCTGTGCTCATCCCATTTCTGACTTCTAAAGGTGCCTACCCAGTCACTGGCAAGTGCAGAGCACACCTGGGCCTGCCTGAGTTTTGTCCACCTAGACAGACTGGAGCCAAACCCAGGGAAAAGGGAAGAACTGGCCACAACCAACTCATGGTTAGACAAAGGGAATTTCCTCCATACGCAGGTTGGTACTGGGTATAAAAGTGCCACTCTCAGAACACCTCTAATCAGAACAATATTGGTCCTGAAAAGGTTCAGAAGAAGACTGCATAAGCGTTTCCAAGTGTCAGTTGGCTGACCTTCTGCTTGAGCTACAGTGACAAAGAAAACTACACTGTAACTGCCCAGCTGACCAGCATCAACTGGACCTGCCTGTACCTACCTGGAACCTGCTGCTGGATTTTTATGGAGTGAGTGCAAATCCCAAAAGTGGTGCCTTCCGGGTCCAGGACCCTTGCCTGGTGTCAGAGTGCACTTCTCTTACCTCAAAACTTCAATAATTGGACTCCAGGGGAAAATCCAAAGGTTCTGGGCTTTTTGCATCATAAAAGAACCATCCTTTTCCTCTTCGTGAATGCGAGCGGACTTCTCTGATGCCAGTTTAGGAACTGCATCCAACTGCCGACGTGAACTTCTCGGCTGTGGACTTCACTCCCACAGCGCTCTTTGCGTCAACAATGACCGGTTTGGTTTGTGATTTTTGTGGCTCACCCTGACAAGGAATATGCTTATTATGTTCTTTGGAGCTCCCATCCTCACAAATAATAACCCAATTTCGTACAGTGCTGTGCCACTGTTCTAAAGCAAGGCAATCTAGATGTATTCATTATATAGAGGTGTTCGAAATTGCATTACTGTTTCCAAGGATAATTTTCACAAAAATGATACTCATGATGTGACTTACACTTGTGTGTTGCCTGCATTAAAATGGTGTAAGAGGTACCTGTTCTATTTTTTATGTAGTCATTTGTATAAAAACTGTGCATAAGGTATGTCCTTTTTGTACCAAAGCCAAGGAAGCTACCTGCTTAATGTAATGGTCAGTCGTCAACAAGACAATTGCACTAGAGGTATGTCCTTGTCTTCACACAGATACTACATGGTCTGTTGCATTAGGATTCCCTCCACCATGCCACTCGCTCTGATGCCGTTTTTCAATTCACTTGTTGCCTTGTGCTAGTAAGCTGTACCATTCTTTCACTGTCTGCTGTTATCTTATCATGCTACATCCTAACCTCCCCCTTCCACATCATATGTAATTTCTAATTCAATAAGCAGACTTCCAATTAAAAACATATGCTTGTTGTACGCTTTTACTCCTTTTATAAAATTGAAGATCTATGTCACATCTTCATCTCCCCTCCTTGCATTATGTGTATATTTTATGTCTTGAGCCCCTTGGTGACAGTGCTTCTGCTTTAAATCACTAAAGTATACAAAAAAGTGATGGATGAGATGTTTGATTTATCATCAGCCTCTGGTAATCACTCGTGCTGCATTCCAGTCCATCATTATTTTGCACAAGCTGCCACCTTATTTTGGCCCCAACCATATGCAAATCTGTCTTAACCCTGTTCTAATGGAAACAGTGCAGTCCGAACTGCCAGGACAAGCATCCCTGAATGGGAATACATGCAAGCCAGGACCGGTTTCCCCTAGTTAGGGCTCATTGGCCAGGTATATTCTGGTTCCAGTTACACATTGTGCACAGGACCCACATCTCAGCATACTAGTCCCACTTAGGGCAACACACTAAAGTATACAAAAAAAGTGATGGGTAGAAAAGTTGAATTAATCTCAGCCACTGGCAATCACTCAGGTTCCATCCACGTCCATTGTTATTTTGCAAACCATTTCACCTCTGTTTGGACACAGCCATGCACAAATCAGTCTTGACCCTACTCCAGTGGAAACAGTCCAGCCAGAACTGCAAAGTCAGGTACTACGTAAACCATAACAAGTCTCAGTGAATGAGAACATAAGCAATCCAGAAATGGTTTTGCACTAGTTAGGGCTCATCAGCCCGGTATATCTTGGTTCCAGTGACACAGTGTGCACTTGACCCACATCTCAGCATAATTGTCCCACTTAGGGTGACACACTAAAGTGTACAAAAAAGTGATAGATGGAATGCTTTAATTAATCTCAGCCACTGGTCATCACTCGGGCCGCAACCCAGTCCATCATTATTTTGCACATCATGCCAACCCAGTTTGAACACAGCCATAAGCAAATCACTCTAAAAAATGCTCTAAGGGGAACAGCTCAGCCCTGAACCACAACAAGCCTCCGTGAATGGGAACACAAGCAGTCCAGGACCGTTTTCACACTAGTTATGGCCCATCAGCTAGGTGTCTAGGAGATCTTAGGTTTAGGTTTTGAAATGTGAATGCCTGTAGAGAAGATAGGAATATTTTGCAAATATTTCTGTATAAACTTATGTGGAGAAACTGAAAGAAGGCCAGGGCTCTTGACTTGATCTTTCCATACTGTGCACTGAAATGGATTACTATTTCTTCATTTTCATCTCTTCCAAAAGTCCCATACTGTGAAGTTGCACCTGGCTGGAACAGCAAAAATTCAATCCCTTTTCTGGTTGTTGAATAATATTTTCCGAAGTAATATTTCTAATGATATAGGCATCCAAAGTTCCTTACAGAGAATTTTGGCTCAGTAGAGTAATTCGAGACAATTACTTATAACACGTGCTGGTACTTGGGAGCACAAACTCCTTACGCTTTCTTTTAGTGTGATTATTAGGTGGACTTGTTCATTAAAATAGATCTAGGATTATCAGTTGTGTTTGCTGTCCAGATTATAGTTTAAAAGAGCAACTTCTGTTTTAAGAAGAGTAAACATCCTGGAGTTTTCTGACAGATGGCAAAGTGGCTTTCATCCTATCCCACGACCTTGTAAAGGTTACAATTTGATATAATGGCTGTTTTTCACATGCATTGTATATTGCGTCTGAGTGGGAGTAGTGCTTTGGAATAGCAATTAAAACGCCTTGGAAAGTAAGTCACGATATCAACAGCAGCCTTTAAACACTTGCTAGCATTCTAATTAAGCATGTAGTCAAATACAAAGAAGCCTAGGTTCAGAGACAGGCAAACATGCTCTCAGCCTCTAAGCATTCATTACTAAAGCAGGACGACCCCATCCATTGCCTGTGATCTCGAACCTCCTCTGCCATTTGAAAAATATCCCACTCCTCTTACCAAATGTATCCAGCTTTTTAATCCAGTTTATATACAATGAAGTAAAGTCTAGAAAGAGATCTGCGATTAGGTGATTTTACCTGCTAAGATTGCCTCTGAAATTGTAACTATTTGGATTAATTTTCGTCTGTTACATTTTAGTACCCCAATGAATAAAATTATATTCCACAGGGATGCTTCTAAAAATGTACAGCATTGTCCCTCTTTCAATGCTGCCTCTAAGACCAATGAATGGATGCGGAGAATAGAGGATATTAAAGAAACATAGAGGTCATGACATCAGCCAAAGTTAAACACTTTACAAATGCCATCAACAAACCTGTCAACAGAAGCAAAACACTTCAAAATAATAACCCCTTGCTTGAACCTCCTGTCCACACTTCACAGACAAGTACAATCCCATCCACCACTTCTTCAAGGAAAAAATACAGAAACTACAACAGCACATTGACGACACCATACCTGTTTCTCCACAGACACCGACTGCTCCCGGCTGCATCTCATAATGGTCGTCCATCATATTCCTGTCTCTCAAAGGCTTTGCTGTTGACATCCTCAATTCCTTGAAAACCACCACTTCTGAAGATAAAATCTTACCATCTTACTTTATCAAAGTCCCCCCTGGAGAAGGCCTTTCCCCCCTACTCATCATTGTCATCACCTCCTTCAGTCATCATCTTCCCTGAAACCCTCAAGGCAGGTCATGTGCTCTCACTCCCGAGGAAACCTACACAAGACCCTGCCAATCTTTCCAGCTACTGGCCCAGACCACATCTACCTGTAATCATCAAAATCATTGAGAAAGTTGTATAATCAAGGTCACATCAACACCAAACATCGCCTGTACTATTATCAATCTGCTTCAGATCACTCTGCAGCATGTAGACTAGCTACATTGCAAATCATAGATGATGACCTCTTGGCCACAGACAACGATGACCTATTCTTCCTGATATTACTGAACCTCTCAGCTGAGTTCAAAAGTGTTGATCACCAAACTCTCATCTATACTCTAAAGTCTCAAATGGGATTCATGGGAAAGGTCTTCAGTACATTTCCTCATACCTATCCACCTTAGAGCAGTTTGTTCACATGGCACCTATAGGTCCCTGAAGATCGTGATCACTTGAAGAGTTTCTCAAGGGTTCCATCTTGTCCCCTGTCCTCTTAATCTTCTGCATGAAGCATCATGGGGACCTACTCACAGATAACAACATCAAAGTTCACAACCCCGCCGATGACGCACACTATATTTGAAGGTCGCCTGTACTGCAGACAGCTTACACTTCAAACACTGTTTGAACCTCATCCAGACCTGGATGTCCAGCACCTACCAGAAGCTTAGCCCACCACAGCAGCATGCCAGAAGTTCACCAACAACAACATGTAACAAGTACTCCAAGTCTTGCTCAATGATATGAAGCAGAAGGGCTTCAAAACTTGTGTTTAAGCCAACAGCAAAAATAGAACACTAAGCCGTCTCCATCCATGCACCCAGTATCGAGAACAGAGATCCAGGTATACTCAGGACTGTACTTGCCCTCCTCTAATTTAGAAAAGAGCAGAAGGCACTCCTCTTTAACACCTTGGATGCTAAGGCAATTCCCGCTGGGTGCTGATTTATGAGGAACCCCATTGTTCATGACAAGGTCAGCTCGTCATAAGCACAGCTCCAGTAAACTGCATGACGAGCTGGCCTTGTCATTAGCATGGAAGTGGTTAAAGAACACTACATCATGAAGCGGTAATAGTCCATTATCTCTTTTAGAAATCAGCCACCTCTCCAAATGCATCTTCACTGTGTGTTTGCCATGGACCTTGTATAGTACTATGCTACTTTGTGCTATATAAAACCAGCACATAAATACATACATAGCACTACTACTCACAATGCAGTATTCTGTTTTTTTGCAAGTGTGTTTCCCATACTGTGTGCCACTACAAAGTGCATGAGGAGATAAGATGAAATGTGAGGATGAATGGCTTGGGTGAATGAGTGGCTGAACTGTTAGGTTATTGAGGCAATTGATGGATTATGTTGTCGTTATAAGGCAGTTTATTACTGCGATAACTATTGATCTGTCTTGTTGGCCAATAAACATTTTCCTGTATACTAGATAATGTCTTGGAATACTTTATTGAAGACCTCTGACATGAAAGCTCTGACATAAATATTGTGGTTTTCTATCCTGGGCATTCCTTTGCTTGAGTAACATGTGCCAAGGAATTATCAAAATAATGAACAAGTATGATTCATACGATGCACGTTTGGTTTATATTATTGTGTTCTGCGGTGTGATAATCAAGTGTATGTGAAAATATTTGCAATGTTCCTTCCCATTAGTTTTTTATTGATGTCTAAGAGTTTCTAGAATGTTAACAACTACATGTCTTTCTTTTGTTGATATTCAAAAAAAATCAGCAGTATCCAAAGAAAACCGAAATAGGTCAGGCAGGTGGGCGGTCAGACTTGATGAATGTTTGACTACAGGAATCCGCCCCTTCCAGGATCAATCATACCCACTCTATTTATGTAGCTAGTGTTTTAACCAGTTGATGGGTGCGTAAGTACGGTTATACCACTGCATGCACAGCACACCTTAGCGTATGTGCTGAGAGAAAAAAACTCATGTGGCTTCTTTTTTGCCACATCACAGTTCACGTTAGATGGTCCGGACGAAAGCCTCATTACTGTATATGAGGCTCAAACATGTTGAGCAGTATTTAGGGTATAATGAAGACCAGTTTTTCATCCTCACTATATCCCTGCACTGTTTTTAACTGTGTCCTGGAACTATGTGAATAAAACTTTTTCAGCAGGGGATACCAGAGGTATTTTTTAATCTCACCACTCAGAGCACACATCACATTCAAAAAACAAAAAACAGCTTCGCTGTAACTCAGGCGTTGAAGCACAGCTGGGTTGCATTCGGCAGCCCATCTGGGAACCCAATCATGCCACGAACTAGGTTGGTGGGTGAGGGTTCTTTTACAAACCTATTGGGATTCTTGCACTCCAGTGCAGGGTACTGAGCCGTCCTGACAGGAGGATTCATTAGTGGGTCCGTCCACTTTGTTCTTAAACTACTGTTAATCAGGGAAAAATGACGTACCCCATTGTGCTTCCTCGCTCTCTCTTTGTTACTCCCCCTATTCCAAAGAATACCATCTGGTTAAACAAAAATATTTGAAAGGGCATCCGGCCCCTTTCTGTCAGCTGTTTTTCACCAAGAGTTCTTAACAACAGTAAGATTAGGGTATAACAGTTGAGCACAGAAAGAGAAGGGTGGAGAGAAATATTTAGGCCAATCGACATTGGGTCAGGCCCAACAGAATTATATTACTGGTTCCTATTAAAGGGCACTGGGACAGGAGGCACTTAGCCTTTGCTAACTCACTTATCAATGCAACCGGCCCCATGAGATAAGAATAGCGGACCTTATTATTTTATCGAACATAGAACTTGTCAAACAGGAATGCAAATGTGTACCAATTTTGAAACTCAAAGGATGAAAACTTGAAAGGGTAAAAAGTTATCATATATATATATCATAACAAATAGCAGGTATTTGAAGTTCATCGGGTAGTAAAGAGGATCCCAAGGAAGATGGGTCAGATAAAAGACCATCATATGGTGCAGTAATGTAATGTATGTCAGAATGTGTATTGCTTGGCAAGTATAGTATACCAGCAAGGAAGAAGAAATGAGAAAGGAAAGAGAAGAGATCAAGGAGGAAAGGCAATTGGGCAAGGGGGGAGTGCAATGGGACATCTGCCACACGTATCCTGGCAAAATCAAGAGAGGGACCCAAAAGGATGTTGAGCTACCAAACCCCAAGCAGACAAATCCACATAGTTATCCAAAGAATGTCATATGTTATTAGCGATTGGCTGTGCATATTGTTTCCTTTCAATAGTAGTATGAGCTCCTCAAAGATGTGACACCCAAGCCCACCAAGTGTGGTATGATAAAAGATTAATCTTGACTGCGATGCATAAGAGCAAATCTAATAGCTCCAAATCTATATTATCAAGAGGTAAAGGGGTAACTGCAGCCCATGGACCCATCATAATCGTAGGAGGGGAGAGAGTTATAGGTGAATTAAAAATTACAGACAAATGTTTCTGTATAGGACCCCAAACATTGTCTAAAAGTGAGCATTCAAAGAAAATATGCTGATGGGTGCCCAGTTTTGAATTGCAATTCCAGCATGGATCACTATCTCGTAATTTCAGTTTGTGTAAGTGAACAGGAGTCCAATGTAAGAGATTCATTGTGAACAATTTAGACTGAATCAGTGAAGGAGCAATTTTTGTATGCAAGGATAAAAAAAAAATGAAGAAAAAAAATGTAAATCCAGTACTTGTATAGCACACAAATCACCCCCAAAGGGGTATCTCGGCGCCGGGGGCTGTTGGGAAGATTAAGCAAGCTATCGCCCAGAGTCGCATGGTGCTGGACAGACCCCTGCCGCCAGAGCTGGGGATCGAGCCGTGATCCCCAGCGTCCAGCGTTAGTCGCCTGGCCGCGGTGCCACACCTCTTCCCTAATTTTACAATCAATTGCTAGGTATCATGAGAAATATGTTTAAAAGTATCCTCTTCAAAAGGGTGTGACCATTTAGTATAAGTAATAGCTTTTACTACAATATTCTCATATACATCCCTACCCCCTTGTCTCCAGACAAGCTGTGTATGGCCTTTAGTTGCATGTACCATACTTGGAGCATAGGATCTGTGGCGAAGCCCTACATCTGCCCCTAGTCACTGAACCATTGTGCATGTTTTTCTGCCATTCATAGTGGGCTATCGGCACAGTCCCCGTTCCAGGCCCGGCTTCCAAAGTGCAAAATCCGCGTGTGCTTTAACCTGCACTCCATTTTTTTGTATTAATTTTCTCAAGAATTAAAAATAAAATGAAAGAATTAAAAATGTTCATCCCACAAGACCAGTGGGTTAGTGTGCGAGTTCCACTGGGATAATGTTTTTTTCCAATGTTTGTGAGGAGAGCAGTGTCTGTCCCTCTAGTACCGCCGCTCCCCACATCCTCCATTTTGTTAATAAATGCACCCCGCCCACCCCTTCGCACCTCATGAGACTTTTCTGCAGGAGGAAGGTTTTGGTGTCTGGAATCTTGTAATAGCAATAGCATTTTTCAGTTATTGGCGGCCTCTTGGATAGCCGAGATTCTTGGATCTTCCAAGGATCCATGAAACTCACATAAGATGAAGGGAAACATTCTTCTTCTCCCAGTATCCGCAAATGAGAAGATCATTTTAACCCTTTGAAGGATGTCTGATGCCTTTTTTGTAACACAAAACTACAGGAAAAATTTACACCAAAGCACAGATGGACATATTGTGAGTAAAATTCTAGTTTCATGCTAAGTGGGGTGTTAAGTCCTGGAAAGGTTTTGCTGTGAGCAAACTGTCCTATGAAAGATTTATTGGGAAACACAATGTTTGTTCAAACACCCATAACTTTCAGCCTTGATTGATCGGCATAAACTTTACATCCCCTAAGTAAGCTAGCTGTGCTTTACGATTACCACATTTTGTGCATGTTTGTCAAAGAATACCTAAGTTATAAGCAAACTAAAAATGCATTTTCAATGATGACTGTGACTTAAATATAACTATTGATGACTTAGTATATGTATTGATATTATAGTGCTGTAAACAGGGACTGTCTAGTTATGTATGTATAAAGTAAATGTTTGGGTGTTTTATTGTAAACAATGCAGCAGCATACAAACAATATTTCACAATATTCTGTTAAATTTGGAAAATATTTCACGAGTCTCCTTTGAAATGTGTTATTTTTTTCATTTCAGGGACAGTCCCTGAACCACGCTGCCGAGTTTTATTAATGAAATGCCCACTGAGATTTGCAGAAGTATCAGGTCAAATGATGAAGCAGGGATATCCAAATGATGTGCCAAGAAAATGAAAAATCCATCCATCAGACCATTTGAAGCAGAAAACAATATTTGTTGAAATATGAAAATAATAAAGCACATCATGTGGCAAGTGGAATGAATCCTTAATTAGGTGGTAATTCTGCAGCTGCAGAATCACACAGTTCCATAACCCTGACCATTTCCTATTATTTTTATTAAAAACTGTCTTCATTAAAAGGTAAACGAAACCTAACCATTCTAGATTCAATCACAGCTATTGTTAGCTGCACCTGAAGAAAATAGCACCAACAATCTCCACCTTCTACAGCCAGAAAGTGTTTTTAGATCTGGATTGACAGCGCAGTTGCTGCCAGACATTATGTGAAAAAGACGTTTCAGTATTACTGCAGAGAGGGGTAGTGGCTCTGCCCACATATTGGTGGACAGGAGTACATGTTTTGATCGGGCAGACGTGTGTGTTTCAACAGAAAAAAGTGCTTCCCTTCTAAACAGCTGTGATTATTTTGCATCGTTATCTAGGTGCCTGACCAGTATGGCTGCATGGTGACTTCTCTGTAACATGAATAACGTATCAACCTTACAATGGGATTGAGCTTGACCTTTCAGGAGCATGGACACATGGCAGTGTAATCCTGTTAAAGTGTCTTAGGAAAGTAGTTTATTTGTGGTGTTTGTGTTTCTCTGATAGCAGCAGAGATTCAGGAGTTCAGTCATAATGAGTACATTGCTGTTTTACAGCTCCAGTGCCCACCTCCTCCATTTCCATCCTTCACTTTAGAATTCAGAATAAAGTTGTGTGTTGGAGAGCAATATGGTATGCCTAGGGCTACACAGATCTACATGCACTTATAGGTCTGGCTTGCCATTGCACCTGCTAAGTTAAGACCTTACGTGATCAACAAAAAACAGCTTTCGGGGTACTACTGTGACAGGAATCTAGACTCTACCCACATGTTGTTTACCCTGAGTGCAGACATTTGATTGGGCTGCGTCTGTGTGCTTTCTCTAAACAAAGAGTTCTTGTATTGCACTTTTTTGACTTGCGGCAAAGCATATACTCTGTACTACAGGACTGAGTTTATGGTGGCAAAGCAGATTATCATGACTAAAGGGCTGATATATTTCTCTTGAAACTAAACAATAAAGGCAGTGGACCTGACATATTTATTGTGAAAGGTGAGTTACAGGCAATATGTTTTCAAAGATGGATTGTTATTACAGGCTAAAGCCTGAAGGCAGGTGTTTAGTCACATGGAATCTCGCAGATAACTCTAGTAGGCAAGGGTTTCGGTCTTGGTGAACAAAGATTTGCATAAGGGTAATCCTTACTAGGCTCTATTATTAGGAATTTTTATATTATTTTGACAACTGATAATTTGTACATATTTATAATTTTATTACGATATATCTGCTGGTTGCCTTGTGAGAATGTAAAAGTCAACAGACATTTATGAGTGGCTTTTTATTACTCTCTATTAAAGCCTACAGATAGGTATTTTGTTACATGAAATATCACGGATGATTGTAGTAAATAAGGTGTTTGGTACTGGATACCCCCTCTGGCAAACCATGGGCATAGATTTCCTCTGTGAGAAGCCTTGTTAGGCCCTCTTAGAAGAGACAGTGTTTTACTTTGCCAAATAATATCCTATACTATCTTATACTATCCTATATTATACTATACTATTCTATACTATACTATCGTATATTATCCTATACTACACTATACTGTATATATTTGTGATATTATGACTGTGTACCTGAATGTTGCCTTATGGGAAAGCTTAAGGTAAGTACATGAGGCTTGAGTTGGCTATGGTGACAAACCATTGATAAAAGCTATAGTTCTGATTGGATCACTAGGTAAAGTTATTATAGATGCCACAAGTCTTGTTTGCTTATTATAAAAAGTCACGATAAGTGCAATAGGCCTGATAGATTGATTTTGAAAAGCACATGTTTAAGTTACTAGCCATTTAAGGATGGATTATAAACACACTGTATATAGATAGGACATGAAATCTCACACATTACCTGCCCTGGAAAGGATTTTGGTGTTGGGTATCGCCTCTCCCCGGTAATCATATAAAAAAAGTCAAAACATTGATGAATATCCACCTAATTGTAATAAAAGCCAAAAGGTTTCCATATGTAATACATACTCATCTGATTATACTGTCTTTGCCCATATTTGTTGGTCCTTAAAATGGCTTCAAAGCATCATACTGATCAATATTACTTGAAATGAGTGAGAAACGATTTGATTTGTTGTTTTGTATCACATTTTGATGTCCACAGTTTGATCCTTTCAAACAGAAAAAGAGTATCCAGTCACAATCAGATTTTAAGGGATTGTTAAAATTTTACTGACTCTTAAAATGGAATTTGTATTTTGCAAAAAAGAGTTTCGAGCAAGTAAACTCTGATTTGAAGTGTCTGAGGACAATTAAAGTAGGTTAAGCATCCAGCTCTTTGTTCTTCTGGTTATAGCACCATAACCTACTCAACGTGCAATTCCATGGAGATTTCCCACCATGTACATGAATGTAGTTGAAACTGCATACAAAATCTATGTTTATGTAAGTTAAGAAATGGCAGACAAGCAGAAAATGAAAAATAAATTGCACTTACCAAGCCACCCTGATCCCGAGTTTGGTATGCACATGTCAGTTTCTGCGCTGGGTAAAACAAACCCAACCACAAACACCTCCACTCCATCAGCCATCAGTGCCATTCCGAGGACAAAGAAGAGGGCCCACTGAAAGCGCCCATGCCCGCATTCCTGAATGATTAGTTCAAACTGCTGAGCCAGCTCTTCTTCGTCAGCTTTCCTCTCAGTTTCCAGTACACTGCGGTCCTTGTACTCGTCAGGGATCGGCTGCCCCAAGGCTACCAGACCATCCTTAGTTTGGCCATGATTTGGTATTCCTTGATATTCACCTTCATAAACCTCGTCGTCTTCATCGTGCCCTTCTGTGGCATCACTAGATCCTTCATCGTCATTGGCTTCTCCATTATAAGTTCCGTCTCGGACATAATAATCATCATCTTCCTCGTCTTGAAATTGGGCATAAGATCTTTGTGTGTAACCATCTTGAGCTTTGTCCATTACTTTATTAGCCTTTTTGGCTGTTTGCCTTTTCACTTCCCTTGCAATATCTTTTGCCCCTTTCACTAAAGAAGTCCTGTCTTGATATGAATCTTCCATCTTGTCTGGATGGCTGACTGATGTCAACAAATTCAAATGCTACTGAGACCCGGGTCCCTGATTATGTTCTGATGAATTACAGCTAGGTGAAGCAAACTTGAAATTTAAAGTGACACCTGCAAAGAAAAACAGAAAATAATGTATTTAAGTAAATAGTCTTTATATTCTGAAAGCTCATATCATACATCCTTTCCAAAATTTTGCTTTGTTCAAGACACTTAGGGGCCCATTAGGATGGTGGGCGGATCGCCCCCGCCAGGCCGGCAGTAGCCACCGCCGGCCTGGCGGGGGCGATCCGTCCGCCATCCGTGCCAGAATGACCCCCGCCATATTAGTATGGCTGGGGGGTCCGCGGCAGACGGAAAGACCGTCAGCCGCTTTATATGGTGGCAGTGTCTATCAGACACCGCCAGCCATATTACAAAGGGCATTCCTGAATGCCTTTTCATGGCGGCAATGCATGAGGAGTCTATCTGCGGGGGCCCGTTGCGGGCCCCCAGGGACTCCGGGGGGTGGGGAGTGCACATGGGGGGTACCAATGGTACCCCCCAGCAGTTCCATGCACAACATGGCAGGCACCGCATGCCTTCCTGGCATTGTGGCGGGTGGTGCTGAGTGCACCGCCCGCCACAATGTTAGGAATGCTGGATGCGCCTGCCACTGTGGCGGGTGCATCCTAATGCCAGACACGGGACCCCCGCCCTTATGGCGGGCGGTCCCTATCCACGATGGGATGACGGGCGGACAAAGTCCACCCATCATCCTAATGGGCCCCTAAATGTTACTGGTAATATTCTGCAGTTATCTACTGGAGGACCTTCCCATTTAAAGAGCGCAATCATTCCAAATATTCCTTCAGTTAGGCAAGACCAGGGAAGAACACGAATATAGATGCCTCTATGTGAGTACATATGAAAATGCATTGCTTCAGTGTCAAGAATTAACATTAAAGGGCTTTAATAGAGGCCTTACATTACGCTCTGCAAAATGACAGCACTGGATGCAAATCGAAGAAACAACAAGGGTTTGGCTAAAGCGCAGCAAGGCCACACCACAATAATAATCAACAAAACAAAGTGCTAGTGCTGCACTAATATTTCATGAATTAGAAAAGACAATGAGTAAAACGTTTGTCCTTCAGAAACCACTATTTCAGTTCAGAATCAATCTTCGAAAAATGTTTTATTTTATTTTATGTTAGTATATTAATTTTTCTTTTCTTTTTGCATCATTAACACAATTTTTACGGAACATCACCATATATATCTCAATAATCTGATTGTAATTTTTATATGGATTAAGGAGCCCCTCATTTTTTGTACTGGATGCAAAGCGTTACATTTAGTGACATGTCCATGGCAACAAAAATACAACAGATCTACAATGCCAAATTTAACAAATGTTAAGCATACAGGATGCTACTTATTTAAATTTGAAAGTAAACTTAAATTTGGTTTTGCCTGCAAAAATAATGTCATTTACTAATTCTGAGTTATTGGGCACACCTTTTGTAATCAGACACCAGCTATCTTTGGTGTCATTTGCCCGACAAGCAAATTCTGAGACATGACATTGAACTGGAAGAACTGTTGAACAGATTCTTGAATCCATAAGAAAAGGCAGGAAGGTGCACAAGTTGAGGTTCTAGTCAAGAGAAATGATGTTTGAGCCTGCCTTGCCCAAAAAATAAAATTGTCTTTGTTGGAGTTGTTGGATTTCACCAAGTTGGTTGGGGTAAAGTCAACCAAGACCAACCAAGACCAACACTATCGGCCACATGCATCAATGTTGCTGTTTGCGAATCCTTAATTGCGAAAATTAAGGAATCGCAATTAAGGATTCGCAAACAGCAATGCATGATTAATTTGCATTTTTTTAGCGATTTGGTAATTTTCCTTAATTGCGATTCACAATTTGCGAATGGCATTTAAGGAAAACCCTTCCCATTGATTCCTATGGGCCAAGAGGCCCATAGGAATCAATGGGAAGGCATTTACAATTTGCGATTTTCAATTTGCGAATCGCCAGTGGCGTCACTGGGGTTGGTGTCACCCGGTGCGGGTAACTCATGGTGTCACCCCCTCACGACTTACCGCATGGACCACCTCTGTCGGAAATGTACGGCGCTAGGTACTGTCTTACTCCCTCTAGCTCCCTCTCTCTGTCTAGCTCCCTCTTGCTCCCTCTCTCTGTCTTACTCCCTTAAGCTCCCTCTGGTTCCCTCTCTCTCTGCCTTACTCCCTCTAGCTCCCTCTCTCTCTGTCTTACTCCCTCTAGCTCCCTCTCTCTGTCTAGCTCCCTCTCTCTCTGTCTTGCTCCCTCTAGCTCCCTCTGTCTCCCTCTCTCTGTCTTACTCCCTCTAGCTCCCTCTCTCTCTGTCTTACTCCCTCTGGCTCCCTCTCTCTCTGTATTACTCCCTCTAGCTCCCTCTCTCTGTCTAGCTCCCTCTCGCTCCCTCTCTCTCTCTTACTCCCTCTAGCTCCCTCTCCCTCTGTCTTGCTCCCTCTAGCTCCCTCTCTCTCTATCTCAATCCCTCTAGGTCCCTCTCTCTGTCTAGCTCCCTCTCTCCCTGTCTTACTCCCTCTAGCTCCCTCTGTCTCCCTCTCTGTCTTACTCCCTGTAGCTCCCTCTCTCTCTGTCTTACTCCCTCTAGCTCCCTTTCTCTCTGTCTTACTCCCTCTAGCTCCCTCTCTCTCTGTCTTACTCCCTCTAGCTCCCTCTAGCTCCCTCTTTCTTACTCCCTCTAGCTCCCTCTCTGTCTTGCTCCCTCTAGCTCCCTCTCTCTCTGTCTTGCTCCGTGTAGCTCCCTCTCTCTCTGTCTTACTCCCTCTAGCTCCCTCTCTCTCCATCTTAGTCCCTCTAGCACCCTCTCTCTCTTACTCCCTCTAGCCCCCTCTCTCTCTGTCTTGCTCCCTCTAGCTCTCTCTCTCTGTCTTACTCCCTCTAGCTCCATCTCTCTGTCTTGCTCCCTCTCTCTTATTCCCTCTAGCTCCCTCTCTCTCTGTCTTGCTCCCTCTAGCTCCCTCTCTCTCTATCTTACTCCCTCTAGCTCCCTCTCTCTGTCTAGCTCCCTCTCTCTCTGTCTTACTTCCTCTAGCTACTTCTGTCTCCCTCTCGCTGTCTTACTCCCTCTAGCTCCCTCTCTCTCTGTCTTTCTCACTCTAGCTCCCTCTCTCTCTCTTTCCCACTCTAGCTCTCTCTCTCTGTCTTACTCCCTCTAGCTCCCTCTCTCTCTCTTACTCCCTCTAGCTCCCTCTCTCTCTGTCTTGCTCCCTCTAGCTCCCTCTCTTTGTTTTGCTCCCTCTAGCTCCCTCTCTCTGTCTTGCTCCCTCTAGCTCCCTCTCTCTGTCTTACTCCCTCTCGCTTCCTCTCCCTCTGTCTTACTCCCTCTAGCCCCCTCTCTCTTACTCCTTCTAGCTCCCTCTCTCTCTGTCCTAATCCCTCTAGCTCTCTCTCTCTGTCTTACTCCCTCTAGCTCACTCTCACTCTGTCTTGCTCCCTCTAGCTCCCTCTCTCTCTCTTACTCCCTCTAGCTCCCTCTCTCTGTCTATCACCCTCTAGCTCACTCTCTCTCTGTCTTACTCCCTCTAGCTCCCTCTCTCTGTCTAGCTCCCTCTATCTCTGTCTTGCTCCCTCTAGCTCCCTCCGTCTCCCTTTCTCTGTCTTACTCCCTCTAGCTCCCTCTCTCTGTCTAGCTCCCTCTCTCTCTGTCTTGCTCCCTCTAGCTCCCTCTGTCTCCCTCTCTGTCTTACTCCCTGTAGCTCTCTCTCTCTCTGTCTTACTCCCTCTAGCTCCCTCTCTCTGTCTTCCTCCCTCTATCTCCCTCTCTCTCTGTCTTACTCCCTCTAGCTCCCCCTTTCTCACTCCCTCTAGCTCCCTCTCTGTCTTGCTCCCTCTAGCTCCCTCTCTCTCTGTCTTGCTCCGTCTAGCTTCCTCTCTCTCTCTGTCTTACTCCCTCTAGCTCCCTCTCTCTCTGACTTAGTCCCTCTAGCTCCCTCTCTCTCTCTTACTCCCTCTAGCCCCCTCTCTCTCTGTCTTGCTCCCTCTAGCTCTCTCTCTCTCTCTGTCTTACTCCCTCTAGCTCCCTCTCTCTGTCTTGCTCCCTCTAGCTCCCTCTCTCTTATTCCCTCTAGCTCCCTCTCTCTCTGTCTTGCTCCCTCTAGCTCCCTCTCTCTCTATCTTACTCCCTCTAGCTCCCTCTCTCTGTCTAGCTCCCTCTCTCTCTGTCTTACTTCCTCTAGCTACCTCTGTCTCCCTCTCGCTGTCTTACTCCCTCTAGCTCCCTCTCTCTCTGTCTTTCTCACTCTAGCTCCCTCTCTCTCTCTTTATCACTCTAGCTCTCTGTCGTACTCCCTCTAGCTCCCTCTCTCTCTCTCTGTCTTACTCCCTTTATCTCCCTCTCTCTCTGTCTTACTCTCTCTAGCTCCCTCTCTCTGTCTTACTCCCTCTAGCTCCCTCTCTCTCTGTCTTGCTCTCTATAGCTCCCTCTCTCTGTCTTACTCCCTCTAGCTCCCTCTCTCTCTGTCTTGCTCTCTCTAGCTCCCTCTCTCTTATTCCCTCTAGCTCCCTCTCTCAGTCTTACTCCCTCTAGCTCCCTCTCTCTCTGTCTTGCTCCCTCTAGCTCCCTCTCTCTTATTCCCTCTAGCTCCCTCTCTCTCTGTCTTGCTCCCTCTGGCTCCCTCTCTTTTTGTCTTACTCCCTCTAGCCCCCTCTCTCTGTCTAGCTCCCTCGCTCTCTGTCTTACTCCTTCTAGCTCCCTCTGTCTCCCTCTCTCTCTGTCTTACTCCCTCTAGCTCCCTCTCTCTGTTTAGTTCCCTCTTGCTCCCTCTCTCTCTGTCTTGCTCTCTCTAGCTCCCTCTCTCTGTATTACTCCCTCTAGCTCCCTCTGTCTCCCTCTCTCTCTGTATTACTCCCTCTAGCTCCCTCTGTCTCCCTCTCTCTCTTACTCCATCTGTCTTCCCTGGATTTGTATAAACAAGAGTGCGAGCAACAGTTGGCACTGTAGTGAAGAGCAAGCTGAAATTTGGAACTGGAAAACTGAAGACTGTGCAAGATACTGAAAAATAGGAAACCATGCACCCTCAGATGAGCGAGGCTGCTATAGAGTTGCCTTGTGAGCAAAGAAAATTGCAGTCAAGCATTGCAGATCTCCTGCGAGACGCTGGCGAGTGTGAACAGCATGAGGAACAAGCTTGCACAGGGAGCGACAGTAAAGTTGAGAGCAGAGGCGAGTCTGCAGTGCAGATTGGTGTCACCCCATGTGTTGGTGTCACCCGGTGCGGGCCGCACCCCCCGCACCCCCCTAGTGACGCCACTGCGAATCGCAAATTGAAAATGCAATTTCAAGGGTGCAGGGGGGGTCCAAAGAACCCCTCCCTGCACCCCTGAAATTAAACTTAAGTGCAATTCACACACACACATGTCCCAAGGACATGTGTGTGTGTAACATGCAACTTTCAAAAATGCCTTTTTGTGCATGTTTGAAGGTTTTCGGTAAATTAGCACGAGGTTCAACCTCATGCTAATTTACACCTTCCAAATTACTAATTCGCAATTTAAAAATGATCATGCATTGCATTTCAGAAATCTGAAATTGCGATTTCTGAAATGCAATCGCAATTTTAGAAATAGCAACATGATTGCCATTCCTAAAATTGCGAAATACATGATGCATTCCACTTTTGATAATTGCATTCGCAAATGGCCGAAAATTGCGATTCGCACCGTTTGCGAATGCAATTATCGTTGATGCATGTGCCCGAAAGAAACAAGCAAAATAACCAAAACCTGCAAAAATTGTGTATATCATATTTGAAGCGTAACACAGATCAGGCCCCATTACTCAGAGGGTGAGAAAACATGGGTGGTTGGCCAGCTCATATGCTATGCGATGCTAAGGATTTGTAAAGGGCATGGCTGCCCTCCGAGCTTCCCAGTGCTGAGGAACAAGGTCCTTCACACAAAAGATCAAGCAAGCTGGTCATTCGAAAAGATACATTTTAAGCAGTTTCACGAAATTTTGTTTCTTCCTCACTCATCCTCAAGGGTAAAGGCAGCAAATGCCATATCTTTGGTGCCAAATAGCCAGAAGAACTCCCTCCGCTCCTAGATTTCTTTCTTTTTGTCACAGTAAGGAGTCTCTGATCTGTGGAACGCAGTGATCTTTGAAGGCTGTAAGGGATTAACAGCCGCTGAGTTACAGGTGGCTCTAACTATAAATCATTCGGAGGTCTAGACAGAGAGATTTAAATGTGATTCTCTTGAGGACTGGCAACCAGTGTAAACCTGCCAAAGATCACGATACAGGATGGTGCTTGGGAATCATCAGGAGAATGCAGGCTGCTGCCTTTTGAACAATTTGAAGGTGCTTGATCACATACAGCGGGCTTCCCAATATACTGAATTGCCATAATCGAGGCGGGAAAGCACTAAACCTTGGACAATCATTCTTCAAGTTGCCTGCAGAATCCAACTCAGCACTTTTCTTAGGGTTCTGAGTAGACCAAAGCAGCAGGCTGCGAGTCTCTTAGCTTGGATCTCCATGGTAAGATTATGATTGATCCAGGAACCCAGACTTTTTGTTTCAGTTTTAGGATGGGATTGGTCTCCTAAGTAGATGTACCATTGTTATTCATTCCAAAAGGAGGAGTTGTTGCTAACCACCAGCACCTCAGTTTTTTTTCCGTTGAGTTTAAGGCTGTTGCTGGGCATCCAGTCAGTGAAATTTCTGAAACATGCGTTAAGCTGGATGGAAAGAGCTGTTGTGTCAGGTGTTAGGGAGAGTTTTATCAGGGGGCCATCTCCATTTCATACCATTGAAAACCAATGTCCCATTATGATTGGTGGTTTAACACAGACAGTACACAGGGTGGGGCTCAAGGATAAGCCTTGTGGTGCCCCTTGATCCGTAACAAGTATTTCCGAACAGAAACTTTTTTCCCCAAACCTGAAAAGTTCAATTTTTCAGAAATGAGGATAGACATTTAAGGGCATTCCCGGCTATGTCTACCTCTTCTGGACTCCTGATGAGAGCCAAGTGGAATACCGTATCAAAAGTGTCACTAAAATCAAGAAATATAACTGCAGCTGACCTGTTGGTACCTAGAATTGCTTTCAGTTCATGTGTGATGGCTAGCAAAGCCGTCTTGGTGCAATTGCCTGCTCAAAAACCTGCTTGGGTGTAGTGGAGAATTCCTTGATCATCCGAAAATTAAGACACATTTTTATTAACACAATTTTCAGCAAGTTTACTGATAGGTAGACGCTGGGAAATGAATCTGTAGTTTCTGGAGTTAACAGATCTAGTGAGGGTTTTTTTAAAAGTGGCTTTAGCGTGGAATGCTTCCATGCTAGCGGCACCTCACCACTATCAAAAGACTGATCAATTATATTCGCCAGGACTGGGCAGATCGCCTTTCCACCTTTCAGAAGAATAATGTGGGGTGCAGAGTCCAGAGCGGATCCTGATTTAATTGATGTCAGTGCATTTTCGATATCTTCTGTATTAATCTTTCTAAAGGAAGTTAAGTGCATCTTCACTTTCTCCATCTGGAGATGTGAGTTATCATTGGGCATTTGATACGCTGCCCTTGGCAGAGTTGCACAATCGCTTAGACCTTATCCTCCCTATCTCTTCGCCCACCAGAAGCTGCATTACCATTAACTCCTTATATGAGGTGCATGTACAAATTTTCTATCTCTGTGCCTAGTAACACCCAAAGACCTGAGGCACTGGCCTACTGTTTTCGATGTTTCCTGTCTGTGCAGAAATCAATTGACATCTATATAACACCTGACAAATTGCAATTGGTCCTAATTTCTATTTTGGCCCACATCTAGATTAGTCAAGAATAAAACGTATTTGAATTTTGTGACTACCTACTTGTGCTCTATAAAATGATGTTGTGCCATTGGTAAATCTGCTAAAGTTTGGCCAGATGCATAATAGAGTGTGTTAGCTGTGTGTTGCTGCAGGGATGACCGATGTGTGCCCATGTGGGACAAATCCATGACAGACTTTCATGATATCCTTGATATAAATTTGCATACAATTAAGTTTTATGTACATAGTCAGCAGCTGTCCTGGAAATTTCACGTTGATCTGGCATCATCGTCAGACACCCCAGTGTTACAGGAAAATTTCCGGCACAAGCGAGAACACACCGATCAGTAAGGATCTCCCATTGGGGCATCATGCGTTACATTTCCATACCAGTTACTTCTTTAATCTCACACCAGGCAGGGTGCTGCTGAAGAGCTGCTGTAGCACAGGGATTGACCAATGTGTTTTACCCCTATTGTGTCAAAACATCCTCCCAGCTAGACAATATACTTGATTGCTAATCATGCCTGGCCTGCTATTTTACATCCAAAAATAAAGCTCAAAAACACCAAATGTGCATATGAAATCACCAGAGACAGTGACCTTTTTGAGTGGTAAAATGGCTGAAGAAACATATTTTCAAGCGATAAATAGTTGTATTAACAATTTTAAATTAGATGTGAATAATTAGTATCCAGCTCGTGAACTACTAATCATATGAAAATCGTATCCCTAACTGAGAAATCAGTCAAAAATGTTGGACAAATCAAGAGGACCAATTTGCTATCTACAGATCCTGACTCAGGAATACAGGCCCAGGGTCTACAGTGTAGCTCTAGACGTCGGTCCATTCATTTCTACAGAACTCCTGATGCACTATTCTAACATCTCAAGATAAAGGCTTGACAAGAGCATATGGCTGTACTGTGCATTGTGCATGCTTGCACACCTGTGGCAAAGCCCCCCTTTAAAGGTCTTCTTTCGCGTATTCATCTTTGCTAAGAGTTACTTTAAACTGGTTGACTGAAACATAAGTAACCTACTAAAACCACAGTTGCAGTAAAAACAATCATCACAGCTCTTATTTTAGGCAACCCATCCCCACTTCCACCATGATCTTTGGTTGGCTTGATCACTCTGCGTGGATGAAACTAATCTGTTATGAGAGTTAACCATTGATTGTTTTTGATCTTGTTATTGTACAGCATTCTCTTCTACTGGTGGGCCCTCGAGTGGCAGTAACTTAGGGGACGGCTTCAGATCAAACCCTGCCACTCCAATTAGAAATTAACCAATGCTATGTCGACCAACCTGGTTGAGCATCACGTGATACATACATACATTTTCGGTAGCACTTGTTCGAGAGTGTGCTGTAAATGTGCATCAGCATGTCCGTGTGCAACCACGTGCAAGCTGACATACCCCCACAAAACCAATGGTTGCTTTCCCTGGACACAGCTCTACTGTCCTGGTCCCTGAAACCTCATCATTGTCGCTACCACTCTGGTTTCTTTAAGCCAAAGCATACAGGCTAAGAGCATTGTTATGTTGGTGCCTCAAATGGCTGCTTTAAAACACCTATATGGTGGTGAATGTTTGGATGAACTCATCAGTTTTAAGACATTAAAAAAGCCATAAAGAGCTGATTTTCATCTAATTGCACAGGAGAAATGCACTTCAATACTTCTTGTTGGTATCTCGATTTTCAGCTGAATCTTACCCTTAATAGAAACCCGCAGGCTTTTTGGACTCAACAGAGACTGTGTCTTGTGAAGTCGTGTGGTCAACAGATCTCAGGACTAACCTAAAGAGGTCCCAACTATTACAGTTTTTGCCACCCAGCCCCTCTCAGGCTCTGTATTGTTTCCTTTTGCATTGTTTTGAAAATATGTTCACTGAAACCTAAATGGCTCAAATGAGTGTCATAGAAGGGCCTTATTACTTCTCTCTATTCTATTAGTAGTGTTAGCTTCCTGATTACAGGCCAGTCAGAATGAGACAATCTGTCAGCCACTCACTGGATATCCACTATAGGGAGCTGTGTGGCCCGAGCAATTCATTTTGTGCTATTGAGACTTATTTCTTAATTCTTTCCAGACATGGAAATGCCAGTGCACTTAAGAATAATTGTCTATACCTTAAAAGACTAATTTTTGCCAGACACTACTTCTGCAGTAGATTGGATATTAATAAATTAAGGGTCCGATTTATATGTTAGCAGTGTGTATACTTCCTTGCAACAGAGTATACATAACACTAACATAATGGTCCGCCTACCTGATGCAATTGTGAGCAGACCATAGGTTTGCCTACGGAGGAGACTACTCCATCACTGCAATAGCCAAACCTCTTCATCTGCCAAACAGAGTAAGGGCTGTCGGAGAAATGACCAATCAGGATGGGCGTACATGTAACCATGTGTTTTTACTGTCTGTCATCACCAAGCAAACCCTTGCGGTGGAGGACAGTAAAAATCAAATAATACTCCGCCTGCCATGGGAGATGACTTCCATTGTGAGGGGAGCATTCATTTTTTATTTTCAAACAGAAAATCCAGATTTTAATAAAAAAAATAAAAAAAAGAAAGCTCTCTGGTGCATGGTTGCATCATCCTGTGCAGCCCTGCACTAAAAAGCGAGATGCATTGACAGGAGCCCCCATGACGACTGTTCCTGCCAATGCATTAAATAACCCCCGGCTTAGCAGTCATTTATAAATTTGACGGATGGTCCCTTCGCCAACGAAAGAAGTCATTTCTAAGTTTGGCCAAATGTTCGTGGACAACCCTAAGAAGGAACTGGTTGGTAGACCAAGACCAAACCCTGCCACAAGTTCTGAAGGCTCGAACAGCCTGCAGAGTCAATATGCAGCTGTGCCCCCATTATCGTACACATCTAATGCTTCCATGTAAGCAGGGGTTGAAGGATCCCCTCTCATAGTCTAATTTTTCTCTTTATCACCACTCCTTCTAGGCTTCTAGACATTGAGTGAACTGTGTTGCAAAGAATGAACATCACCACTTTTCAGAACATTCCACACCGTTTAATTCAAGCTTGCGAAGGTATTGGTCGCTATTCCATGATGAACATTGCCCTCAGCATGTCAAGTAGTCTCCATGCCCTTCACAAGAATGGAAACCAGACTAGAGTGGTTACTGTAGAGGTGGAGGTAACTTTGAATCCCTTCCACTACGGACTTCAGGGCACTAATGGCATCATTAGGATGACGGGCGGACTTTGTCCGACCCCCATCCTGACGGTAAAAGGGACCACCCAACATATGTACGGGGGTCCCGTGGGTGACATTAGGATGCGCCCGCCACACTGCTGGGCGCATCCTGCATTTTTAACATTGCGGCGGGTGGTGCTTTCAGCACCGCCCGCCGCAATGCCAAAAATGCATGTCATGCATGTGCATGCACAACGTGGCAGGCACCGCGCGGTGCCTGCCATGTTGTGCATACACATGGTACCCCCATCTGCCCCCCTTACTCCCCAACATCCTGGGGGCCCGCAACGGGCCCCTAACCTAGAAAACCGCAAGCCTTTTGTTACCGCCACGGAAAGGCTCCCTCCCACCTGCATCTTGATATGGATGGCGGTGTCTAGCAGACACCGCCACCATATGAAACCCTTTTCCGCCCGGTCGACTTGTCGACCGGGCGGAAACGCGGCGGACGGTCTTCCCATCCACCGCGCTCCCCCGCCATACTAATATGGTGGGGGAATGGGTGGAGGGCGGGCTAGGATGTAAGGCGGATCACCACCGCCCGCATGGCGGTGGCGATCTGCCCTATATCCTAATGGGCCCCTATGTCTTTGGCCCTGTCTGCGGTGCAAACTTATACTAAAATCCAACTCATGCAGCATGCCAACGGCTAGTACCAGGAGTGGTGTCGTTCCTGTAGGACTTTGGTGCTCCCCGATTGGACCCGATAATCGATCAAGTCCAACTGCAAATGCTGAAACATTCTTGCAAGAATTACAGACAAGCGCTGTCAGTTAAAATTTTTCATATAAGGAATTAATAGGCATTTACATTACACATGCCATAAGTAAATTTAGCAACAACGCACACAGATCCTAAGTACAACGAACTCAGTACTGTTCTAAGTGAAATCCTGCATAGATTCACCTTCTACAGGTGGGAATAAAGGCCCCCCTGGGGAACAGAACTTATATGTACATTTTAGGATATCAGACAAAGACCGTCATAGATTCTACACGGGTACATGGTTATCAGGATGTGTACCAATAGGGAACAAGCAAGAAAAAACATTTTTGCTACAGAATATATTCAAATATTCCTAATGATAGTAGTGCATCAGATTTCCAGTCATTCTCATGGTTTATACAAGCAACTAAATTGATACATTGTATAGCAGTGGCTCGAGACAGTAGAAATATTTTTGGTTGGGTACAGTGACAGAAGGTTTCTGGGACCACTCTCTGTTTATCAGGGTGAGGCTCACAATCCCTTTCAATAACATCAGCAGTAGGCATCACGTGATATATTGTGACGTTGGTGCAAGATGGAGGACAGTGTAAACACAATTTAGGTTAGCTCATTTGCATTTAATCTGAGAAAGGAAGAAAAAAACACAACTCACACACCCCAATAAGAAGCTGCAATACTCTAGGATGCAACGGCTCGAAAAGTATCAACCTGTACTTTGGGGCCACCAACACTCTCCTATACACTTATATTTCTAGCAAAATGCTCCCAAATACGTAGTCAGAAAAAGATCCCTGGGATACTTTCTGCCAATCTATCTGCAAGTGATACTCTCTAAAGCAAATTTAGTATCCCAGTACCAAACCTAGAATGAACGCAATCTTTGGAGGCAGGTTCAGCTAGCATGGGATGAAAGAAACACACAGAAGCAAAACAGACAGCTATCCAAACAACACCCACTTCTAGCCTTTGGCAAACTCAGGATGGAAATCCTACTAAGATCTCGAAAGCCAGGGAGCAGCATGCATCTGCGAGGCCAGCTTTTCTATGAATGGAACCTGAGTGGAATACATTAAGGAGACCTAAGATGACAACTAAACGAGGAGCATCCGTGAGGTCTCAGAGGTTTTTGTCATTACATGTTTAAAAATTGAACAAACGATAAAGCTACACTTGAAAATAAGAAATAGGCAAGTGGGAGAATAGGGGCTTCAAAGTCTGGACCATATTTTCTTAGGTACCATTTCAAATGCCACTGCACCCTGCTCTATCCAGAGTCATGGGAGGGTCTCCCACAATTCACATCATAGAAGTGTTTGAGGCCTCGAAGCAAACAGATCCTTAGAAATGATCAGAGTGGCATTCAGTCAATTAGTTAGTGATAAAACATATGCTCAAGGAACCCTACCTCCTCATCTTAGAAGAGAGGACAAGACTATCCCCAGTCTGATCCCACATTAGAGGCTTGAGATTATGCTTATATCAGCGCGCTTATATTAGCACACTACTATCTTCCCCCAAGCATGGTTACATAAAGACAAAAAAGACAAAAATGCCTGAATGCTGAATCACTTGTATTGTGAAATTACAACTCCTAATAACTAAACTTTTCACATCTATTCTTGATCTTTTGAAAAGCTTTAACTACTTTAAATTTGTTGCTAGTCATTTCCTATTATTTTCCTTGTTTTAACTCTACCAGTAAATCTCGAATAGGACACATATTTCACCTTTTATTTGGCTTTTAAAAATCTCTTTAACTTTTCCTCTCCTTCTTTCCCGAACAGGATGATGCTTGATGTTTTTGAATGTTTTATATAATAATCATCTGATGCACCAAACGCCTGTTGATTGATTGTGAGTGAAATTATGCATCCGGAATATTTAACTGACATTATTCTACACAATTGTATGCTTCAGACCACACTGAGGTGTGGTACAGGTACACATAAAACGCCAAGAGTGGAGGTGCGTTGTACATAAGAAAGGGTGAAATCTGAAGGATCTCACAATCTCAATAGTGAGTATACTGAGCCGAGTCCAACTTCTTGCATTCACTGGTGAACCTCGATGAAGAGAAATTGTAGTGGAAAGAGATCTTAGCCAGGTCAAGGGTGCAGAAATGGATAGGTTAGGAAGGGGAAGAGCAGTACATAGATTTGACTCTTAAATGTTCAAAGATGCCTCATAGGCTTGTGACTTGGTGAAAGTTAAAGGGCAAATTCACTTTGGGATAAACGCTACACAACTGTTTCAACTGTGAACAGGTATTTCCAAAGAATAGACCATGTGTACTGTATAGATGCACTAGCCAAAGACAAAAAGAAAGCAAAGAATGCTCAAATAAATCATTGACTTATGTATCCACCATGAATGATGTAGGATTTTTCTCTATGGAGCAGAAAAGCATATATGCTGGAAATTTAGTGGTTATGTTCTTATAGATACACTCATTAAGAATTAAAGTGCCTAGATGACTACCTTATGCTTAGCCAAAATGGGAAACTCGCCAAACATATCTTGTGGGATTCCTAAAAAGTAGTAATTAGAGGTACAATTATACTCCTAAAGTGTACCATGAAGAGGACTAGTAGATGCATTCAGCAAAAAGCTGGAAAGTGAGCATTAGAATTATTTTCTATTTGAATATTTTAGTATTTTAATGCTGATTCTATGGTGTCAAACGCTTATGTGTGCTTGCACATGGGTAAACCAAACGTCTGCAGTCATTTGGGACTTTATGTGTTAGGCCAAGTACAGTACCTGGTAGGAGTGTAAATTAAGGTTGCATAGTTTCATTACCTGGAGAATCTCAAATATATTTTAGTTTTGTGATGTTCACAGTGTGTCAAGACAATTCTGTTTTTGTTTGGTAGTAGTATTCAACTGGTATCAACGCAACATTAACTGAACCTTGACTAAAGTTTTTCCATGAAAGCATACATATGACATGCCAGTGAAAACAAATCTAGCTCAATAAAACATTTTATTTACAAGAAAGGTACTGGAAAACGTACCTTTGCACACTTATTACTACTGTGCAAAGCTTAAATGGAATGTTTTTACCACAGTACGGGCTACATTGATCCACGTTTTCTGCAGCTTGTGCTTTGGTTCTCGTTAAATACCTTAGCTTGTAGCTTCTATTCAGGAAAACAATCAATCGAACCGACCATAATTCCAGATCCACCCAGAAGAAATTCTATTGATTAGCACTGTTGATTGTTGGGAGGGGTATTATGACCCACTGTCGACAATGGTAATAATGTGAATATTATAGTCCTAGCATATGCATTTCACTTCTATGTTGGAAAAAATAAATGTGGCCCATTGAAACATTCAATTGGAAATAGGTGTATTAATAAATACAGATTCATAACTTTATTACTGCTGTCAAAAGCTCAAAATCTATGTTTTATCTCAGGACAGGCTAGCAAAGCACCTTTGAATCTGTCCAGAAAAAAAAGAGAGCTAGTGTCATAAGGCCCTTGTGTTCTACTTAAACCGCTTTGTTTGGAACATTTACACAAGAAAAACAGTATGGCATAAACTATATCTACAGATCTGCCACAAGTCATATGCTATTTTATGGTAGGTATTACAATTGTTTAGGGAGGGGTGGGGCAGCATGATTCTTTGCCTCTTTCGAGTCATCGCCAGAGGTACAGGGTCAGACTGATTTGCATATGGCCATGTCTGAACTGGGGTGGTGGAGTGAGCTAAAGAATTATGGTGGATTAAACCCAGATCAGTTGACTGGGGGTGAGTGTTTGATTTGCTCAAACGCTCCGTCCATCATCCCCTTTGGTATCGCCTAATTACACTGAGGCAGTGCATGGACCATCTTCATTTTAGAAAGTCCCTGAAAACATTTCTGTTCTAGACGCTTCACACAGTACAAGCTCCTTCTTGTGTGTCTATAAGCGCAGAGATACCCCTTTGGGGGTGATTCAGGCACTATATAAATAAATAAATAAATAAATAAATAAATAAATAAATAAAATAAGAAGACACTGGCAGAATGTTCAGAGAATGACATTTTAATATCAAAACCCACAAGAACGGTGCTTTCAAAGAATAAGAGACACACTGCTAGGGTTATAGCTGTAAGTGCCCTGCGTGTAGCAAGGATGTAGTGTAACGGACCGACTCCATCAAAAGTACTTCAAACAATGCGCGTCTGTGCAGTTTTGTAACTTACAGTAATAGGTCCTCTTTGTAGAATGTAACGTGGGGCCCCTGAGTCTCCCCAGTCTTAAAGAAATACATTGTCATTGGGTTGAATGGGAGCACCCTGAGATGCTGAGCGCCCGCTGAAGTGTTTTCCCCCTCGGTCAATGGGGCGCCCTGCACAATCAAGGGAGATTCAGTTGTCTCAATGCCTTTCCTTATGTAAGCTGCACAGTTGTGAAAAGCAGACAGAGCGGGTTTTGCCTTACCTCAGCGGTGAGGCATTTCAAAATCCTGCTGTTATCATGTTTTCAGACTGGTTCACCCCAAAAATCAGAAGTCTGATCACCCAAGGTTACTACCTCACTGGGTACAGATTTCTGAATATTAACAACTCATAAATGTTTCCAACCGCAACTCTGGAAATCGACAATAGTTTCAAGTTGCCTGGACTGCTACTGTAATCTTTCGTGAATTCCTACTTGTGTTAATAAAGAGGACTTTCTCCATGCACAATTGCATACAGAGTATATAAATGTTCTTCTGTTGTATATTTTTTTATTATGGCAATGTATTTTCTCATATTCACTCATACGTTAGTGCCTTTGTGTTTTTACAATTCCCCTTTTATTTTCCTTTTTTGAATTTTCCTTTCCAGGAACATGTTTTTTCCGTTGAGAAGCTACTTCCACTACACGCCCTCCCATTCTGGCAGTTTTGCATCCCCATTCCCACTCTGGAAAATAATTTACTCGTGCCCTCGCAGACCATTTGCGAGGTGTGAATGGGTTAGAAAAAAATTGTGTGTTTAACCATACACTTGTACATGTGGTTGCTACCAAATTTTCTGTGACATCCCATCAATGGAATGTCCATTCTCCATGGCTAGAGTTTGATTTAAACAGGTGTAATATTATACCATTGTGAGGTGATATTACAGTTTCAAAACGAGGTTTTAAGAATACCAGCACCATTTGCTGGTAAAACAAACCACGTGTGCGTGTGAGACTTCAATGGGCAAATGCCTTCGACAATGGGGCTTTCAGAGTTAAGATTATCAAGCCTGCCCCTGGCTTGTTTCAATAGAAAGAGAGTCTTCAGTGCTATAACTGGAATTAGAACATGTTGAGTTCTCCATTGTAATGGCCAGTAGAACACGGAGCATCAACATTCCAATCAGGGCCGGACTGGGGGGAGGTGCCGCCGAGCTCTTTGCCAGGGCCTGTTTTCGGCTGATTTTGGTACAGGGCCGATTTTTCAGCTATGCTGCAAAAGTTGTCCTGTAACAAAAACGGCCCCCAGGGGCCCAAAACCGGCACCCACTCGTGCGGTCCACCGGGGGATTACCCGGTGCCCGCTATGGTCAGTCCAGCCCTGATTCCAATGCTTGTTCACAGCAATAGCTGTGAAGAAAGGCCTCACGGAGGGGATTTCACACCCCTCAGGTTCCCTGAGACCTTTGCTTTACAAATTAGAACATTCTGCCCACTGAGTGCAGAATGTTCTAATAGTCTTAGAGCCCTCCATAGCTGGCTCTACCGACCATTAAAGGCCCTTTAAAAAGGGAGGGAGTGGGTCTTTAATGGCCGGTAGAGCCAGCTACATGGGCTCTAAGGCTATGCTAGAGAAGTCCTGGTACTCACCATCCTGAGTACCTGTTTGCTCCTGAAAAGTGCTGGTAATCTCCCATTAAATGTACAGCAGCAGCGTTGGGAAGTGCAGGTACTCTCCCTTTAAATGTACTGCAGCAGTGCTGAGAAGTGCAGGTACTCTCCCTTTAAATGTACTGCAACAGTGCTGAGAAGTGCAGGTACTCTCCCTTTCATATTGCAAAAGTGCAGATACACAGTACCGGATAGTGCCTGTCCAATTAAAGCACTGGTTCTTCATGGAGTAGAACAGTCAGACTCTCGTGGTTCCGAGTTCTGAGAGCCTTGCACAATTTTTGTATTGACTGTCGTCACATTAACAACTCATCTTTGAATACCAGGGCATGTTCACATTCTTCGAAATGATGCTCTAAGGATGTCACACACTGACCCTGACTGCAATGGTCCCACAATCGTGGGGAGCAACCATAACCAGCTAGTAGTCGTTTGCAATAGCTTCAGTTATTTAAGTGCGCAATTTGCATCCGATTCCGTATTAGAGAGCTTAGAGTAGGTAGGATATAACACACTAATTGTGTTTCCCCCTGTTCCAATATGCAACAACACAGGAATGTGCTGTGTTTGCCTTCCACATCTACGTCAGGTTTCACTCGAGGCGTACTGGGAGATTAGAACTCCCGTGTGGGCGCAATCTGCGATCGATTTATAATCCTATTTTGGGTGCAAGGGATGGAGCTCGTGCCGAAACAGAGATAAGCGGTCCTGTTGCAATCAGGGCCTTTGTGTCTAAATCTCCCGCTTTACATTTCGAGTGCGCTGCCACACGTGGGAGAACATTTGTATTTTTTTCTCCAGGCCCCCTCACCCCTTCGCCCCTCCTCCTCTCCCCTCCACACAGATGAATTACACCATGTCAGAGCCGCACAGGGCATTGGGCTTAATCTATATTTGTACAACCTGGAGACCTGTTTTGCTACCTCTGGCCTTTCACATTATGTTTCTCTTTAAATGCCAGATAATCTCCAGTTGTACACAAGCGACCGCGTGGGCAGCTCAGATACGATTATACCTTTTACCAGCCCTGAGTCACTGCCTTGTTACAGATCTGCCAATGTGTACCCGGCTGTAATTCCCCAGTGCCAGTGAGGACACACCCATATTGAGTGCAGCGCCATTACTTGAACTCACCCTACAAAGCACTTTTTCGCCTACATATTTTCTCAACGCTGCAAACCTGCAACCAGTTTTCTTTTTAAGTATGTGAACACCAGCAATGTGTCTGGCAGCATCTTAGTCCCATTCACAACAGGGCAATTTACCACAGTGCTTGTTTCCTCGCATCACAAATCGAAATTTAATTTAATTGAATACAAATTGATGACACTACACACCTGCACCTTAAGAGCTCACATACATAACACTATGGGGGATATTCACAAGAACGTGTGATAACTACCGCAAGAGTAGCGTAACACAACTTTCAACATCACAACCCATCGCGGGAAAACAACTCTGTGACAACGTAGGATTCACAACACAGCTGTAGCATGCGATTGTCTGCCAACACCGAGGGAAAATGCCTGTGACACAACCACCTCAGCGGAGATAAAAACACAAACCCCAACGCGAAAAAACCTGCGATGGGCAAAAGCGCAATAAGAAAACAGTGACAACCATTGTGAGGGCAGCAATACATAAGCACAATGCAGGAAAAAGCACAAGAACAGCATACTGAAAAAGCCACAGAACAAAATCCAACAACAGTGGAGTACCACGGATGCACCCTGACCAACTGCAGAGGACAACATGTACATCACAACATCCAAGCACCGCGGAAGAACAGAACTGACAGTCAGACCGCATGAAAGAGACCAGTGGCAGACAAATCAGAGCCGCACGAGCAACACACCCACCATGCAGCATATGCACATAGGCAGGAATGCACCTCGACATTGACAACATCCCGGTACAAACAGCACCCCCACCACATTTGAACACAGGACACAACTGATTCCGAAAATGTGCTCAGCCTGGAAAATCACATCTGAAATTGTAGGGAAAAGTAACATTAAAATGTACAAGTACAAGCCAAAACCTGAAAATATGTTTTATTCACACAGAGTGCATAACCTGTGACAGTGCAGGGAGAAAAGAGTCAATACTTGGGTCGGCTGAATGTGATGGCAGGTCCACCAATCCAGTGATGCCTGTGTTGGCTGTGTGTGGGGTGATTGTAAGCCAGTCCGGAGGGAGCAGTTGATGCTGGCAACTACACCAACAGTCATCAGACACCCAGAAATGCAATGTCAGAACTACAAGGGGGGATGACACGATTCGCACAGGTCTAGTGGCTCTGGATGCACAGCGGGCGAAACATCATGGAAGCGCTGGTTGATGATGGACTGTCGGAAGATGAAGGAATCATGCACACTGCCTAGGTAATTGGCGACGACATTGGTGAAGTGCCCACGGTGGTCCACTATTGCCTGCACATTGATGGAATGCGTGTGTTTTCTGTTGCTGTAGTGGTGTGCAGTATCCACAGGAGGCAAAAGTGGGACATGTGTGCAGTTGATTGCCCCCAACACAGCCAGGAATCTGGCTATGGCGTAGAAGCCTTCCTTTGTCTTCAGCTGTTCCTGCGCAGTGTTGGGGAAGTGAAGGTACTGGGGTATGAAGCTGAGGATGGCATCCAGGACAGGTGTGATGAACTTGGATAGGGCTGGCTGTGAGACCCCTCTGACTCTGGCAGTTATTGGTTGGAAGGTACCAGAGGCCAACAGGTGCAGCACAGCCAGCAGCTTTGTCTGTGGAGGGATGTTGGTTCTCCGCTGTGTTGGGACCGTCAGCCTGTGAATGGTTGTGCTTTTGAGCCTGTAGTGGGCAATGCCTCGGGCTTTAGGTCTGTGAGAGTGGTGCGTTTTCAGTAGGTCTACTGTCTTACTCTGCGCTGCCTCTATGGTGGTCGGGGAGGTGCAGCCCAGGTCCTGGGGGTGGTGGCGGTCGTGGTGGGGGTGGCGGTGGGTGTTGTGGCTCTGAGCTCCATGATGAGTAGTTCCATGGTGTTGTTTATTCTTTGGGTGTGGCTGTGTGCAGGGCTCCGTTGCCTACTGCAGGTAGTCATCCGTATTTACACCTGCTTGAGGCAGGTGTTAAATACCTGCGGCTACCGCGGCTTATCGCCTGTTTTCGGTTTGCTTCGTGGATCTGTCACATCGTTGTGAAAGTGTTGGCTTTTTTTTCTGTGTGTTTCTGCATGGAAACACCTACTCTGCATCTCATTAGCGTTAGTTGGTGGTGTCTGCCATGGTGTTAGGTTTTGGGACTGTTGTCGCACCAGCTTGTAAATGGTGGGGTAAATTTATCACAACTTTGGCTGCGATAAAGTGCCGTTAATTCGGCAATAGCTCCTTATGAATATGTCCCTAGGTTTAATAAATATTGACTAAACCAACGGCTTTCACTTTTCAATGGTGCTGCACCCAGCGCGTGCACTAGGCATGCCGCATTGGCATACCTCAATGCACATGTGCAGACAGAGTAAGGCAAGTCGATGTACTACCACCCATGCTGGTGTACAGGTACACTTGTCCCAGTTACTAAGGAGCATCAATGGCCCTACACAGTAATCAGCTTCATTGGCCCCAGCTATAATGAGCCCCAATGGCCCATTGAGCCTTAATGCCCTTCAATGGCCCCAGGCAGTGAGGCAGTACATATGCCTGTAGACCCAGCTAGTACATGCCTCATTCACAGTCCACAGTTACAAGCATAAGTGGGTCAGTGCAGTTACTGATGTCAGTGGCCCCATACAGTAATGAGCCAGTGGATGGATGATTGAAAACATGGGTGAATGATTGAATGAATGAATGAGCACCTTAATGGACGACAGAGATAAACGAGTGAGAGCTCAGGTGGTTCTTTCCACATGCCACAGCCCAGAGTGTGCTGTGCATCATTTCTTAGTAACCACTAATCCATGTTTAAGTTTGCAGCAAAAATATTTAATCCTAAATGTATATTCCGATTTGAAGCATCACTCAATCCTAATGGTATATCAGACTTTCATCATCACCATGCATGATCGGATATGCACAATTAACTCAGAAACGCTTTGTGCTTCTTAAAGTTTTCCCCATCAATAGTTAATATTAATAGCCTTTTCACATATGCACCATCACCCATCACTCTTTAATGCTAAATGTGGCAATTTGCACAATCGCGCCTTAATTCTAAATGTGCAATTACTGATTGTCTCAATTGGGTCCCAGGCTTCACGTGCACTAATGATGACTGAGTTGTAGGGCAATCATCAACATACACTAATGATTACTGGCTGATGGGACAGATGGGGACATGTTCTAATGTTTCTTTTGTGATGCTGAACTTCTAAACATATATTTAGGATTAAGTAGTGATAGTCCAAAATTAAAAACTGGTTTAAGATCTATGAGTGATGGTGCAAATAGGAATGTGCATACAGGATTAAAGAGTGATAGAACAAATCTGAAAATTAATTTAGGATTAATAATAGAAGGTACTATGCAATACAGAACGAGAATATTGCATTTATGAGTGGTTGAGTGAAACTGAACATACATTTAGAATTATATGGTTATTCCCTTCTGATGCACTGCACAACCTAGAGACTACATGCACAGGGGCACGAGAGTGATGGTCATCGAATAGAACAGAGAGAAATGCCTCCAGAGATAAATGGGTCAATGGCCATGAAGGGCCCTGTGTGCAAGGGTAATTGCTTTGAATTGTACTCGCTGGGCCACAGGTAGCCAATGCAGATCCCGCAAATACTGCTGAGCACTGTACAAATATAATGTGATTACCACTTGGGCGATTGTCTCCCCATAAAGATTTTAGTGGAGGGCATGCAATAGCAGAACTCTAAATCATATATGCTGCCAATAGGCCCTACAAAAAATGGTTGATAGACCCAACAACACTTTCACTCCTATTCGGCATGGCCAGCCAACCCTAGGCACCAGCTAATACTTAAGTACTAGACTCACATACCTCAAGCGCACGGCTTGTGATTTCATACATGACAACATATCAACTAAGCCTAGGTAGTGACGTTTTTAGGCATGGGCAAAGTAGGTTCTGGGCCAGGGCACCAGCCTTTCAGGGGCCCCCCTGATAGATTCAGTTATATGCTGCAGAGTCTTGCCTAGATGACCTAGATTAATTCTTAAACATATTGTTTCAAATACCGTTTTCCTGTCATATTGTTTTAATGAGGGTGATGTTTGAAAGTCTATTAGAGACATATTGCAGAGAAATGGTGTGTTCGTTTCATGCAACATCCATAACAAAAGTTACTTTTAGATCAAAACAGGGCCTTACAAATGAGAAATGGGAGGGTGACACAGACATTATTTGCTGTAATGTTAGTGAGCTGCTGCTGTGTTATAATATTGCAAACACAAAGTCATTATCCCTGAATATTAAATGAAAACACATTTAGAATGTGGACCAGTCTGCCTGTGCACCCCTGAACCTCGGGAGAGAAATGTACCAAACATCGGGGGCTAGATGTAGGTAATTCTTATTTACCACTTCTTAAATACCCAATTTTACCGATTCAGTATTTAAGAAGTGGTAAAATAGAGGGGGGGGATGTAGGTATTTCAGAATCGGTAAATACCGAATCGTTAAGATTTGGTATTTACCAATTCTGTAAATACCGATTCGGTAATGCCCATTGATTCCTATGGGCAATGCCGAATCGGTACTTACCGATTCGGTAAATACCGATTTTTGCAAGGGTGCAGGGGGTGTCACTTTGACACCCTCTAGCACCCCAAAGACGGGCATGTGTGCCATGTGGCACACAGACATGCCCTAAGGGCATGTCTGTCTGTCACATGGCTAGGTGTGCATGCACACATGTGCATGCACACCTGGATTCGGTATTTTACCACCCAATTGGATTGGGTGGTAAAATACCGAATCTGTAAGGCCTTAGGGACTCTGAAGAGTCCCACCTACATCTGGCCGTTACCGAATCGGTAAAAATACCGATTCGGTATTTTACAGATTCGGTAAATTTACCGATTCGGTAAATTTACCGAATCTGTAAAAATGGCCCCCTACATACCAAATACCCATTTACCGGTCAGTTACGGCCGAAATCGGCCGTTACCGACCGGTAAATGGCCTCCTACATCTGGCCCTAGGTGTCCTAACAAGGGTTATCAGGTCCTGATCACCATGGGATGATGCACAATTCCAGAAGGTCACCACCTCTTTATTACTGACTGTAAACATTTGGAAAGTATTATCAGAAATGAAAATACAGCAATGTAAATCAATGTAAGCCTCCAGTCATTTAATTTGTGCTCATTATCAGAATGTAGCTTGTTTCTTAAATTTCACAAAGTTGACAGATATGGAAATTGAGGCACAGGGGGAGAAGGTTATGTACACAGAATCAGCTGTGGGCTTTGATTTCCATTGAGCTGAAGCTGGGCTGGGCCAGTACTGGAGTTTCGTTTGCTAATGCTAGGTTTCTTTGACCTGAGATGAGCACTGGTTGAGTCTGAGCTGGTGAAAGCTTTGTGCTGTGCTCTGCATTGTACGGTGCTGATCTTCAGGCAGGATAAATCAGTGAATTCATCTGGGTTGAGGTTTGGCTAGGCAGTTAAATGGATGAAGCAGGCTTCTCTGCTGTTGGGATGTTCTCTGGGCAGGACTGGATTGGGACTTGGATGGCCTCTAGAATTCACTGGCTGGCCATTGGTTGGGCTAGAAAAGGCAGAGATATGGCCTTGGTATAATATCATTCTATACATAAATAGGTTTGATTCTTTGATTATACATATGACGTGGTTTAAAAAATAGATTTGTGGTGAACCATGAAATATATCACATATTTTATGGTTCCTAGTGAAATACAGATTTTTTCATCATTTTGACAGCCCCAATCCCCTATACAGAGCTTTAACATTGTTAGGGCTACTAGGATTATGTGGCATGGAGGACAAAGTTATGTAGCAAGCTTTTCCTAGCTATGCCGCACAAATGGCAAACTAGGCTGCACATTCTCTGGGAGTATTTCCATACATTTTAGCTAAAAGGACATGTTTATGCAATTTTCAAATTTTGAAAATTATATGGTAAATGTAGTAAATCCACAGCCATAGTGTCACATAAATCCTCTGTCCCTCACCATTGTCCAATTTATAATTAACAATTAATATATAACAGGTAAACTTAAATATTCTGATTGCAAGCATTGTCCAGTGTTAGCTGGAATTAAAAGAAAACACATTCTTCAACATAACCACCCCAAAAGAAACCTGCAACAGAAAAAAAATCATAATGTGTAACATGTATAATATGGTCCTATTTTGCCATCATTGGATTCATCATTGGTGACATCACTGATGACATCATCCACTGTACTTCTGTTAACATTTGATTAGATTTTTCTAATGGTGTGAATGATGAATTTGACACTTTATATTATGTGATGTATAAGTAAAACCTATTTTGTAATGTGTTGGTATGGCTCTACTGGTTTTAGATCGTATAATTTAAAGGTAATAGATTTTTACTGGTTAAGTATGTTATTTTGCAACATAAAGGTGTGTCTCTTCTGTAGTAATAGCTAAAGGTTTTTATAATTGTAAAATAGCTGTATCTTGCATTTTTTGTGATCATATATTATGGCAGAACCATCATTTTTTGAGGTTACTTTTCGGTTAGCATATGTTGATGTCTTTTATATGGTGGGGGAGTGTTTGACACATATGTGTGCTTGCTTGTCATAGTTTAATTGACTATGTATCTCTACTAATCAGTGGATGCCAATAGGGTCATCGACAGCTAGATCTCAGTCCTGGCATGTAAGGGGAAAGCTCAGTGAACTGGTTAAGAGCTACACATATTCAGACAAGTTATTTGATAACACTTATTTTAAAGGACATTTTGACATCTTAAGACATCTTTCACCATTCTTGCTTTTAAATCACTTCGAGCCAATTAAGGTGTCTCACTTATGAACATTTGGTGAAAATCATGGCCACAAAACAAATTTCAGCACTAGCTTATGGTTCAGTCATCTTCTGAGGGAAGGGCATCAAATTACTGGACTTATTGTAAATCAAGGCCAATAAATACGTTTTTATGATTCCTAAGAACATTGATCATGTTGTAATTTTATTGGAGTTTGGTGTCCAAGGGTAAGATCTAGTGTGACAGGCCAGTCCTATTTATATGAACCTGGTTCCTTAGCAAATATGTGCTGTCAGGAAATTAGCAATTCCATGTTTATTGGTTCATGGAGAGCCTACTTACCAGAGTGCTACCAAACGTTCGATTAACAGCTAGCTAGGCCTCCAGAAATAGAGTTTGCTTTAAACATTTCTTGAATCGAGCAACCAAACGACTCTCATTTAATATCGATAAGGATATACTTACAGCCAAAAAGCATGCTTGGACAGTCATAAGCTCCTCTTAGAAATTGGAAATACAGCCTCATATGTCTATTCCCTTTCCATCATGTATAAGTGATGCATATCTTAAGTTAAGATTCATCAGATATCCAACTAAGGAGGGAACTCCAAAATGGCAACAACAATGGCAACCTAGTAGTTTCAGACTATGTGGTTATTCACAAAAAACTCTACTGAATTTAGTTTGTGTCTGCCCAAATCTTTTATATGGTCACCAAATTCTTTTAAAACCTTTATTTTTAGAAGTAGGAGTTAAAACATGTTGGCAAGCACTTATGTTATGCTTTTATTCGGCAGGTCAATTCCCCTTATTTGCCAGCTTGTTACGTTTTTGACCAAGGTGGAAAGAATTTTTACATCTTTATCTTAAACATCCAGCATTTTATGCATTTTCCTTTTAATTGTTTTTATGCATGCTGCATTTTTGTCCAATTATCAATCAGGACTAGATGAGAAGTTAAAAGATGACAATTTAATGATAAGTACTTTATTAACCTTTGGAGCAGGGTCTAAGAATGATCAGCCTGTGCATATTGTCAAATAATGATTGATGGATGGAGTAGTAACGTTAGTTATTTTAGCAATTCTTCTTTCTCCTGTATAAGCTAAGTGTTTTATATTTTCTCTATTTTAAGTGGCATTCTATTTAAAAAGATACTTAAGCACCATAAACCAGAATTTAAGCACTTTAGCATCTTTTGGCATAGATATTTGAGAATGATCTGCACTCGCCTAATCGAGAGTAATCAAACATGTGTTGTTTAAGGAATTATTGTATTCATTTGGTAAAATGGTGTCGCTTTATTAATGCACTATGCACAAACAGAAACAGATAATAAGTTGAAAGATAACAAATCAATGCCAAACATTTTAGTAACCTTTTGCACAGGTTCTATAATGAGTTACTTATGAAAATTGTCTAGTATGATTGATTGATGGAGTAATAACATTAAGTATTTTAATAATTGTTTCTCCTGTAAAGGCTCTGAATGATTTGTATTTGCTCCATTCCAAGAGGCAATTGCCTTTCGAGAGAATTGAGCTTCACAAGTCAGAAGATAAGCACTTTAGCATCCTTTTCCACAGATATCTGAGAATGATTTGCACATGACTAATCTTGAGTTACCACATATGTATAGGAGTTTAAGAGAGTATTTTATTAATTTGTTCTAAATGTAATGACTTTAATTAATCGGACAATAAACGTAAACTTCAGTGGATGTGTGGTCGTATGATACTAATGGGCTGTTTATGTGATATGGCAGTGTTTCTAAATCTTGTTGTGTGTGCTGTAATATGATATTTGGTGTTTTCTTACAACAGTGGTGTGGTTTATTGTGGTGCACGCTTTATGTTATTATAGTGCATGTGTGCTGCTGAGAAAGTGGGTCTCTCTGATTATGCTGATTGTTTGGCAGTGGTTTGCAACAGTTGTGGTCTGTCTAAACATTGCTGCTTTTATTTTAAATCAAACGTTATTTCAATAACATTGTTGGAGGTAAATGTGTAACAAAGAGTTGTATTTTTTATAGAAGTGGATACAGTATTATTGCTTGGTGTATTCAGACGCAAATGACGTGGATTGATAGTTCTGAAATGAGTGTCAGTATCTATAAAAGAAGTTCAGGCAAGACACTTACTAGGTATAAATTTACAGAAAAAGTAATTATGTTAAGGCGAAATGAGAAGAGTACTGGTAATGCTGCATCATGTCATCAGTAATGTCATTATTGATATCCTTTAACATGTCATGAGTGACGCCTTAGCAGTACATGACGGGTGCACAAGTGATGATTAGTTTAGTGAACAACTGCAGAATTTAAGTGGTTTTGTATAACCATAACTTGCACTTCAACCGTCTTTTTCAGTGAATTTCAGAGGTTGTTTTTAAAAATTTACATTACGGTCTTTTAAGCAAACCTAACCGTAGCATCACTTTAACCTTTATTTTTTTCAGTGAAATGTTCTTTTATCCTTAGCATATTTAGTCTTCTATTGGTATATCAAGGTCTATTAATATCAATCAAGGAGGAGAAAATTTGAAGTGGGAATCAAAAAAGCTTAGATATTCTATCAACTTTGATGCCTTATCATAAATCTGCACAGAACTTGACAATCATTTAAAATGTTTACCTTACTACTGATATACTGAGTTTCATGCAAATCCATAAAGGACAGGTAGAGTAAAGTGGGATGTGTAAGAAAGTGTTCATTTGCTAATAACTTTGACACTGTATAATGATTAAGCATGAAATGTGTAAAGCTGTCAGCAAGCAAACCTCTGTGCAGTGATCTCGGGCTTCAGGCAGACCTGACAAAGGTTAGGTGGGGGCGGTCAAAAAATGATTCTATTTCATAATATCAATTGTACTGTATTGTGGACTGGTAAAAAACTGGGCAGACTTTTAGCATGTTTAGCCTGTCATTTGTATATGGAATTTCAGAAAGATCCATCAACAGAGGTCATAGTTCTTAGGGACCAAAAACGTGTTAATTTGCTAACTTTCCACAGATTGCTAACCTACACTGTGCATTACCTTCAAACATGCTTAGCACGGGTTGGCCATAGGGCCTCGTCTGCAGCCTGGCCAGGTACTTAATATATTCTTTTTAAGAATTAGTAGACCCTGTTTAAATGGGCGAGTTGTTCAATCTTTGGTATCATGGACTCAAAATGGACATTGGGAGATAAAAGCTTCCTTGCCCAGAGCAGGGTTTCCATTTTTAAATCTAAGTCCATGGGCAGACTGCAAACCGGGTTTCTAGGACTGTCAGCACGCTACCAGTCCAGATATCGCTTAACTTTTAACCCTTTTAACCCTTTCAAGCCCATTGACAGATTATTGACATGTTAATTTATTGAAAACTACTGAACTGATGTTCATCATACCTAGCAATGACTCTTCCCCGAGTAATGTTTTAGTTTCATGCCAAGTTTGCTATGTTCTGGGTTTCTTTATGTAGAAGAGAGCAAATGTTCCAATGGGAATTAAAAAACACTGCTTTTTGACCACCCCACGAAGTGTTCTCCCTTGATGGTTTTGCATAAAACTCAAAATATCATGAGGAAGTAAAGAAAATGGTAAGCGTTGGCGCAGTGCTCTGTAAGTCTATAAATGACAACGTAAAGATCCATGTATGATGGACTGTGAAAACCCAGCCAGGGAAGATTCTTAAGGTATTCCCAGATTTTGGGTGTACCTCCTAAGAAAAGAAAATGTATTTTCTTGAGTCCCCTCACTCACCCAGGGTCGCCCCTATGTGACATGCTTCATCATTGGGGCCATCCCAAGCATCTACTGCTTGAGGCATTTTGCGACTTGCGAAAGAGACATAGGAGCACTTTTTTGTGGAACTATGTGTGGTGCAGTGTATGGTGGAGTGGTGAGTAGTGATAGTAAAAATACCTAACTAGTGAGCTAAAGTTTTATTCCTGCTCCTAGCTGGTGCAATAAAAAGGGGGTAGATAAAAGGAAAAACCGAATGTCGAGCCGGGGTCCAGCAGGTCTAATAGACGGAGGCAAGCCAGAGACAATGTCAAGAGGCCCCTCCACCCGAGCAGACCATTGGCATAACATTGCTAAGTAAAAAATACTGCGGGTACAGCGCTAACCGTATGTATATAGACACACACATTAGGTGTGTTTCTTTTTCTAAAAAATTGTTACTACCCTAATTTTAGTCAAGCAGCAAGTTCCTTAAAAAGTTTTAAGGGGGATAACCACTTGGAGATTCACAAAGCAGTAAAGCAAGAGCCGGAGAACCACCCAAACGGATAGGATGATTCGTCCCATAACCGTATTTAGGTAGGGTGGCACAGAACGCAATTTAGGCTCGAAGTGTGTATATGGTACTAAAATAAATTACCCTCCAACAAATCTTTGGAAGAAGGAATGGAATGTTTTAATACCCAAGTATTTGAAGGATTGAGTCACCTTGTGTATATGATCCAGTCAATTGCTGAGTTTGCAGGGAGCAGCACTCTGGCATAGAGGAAAATGGGAAGTCTTAGTATGGTTACCTTAAAGACTAGAGAGGGCATGAAAATCATTCAGAATAAACGCAATGGACATATGGTCCAAGTTAAAGGTGCAGAGGAACAGCAGCATGTTGTCAGCATTAAAAGAGATGACATGCATTGCATCTGCCATTAGTATGCCCATGCCCCACCCAATGCTGGTAATTTCATCACCAACTATTCCACTGCCAACACACATAAGAGGGGGGAGAGGGAGCGTCCCTGTCTAGTCCCAAGACTGATAGAATAGCTATCAGAAATTTAACAGCCAGTCCTGACTCCGGCTTTAGGGGAGGGGTACTTAATTTGATCAATTGCAACAGATGGGGGCTGAGTCCGATCTGTTTCAGCACCTCTAGCATATAATCCCAACTCAGCGTATCAAACGCCTGTTCAAGATCAATTGAAATACATGCCGCCTCAGGCCAAGCCTTTGAAACCCCTTCCATCATATGGTACAAGAGGCATATATTCAGGGAAGTATTACACCGAGGAACAAACCCATTCTGATCTGGATGAATGATGGATGTAAGATGAGAAAGAGGCGGTTTGCCAGGATTTCGCTTAGAATTTAGTAATCCGTATTTAGATAATGGACATTAGGAGGTGGTATTCGTAGGGTCACAGTTGGGCTAATGTATGGATGTGACAATAGCCTTACTAGTGAAGAGGTTAAGTGAACAAAGTTGCCAGAAGAGGTGCAAGGAGGATTCATAAGTTGTGTAATGTTCTACAGCTAGGCCGTCCAAACCAGTTTTTTTCCATGTCTTAGGGCCTGAATTGCCTAATAGATCTCCTGTACTGTGATAGGGGCCTCAAGTGCCTCAAAGTCCCCAGGAGGGATTCAGGGGATGACTAGCCCCCTCCAGAAAGTACTGAAGGGCCGCTGGCCATAGACTGGGACTGCTGAATACAGCTCTCAATAGTGATGTGCAAAATGCAGCGTTGATATCCTTTTGTGTATACTACAATGATCCAGAAGAGTCCCTAATTGAGTGTATTGAGGGGTACGGGTCATGGAGACAAATCAGATGCACCAGCATCCTGCCCGGCTTTTCAGTCTCTGTGTGGCTTCTGGCTGCATAAGCGTCAAGACACCTTATTTGTTCCATAAGGTCAACATGCTCACTTTTACTCTGTGATAGCTTTTCAGACAGGTCAGGGGCAGTAATTGCTCTCTTCTCAATATCTAGTAGTGCAGACTCAGTTCGCACCAGGTGTGCCGATAGAGACACCCGTGCACCAATCTTAGTGCATAATGTGACTCCTCGTATAACAACATTATACGGGGAGTATATTATCAAGGGCTCTCCGAAAGGCCAACTCTGCATTATCCAGAAAATATTGCATAGTAATTTCACGTAGAGTTTCCTTGAACGCTTCATCCTCCAGCGATAATGGTTGAGAATGCCAGGTATTGGAGAAGGCACTCTGCCCCACGCAATGCTCAAAAGCAGCGTGTTATGATCTGATAGGGTTTTACCCAGGTATTTACCATGGAGGACTAGTATTTGCAAAGAAGCGGGGAAAACCAGGAAATCAAGGCGAACATGGAGGACATGAGCAGAGGAATAAAATGAATAATCCACCGCTCTCCGGTGTCAGGTAAACCAATCACTGATCAGGTCCCAGGGATGGAGCCAACTGGATAGGACACAAACAAAAGGGAGGTCCCCTTTCTAATCCAATCTAGGACAAGGGGGATAGAATGCAACAAAACAGAAAGAGTCCCAATCCACAAGAAAAAGCTCTTAAATCAAGCCCAGCAAAAAATGCATGAAGAGAATAGAATGAAAAGAGATGCTAGTACCACTTTGTTAAATGCATCACTCTGTACAGAAACAATTTATAAAAATGTATAACAGTAACAACACGAATATAACTATTTTTTAAAATATATTTCATTCATTTTATTCAATACAGTTATACACGTTGTTTTTTTAAGTTATACATCCAAGTAATAAGACACAAGTGAATAAAATCACATTTTAAATCACATTTCTGGTAGAAATGCATGATTTTTTGATCTGCAACCCATGTGATTTTATGGACAATTAGTATTTTGAGGTTGCAAGGATTTGAGAGCTAGCCACAATGCCAACAAAGGTATTACTAATAGTAAACTGTAGAAAATCGACCCAGAAAGTGAAGTCCCTTAATGTAATCAGGCAGAGACAGCAATTCTTATTTCATATCTTCATGTCTTTGGTACAGAAGTCAGTAACACATTAACATGCTGTTGCTAATGCGGTGAGATAGCGGGATAGCAGGATGTTAGTAGAGGGAAAGTATTCATGACCTTCAGATCTCCGCCTGCATTGCTGGCTCTCTTGAGGATAGGACTAGCAGATGAATAAGGGTTTACCCTATTGATGAAGCCCTGCATCTCACTGACATGTCTATAAAAGGTTCTAAAGTGATAATGCGATGGTTTTGATCTGCACGTAGCTACTTGACCGTTCCATGAATATGAGTATCAACCAGTCAGGAATAGGTCTGGCTGAGTAAATTGAAAGTAAGACAATCTTTTACATTTCTAAAGAAGGCTGGGCTGTTGTTGAGGTCCCATGCGGAACCTCAAGGAGTGTTCTAAGGGACCATTATAGGCACATGAGAGATGTTTCATGGGGAATAGGTCTGCTGCTAGTATGAGAGAGAAAACCCTGAGCAGCACAGCGGTCGTGTTCTCTATAGCTTTTTCTGGTTGACTTGGTAGCAATTCAATTTGTATTCTGTAAACTTAAGTGACTTTTTAATGCAATTCTGATATGAGGCTTCAGGGATTCCTTTCAAGTCTGTAAGCTGGGAATACATAGTGTATACCTTTGTCAAATGAGATACACCTCCCTATGATTGTACGCCTTGGTCGTTGGTCCGTGGCAGCTATGTGAATATCACGATATTTATTTCTTTACATATTCTGAAGCTGTGAGTCTGGAGACTGCCACCTGAGAGCCTACTGAGCTCTAAAGATAAGTTTTCATTAATAGAGAGATTGCTTGGGCACCCGACGGAAGAGACATTTGAGAAATGCCTGACTGTTGCAGGGACTGTGAGGGCAGCAGGAGTCGGCAGGACTAGGTGGACTGCCAACACGGTTGCCACCCACCGTGCTTCACCAAGGGGCATTGCTGTTAGAATCTCGGCAACTCTCCGCCCTCTCAGCTGCAGACACGCGAGTGCCCATGATACAGGATGTACATATTTATTAGAGAAAAAAAGGAGAATCCCAACCCTCGCCTTATTTCAATGGGCATTTTATTTTTCCAACTTTGGAGGCAGTAGTTGCGTAAAGATGAAAATACACTATCCCGTGAGAGGAGAAGTTGCGTCAATGACATCATACAGGAAAGATGCAGTTGTGTGGGATTGGGTGACTCTGAGCTAGAAATGCCTTCCATTGGGCTGAAAGACACAATTATAGGGAGGGAGAATGGGTGAGAGCACAAAGATGGGTAACCAACCACACAGCAGTGTAGTTCATGTAAGTTGGCTTAAATCTACTCTGACTACTGCACAGACCTATACACCCAGCAGCAAAAACGAACAAATTCCAGCCCCGGCTCACTGCATTTTCAGTGAGCAGATGATGAGTGCAGGAACCTGTCCAGCAAAGGGACTGCATTGCTGCATCAACCAGTCATGCACCCTTTTCTTGGCCTCGTTAAGTAAAATCAGGGTGAGCGGCCTTATTACACCGCTTTACTCTTAAAGAGTTCAGCGGAGTTAACTTTCAACCCACTGAGTTACACCAAGTGTAATTTCTTCTGAATCAAATATCCCTTTGCTGCCCAGGATGCAGTCTTGAGTTATTTCTAGTTTAGGAGATGCACCAGGGAAAAGAAAGCCCACACCAGGAGAAGATGCTGGGCCCCAATTCTTGTGTGGAGACAGCCACCAGTGCCATCTCTTCAAGCCAAGAGCGCCCAAAGCCCACATTTTGGCTTCTCAAAGCTGAGTGTTCCAAGTGTCCTAGAGTGCCTTGAAGCCACTATGTGAGCAAACTCATCGAGGCCCCGCAGAGAAAGGTCCCCTGGTGAGATAGTGTTACACCTCTGGAACTGCTTGCTCACCTACTGGTGCAGGAGGTTTGGGGGGCCACAGATAACAATAAACATTTGTACCAAGAACTCTCCAGATCTTTACAAGGACCTTGCTTAGGATTCGGAATAAAACCTTGAGATGTGGGTGCAGCAAATGACTAACTTTTGTTTAAAAACATAGTACAATATTGCTCCTCATTTTACCCAGTCCCACGGTTCCCTCCCATTGCCTCCCACCTCTGTCACGTCGGATCTCAGAGAGGGTTAGTACTAGACGATGGCTTTAGCATCTGAACATATTGTTATTGTGTTTATTTAAATAATTCATAGCGCTTATTAAGTAAATAACTTTGGTTGTTGTGCACTGGTGAATTATTGCCCAATGAACTCCTTTTGTGTACCATTTCTCACTCCCCCCAACCATCACTGTTGTTAAGTCCCTGCTCACGTGTGCCAGTCCGACTAGCAGGTCTTTCCTGCCTTATGATGCTTAGGTGGCTCTGCTGGGCTCCTATGTACCACTTTTAGAAATACTTACCTCCAACGAGTTGATTCCGGCCTATGAAGGCCTGACTTCAGCAAGTAAAGTGAAACGAGTCAGCCTCCATGGTGGGCACGTAATGGGCACATGACCTCAGCGTGGAGGGCCTAAGGTGGTGCATAACACATTTATATACATGTATTTATAGAGCGCACATTGAGCCCTCAGGGGTCTCTTTGCACTACTGGCCCATAGGAGAAGGCTACTGTTGCCCATGAAGGATGAAACCGTGAGTGAATCCTCCTGGATTTGAACCCATGACTACTGGGTTAAACAGAGGGAAGGCTTTATTTCAGTGGGCTACAAGACCCTGCGCCATGGCAATATGTGATTATTTTACTGTTGTTTGAGAGAGTGCCACATTTGTGCAGTGTCCCTGCAGCTCACTTCTTACCAGCACTGTCCGTTCCTGGATGTCAAATCCAATGTTGACCAGAGAAAAAGGCAGTTTACGGAACCTATTTACAAGAGCAGGCAGCGTTAGGCAATATATTAAAAATAATAATGCAAGCTGCTACTTCGGAGTGCACCTGCCCTATATGACAAAACAATACTCTTCACTTACTCTCGCTGCAGCCCCAGCTCCCAGTAATACAAGCATTGGCAAAGGCAATAGGTCTCGGTAGTGCCAGTGCTATTAGCTTTGTCAATGTCTTTTAGCCATGTTGTATTGCAGCACGACTGATGTTCAGCAAGGCTGAAAGTCATGGAAAAAAGCGTTATGATGCAGCCAACTTACTTCTGCACATTAAAACCATCTTGTTCACCTTTTTCACATTCATACATGCCAACATTTTAAAAGTGAAAAGTCGGAGATTTTGAAAAGACAAATCGGGGGAATGTAGTTTACCAACTGACATATATTGAAGCGGAGGCATTTTAGGCAGTAGACAGATGCAACAAATCATTTTTGGCTTCAAAAATCAGGAGACATCCACCTGAATTGTGTCTGTTGTCATATATGCATTTATTATTCACCTCAAATGCGTTGCCTGTTATGTGTAACGGAAACACCAGCTGATTGAAGCCTCATACAGCAAGCAAATTCCAGACTAGACGTTGTGTGTAACAGGGCAACAAACAAGCTCACTGGTGAGAACACTTTAGTCCTGCTTAGTAGCAACTTGCTTTTATGCTGATCCCTAACTAGTGTATTTGCATATATCCCCTTCCAGTTTACCTCTTGCTGTGCTCCGCCTCTACTAATCACCTCAAAGCAGAGCACCTTAAGCTGATATGCTTTCCAAATCTTCAGACCTTTGCATGACCCATTCTGCGATAGAAATCATGCTCGGTCAATACAATGGCCCGGGAAACATTCGTTATTCTGGCCTAATGCCCCAGTCTCCCATTCAGTGCTTAATTTGAGCCGGGGCTTTCCGGTGCTAAGCACCAGCACTTAATTGGTTTCCTGCGCTCAGCACCGGCACCTAATTGTCAACACCATAAATAGAACAGTCTACCACATGGTGGCGCTGCTCATATAACTTAGAGATGAGCAGAACAACTGTTGCTTAGGAATTCAATATACATTAAAATTGCAAAAACCTGCCTCTCCAGCCATTCCTTTAGCTTTAGGGACCTGGAATAATCTGACTGTAGCATTATATGCGACAGAGATGATTAGTAGTTGTTTTGGCAGCGATGAACAGGGCGATGGGTGGTGCAAACTGCAGTGGTCTCCCAGGCAGAGCCAAATTAAGCACTGCTCCCCGTGCTTAAAAAACGACTGTGACTCCATGTCATGTAACTAGTGCTAATGTAAAGCGCTCCTCCGATTCAGGCTCGCACTATATAAAAGTGCAAAGACAGAAGCAAACAATATCAGAGGCAAATCTTGTCATACAGAGAAACTATTAACTGCTCCCTATTGGGCATATATTGGTCACGATTGTAAATATAACCATTTAAAAGATTTTTTTAGCACTACAACCGCCTGGTGTTAACCAAAATGTTGCCCCTATTATGTTTCAAGTGCAAGGGAGAAGGTGTGGCATAACGGCCAAAGCAGCCGACTTTGGAGCGGAGGGGACCAGGTTCGAGCTTCCTCGTTGGCTCAACATCCTTGGAGTACCTATCAATGGTGCCAGCATGTGCAGTGGCACCAGAGCATGAATGGCCAACTGTACCCTAAATATGGCTATATTTTGCTACTAAAACATCAGTCAAGGGGCCCATTTCCCCCTTTTTAGGGCTCGGCCTCCGCCCACGTAAGTGGGAGGAGTTTCGAGATCCTAATGTTAAAGAAAAAAAAAAGTATCTCCTAGGGCTTTGGCGAGACAAATTCCACACATTCCTTAGTGTGTTATGTCATCTGGCCAGTGATTCGTCTTCGTTGTGGTGTCGTTTTAATAGCCTTGAAGTGATAGGGTAAATGTAGTTTTCGTCCGCCATGTTGGGCATTTTTCGTTCGTGTGCGCGCAAAGAAGTACATTAATTATAATTAGGAGCTGTCAGGGTGCCTCCGTAAGTGAATCCAGATGGCCGGGCGCGTTCACCATTCAGCAGCGCTCAGCGCGCAGCTGCTCCATGCCAGGCCGGGAAAGGGCTTCATTAGTTCAAGAACAAGAGTCTGACGTTCTGTCATGGGCTGTTCTTTTAATCCCAGTTTCCTTTTTTTTCTGGAATGGTCCGTGGCCGGTGTGAATGGAATTGTTCTCTCGAGTTTATAATGTGTTTCTTTGCAGCAGCTTTTGTTTTCGGAGCTGAGGTAATGAATAGCAAGCTGGCAGGCAGCGCCTTTTAGAACTGTTTGCTTTCTGGGCAGAGTCCTGCAGTGGTGTTGAACTTCAGCATAGTCTGACAAGCTGCTGTATTGTTTGTATTTTCCCATACCGCCTGCATCAACTTTTTTCCACACACGAATTTCCAACAGTTTTGTTCTCTCTGAATAATGCGCCTTGTTACTTCCTTCAGACAGCAAGCAGAGTTTTAAAGGAATGATTCAAGGAGCCCGTCAGTTGTTGACACAACGAAAGGTGAGGTAACTGTTTGCTTGCAGTTACGGACCTTCGTTTGGGGTTTTTATTGGTATTGTTTTTCCTAATGGGATTGGTGTTTGCGAGAAAATTGACTGCCCACAGCTGCACTTGTAAGACGCGCCTGGCAAAGCGTGTCACGAGGGCTGCGTGGGGCTGATACAGATGCTCGCGCCCTATCAACATTGGGGACTGTATATTGACCGTCGTGCTGAAAGGCGGAGCAGCAGAAGTAGATTTCAGTTCTTGACTTAAATTCTATTCTTCCGAGCTCTGGGAGAAACCCCGAATGGAATCTAGGTATCCTGCTAGTTGCAGCGTTTGCGCGATGGCAAAAGAGGAAGTGTGCTAAGTTTTATTGTTTTTATTTTTTATAAAGTGAAGAACATTGGTAGGAAAGTTTGTAGAACTCCCCAAGTCTAGCAACTCGGAACACATACTTTGATTATGTCGTTTTTAGAACAGTCTGCCAAAGAATTCATTTCACAACTTGTAAATGCAGTTTGAGAGTTGAGACTGCAGTTTGAGAGTGCAGTTTGAGAGTTGAGAGTGCAGATTGAGAGTGCAGAGTGCAGTTTGAGAGTGCAGAATCAGAGTGCAGTTTGAGAGTGCAGTTTGAGGGTGCAGTTTGAGAGTACAGTTTGAGAGTGCAGTTTGAGAGCAGTTTGAGAGTGCAGTTTGAGTGCAGTTTGAGAGTGCGAAGTGCAGATTGAGAGTGCAGTTTGAGAGTGCAGATTGAGAGTGCAGTTTGCAGATTGAGAGTTGAGAGTGCACGTTGAGAGTGCACATTGAGAGTTGAGAGTGCAGTTTGAGAGTTGAGAGTGCAGTTTGAGAGTTGAGAGTGCAGTTTGAGAGTTGAGTGCAGTTTGAGAGTTGAGAGTGCAGTTTGAGAGTTGAGAGTGCAGTTTCAGAGTTGAGAGTGCAGTTTCAGAGTTGAGAGTGCAGTTACAGAGTGCAGCATGAGAGTTGTGAGTGCAGTTTGAGAGTTGAGAGTGCAGTTTGAGAGTGCAGTTTGAGAGTGCAGTTTGAGAGTGCAGTTTGAGAGTGGTGTTTGAGAGTGCAGAGTGCAGTTTGAGAGTGCAGAGTGCAGTTTGAGAGTTGAGAGTGCAGTTTGAGAGTGCAGTTTGAGAGTGCAGTTTGAGAGTGCAGTTTGAGAGTGCAGAGTGCAGTTTGAGAGTGCAGAGTGGAGATTGAGAGTTGAGAGTGCAGCTTGAGAGTGCAGTTTGAGAGTGCAGTTTGAGAGTGCAGATTGAGAGTGCAGTTTGAGAGTGCAGTTTGAGAGTGCAGTTTGAGAGTGCAGTGTGGGAGTGCAGTGTGGGAGTGCAGTGTGAGAGTGCAGTTTGAGAGTTGAGAGTGCAGATTGAGAGTGCAGATTGAGAGTGCAGTTTGAGAGTGCAGTTTGAGAGTTCAGTTTGAGAGTGCAGTTTGAGAGTGCAGTTTGAGAGTGCAGTATGAGAGTGCAGTATGAGAGTGCAGATTGAGAGTGCAGTTTGAGAGTGCAGTTTGAGAGTGCAGAATCAGAGTGCAGAATCAGAGTGCAGAGTGCAGATTGCAGTTTGAGAGTGCAGTTTGAGAGTGCAGTTTGAGAGTGCAGAGTGCAGATTGAGAGTGCAGATTGAGAGTGCAGATTGAGAGTGCATTTTTAGAGTGCAGTTTGAGAGTGCAGAGTGGCAGTGAGTGCAGACTGAGTGCAGAGTGACAGCGAGTGCAGACTGAGTGCAGAGTGACAGTGAGTGCAGACTGAGTGCAGAGTGACAGTGAGTGCAGACTGAGTGCAGAGTGACAGTGAGTGCAGACTGAGTGCAGAGTGAGTGCAGAGTGAGTGCAGAGTGAGTGCAGAGTGGCAGTGAGTGCAGAGTGGCAGTGAGTGCAGAGTGGCAGTGAGTGCAGAGTGGCAGTAAGTGCAGAGTGGCAGTGAGTGCAGAGTGACAGTGAGTGCAGAGTGACAGTGAGTGCAGAGTGACTGTAGAGTGAGTGCAGAGTGACTGTAGAGCAGGGGTACTCATAGTACGGCCCGCGGGCCGGTGGCGGCCCGGCAAGCCTTCCTGGGCGGCCCGCGGACCTTGCAGACACATGTGTTAAAAAAAAAAATCAAAAAAAAAAATCAATAGTGTTCGCAATCACAGCCGCAGCAGCGCTGACTCACTCTGCTCTGAGGGGGCCGGGGGTCGGGGATTCCAGTATTGTCAGAGGGGAGCTGCAGGGTCTAGGAGGTGAAAGTCAACAAAGCCTCATTAACATCTAAATGGTCTTTTAAAGACCCGTGAAAGACCCGTGAAGTACTTGGTGTGGCTGTGTGTGTGCTTGAGCTGAGGAACCTCCTGTCGCTGCCCGGGCTGAGGGCTGACACACACACACACACAGGTGAGAGGGAGGGAGGGAAACGGAGAGAGTGTGAGGGAGACACAGAGGGTGGGAGGGAGACACAGAGGGTGGGAGGGAGACACAGACGGAGGGAGGGAGACACAGACGGAGGGAGGGAGACACAGACGGAGGGAGGGAGACACAGAGGGAGGGAGGGAAACAGAGTGGGAGACAGGGAGGGAGACAGGGAGACACAGAGGGAGACAGGGAGGGAGAGTGGGAGACAGGGAGGGAGACACAGAGGTGGAGTGGGACACAGGGAGGGAGAGACCGATGGAGAGTGGGAAACAGGGAGGGAGACAGAGAGAGAGTGGGAGACAGGGAGGGCGACACAGAGGGAGGGAGACAGACGGAGCGAGGGAGACACAGAGGGAGGGAGGGAGAGACAGAGGGAGGGAGGGAGACACAGAGGGAGGGAGGGAAACAGAGAGTGGGAGACAGGGAGGGAGACACAGAGGGAGGGAGGGAGACAGAGAGGGAGGGAAACAGAGTGGGAGACAGGGAGGGAGACAGGGAAGGAGGGAGACACAGGGAGGGAGACGCAGAGGGAGAGAGCGGGAAGGAGACACAGAGAGAGGGAGGGAGACACAGAGGGAGGATGAGAGAGGGAGAGAGAAGGAGGGAGAGAGAGAAAGATGTGTGTATGCTGGGTCTGGTAGCTCAGTGGACGAAGGCGTCCGCTGCAGGGACCTGTGTTTAACCTCATGGTCACAATTTTTTTTGCTTTCGCCCCGCCCCCTCTGACCCCGCCCCCACCAGTGCGGCCCTCGGCCGCAAACCACACTGTAAATTTGGCCCCCGAGAGAAAGTTTGTGAGTACCCATGCTGTAGAGTGAGTGCAGAGTGACTGTAGAGTGAGTGCAGAGTGACAGTGAGTGCAGAGTGACAGTGAGTGCAGAGTGGCAGTGAGTGCAGAGTGGCAGTGAGTGCAGAGTGGCAGTGAGTGCAGAGTGGCAGTGAGTGCAGAGTGGCAGTGAGTGCAGAGTGACAGTGAGTGCAGACTGACAGTGAGTGCAGACTGACAGTGAGTGCAGACTGACAGTGAGTGCAGACTGACTGTAGAGTGAGTGCAGACTGACAGTGAGTGCAGAGTGAGTGCAGAGTGAGTGCAGAGTGAGTGCAGAGTGACAGTGAGTGCAGAGTGACAGTGAGTGCAGAGTGACTGTAGCATGAGTGCAGAGTGACAGTGAGTGCAGAGTGACAGTGAGTGCAGAGTGAGTGCAGAGTGACAGTGAGTGCAGAGTGAGTGCAGAGTGACAGTGAGTGCAGAGTGACAGTGAGTGCAGAGTGACAGTGAGTGCAGAGTGGCAGTGAGTGCAGAGTGACAGTGAGTGCAGAGTGGCAGTGAGTGCAGAGTGACAGTGAGTGCAGAGTGACTGTAGAGTGCAGAGTGACAGTGAGTGCAGAGTGACAGTGAGTGCAGAGTGACAGTGAGTGCAGAGTGGCAGTGAGTGCAGAGTGACAGTGAGTGCAGAGTGACAGTGAGTGCAGAGTGACTGCAGAGACAGTGTGTCAGGGTGCACATTGTGTGAGTGTGCAGAATGAGTGTGCAGGGTAAACAGTGTGTGACTATGCAGGGTGACATTGGGAGTGTGCGGGTGAGCAGTGTGTGAATGTGTAGGGGCAGTGTGTGAGTGTGCAGAAAACACCACACACACATACACCACACACACATAACGCACACACAAACCACACACCTCAGTCTCTCAACACCACACACTTGTCACCACTCAACACAACACACTCACCACCACACTCACTCCCCAGGCTCACCCCCACAGACTCACCACCACACACTCACCAGCACACAGAAAACAACACACACAACAACACACCCCCAGCCGTCAATGAATGCTTTCACCATGCACAAACACCAACAAACATCATCCATCTGTGCACGCTTTTACCAAGCACACACCCACCAGCCGTCAGTGCACCCTTCCACCAGGCACACACACCTCCAGCCGGCAGTGCACTTTTCCACCAAGCAATCGCAGTATGGTACACTTTACTTTTAAACATATTCATATAAAGCACAGCATGCCACCATTGGTAAAATTACAATTCAACCAAGATACTTCCACTACACACCACATGCACACACTCCATAACACATGGCAAAAAGACATTGACATTTACAATGCCATTAGCTCAAACTCAAATAAATCCGAGCCCGATTGCATTTCTAATGCTTGTTTTCAAAAGGGACCATGGCACCCCTTTGACAGCAATGGCGGTGAGGATACTGAGCCGCCTGCGGTCACCTTGAAATCCTATGCCAGAGTTTACAGTTTCCAAACAGATGGTAAAAGCATCATTATAGGCAATGAAATGCAAGAGTGTTTCCACCAACTATAAACTGAAGTGCCTTTAAGGGCATTAAAAAGAAACATAAACTGATGCAATCAAATGTGAGATGTGTTAAGTGAAATGGCGCCCGGGCCGGCGACGCTGCAACTGCCTGCTCTTATGCTTGTTTGTGCAAAGGAGTGTTGTGTATGGTCTGGATGAATTAGGGGTGATGTTCAGGCATTTCTTTGGAAACAAGAAGCCCCACGGAGATCAATTTTGGAGTTCATCATGCCAAGAAGCACCGCCGAGATAGCACATACAAATTAAACTCGCCTCGTTTTCAAAAGTGCAAAGAGTAACACTTATTGGAACAGAAAAGCCCTGTTGACAGAGAAATGGTAGGACCACTTGTGATGTTCGGCAAACGCATGCATCTCATTGGCATTATGTGATCTTCTGTGGCCCCCGGACCCTCCCAGGTGTCCTGAGTCATATCACATGGTTAGCTTTCCTAATCTGATTTCCATTTTGTTATAATTTCTCTTTGTTAGGCACTTCCTGACCCAAGTTGCTAGGGTGGTGCCATAAACAATTCACAAATCAAACGAAATGTTATCCATATTCAATGTTTTTTTTTATTTCTATTTCTGTTCTGCATTATTTTGCACGTTGCGTTAAACTATCTGTCAGTCTACAATATAAATAATACAAAAAATAATATGTTGGTCATGTGCAGTGTTTTTCAGTTTCAATGTGCATCTTGTATTTTTTTCCGCGCCTCCTTTGACGCTTCTGTGTCTCTCCTCCCTTATTGCAGTTCTGACATTTTAGATTTTGGGCTCTTGCCTTCATCAGACTAGTGCACATTCCTGTCCGGAATTATCCCCAGGCTCGGTTCTATCTTAGACATCGGTGGAGATCAGGGGATGTGTCCATGAGTGGCTGGTGGTGGTCGAGAAAGGAGTGTGGGTCTGTAGCAGGTAGGTCTCTTGGTTTCAAGGACTTGGTAAAATGACCGAACTGCCATGATGTGCTGCATAAAGAAAAAAGTCTGCGGTATCCACACCAGGCAGCCCAATCTTGGCATCAAAACTGGCACTGCCATTGGGCCGCACCTACCGATGGGCTTACCACTAAGCGCATGTCTCTAAGCAGCTCGTCGTTGAGGAGGATTGTGAAGCACTGCTGCGAAGTGCTCGCTACAGCCTGCCACTTGTACACAATCTGCGGGTGAGAGGGCCCAGTGAGGTTGGAGGTGCCTCGCCCACCCACCTCTCCTACCCACCTCCATGCCGTGGGGAACGGTTGGAGGCAGTGGCATACCATGCCCATGATTTAACTCTGATATTTCTGACAATCAGAGGCAATCCGCGTAGCATATCTTCCCTCCGTACATACCAGTAGTAGCCTTTGTTTACAATATGCCAAGTCAGGCACACCACTGCAGAAGATGATGTCGTCACAGACAGACCACATGCCTGATGACCCAAAAAACAAAAAAAGGTATTTAAAAAGAATGAAAAACTACTTACTCCAGAGCGGTCATCTGGTTGCAGCCAATTTGGGCTTAATTATCCCTTACACATAAGCTGCAGGATTATCTAAAGTGCTCCTTGTTGATATCATCACTTCATGAAAATTATTAAACATATTTTATGGCATCTTACAGGCTTCACATTCTATTGAGAACTTCAAGGTATTTCTATCGTGCAGGAACATTGATCAATATGGTCCCCACAAGCATGGTGGCCAGGTGGGAGGGGAGGCTCGGGCAGGGTGTGCAGCAGAATCAGTTGGCCTCCACTGGGGAGTTAAGACGCTTCACAGTCTTTGAATTGCAATGGAAGGACTTGACAGGTGGACGCACAGATCCAATGCACCAGTGAAACAGCTGCAGGCCCGCTGTATTTACCAGCTCAACAAGCATTTGCAATGCAATAGGTCTCGCATTCATGCAAGTTTGAGCTATTGGCATTCTAATGATAATGCCTTTTATTTATCTTTTGGGTTTTAAAACACAAATAAAAGAAATTGTCATTTACAATACTAGTGTAAACTCTCGCAAATGCAAGACCTATTGCATTGCAATAAAGAGCCTTCTCAACCGCTTGTTAGATTGTCAATATCAGAGGATGATCCCGGCCTGCAATGTCTTCAAAGTAGTGATAAATAGTGCAGTGAAGAAGATGTGTGAGTGCTGTAAATTACACAGACACAAAGTGTGAAGTGAGAGTTCCATATGATCCGAGCTAAAAACACTAACAAAGTGCTCCAACACCTTTCGCTCTGTGATTACACTATCGCAGCTCAGGAGGAAGAGCAGGAGTAGGGTGCTATTTCCTGCCCTCTTCTTGATTTGAGTTTGCAGTGTGGCATTGTGTAATGTCATTGCTATATTTGGCCTAATAAAAAACACTCAAGCTGTAGTAGGGCCCTGTCTTCACCACCTGGTGCAGGGCGGGCTGTGCTTTATGGCAGGCATGGAGGGAGGGAGGATGGTCTTGGATGTATCTTCGGCCTCGCCCAGTGCCCCTGCTGTTACTAGTGAGCGGAGGCGCTGAGGTGGTGGTATTGTGGTGGTGGTATTGGTAGTATAGGTGGTGGTGGTGGAATTGGTGGTGGTGGTATTGGTATTGGTGATGGTGGTTTTGGTGGTGGTGGCATTGGTCGTACTGGTGGTGGTGGTATTGGTGGTGGTGGTATTGGTGGCAGTATTGGTATTGGTGGTGGTGGTATTGGTATTGTTGGTGGTGATGGTATTGGTATTGGTGGTGGTGGTATTTCTATTGGTGGCAGTATTGGTGGTGGTGGTGGCGGCATTGGTTGTGGTATTGGTGGTTGTGGTATTGGTGGTGGTGGTATTGGTGGTGGTATTGATGGTATTGGTGATGTTATTGGTGTTGGTGGTGGTATTGGCGGTGTTGGTGGTATTAGTGGTGGTGGTATTGGTGGTGGTTATATTGGTGATGGTGGTATTGGTGGTGGTGGAATTGGTGGTTTTGGTATTGGTGATATTGGTGGTGGTGATATTGGTGGTGGTGGTATTGGTATTGGTGATGGAGGTATTAGTATTGGTGGTGGTGTAGGTATTGGTGGTGGTGATATTGGTGGTGGTGGCCTTGGTGGTGTTGGTGGTGGTATTAGTGGTGGTGGTATTGCTGGTGGTATTGGTGGTGGTGGTATTGGTATTGGTGGTGGTGGTATTGGTGGTTCTGGTGGTATTGGTATTGGTGGTGGTGGTATTTGTGATGGTGGTGCTGTTGTTAAAAACTCAGACTTTTGAAAACAAGCCATCAGGTGGCTTAGTGCAGATGACATGTAACAAACACAGATGTGCTGTTTTCAGTTTCAGCCCATTAGCACACGATTATGTGCTAACTGGAATTCACATGACTTAATTTACTAATTATTTCTATATCCATTTTACTTGGGGCGGGAGGGGGGTTGAAACAGACATGAGGTAAAGTTGGGTTAAAGTGATTGAAAGAATGCGCCTGTGTTACGGGGTAGGCTGTGCTGCTTAAAAAAACAGGAGCGGTTTCAGCTGGAGTAGCGCGCTTGTCCGGCCTGCAGTAAGAGAAACTTCATACAGTAAATAGTGCTTACAGACTAAATAACAGGTCGCTTGTAACAACCGAAGTAAAAGGGCCAGTCGCCATGGGAGGTTACAAATGAAGACAAGACGTACTAAGGAGGGACAAACAAGCCTATTAACGAATCCGAAGGCAGTATTTACGAAAGACAATGACGCAAGCCAATGAAAAATATGGGCAGAGAGTAGGCGCGGCTTCTCTCCCATACTCTACTGCAGCAGTCTCACAGAGCGAGCAGTGCATGCCCGTTGCCGCTAGGCTTGACCTAAAAAGGACACGTCACCTTTAATTCACAGGCAAGACCTAATGGCAAAATAGTCTGCAACTCTTCACCTTTTGGTTTCTATCCTTTCTCAAATAACAAAGATCTAAGCATTTTGCTGGAGGCTGGAATGGATTGCCTTTCAGTCCCTTTCCATGAGAAGACAGGCAGATCTAGCTGACCCTCGGGTAGGACTGAAGCCCATCCTCTCTGACAGACTTTAAACCTGCGTGCCGGGCATTTTACTAACTAAGGTTTCTCAGATGTTACGTGACTGAAACACATTAATTTACTTCATGGTATGTGCCAACGCACCACCGCTGTCCTCCCTTTGGAGGTTAAATACAGCACCCCTCCCTCAGATCATTATTTGCCACCGACCTCCTGATAGGGCGCCTGTTACCGGCATTCTGAGTGTGGGCGAGTCTAAGGAGCTCCGAAGCGGGGGAGGGTGAGTATGCGATTGATGGAGCAAGCATAATAATACGGACCCCACTGCTCATGGTTGGGTGGTGAAGACATCTATAATTCGGCTGTGGTGCCCCTCCCCCTCCCCCATCCCAATGGAACTGCATCCTGCTGCCCTCTTAATAGTTACGCCCCTGCGTGGGCATATTTTGGAACTTTTGGCCCCTGTTTGTAAGTAGCACACTCAAGAAACGAGCATAAGTGGCAGACACAAGTACATAACGGAAAATACGTTTTGAGAACTTTCATATGAAATGGATAGGTACAGAACAGCACGTATTGACATTCGCACTTTGAAGGTGACAATAATTTTATTGGGATGGTGTTTTATTTTAAAACATGTATAGTTGCTCAGTTTTCCAGAAGTATCGATAGATACTGAAGGCAGTACAAGGGATTAGCAAAAGGAAAAAAGAAAACAAAAGAGAGAACAAGCAGACCTCCTAAACAAACATTATTGTGCACCTTCGCTGTACTTTTCAAGGGCATTTCACTAACGGTTCTTTAATAAAGTGCGCCCTCACTGATCGATTAGTTTAACTACACTTTAGCTGCGATCTGAACAAGGCCTGCGCGAGAGAAGTGGATGTAGAGTCTGCTCTGTGTCCTGCCGCGTCACGTGGCCTCGCCCACTCCGTCAGCACCCTGGACAGCGGCCGCGTCGACGCCAGCGCCCAGCCGCAGCCCACGGTCGGCGCCCTAAAGGCAAAGCAACCACGGAGAGTGACCAAGAAGCGCAGGCACAAATGCAGAGCGGCGATTGTGAGAATAAACAACAGAAGCTGTTCACAAAGCTCAACGTATCTGACACTATTTCGGTTTTTGCCGCCACCAGGATGATCTTTTGAATTTCATTGCACAATTGACACCTGTTCGATTTACACAACGCCGCAGGGAACACTAGTTAAAAGTAGAAATATTTTACACAAAGGCTGCAATATCGCTTTTGGAAAGATGGATAGGTCCCTCACATCTTAAAAGACAAATATATTTCTCCCCACATGTTAAACCATAGAGACTTGATACATCTTGTTCTACTGCGTGCTGAAGGTGCCATGTCGAAAGGGTGGGCACTGACACTATGATTCTTGTAAAAAATACACAGTCCGTACAATGATGGCCGCTCGTTCCCGGTCCGTACGCAAAACACCCATGACCATTGGAGCATTCCCAGATTTACAAGGAATCTTAAACCTGGGAACGTGTCACATTCCAACGCCTCCTCAGCAGTGGAGTTAGGGAGGCACAACGAGGAGAAATATTCTTATTTCTCCTTGTTTTTTCTACGATAACACCTCTTGTTATTGTGTTTGCGCAAGAAGGTGTCCTTTCCGGCACAAAAACACTCACCCCCTACAACGCAGACACCATGGTGCAAGGGTGCCTGCGTTGGTGCATGGCAGTCCATTGTGCGCCAGCGCAGGGGAAAAGGTCAGAATGCACCGCATCTCATAGATAGGGCGCATTACTGCCCTTTTCTTCTGATGCAGGGCAGTACAGCAAGGTTCCTCGCGGCACTGCCCTGTGCCAAAACCTCATAAATAAGGCCCTTGGTGCTCATCAAATAGATCTAAGGTTCAAGAGGAATGGTTCTAAAAGCCTCCATTTTGGGTTGACTGAACCACAGGGGCTGATGGTGAGGGTCTAGGGCATGGCTGGAATCCTATAATTATAATATTCTAAATATCGTATAGCAAAATATTGCGTCTTTGAAGCTAATAACAGGAAATCGATTCCCAATTGGAAGATATTTTCACGAAACATATTTTGGGCACAATATGTATGTCAGGCAATATTTCTGACTATGATATTCTGAAATGTAGCTAGAATGGAGTCACAGAGGTTTTCATGTTTGGGTAATGGCAGGTCATTCAGGTCCTGCATATCCTGATGGAACATCACCAGGTTGATGAATCTGAGTGAGCTAGAGTGAGAGGAAGGAACTGACACTTGCACTTGAATAGTGCTGTGCCTGTTCCCACACAAGGAGCTGCATACCCCCCTTTAGTGTGTCTGGAAGCAGGACCAGGAAGGGTAGGGTCTTGTGCACTCCAAAGACCTTTCTTTGAAGTCTCCCTTCTTCAAAGGTTAAAATGGGTATCAGTACTGGACCTCTGATACCATATACTCAGAACACTTCTCGACTGAGGACATTCTGCCAGGAAGACCAGCTGCTGTGCTGCCAGGAAGGACTGACACTTGCTGTGTTGGCCTGCTGCCCACTGCTTCTTGCCTCTTGAGAGGCCTTGACTTTACACTCTACATCCTGCAATGTTAAAGGTTCTCCAAGAGCTTGTTTGGACTTGCCTCCTGCTTCTGAAGTCTCAGGGAAATCAAAGACTTCACCTGCATCATGCTACCAGCACCTGTGCTCCTCTGCTGGGTGTCCTACTCTGCCACGTGGTGCCAAATCCAGTCCTGCGCCCTTGGAAGTGAGTGTTTGGTGCTACAACCCAAGAAACCAATGCATCAACACAGAAGCATTGTTCGGAACCTCGTTCTGTATTCCCTGTGAAATTGACGCATTGACGCTGCCTGCACCAAAGCTGTGGACACCACTCTCCGAGTGCGTGATGCAACAACCCTGACTTACAACGCAGCCGTAACTTTTCCAATGCAGCGCCTCCGAATCACTGCTGCTGTCTGAGTCTTGGACAACGCGTCGCTGATGTCTGCGATGCCCCGTTCCCGACTCTGATGCATCTCAGGCCCTATGCATCCTCCAACCAATGCATCGCCTTCAGCCCAGTGGTTTGACATCAACACCCTGAAACCGACAGACAGTGTTCTTGACACGATGCTGCATCAATGACTTTTCCAGACTTTGGAACCGACACATCGCCTACAACAGCGAAGCCTCACCTCAATATTTCAACACATTGTCCCCAAGCCTCGACACACCCAAGGCACTGTCAGTGGGTCTGTGCGCCTCCTGTATCCAGCCAGCGCTCTTTCATGGTGAGGCTGAACTTTTGGATTTGCCCCAGTCAAGCCCAACCAGATAGACCCAGTTGGAGCTTTTGACTTCTAAGCACTGCATTTTGAATTAGTCATGCAAAATTAATTTCTTGACTTGTGAATGTTGAATTTTTTTCATTTTGATCTTGTTCTACTCGGATAAATATTGGCTATTTTTCTAAACTGGTGTGAAATACTTTTGTGGTGTTTTCACTGTGTTACTGAGTGTGTGCACAAATACTGTACACATTGCCTCTTTAGGTTAACCTAGACTGCTCTGTGCCAAGCTACCAGAGGGTAAGCACAGGTAAACATGTTTTATGTACTACACTTACACTGACTAGAATTGTGGTTCCTGCTTGGACAGGGTGCATACCTATGCCAACCAGAACCCAATTTCTAACAAGAACCAACAAGCCATGATATGGAACATAGATGATGTGAGACTCACTCTTAACGCAGTAACCTTTGGATGAGAGATATCAAATAGTCCGTCCCTGATGGCATGCTCGATTCACACATTCACACCCTCATTCATTTTGGCCTCAACGGCGGATACAGATATAGTTCTTTATCGGATGCATAAGGTTTTCTCAGACTTTCAAAGGTGGAGGAAATAGCCACCAGATGTCCTGACCAGACAACCATATTATAGACAATTGAAGGATATCCTGGCTGCCTCCCATAAAATGGGGAAACTACAATTTTATGGAGATGGCATCTCCGTATTCCAGGATATATACTCATACACCCTGGCCTATAGAAGAGAGTTCAAACCAGTGACTGACTACCTTAGAGCCAGTAAGATTTCCTAACGCTGGTTTTTTTTCTTCTGAATTTTTCATCAGGAAAAACAACATTCTGCCACCACAATGAAAGTAGCAGAATCAATCCTCACATTAGGCAGGACCTCTGGGTCCTTCCCAGCTGAGGTTGAAACTCTGAGTAAAGAGAAGGAACCCACATGGTGCATCCAAAGAACTCCATAACAAGAACGTATAGCACAACACATTCACAATCAAAAAGACTTGGCTACTGAGGAGCATAAAAGTCAAAGGACTGAAACACTTCAGGCTGCCTGCCATATTCTCTTGTGGATGGGTGAGCATTGCTACTAAGTTTTTGAGTTAACTATACTATTGTTCCAATACTGGAAACACCCTGGATTGTCCTGGCAAGGAGTTTCGATTTGGGCACAGGAGGGTATACGAGTGGGAAATGTCTTTTGTAATTGTAGGATTTAAGGAATCCTCCTGTCAGTGCTCAGTTTGTAGTGGCAACCTTTACAGTTTGCAATGCTTTTTATAATGATGGGTCTCAGAAAGTCATCCAGATACTACCCAACAGTCCCAGGAGGTCAGATGACCACCCAAGATATATTCTTGCAAGAAATTCTTTATGTTTGTTGATTTTAGTTTTTCCATCCCTTAGCTGTTTTTCTTCTTTTTCCCCACACCTCTTTTAAGGTAGCAGACCAACTATATATCAGTCCATACCCATTCTTGTTGACTCATGACATAGCTGTACAATTGCCGATCTCATTGGGGGAGGTTCACTCTCTCCCTCAGAGAGGTGTTTTATAGATCCACGAACACTCATACTTGTTTGAGCTTAACATCAGAACATTGAACACAGCGTTGCGGGACAGACAACTAAAACGCAAAACCCTATTGGAGTGGCTCCAGTAGAAATATTTTGCATTGATTTTCTTGCAGGAGACTAATCTCCTTCTTTAGGGTGTTCACTGATTTCACTCTTGATTGTTCCCCTTCAGTATTAGTCTCCAGCTAAACACAGAGCTGAAGGGGTTACAGTATTATTTGAGAAGGCGGTATGCTTCCAGACGGGCAACATATAGATGCCGATGGCCATGTGCTAATATTGAGTTTTTTTTAGAGATTTGGGTCTAGTTGACATTTGGAGAGAATTACATTGGATGGAAAGAGAATACACTTTCTACTCCAACGTACACAAAACCTCCATGAGAACCGATATGTTTTGTACCCAGAGACATCCAATATCACATTTTCCAGAGAGCTGTGTAGAAACTCAGATCTAGCCCGATCATGCCCCAGCTATGCTCTAATTAATAGCTAGGCCCTACCAGAGCCACACAAACAAAGAATGGTGCATGCATGAGATAGCGTTTAGAGATGTGCTTGTGCAAGGTGCCATCAAGGAGGCACTCAATAATTGTTTCTGCGAGAATGATGAGTTTTACACCTCACTTGTGACCTGATGGGGCGTGGTCAAGACGGTCCTACGTGGAGAGTTTATTGCCCACTCCACTAAATTCTTCTGTAGAAATAGAAGAACACCCAAACAGGCCCTGAAGGGAGAGATTATACAACTTAAAAAGAAGCATTTGAAGGAGTTCTGACAAAGTATTTGCCCGGTGCCACCGCACCTGCTGCACCATTCAAATCATGACCTGGTGCCTGAAAGATAACTGCACTTGTGACTGCCTGTTAAGTAGTAAGATATAGCAATATTCTGTGTTTAATGGGATGCCTGGAGCTTTTGGTCCCGATGCCACTGCATCTGCTGCGCTATTGAAATCATTACCCTTGTGCTTGCTAGATAAGGGCACTTATGAGTGCCTGTTTAGTAGTAAGATATAGCAATATTTGGTGTTTAATGGGGTTATGACAACTTTTGGCCCCAGTGCCACTGCACCTGCTGCACAATTTAAATCAAGCCACTTTTAACTGTAAGGTAACTGCAATTGTGACCGCCTGCATAGTAGTCAAATATAGCAATATTAGGTGTTTAGATGAGTTCGGACAATTTTTGGGCCCGGTGCTACTACACCTGCTGCACCATTCAAATCATGGCTCTGTTGTCTGCAAGGTAACTGCACTTGTGACTGCTTGTTTAGTATAATGTATAGCAATTTTAGGTGTTTAGTGGGGTCCCTAAAGCTTTTGGCCCCAGTGCCACTACACCTGCTGCACCATTCAAATCAAGTCTTGTTTAACTGCAAAGTAACTGCAATTGTCACTGCCTGTTTAGTAGTCAAATATAGCAATAATATGTGTTTAGAGGTGTTCTGACAACTTTTGGACCAAGTGCTACTGAACCTGCTGTACTAGTCAAATCATAACCCTGTTGTCTGCAAGGTAACTGCACTGGTGGCTGCCTGTTTAGTAGTCAAATATAACATAGCTCTTGTATATTAACTTCATTTTTAGCGCGCAATGTTTATTGCAACATTTAGAATTTTATCATAATGACCAAATAGATTAAGTTGAAAAAATCAATCCGATAAGGACTACAAAGTGCAAAGGCATGAATAGGGAATGCCACACACGTTCTAAGTCTAAAGCATCTGCTTTACATAACTAAGTAATAAAAAACAAGCATTGCAGCATACTGTTAGAAGCTGTCTGCCTTTTCAGTGGGAAGAGATCTTATCTTGACAATGAATGGGGCTTAAACAGTATGAACAGATTTGCAGAAGTACCATAAATGTGTGCAGCCAGGGGAAATTAACAAAAAATGTTCCACACCAAAGCTAATGAACACAGTAATTTGGTCACGAGAACTTATAAAAGCCCCCTTTTAAGATATAGTAAATACAAAAGATTTCACAAGCACAGAGCATGTGCTGTTTAGGCGAAACCTAAAAAGGGCAGTGCCTCAGGAAGTCTAATCAGCAACCATTTGCTAACAAAAAAGTTCATTTAATTTGTAATGGGAGCCCTTTCACCATCCCCCCACCAACCTACACCAGTGTTTGCATCCCCTGCCCTACAGCTACTGGAATGCAGTTAATATATGTCCACTGTCTGAGATGCTGTACTCATCTTCCATTTTGTTCCAGCGTAAACCAGAGGCATGTAAATGTAAATGTATCCCACTCTTCTGTATAATTAATACTCTGAGTCAAACCTGAGGATGAACACCAGAATCACTTTTTCAATGTTTACATTATTTCCCATGTATTTTCTTGAGATATGCATCCAGCCATTATTTTTCTCTTTCAAACTTTGATTTGGTCTAGCAGTAGTCTAGCAACATAGATTGGTTTACCTGTTTAAGTACCTATTAAAATTTCCAACATAGCACAAGTAAAAAATTATTTTACATTCTTGCCTGCTCAAACTGCATGCTGCCCTAAAAATATTCACTACATTCCTTATATCCAGCATTACAAAACTGTCCTTTAATTAAAACTGCAGATTGTCGCCTCCTTTTTTCTCTCTCTTTCAAATGTCCCTTTCCTTCCCTTCCATCCTCTGCATGCCTCCTCTTTCTGAGCACAACCTACATTGACACATGGGTGGATGGGTTTTTATATAGCGCAATATCACCGCCAGGTCTCAAAGCGCTTTGCATTGGGCACCCGTCCTGGTTTTTCCCTGTGAGATAGCCCCTTACTGGGTATCCCCAAGTTGAAAGCCAGGCATCCCGCCGCGGGGGGCCGTAGTGGAGATTAAGCAAGCTATTGCCCAGAGTTGCAGAGTGTGAACCTGTGATTCGAGTAGGCACCGAAGCGAGAATTACCGAGTCCGTGGACATTTTGGGCTCAAGACCCTGCCGCGTCGGGAATTGAACCCTGGTCCCGGGTCTGATCTCAGCGTCCGGGTCTGCCTCCTCTAACCAGTGAGCCACACTTCTCCACATGCACCTTTGACTATTCTCTATTTCAGCTAATTTCCCACTATTCATTTACAAGATCACATTCTCTCCTCCCTCTGCTGAATGTTATACTCATGCATCCTAACAATACCTAATCTCCCCTAACTCCTGTATTAATCCAACCAACCATGTACTTGAGTTCCCCCGACAGATAACGATCGCAACCCACTATTATTACTTTATTCCACCATAAAAAAAACTGAAAAGACTGCATGGAATGATTTGCTTTGAGCACACAAGACTAATCCCAATAAATAACAAAAAGCAAACAATAACACTGAACCAACCGTTAACCTTGGGTCCCAGAGCAGCGTGCTGCCCAGCATAAAGCCCTTCGAAGCCTTGTCTGAGGTAGTAAGCGCTATATAAATGCAATTACTATTACTATCAGAGCACAGCTTCTAAAAGGGAACACAGGGCTCTCCAGAACGCAAGGGGGAACTGGAACATCTGTTAGAGTTTAAAACCACCAGGAAACTCTAAAAGACAAAACAGTCTTACTAAGAGAAAGTGGAGAAAGTGGACAAACGTCTTGTCTGTAAAATTAAGGCGATGCAATGCAGAAACCCTATAAAATGCATCCGGCACCCCATAGGTTCCAAATAATACATGCTTCAAATGTTTCAGTTGTATCACAAACACACACACACATATATGAGGCCGAGCATCCAGGATGAATACCTGGAAATAATTATTTTTCGAGTAATCCCTGCGACCACACGATTATATAACTCTACAGGAAGTGGTGGACACAATAAAATCTCTTCAAAGTATCAGGTCTTAGGAGCCTATGGCTTCCCAGCCTCCTTTTTGAAAGCATTTAAAGAAGCACTTACTTTCCCACTTTCACGTTTATTGATTTTGGGGGTTGGGGGATTTCTGAGATGATGGTGGACTCAGACCCTTAAACCTGGTAAAGATTTCAAAATACGCCCATCGTATAGGCCTATTGTATTAAATAACGACTCAAAATACTTCCGAATATCGGATGTAAATAATTGAAAAAAGTAGACCATGCATAATTAAACCCACCCAATCTGGTTTTATTCTAAGGAGACAGGTACATGATAAGATATGCTTGGCCCTAGAACTCAGCCAAGTCAAAGACCAACAGAAAATCCTATTGTTGCTAATCTCTCTAGATGCCATAAAGGCGTTTGACTGGTTGAACTGGCAATAGACTTTTACGGTTCTGGATAAGACCTCCTTGGGCCCAGAGATCAAAAATGAATCAGAACTAATTAAGTTCATCACACAGCACAGGTACGCATTCATACCTCACTGGATCAACAGTTACCTTAAAGGAAAGGCATGAGGCAGGGTTGTCCTCTCTCCACCAGTGGTTTAGCATTCAATCAAAGACATTTGTACAGCGCATGTCTGCCTCAACTGAGGCATCCCAGCACTCAAACGCAAGACTGATGGACAGACTTGGACACTCATATCTATACTTGATTAAAGAGACAGATTTTTACATCACTTCTGAAGCAGTGTTCAGACTCGGCCATACGCAGATATATAGGCATGGTGTTACAAAGCTTAGCCGCCAGTACTGAGAAGGACCCCCGCCACAGTGAACCTTGGCAAACCTTGAGATACGCAGAAGACGCAGTTGATTAGAACTCAAGGCTCTCGCCTGCTGGTACTGTCTGATCCTGTTTCTCAGGTATCTTGGTCCTTTGCCCATAATGGCTCTATATGCAAGTGTCAGAGCTTTAACTTCAACCCTCTTAGCCACTGGAAGCTAATGAAGCTGTTTCAGTTGGGGGAAGAAATGATGTCAAAAGGGGACCTATCGAATCAGCTTGGTTGCTGCATTCTGTATTATCTGTATGAATCAAGAAGGCTGGAAGTCCCAAACATAAACTGTTAGCATAATCCTGGCACGATGTCACAAGCACATGGACTACAATCTTTCGTGTCTCTGCCAGCAGGTGCAATAGCAATACGATGAGATCTGCTGAATTTGGGTAGTGAAAGAGAGGTCAGAATCAAGCATAATCCCTAAATTTTTAGAGAGCATTGGCTTTCGAACCCCTAGTTTACTGGATTAAAGCCAAACCATTGATCCAGGGAATCGCAAGTGACGGCTCCACTTACAAACATGTCCTCTTTGTGGATGGCATATTATGCTTCCAGTCAGACTCCGGCACGTCCCTCTCTGAACTCATCAGAGAAATAAAATCCATCACATCAGCATCAGGATTTATATTAATTGTGAAAAATCAGCAGCCACAGGTGACCCCAACCTTCCACCATCGTAAAGGGCATTGTTGACTGAACATAAATTCCGAATTGAAATACGCCAACTGTCTTACTTGGCTATACCACATTCCTTCGCAAGGAGCTCATCTGTATAGTGAAAATGTACCACAAATGAATATCTTGTATAAAAATGAATAGATTGTTGTATGTAACCAAACTCTTATTTTGAGGTTTTGGAGTGATATGCTTCATTATATGCAGAACTGATTATTAGACTTCACTTGGAAAAGCAAAACACCAAAGAAAACTTTATTCAGAGGTCGGTACGAGACAGGCCTGGGGTTCTGACAAATTGATAGATATATGAGGGCAGCACTGCTTTGCCCGCTACGGGACCTGGCCTTCCCAAAAAGTGACAAGCTATGGCTGAGAAAGGAGAGTGTATTTTGCCTTAGATTAGTGTCATTCAAACTTTTTTGTGCTGCAGTCCCCCGTGGAAAAATAAATCAATGGGTCCCCCCTCAACATTTTTCACAATTATTCTATTAAATTACTTGCCAATGTTTAAATATGATTTTACATATGTAAATAATGCAGTTTAAGTTGTGTAATGTTTTGAAAATGCAATCAAATACATGAATACCAAACATACTATTCTGGTTAGGCAGGCCTTACTTAAGTGTAAAAGTATTCGCAGTGTGAATATTAGACATAGTGGTGGGGGGTTTGAGGAATATTTGGAGTCCCTTTCCTTTTGACACCTTCTCTCTACCAGGATATGAATGACAAAAGATGTTAGTGATGGTCCAATACAGAGCGGCTCACTGCCGCTCATTCCCCGTCCTCCCTGCTGAAAACCAAGCACTGTTAAGGCCAGAGCCTGGTGTCTCCCCCCAGACCCCTCCCCCCCCTCTGGAATCCCTTGAGGCTTCCCAGGTTGAAGACCCCTACCATAGATCTATCTACATATTACCATATCTCCTTCCTCCCAAGAGGCGCCAGGGTGATCTACTCAAATTCACCAGGGACACTTTTGATCACCGGAACGCTGGTGTCGCAAGGCAGGGGGGTACATTATACCCCGCCTAAACATCACTGATCCTTAATAACCCTGGTTTTTCACCTGGTCTCATTGATGGGGGCTTTCAGAAGTAGCTTGTTTGTACAACTGCAACACTGAGGGATCTATACACAATAGAGAAAATACCTCAATGCTGCTGAAATGCGCCTTGATGCCTCTTGGCAAAGTTTGCGCAATACAAATCTCATTTCATTCATTCATTCATTCAAATGGGTCAGAAATAGGCAGTTCTTTTAGATTGGCCCAACTCCAGCACTAACCAGGCAGAATTGCCACTGTCTCACCTACATGTTGTGGTGCCACCACTAAGTGCAAGGTATGAGGGAATCCATAGATGCTAACACCAGGGTCTTACAAGTTTGAACCTTCAGTTTCCCACTTTCATCTTGTGGTGAGTGGGACAGTAATCTTATTCTCCCCCCAGCAGGTCAGAACTCTGCAGCTGGCTGGGTTTTCAAAGCTCGGCAAATGCCTGTAACAGCAGGGCAGACAGGCAGAGCTTTGCAGTGCTTTGCTTCATCTCATCCAAGAGGACGTGGGCAGCACACTATCTCCAGCCATTCTCTCAATACAATTCAGCAACAAGGTCCAGGTGCAGAAAGTGATCAAATGGCTGCTGCGCTGCTCAAGGCGGTACTCGCATAGGTGGGCAGTCCACAGAAGCTCAATGACCAATCAATCTTCTACATTTCTAAATGCCAGTCAGTCTGGGGCCCGGATTCCCTTCTCAGGGAAAAGTATGGGGTAGGACGAGGCTTCGCCTAGGTGCCGGGACTCTAGATAAGCCCTCCAGTGGGTCTTCTGCTCTGATTCTATATGTATTCCCTTTAGAATATTTTACCCAAAGAGCAGGGCAAATAATTGTCTAATGGGGTTATCCTCTGTGTTCAACACTCTTACTTCCATCCTGAAAAGCCATCCCCATTACAGCTGAGGCATACATAGGCCTGCGCCTCACTTCACCCATGCTAAAACATGTCTGTAAAAAGTGATGGGTCGTCGTCAGTTCCTAATGCAACACAGCAACGCATACACCGATGAAACCACAGTCGCAAGAGCCCAAACGCCATGGAAAAATCACTGCAAACATCCCAGCACTCAAAAGGAAACATAGGTCCTTCTATACAAGTAATATTAGAGCAAGTGAAACAATGGGGGGCATATTTAAAATGAGTTAACAATACCAGAAAGTCACTTTTTCCAACGTTCTGGAGGCCGTAATTCTCTCACTTACAAGTGGCTTAACATGCCTTGCAAATAATGCCCCTATTCATCAGCACTTAGCATGAAAGGGGCGTGCATTGGGGGTTGCAGTGGGCATTCCGCCGCAACACCCATTGGTTTTGGATGCTGCACTGTGTTTACAAGGAATGGGGCAGCGCCAAAACCACCAGGTGTGGTCTTCAGCAGGCAATATGAGGACAAACGTTTTATTTCTCCTCGTATTTTGCTCTTTCCAAGTGTGATGAATTCTGCAGCACACACACATAAAGCAAATCGCCCGTAAAGATTGTTTATGTGCAGGAAGATGTCCCTTCCTGCACGGAGCTCGTGCAGCGCCGGCACCCCAGCAAAATGCACTAGGGTGCCTGCGCTGACGCTAGGTAACGTTTCTAGTGCCAGCGCTAAGGGTAAAGCAGGGGTGTGCCGTATTATATGGCACATCCCTGCATTTTGTAACTGTTGTAGCCCGGCGTTACCAATTTTGGTGTCACACCGCGCTCCGCCAGTTTCTTGTGAATATGCCCCTATGTATGCTCTGTGCCCTGCGTCCAGCCTATTGATAGCCAAGATGTTTTTTCAGGCCATCCAGTACGCGAAGACGCCAGTAAACACAGACATGACTTTTCATCTCAGAAGGCTTCCGTCTCCTGGCTTGTGCCATCTAATTGCAGTCTAGACAAGACAACTGCACGTTTTAATTAAATTTGAAGCAAATTGAAAAGATTACATTGGAATTACAGGCATGCCGTGTGCAATTTCATTTGTGTGTCACTTGCATGATTTATTAGATAAAAGGGCAATGTTACTCTAATACTTTTGTGCCCAGTTATTGCCTAACCTTGTTAGGCCGCAGTGACGCACATTAAAAGTCAGGACCTTTTCTACGCACAGCCGCAGGGGAGGTTGCTCATGGTTGCACCTGCTACTTTGAGGGGGGGGGGGGCTGCCAACTGCCCCCAAAGATCAGGGGTGTTGCTACATTAATGCCAAAAATGCAAGATGGTGGGCAGCAAGAATACCTCCGAGCATTACGGTGTAGCGCAATTTTAATCTCCTAAAACAAAAACACCTCCTCCCCAGGACATTTCTTTGTGTCGGGATATCAGAATGTTGTAGGACATTGTACACTGGGGCTCTGGGACGAACAATCCAGTTACACAATTAGTCTTTTTCTCTTTCTCTAACTGTGTGATGATCAGCACATCGGGGACGCGTTGGCACATCAATAATGCCCCCTGTATGCCAAAGATAAGGCCCCGCTGTCCTTATCGCCACCTTAATTACAGATTGCCGCGTGGCGCACACGGGCTTTTATGATTTGGGATTTGCTGGCTCTTCAGATCAGTTTTAAATGTATTATTCTAATGTTTCGCTATAACACTGGGTCCTGGCACCGGCGCCGAGCAGCCGACCCATTTCAAACGTGCTCCCGGCGCGCGCATGCGCCGGTGACAATGGGCCAGTGTTCGTGGCTGTGCTCTGCCAGCGCCTGGCTCGGCGGATAAGGTACCGTATAACCATGCCAACCGCCGATGTGGTCTCACTGGCATCTACTGCCATGCGTCATTACGCAATTCGTCATTATGCTATCCTGGCATTTTCCTGTTGGGCTACTTTCAGAGCTGGGTGGGCTTATGTGACCCAACCATGCCCATACCTGTCAACTCACCTGCGTTTGGTGCGTCTTTTTCATTTCATTTCAAAAATCTTTATTTCGATCACAGATCATAAAAGATACATAGCATATACAACTTAAAAACTTATTAAACGTGAAGTGATCCAGTATTTAAAACGGTTAAAACATGTGGGAAGATAAATCAATATATTTCATTCAACGGATTTTTATACAAGTCTTTTCATCGCTCGGGTTCGGATGTACCACAAGGAAGTCAGAAATTTCGATAAGGCAAAAACTAGAGTGGGAGAGAGGTCAGACTTTAAAACTCTGTAGGCTGGTTGGAAGGATCTAAAACCCAAGTTCCTAAGTAGCGGGACTAACCAGTATTTCCTACTCCTCTCGTAGCCTTTACAGAAAAAGACAGCGTGGACGTCGTCCTCCTTCTGATGAGCACACATAGGACAGGTTGCTACGGTGGAGCGAGATTGCCATGACGCTGTAAATGAAGCTAGGGGGAGGCATCCATATCTCCATTGTAAAAATAGTTTTCTCGTTAGTACAGGCGAGATTGCGTCTAGAATGCTTTCAAGGCTATAAGAGTCTTTCACTTTCAGGAACAGATGTGTCAAGGATCCTTCACGAGTAGCATTAATAGCTCTTGTCAGCATCAGTTCGTAATATGCTGTCGCTAATACCTTTTTTGAGATCTTTATACAAGAGTTTGCAGGATCCGTCCATAGTTCCGGGTATCCCATCTCCTCTAGCATTCCCTTGACATAGATCATCCAAGGGATCCTCTTGGCATTCCGTAGCTCCAGAAATTCCTGTAGTTCCTCTCTGTAATTTGTGAGGTCTGGGCTACACCACAACCGCCTCCAGAAGGTTAGGGGTTTAAGTCCCAGCTCCTCTGTTATTGGTCGAATTCCCAGATCCAGTCTGAGGGGGAATAGAGGGGTGCTCCGGGGAAGGGCAACGACCTGCCTCAGAAATTTATTTTCTGTTAACTGTAAATTGTGTAGTTGGGAGTGACCCCACAGCTCACCCCCATATGTGACACCCGCCCGTGCTTGAATTTTGTAAATGTGCATAATTGGGGATAGTGGGCGGTAGAATGATTTGTTCGCCAGACGCGTAGTGCCACCCGCCAACTGTGCCAGTTTGATGGTCATTTTAGTCTGGTGACTCGTCCACGTTAGGTATTCGTTTAAAGTGATCCCCAAGTATTCAATGTTGCGCACACGTTCTAGTTGGACTGAGCCTATTCTGGGAGGGGCTCGATTTTGGGGGTTGGGATTTAAGATCATAAATTTAGTTTTTTGTGGGTTTATTTCTAAACCACGTTCAGAGCAAAATTCTAAAAAGCCGTCCAGAATACGTTGGATCCCCATAGGGGATTTAGACAGCAGCAGGGTATCATCTGCAAACATGATTGCAGGGACCCTGCTGCCTGTCAACTTTGGTGCGTCAGTATTGGCAATCCTGCTTAGGTGGGCAACCACCCCGTTCACAAAGAGGCAGAACAGGGTTGGAGCCAGCACGCAACCCTGTCTCACCCCTCTGCGAACGGGGAACCTTTCGGTTAGCTTGCCACCTTTGCCACATCTTACACGGGCATAGTTGTTATGATGGAGCCTCATTAGGATTGCCAATATGTCACCTGGGACGTTTAGCTCCTCCATCACTTTCCACAGCCTCTCTCTAGGTACCAAATCGAAGGCGGCGCGTAAATCTACAAAAATAGTGTAGAGAGTTCCGCCCTCGATTGTAGCTGTTCTCCAATAAAGGAGATTTAGTCTAAATATTTGATCTATAGTCGATACACCCTGCCTAAATCCTGCCTGGTAGGGGGATAGAATGTTCATCTCTTCTATCCATGCCAGTAATCTATTCAGAATCAGTCTACCGAAAAGTTTTTGCGATATGTCGATAAGACTGATGGGGCGATAGTTCGCGGGAAGCAGGGGGGATCCCTTTTTATAAATTGGGACCACCTCTGCTCCCCGCCAAGTGTCGGGCACCTCCATTCCCCCTAGAATAGCGTTGAATATCAATGTAAGGTATGGTGTCCATATCATCGGTTCCTGTTTAAACAAATCCCCTGGGACTCCGTCGAGGCCCGGGGCTTTTCCTGCGGCTAGGTTTTTAATGGCCTCCCTCACCTCTTTTTCAGTGAAAGGGGCCCCTGTGGGACTGGCTATATTTAAAATACCATCGTTATTTTGATCTCCCCCCCCTAACGCATATAGTGTCTCGAAGTGGTTCTGCCATGACGATTGGGCTATGTTGGGCTCTATGGCGGAGGATAAATCCTCCGTACCATTCGCCACTATACGCCAAAATTTGCGAGAATCTCTGATTTTTAGGGTATTAGTGAGATTCTCCCAATAATTTTGGTCCCATTCAGCCCGCGCATTTGCAAGAAGGGTTTTATATAATCTTCTCCTATCGCGGATTTCTTCGCGGTTAAGGCGTCCCTTTATAGCAAGTAGCAGGAGGGCCTTAGCATCCCTGCAAGCGGCGTTGTACCACGATGACTTAGGTGTGGGGCCTTTCCCTTTCCCTAGGGATGAGAACAAATCCTGTTCTAGGGTAGAAATGGTGTCTGCATGTATTTGTGCGAGATTGCCTCTGGTGGTTTCATCAGAAACTTCACTTCCTAGCTGGAAGGCTCTCTCCAGAAATGGTATAATCCTTTCGTATAGTCGGGGTATTCTGTCTGGGCTGTTGACCAATTTCTCCCACTTGACTTTCCTCCGATTATTTTCCAGTAGGAGGCCCGCCTTACCATTGTCCGATCCATGGGAGATAACCTCCCCCACAGGCAGGGAATAGGTCAGTTCCAAGGCGTTATGGTCACTGTCCGTTCTTTCAGTGACTTTAAAGTCAACTATTGCTGGCCACATAAACAGTTTGACCATAATGTAATCTAGTCTAGACTCACTACCTGCTTTGTTGTAAGTATGGCTACTGGGTATATCTGATTTACAGCGGCCATTGCACGCCCTTATACCTAGGTTAAGGGTGAGGGCAGTTATCTGCAAGGCCAGGGGGGTCCAGGCCCTAGGAGGTGGTGCCACTGTCTCGGGGATAAGCCAACAAAGGTCTTCCTCGTGTGAAGGACCATCACGTAATCCAGGCAGTGGTTCATAGTGACAGTTAAAGTCACCTCCTACCAGGCATGCTAAATCGGTGGGAGTGCCTTCTAAGAGCACTGATAACTCATCTATAGTCCCCGATTCTTTATGCATTGGTACTGGCCTAGAGTAGATGTTAATGACTAGCAACTTCGTGGAGTCTGGCCACTCAAGTAAGACAGCCAATATATCGTCGGAGGCGGTCTCAAAATAGGAGGCTTTACAGCCTAAGTCCGTGGCTATCCATGTCATGAGTCCCCCCGACGGCCTACCCCTGCCCCCCCATTTAGCGGCTTTGAAGTAGGAAGCAAAGCCCGGATATAATATTTCCTCGCGTGCCCAGGTCTCTTGAAAGAGTAGTATATTTTTGGAGCTGATGTAAGAACCCCACTCTGTGCATACTAATTTGCTGGCTAGACCTGCCACATTCCAGGAGATCACGGTAATAAGTGATAGGCCTGAAGCAACAGAGATACAGGGGGTAGGCTCGAGAGGCACCGGTTGACTTATGGGGGGGTTGTTCGGGCCCATGGGTTTATTGGTGGGGGATGGAATAGAATAAGTCTTGCTTGGGAATTGACTGGGTTCGACTATGCTAAGTGCCTTGGGGTTAATGTCAGGGGCTGGGAGTATGTTAATCTCATTCGTTGGAGTTGCTTCTGGGGCACTCCCCTCTTCAGCCACGAGTCAATCTACCATTTCTAGACTGCTATATCTATTGAAGGTAGATGGGTAGGCAGGATAGTGTGTTCTGTGAGGGCCAGGAAATCCTCTCCTATATCTGCCATCCCCCCCTCCTTCTTGTGACAGTTTCCCAACTAGCCTCATCCCCATATAAGGGGAACTGCTCTGTTTGTCTGCCCCTGTGTTGTGGGTGGGCAGTTCTCTCCCTATGGCAGTTTCCCCATCCCTCCAGCAACTCTTGATGATGCCCCAATCTGTAGTCCTCTGAGTCGTACAAATTTGAGGGGTAAAAAAATGAGAGGGGGAGTGGTTGAATAGTGCTACCAAAATCCTCATCGGAAGCCCAGGTACAAATATACGCAGCTGTGTTCGGGTCTCTGAAAGTGACCAGTATGCAATCTCCCCTAATAGATTTACTAGTATGGCCCACCCACGTTACCCTCCTAGCCATGGAAATATCACTGGTTGTTCCTCTCGGGAGTGGTCTGTTTACCGAGAGCCAGTTAATAACTTTATTTTTCAAAGAGGTAGTGGATTCAAAAGTAGGAGAATTTAGTTCGGGGACCCCCGCCAGTACTAGGGTATAAGGCGCCGCTTCTGGTGGGAGATTTATAAATTTTGGTCTCCGATTAATGTTTGAGTTCTCTCCAGTGGGAGGTGGGTCACCCTTGGTGTTAGGCAAAGGGGAAACATTATCTTTCAGTGGTGGGATTTTTTTTGGAATAGCAGTTACTGGTTGCTGGTTTGGGCTGGGTACCTTGTTGGCCACAGGTGGTTGCGAGGTTTTATTCAGCTTAGATTGTGGGGGTTTAGGGGGATTTGCAGGTGGGAGTTTGTTGTTTGTTATTGTGGGGGGTCCACTGCCCTTAGTGGACATTGGGCCTAGTACATCCTTTGCTATAATTGTCCCACTGTTATCGATTTTCCTTGAGTCGGCCAGTTGGACGGTTGCCCTTTCGATGTTTACTAGTCTAGCTTCGATCTTGATCAGTCTAGCCTCGAGGGGACTCAATAGGGATCTAAGAAGTGTACCTATGTCCTCCAGTGTGATGTCATCGGAGGTAGTGTCTAATGGCGCGTTAGTAATGGCCTCTGATGGTAAGGTAGGGTTGGTAAATCTAGGATTGGTTGGACTTCCCGGCCTAGTGGCGGGGGTAGCTCCCTTCCTCCCCTTGTCTCTAGGCTGAATGGGTTTAGGAGATTCAGTCCTGTTATGTTCTTTGTTTAGTTGGCCCTGCTTTTTCTTTTGAATAGCCCCTTCTCTAGCCCCCCTATTGCAATCACTATTGGGTTCTGTGACTATGACTGCCTCAGTGTTCTCTGATGGCATCGATTGGATGTTGGGTAGGGCCATAAGGCTTATATCCTCAAAGTCGCTCGGGACTTCAATGATAGACTCTGGGTTAGTATTTGAGAAGCCAGGAGGTGGGCATGTTGCCTGATCAGTCCTGCCGCTGGTTAGTAAACCGGGTCTCTCTTCTGGGGTTCTGGCTTGGGCCATTGGGCCAAGTGAAGATCTCCTTACCCAGTCTATCTCTTGGGAGATTCTTCGCTCCAGTACCTGTATTTCCTCAATCAGTAGAGATCCCGCTTTGGCAAAGTAGGTGTCAATTGGACCTTTGGCAGCCCCAGCCTCGGCTAGGAGGGATGTTTTACTCCGGGTTTTCCTAGCACTCATTTTAAATGATTTCGTTGTCCTCGCTATGGCGGCAAAGAGACGAGGTCCGGACCGGACTCTCACGTACTCGAACGGCCTCAAACGGCCCGCTCTTTGCCCGGTCTTCGCCCCGTGCTCCGCCCCGCGCGTGTCCAGCGTCGCGGTAGAGCTGGAGCCAGCAAAGAGGGAGGAGGTTGTGGGCGTGGCCGCCGGGGGAAGAGGCAGCAGCTGTGTGCAGCTGAGGCTGCTGGACCTCGCAGTCCCCCGGTAGGCTCCACGCGCTATCAGCAGACTTTAGCCTCTACCTGGGAGCGCGTTTGCACTCCACCGACTGTGGAGCCGCTCACACCAGGGAGGACGGGGCGGGGAAACGATGAGCGGCACCCGCGGAGCGGGTGTCGCGAAAAGTAGCAGGAAGTGCAGGGAAGCACGCAGCACAAGTCTATCTTCCTCACGGTTAGGCAGGTAAATCCCAGGAAGCGCCCACTCTGCTGGAGATCCAGGCGGTGTTTAAGCACGGAGGCTGGGGGCGTGGCCGCCGGGGGAAGAGGCAGCAGCTGTGTGCAGCTGAGGCTGCTGGACCTCGCAGTCCCCCGGTAGGCTCCACGCGCTATCAGCAGACTTTAGCCTCTACCTGGGAGCGCGTTTGCACTCCACCGACTGTGGAGCCGCTCACACCAGGGAGGACGGGGCGGGGAAACGATGAGCGGCACCCGCGGAGCGGGTGTCGCGAAAAGTAGCAGGAAGTGCAGGGAAGCACGCAGCACAAGTCTATCTTCCTCACGGTTAGGCAGGTAAATCCCAGGAAGCGTCTTTTTACTTCTGTTCATCCTCCTGACAAATAAAATGCTACTGTAGACTTTAGTGGGGGTGCATTCTTTCCAAGCCCCTGTCACCCGCGATGGAATAGTCCTTTTAAACGCCTGATTCCACGCAGACTCTTGAGTCGAGATTGACGGGTGTGCCTGTCTCTAGTCCGGCCACCTGCAGTCTGGGGCTGCTTTGGACATTTTTGCCAGGGCTGGTTTTCGTTTCCACCCTGGCTCTGAAACCTACCAACAGCCTCAGTGCTCACGGCTTCACATACACATGGCTTGGGAGTATAGAAGGAGTTTAAACCGGTTGACCCCGGGAATTCCTTAGGATTGGTAAATCTTTTGTGTTAAGTTTAAAAAACATTAAAGGGAACCGAAATATTGGTTTCTGGCAATGAATTGTGAGTATATTAATGGGTTGATCGAAGTTTAAGAGACGAAATGATTCAAACTAGTTTCCACAACCCAAAACCTCGGCTATTAAGATGAGCAGCTGAAGGCACTTGACATAAATATTATAAACTGTTAAAAGAGAAATATGAAACAAGACTAATAGTCTTAACAACTCAACAGATCTTGTGGGATGTGGTCTTATCTCAAAGGGTTGTCTCTGTGAACCGCTTCAACAGTATTCAAGGACATGGCAAAGTGTGGGCAGAAGAGCTCAGCAAGTTGTTGTAAGATGAATAATGCTTCTTGGAGACTCTATGCAGGTAAACAGGTAAGTTTAATGAAGAGTAGAAGTAAACGCTACATCTCTCCAGCTGACCAGGCTCTAACTGGCAAATCTGGAATCCTCAAGCCCTGATCAGATGTAATTGGTGCATCTTTATTGAAAATCTCTGTTATCTAACACGATAAAATCAGCAAACAAGACCAGTCAAATTCTGGTCTTGTTTGCTGATTTTATCGTGTATCATCATTATCGTCGTTTACTATAAACCTACAATCAAGATATAGAACCTTAAACAGTTCATACCTACACTATATTGAGTACCAAAAACACTGTATAAAACGAACAGGATCCACACTAGTGACTTCTAGCCATCACCGTTATCCATCAACTAGTTTTATGGCATCCACTTTTTACTCAAGATAACAGAGATTTTCAATAAAGATGCACCAATTACATCTGAGCTAACAACCAAATCTGAGTTCGCCTTTATTCTAGCAGTAGACGGTAACCTGAGGAAGGCTCAAGAGCCGAAACGCGCGTTGTGTGACATCTACCGCTTTGCCTTCAACAATGCATTCAGCTTTATGTCTATTGGTTTTGTCCTTTTTCTAATATGGTTTTAACTGACTATTTGTTATATTGAATTATAATCCTAAAAAAACAAAAACAAAAGAGAAATACACTAAAAAACAATATAAAATATGTAATTTCTCCCAAAAAAATTGATTGATATGAATAATACATACTAATAAAATCATAACAGAAGTTTTCAGTGTTTGGAGACTATCATTATACAGTTGGACTTTCTATCTTCAATCATACATCTAGACTGTATTAACTTAAGTACAATTGGTATGTGTCACTTAGCTATAGACTTTTCTTAACTCTGTTTGTTCCCTATGTATAGCAAGTGCTACGATTACTTATAGGGGTCCCCTTTTTTCTAATTATCCTCAAGCCCTGATGACATGGGAGAGAACATTAGAGTTCTACAGTAAAGAACTAAGGATGAACATAAAGGAAGGGCTAGTTAGAACTGAGGGCAACAGAGAATCATATTTACAACACAAGTCCAGGCTGCAGATGGGTCTGTGGGGGACAACATCACATGCATCAGAGGTTGGCACACAGAACAAGTTACCTTCACACTGGTATTTTGTGTCGAGAAAAAGGCTACCTGCGTGTTTCTGTGGTTATGAAGGTCCTCTGAGGAGAAACAGCTGCAGGGTGTGTCACTTCGCCAGCCTAGCTGTGTGTACACAGGTGTCCCCAGGCAGCTGCTGCATTTTTAGGGAGATTACAATTTCATGGGGCTTTGAAGTCCTGTGGGTGTCTTGGCTCCTAGAAATAAGTAGTCTGATTTCTCCAGTTTTACTGGTCTAAGACGGGAGACTTAAGGTGTTCAAGAAAGTACAATGAAATGCCATTCCCTTTTACAGGGGGGCAACACTAGTAGCACTGAAATATCAAACAGGCAATACAGAAAAGGCCTTCAAACTGGCTAAACAGTTAGCATGTTTAGAAACTTAGAACATGTTTAGATACTGCACCTTGGTTGTAATTTTCACAAAGCTGCAGTTACAATTCTGAGCCTATTATGTATGTAAAAGTGTGACAACTTTGGTATATGTCTTGCTGCCACCTGGAATTCTACCAATAGAATGTGATTGCAAATCTTATTATAAGGCTTGTAGGCACCAGCATAACCCACTTTATGACTATAACAGGACAGTGGCGCCTTCTCAGAGAATTATATCTCCCCCTAATGCATGCTGCCAACCCATAGGCTCTGAGCTTTCAAGAAAATGTTCAAGGAAGAACCCCCAATGATGGCCCCACTATTAGGGCGGAGGAGAGGCGCCCCCCTGCCCGCTGCCACCGCCCAAAAAACTAAAAGCGATAATAAAATGGGTTTATGACCAGATCACCTAAGGGTCCACAAGCATGATGCACCTTGGGTGGATCAACAAGGAGATGTGTCCCAATCTCCTCTTGGTTCTCAAAGCACTTTTTGGTCCCACGTTTTGGAGTGTGACTATTTGGGTACCTTTCGCACCACTTCCAAGTGTTCAGAACTCAAAGGCGCCTCTTGGAGGGTCAGGACTTACTTCAGGCTAGATCAAAGTACACTTAAAAAGGTGTTGGAGCTTTTTTTGTCCACGTAGCTCTGAATATGAAGCCAGCAAACTAGCCCTTTGAGTCACTCTGGTGGTCCTGAGTTCAGGCAGAAAAGTACGTCTCCAGCAGCAGGGCAGTTATCTGAGGTGCACATTGCAGGCTTTCCGCAACAGGGCAGTCCTCTTGGAGCAGAAAGGAAGTCTTCTGAAGTACAAAACACGCCTCAGGCAGCATGGCAGTCCTCTGAAAATCCTCTGACATTCCAAAGTGAGCTGAAGAGTGGACCCGAGAGTCCTATTTTTATACATGGTGCCAGCTTTGAAGTGGAAGAAAGTTCTAGAGTTCCACCCACACACAGATGTTCCTAGAATATTCTGGCTCCCTGGCCTAGCTCCACTGGGTCTAGGGTTAAAAAAAGGCTAGTGTAAAGTGCTTTGAGTGTGTACTGAGGCAGCTCCTTTCAAATGTAAGTGTGGTTGTGCACAGGTCCACCGCACCCTGCCAGCACCTAGTCTTTGTGTTACTGTCCAGGAGGAATACACAAAGGACAACTGCCAACTACACCCAGTCATGTGACCCAGGATACAGGCTACAGGCACCAAATAGTTAGGACAAGAAAATGCCAACTTTAAAAAACTGGCATTTTCACATTTGTGACTTAAAATCCAACTTTACCATTAAAGAAGATGTGTGTCCTTAAACACAAAACATGACATTTCTATCGGTTATCATGCAAAAGCGATTACTTATTAAATGTAATAAGGTAGCCAAACGTTATCCTATGGGAGAGGTAGGCCTCACAGTAAAGAAAAATGAATATGTGAGTTTTTCACTACCAGGACATGTAAAACTTAAACGCAACTGTCCAACTTGTTAAATACAATGCACCTTGCTCTATGGGCTGTTTGGGGACTGTCTTACATGTATTAAAAAGGGAGTTTTAGGCTTGCAAAATGTTTGTTTACCAAGTTGAATTTTGGCAGTTTAAACTGCACACAGGTTGCAACTGAGATATGTTTGTTTTAAAGGGCCACTTAACTGGGTGGCACAATAAGTGAGGTAGGCCAACCAGTAGCATCTAATTTACCGGCCCTGGGTATATGGTATTCTACTTTATTAGGGACTTATAAATACCTTAAATTGGTCAATCAGGTGTAAGCCAATAATACCATGTTTTAGGGAGTGAGCACAAGCACTTTAGCACTGGCTAGCAGTGGTAAAGTGCACAGAGTCCTAAGGCCAACAAAAGCGAATTCAGCTAGACAGTAGTGGGGAAGGCAAAACGTCTGGTGGAAGACCACCCTAAGGCTGAAAGGTCTAGCAGACTGTATGCTTGTTTTATAGATCTGCGAGCAGCATTTGACAGGGTGAATCGAACCCGATTATGGGACAAATTAAGATCATGGGGCCTTCCGAAGAACTTACTGGAGGCAATAATAAGCATGTATAGTCACACCTGGGCACGAGTCAAACTGGGAGACAGTAGCAATATCACGGATGAAATTGATACACAACAGGGCTTAAAACAAGGCTGTGTACTGGCCCCAAGCTTATTTAATCTCTATATGGCAGACATCGTCAGTCACATGCAAGTCGGGGAAGGTCATCCACCGCACATGTCAAAAAACCTAATCCCCTTCCTGCAGTATGCTGACGATATTATTGTTTTGAGTCAAACCCCAATAGGCCTGCAAAGGATGATCAACAAATCTGGTCGCCTATTTGAAACACGAAGGCATGGAACTGAATCAAGATAAAACCAAAGTGGTCCGTATTGTAGACCCGAAAAAACCAACATTCGTATGGTACACAGATAGCACCCCAATAAAGGAGGAAGTATCATACAAGTACCTAGGTCTGAAACTGGGGCAAGGCCCAACGAACAAGGAGCACAAATTTGACCTGAAGGCAAAAGCACATTCCCTGATCTATGCATACCGGCAATTACAAAAAAAACTAAGTTGCCCAAACTATACACACCTGCTGAAAGTGATAAAAGCGCAAACCTTACCTACCTTGTATTACGCATTGGCGACCTGGTGTGGCAAAGAGGCGGGGCTGTTAAACAGCCTACAAACAAAGATATACAAGGCAGCTTTAAACCTCCCAAAATCTGCATCACCAGCGCAGGGTCGCTTAAAATTTGGCCTGCTGAACCAGAAGTTTCGCAGTATGGGTACTTTTGTGAAACTCTGTCATAAAGTACGTATGTCAGAAGAAGGCACACTGGACAACCTGTGTTGGAAAGAAATTGACACCCAGCAGAAACAGCACGTGCCTCACAGTTGGGGAGATTTCCTGTCTCAATCCTTGACCTGTATAGGAATCGATTCAACTTGGAACTTGATGCCAGATACAACTACCTTCGATAAAATTACAAACAATGCGGTCAAATGGAAATCATATCTGGAAGACAAGTCAAGCACCGCAAAACGTCGACACGGGTGGACAGTGATAAACTCTTATTCCGGGATAAAGCCACAGCCCTATTTGGAAAGTCATTTTAACATGCACATAAAACAAAGATACATAGAACATCGGCTGGGCCTACAGTTTTCAAAGGACTTGTTACCATCCTGGAAAGGTAGTTACACCGACCATAATTGTCGTCTATGCGGATATCAAAACGAAACATTAACTCACTTGCTATGTGCTTGCCCAGCTCTTATAGACCTAAGGAGACAGCTTTTAAAGAACATTTTTAATAACCTGAATATTCGAACATGCAGGCAAGCTGTAATTCGATGGCTAGATGGATCATCTCCTATGTCGGCTTGTAGGGGGGTTAAATACATGAGGAAAGTACAATCTCTCCTACAACAAGGGGACCCAGGAAACCACAGTGAATAGGAAGTGCACACTTGAAAACTTTAGCCACAAAAGAAGTGTACAACCAAAATGAAAAATTTGAGATTTTATTAATTGCACGGACTATTCACTTTACCTTGTGAACAATCAAGCACATTATTTATTATTTTTTACCAATGATTTCAAATGTATGTTGTAATAATTTTTATTAATTTTAAACAATAAAATTGACTTGACTTGACTTGACTTGAAAGGTCTAGCAGTGTATTATCTATACCTCAAAGGAGTGAGGCATAGTGCCCTAAGGCTATTCTCTTCTCAACAGTAGGCAAGTATAGCTGACCCGGCTATGCAGAGACATCAACAGTAAACCAGTGTCCTTGACCCCACCAAGCGTAGACGTGGGATATTCTAAGTAACTCATAATAGCGTGTATGGCCTAGTTTTAGGTAGTTGCATCCAGTCTATCAATACTTTGTGGGAAGCAATACACAGGACATTACAATAACTTAACCTGGAAAGGAAGACCCCTTGGCATACCATCTTACTGCAATCAATAGATGAAAATGGGCAGTTTATGTAGAGCACCCTAAGGTACTAAAAGCAACTGATTAACTTGAGATCTAAGATTCAAAGTATTCTCCCAAAGTACTGTTAGGTTTGTAACCAAGGATATAAAGAAAGCAGAGGGGTTGAGTTTCTGGGGTTGAGTTCCTGAGGTCACGAGCTACCCTACCGATCTCCATTCAAATGGCTGAGGATGAGAACCTCAGTTGTGTCCATGTTCAATTTAAGAGTATTTTATTGCATGCAAGAGGCTTTTGATGCCTTTTGCTCCCTTGTAGAATACTCACTGACACACCCAGCAGGGTTGTTGAGATGCATAATCAATTGTCACATAATTTGTATAAACTGCAAAAATGGTGTTTCCTACTCAAATGAATGAAGAAAATGCATTCAGATAAAATGCTTCATTATTTAAATTTGTTGCACAATTTGAATAAGTTCGCTGCCTAATTTGGTCCTCAATGGCATGTCATTCTAGTAACCCTTACAATAGAAACACTTTGCAGAGTGGTTTGGAAACTGACATTATGAAGAAGAAAGATTTAGAGAAAAAGGGGTCCCCTGCAGCAAGCTGGCTTGCCGAAGGCAGGCTGGAATAATATTAATACATTGCAATAAAGAATATTCTTATTGAACTTGTGACATACATTTACAACGTATAAATTCAATGTACTTTTGCAATATATTGAAAATAAGAGTGATGAAAAGTGGATGTATGCATGGGTAAGAATGAGCATCAGTATGTCTGATGATTATTATGTATGTTATTTATTTATTGCAGATTTTTTCAGTTAATATCTATTTAAAGACACAGTGAAATTGCTATCTATCAGATTAAAAGGATTTTTCTACTTTTGTATCAATCATAATGTCTCGCCATGTGTCTTTCAGTATGCCCTCTACCTTATTTTATAATTACTTGCCTGAGCTTCCTTTTTGCAGATTATGAAGAAGATAAGCATATTTCACTACATTTAATAAAAGCACACACATATAACACCAAATGCAATGTTTATTACCTCCCAACATTTATGCCAATAAGTAGCAAAAGCTAAAGGCACAAGGTAATTAAATAAAAGCAAGTACTCAAACTACTAAATAATACTATATTTATAGTTGTCTCTTTCATAATGTAATATTAAAGGTAAGTGATACGTAATCTCATCTGTAAGATTATTTATGACAGGCATAAATTTATCTCACATCAAGGGTTGCTTTATGAGGTGGTATTGCCCAGCGAGCCACAATGGCGGATGCTTAACCTGGTGGCTCTGCACTGGCCCGGCAGTATCCTCTCCATTGAATGCCTGGGGGGTGCACCTATGCCCCTCTATCTTTTCTCGATAGGTAAATAACCACCACCTTCTGCCGGAGTGGCCCAGGGATGCTCAAAACGGTCGTCGGACTAAGTGAAGCTGAGTGCTGCTGCAGGTCCCATTGGTGTGGGCCAGCCCCCTGTGCTGGCAAAGGAGCGGGCTAGTGGTGATACAACTGGCCCACATATACTAGAGCACAGCGTGGCCCTGTGGGCTGTCGGGGAACTTTGGGAGTCAACCCGCCTACTGCTGCAGTGCAGAGAGAAGCCCAGAGTAGGGCTCGTTGACTTAGATGGGTGGCTTCACTCGCGCAAGCCTAGGCAGGCAGGCAGGCCTTACGAGCAAGACTTCTCCAGATGCCCACAGGAAACAGCGTGACCCAGTTCAGAGGCAGCGGGCAGCAGTGAGCTTGCATGTTGGATAAACCAGTGCTGCCTGATTGTGAAGACTCCTTTATTACCTCGGCGGTGGTGGTGAATGAGCCTTGAGCTCCTGGAGTTGCCTTGGCCCCCTGGGGTGACAGAGCTGCTATGGAGATACTCTGGCCCCCCCGGAGCTGGACTGGAGCCGTAGCACACCTGTGAAACAGACCCCGGGTGGCGTTCTACCCCCGAATAGTTATGCGCGGGGGTGTAGTGTGCACAGGGAGCCCTCTCCCCCTCCCTTTTCCCCTTGGCTTCATTCTCCAGTTCGTCCTGGGAGGGAGCTGGATATCCAAGGTGGAAGTCTGCCAGGCCACCCCAACTGCTGATATCTGGAGGGGCTGGGCGGGTCCGGCGAGCAGGGCTTTTGGTGCTCCTCACTCTCGCAAGCCTAAAATCTTGGTGCGCATATCGACGCACATTTTCCAGTTGAGGTCTGGCTGCTGCCTGAGGGGGTCTTGGGCCTGCTGGAGAGAAGGTGGGGGGCACCTCTGGACATTGGCTGGATAACTGGGGCTCCTGCCTGGCTCTCTGAAGACCCCCTAAGAGGGCAATGCCCGGAATTGGAGACCGTAGAGGAATGCCTGGAAGACCCAATTGATCATTGGAGGCCAAGGTCAGTGAGTACTGTGCAGTGTCCTGGGGACAGCAGTGCAGTCCCGGGAACAAACAGTGAACACTCATGTGTCCACGGGCCCCTTGATGGATAAGTGGGGCCATGCAGACATACATTTACAGTGTCCACCCTACCATAAGGCCCAAACAGATGATCATTGAATGGTTCTCAGCCAGCAACAATAGGCATAGCTGGGCAAGCTGAGGACCAAACAATAGGGTCCCCCACACGAGTCATGGGAGGGCGATCCGGACCCTACAGAAACAGAGCTGAAACTGGAGAACCTCTCCCCACCCCTACAGAACACGCTGGTCAAAATCCTTGCAGACATAACTGATGTGAAGACCATGCTTCAGAAAGAGATTGGCACGGTGGTGACAGAGCTGGGCCTGCTGTGAGCAGAATGAAACAGTCCTATCCGAGATGCAGTTGGCACAGAAATCTATGAGTGCCCAGCTGAGGGGCCTGACAGAGTGGTTGAGCAAGCTTGAGCAATGAGTAGAGGGCACGGAAGGATGCACCTGGTGAAACAACGTCCAAGTGGTGGGACTCCCCGAGGGCACAGAGGGCCCAGACATGGTGGCGTACCAGGAGTCATAGTTACGGGAAACGGTGGCCCTAAGCTAACTTACCCTCTTTTTTGTAATTAAGAGAGCAAACAGTATACCGGCATGACCACCGGCCCCAGGGAATCACCAGGCCAGTAGTTGCACTATTGCTACATTACAAAGACAGAGACGTGCTTCTGCAGCGGGCCCGGGAGTTGTGCCCCTTCGGAGTGGGCAACAGCCAAGTGACACTGTTTCCGGATTACACAGCAGCAGTTCAGGCGAAAAGGGCTTCTCTTATATCTCATGTTACCCGCAACATTAAAAAATCCTGGAGGATGCCACTTCACATTTTTGCCAGGAACCGAAAGAAACATGGTCCTAGATCAAGGCGTACCAGGCAGGAATGAAGAGCCTTCACAGCCTGGACTGTAAAGCAGGAGGCACAAGAGGAGCAAGCGGCAACCCCATGGGGCCACATGAGGTGGAACGTTGGTCAGGCCCTCTAAAACGCAAACAGACTGGGACAGGGTGGAGGTTTTGCAGGCGGCTGCAGAGCTCACAGATGCCATGGGGAAGGAAGATGAGGAGGACGTGACTGTGGGACACAGCTCCGTGGTGTCGGTAATCCAAGCGGTCGGATCAAACAGAGAGCTGCTCACCAGTAGCCATCCCACAGACATTGGACGAGATCTTCTAAAGGAAGCAGAGTGGGACCTTGAGCACTGAGGGGGATCTCTACCCCCTAAGAGTTCAGGTGGAGCGCTGTGGGCATTACGGAGGCCGGTGCGGTCAAATGGAGTGTAGAAAGCTGGCTGTTTAAGTGATATATCAGTAAGTTGATATGCCATGTAAAGAGTCCAGGGGTTCCCTCATGATTGGTCAAGGGCTTGCTTTGCATTCCCAAAGTACTCTATTAGGGGGTATTGTGGTCGGGCAGCCTTAGGCTTAACACAGAGAAGTGCAAAACATTTGCAAAATACACACATTGATTAATAAATGACAACACGACTCAAGAAGGAGATCCACACCAATTTATAAAAATACCAAGGATCTTTATATGTGATTTGACATCAGACAAAATCATTTAGGTAAGTACATTTTTAAATATAAATTATTTTCACTTTAAAAAGTGGACACACTGCAATTTCTGAGTTCTGCAATCTTATCCTATGGAAGGAAGAACACGTTCTGCAAACAGGTACAGTACATCCACTTACAGGACCAATCTCCAGGAGTTATGGTGAGAGGTGGGCAAGGTCCAAGGCAGCACCAACAATACACCACCAGCAGCACAAGGGTGGCCGAGAGCAGGGTGCAAATCAGCGCCAGGAGCCCAATGCGTTTTTTGGGGATCGATCAATGTAAAAAGAGGCTTCAGGCTCTGACTAGGAATCCAGTAGGCTGAACCAGCAAGTGGGCTCAGGCTTTGCGATGCTCGGGGATGGGGGTACACCTTTGGTCCTCTTCTCCAAGGCCCAGGGGCGACCGGTGGAGGGGTGTCCTTAGGCATCAGTGTCGGTTTATCAATGCAAGATGTTTGATACCAAGCATCCCTATTTTTAGTGAAGCCATCATGTAGCTGGGGAACTCATTTACACCTTGTGTTCAGCACATGTTTTAAAACGGCTTCCCTCCTCACGTGCACTGGCAGTAATAGGGCTGACCAGCACAGGGGCATATCTGCTCGTTCTGGTGTGCTCTCACATGTAATATTCAGCACCCTGCCTTAGGGCTGTTAGCCTGCTGTGAGGGTGACTTATAAATATGACATGCAGTGGTAGGGGACATGGCACACAGGGATGTGTTTAGTGGGGGTTGTGTAGTGAACTCTGGATTTTCTGTAGTTTTTTAAAACATTAACAAATTAATCCACTCATCTTACATGTGCTGTATTGGAAAGCATACTGACCTTATGCTTTAACAACATCAAACTCATGAAAAACAAGTACTAGTTCTTGTGACAATGTGCACAATGTACGAACGACAGTTGTCACTTCAGTTAGTTAGCTAATTATCTACGTTAGGCTTCGTATCTAATCCTGGCATCCACAGTTTCACCGGAGGGGTTTTTGAGTGAAGTTCAACATAGCTAACATTGAATCAGAAGCAAATGGCGTTGCATGGATCATGTGTCGTACAGCACCTGTTTAAAAATGGAGGGTACAGATTCTGCATTTGGGAACGTGATCCAGTGGAATCTCGACGTCATAGGAAGGTTTGCGCTAAATTGGCCTGCTTTGAGGAGTCTATGGCCTGGAATCCTCCTGACCACAGCACTAAGTTGCTGGCATCACTGCTGTAGGCAGACGGGAGGCAGAGCACTTTATGCCCCGGAGCTACAACTGGTTGAGAGACCCGATCACGTATTTTAAAGTTAGTCAGCAGAGCACTTGGACAGAGGCTGGGATAGTGACAATGAGCGATTGCTACCAATTGGGCACACTCATCCAACTGCCGGACCTAATGGAGCAGACAAACCTCCTGACAGGTCAATTTCTTATGTACGAGGCACTTGTGTAAATCTTCAGAGATCTCTAGGGACAGAAAGACGCAAAGTGATCAACTCACCTGACCTCGTCCTGTCGTTATTACTGACGAGGGGAGCAGGGAGCCATCTGGTTACCTTGTTTTATAGGGCAGGGCAGTAAATGCAGTGACTGGGAAGCCATTGGGGGCCCTCAGGAAGCGCTGGACGGCCGATCTGGTCTGGGATCTTTTGAATGTAGACTGGGGGAGGCTACTGGAATACCCCCAAAAAATGTTGTGTAACACCAATTGAAGTATATCCAGTATAATTACACCCACAGGACTTACCGGATGCCACACACTAGGGCAGTTTAAGGGTGTGGGCCCAGGCAGTGCCCACAATGCACAGTACTGGAGGCAGACTTCCTTCAAATTATAAAGGCCTGGGAGTGAAATTCCACTCTGCTCATGGAGTTTGCAGAGATATTCCCACTCCACGTAGCGCTCGAAGTTCTGAAAAACTCGTTCACGCTTTCCAACGTTATGTTGGTGAGTGAGGAAAATCTTACTCCAGTCCACCTACCAGCAAGATTTCTCAATGCGGACGGTCATGGATGGTTGCTACTGCTTATGTTGATAAGCCTTCCATCCGAGCGGCCGAAATAAGCAGCGCCCTCTTCTGCTGTGTGCGGTGCCATTTTACAGCACAGGATACACACCCTTCGCTAAAAATCACCCCCTGCAGCGCAACGTAACACACACCGCCACTTTTGAAACTCTACATAGTGCAGCAGAGTTTTTTGGTCACTTTACGGAGTTCAACATAGCAGAACTCCGTGAATCCAGCCCAGGCCTTCAAATGACCTGGGGCTGCGTGCACCTATGGGGGTACTGGGAACAAGAACTCTCGAAAATTAATGCGACCCTGGACCACTCGCTGGAGAATACTGTTGAGACATACCTACTGGTTATCTTCCTAGACCCAAGGCCAAAAGAGTTGAGAACCGATTTGTAGACCTGGACTTGATACTCCAAGAGGAGAATCGCCATGGCTTGGAAGGCTAAGATGGGGCCCAAGGTTGAGACTTGGGTAAGAGACGTGACATTGTGGGCTAGAGCCGAAGAGAGGGCGCTGATAACAGATGAGTCCCGGGGTGGGGGGGACAGGGGGGAGGGGCGGGGTGAGGTGGTATGCAAACATCCCATAGTAGGACTGTGGATAGAGGTAGTTGGTGAGTGGGAGTACCCAACAGAGACAGAGTCTGGGCAGGAGGAGATTCAGGCGGGGAATGAAGTAACGGTCCAAAATGGGAATGGGAGCGGAAACCGAACCCCTTGGAGCAGGGCGGAGGGGAGGTGAGCACTTGAGCAACTGGACGTTGGATTCCTGTCCCTGCACCTTTCCCCCCCGGATAGCCGGTCCAGGCCCTGCCCCTCACCACTACTGCAGCTGGATGACATGACCATGAGGCCGGCCCTGTTCTGATATTAGTGTTGACCCACACCCCTAGGCACAGTTTGTTATTATAGTTTGCTTTTGGCGCTATAAAATGCAGAGATTGGGAACTTCCATGTACACATTAGTAGAGAGAAGGATAGATGTCACACCATGACTGTAGTACTCTATTGATGACTACAGACCTGGCAGAAGACCTTACCAGCCTCAGAACACACCCACACATGGAAGACATTGGAATGGGACAGAGGCTAGACCCCAGAAACCAGACCATGCTCCACCCTATTAGCCACAAGATCATTAGGACGCTTTTCGTGGCAATGCCGACAAGTAAGATGGAAAAGTGAACTGATGTGTTTTTTCTGTTTAAAGAAATGCCAATTAACAGTTTTTTATTTAAAAAGGGTGACTACATGACCACTGCATCTGGTGTGCAAGTAATGGTTTGCATGGATGGAAATATTCTCTTTGCTCCATCACTTGTGGATCCAAACTAGATACATAACAACCAGTCTACACAGGGTGAAAACAGTGAGAGGTAGTGCGGGGACATGCAGGGGAAAAGAGGAGACAATTGCCAGCAAGGTCATCAGCTGCTTTCTATATTAATTCACCATGCTAGGGTTACACATACAGAAGGGAACACCTAGAAGATGGAATCCTATCCAGGTGCTCTCTCTCTGTCTCTCTGTCTCTCTCTCCTTCGATCTGTATCTCTCAATCGTGCATCATGAAGGGTCCCCGTCATGATAGACATCATGAATTGCACTGGGGGGAAGGGAGTTTGGACCTGGCCCTTTCTGCTGGGTAACCCCCAAACATTTTGCTGTCCTCCTTCTCTTTTTGCTGAATTTATTTTTGTTGGCTTTACTATTCCTGGGCACCTTACCACTGCTAACCAATACCAAAGTGCATGTCTCCGTACTATAAGCATGGCAACATTGGCTTATCCACAATTGGCATATTTACTTTACTTATAAGTCCCTAGTAAAATGCCCTGCATGTTACCAGGGCCTGTAATTTAAATGTGAGTAGTGGGCTAGCAGCACTGATTCTGACACCCACTCGGTAGCTCTCAAAGCATGGCTCAGACCCGCCATGGCAGAGCCTGTGTGTGCAGTTTTAAACTGCCATTTCGACCTGGTAAGTGCTTTCGAGGCCCAAACCCAGCAGCGGTGTGTCCATTGGGGCGTAGGGGCGTAGCCCCACTAAGCCCTGGACGCACCGTGGCGGTGGCACTAGTCTGCAGGCTGCTTAAGTTAAAGAGCGCAGCGCAGGAGTGACATGTCGGATGATCGGATCATGACAATACAGTCAATGGCAGGTGGTGCGGTCGGAGTGCGCAGGGGGTGGGGGGGGCGGGGCTGCTGGTCTGCTGCAGCTGCTTGAGTGACAGTCTGTGCGCATGAGACTGCCGGGCTGAGACTTGCCCGCGCATGCGCAGATGCGCCGATGCCAGCAAGCATATAGAAGGGGCCGGGGTTGTGGCTTCAGCCTGGACGGGTTTTCAAAGGCTGCCCAGGGCGAGCACACAGTGTGCCCCCTAGCCAATCCTGGTGCTGCATGCAGCGCCAGGATTGACTGGTCCACCGCGCGGCATCCATTATTGGATGCCGCGCGTGGGCGGGCGGGGGCAGAGTGGTGCGACGGCGACCCCGGGCTGGCAGGAGGAGAAGCAAGAAGCAGACCCGGTGAGAGCCCCCCAGCCCCAGGCCCGGCCGGTCAGCAGTGCCAGGACAGACGGCAGAGCCAGCAGCACAGAGCAGGGCAGCGGTGCCGCAGCACCCAGCAAGCAGTGCCCAGGAGAAGAGATTTTAGGAACTTTTTGGAAAGCGCATTCTGTGTCTCCCGGGACTGCAGCGGGCCGTCTTCCCTGCTCTGGCCTGAGCACCCCTGAACCCCCTCCGGATCCTGCACACCGGACTATGGCCCCCGGAACCAGAGCCCCCCTGCTTATCACCGCCACCCTCCTCCTGCACTGCATCGCGATATGTGGAGCTATCCAGTGGCTGTAAGTGATTTATTCCAGTTCGGGACCTTTAAGGGGGGCTGTGGGGTGCAAGGCTGGGGCCGGTGCTGGGGGACTCATACAACGGCAATTTATTTTAATTGAATTTTATTTTTAAAAGTTTTATATAGCGCTAGCTTGACCCGTAGGTATCAGAGCGCTTTACGGAAGGCAGTAAGGTCTAAGAGGTCTAAGACGGTGACCAGCACAGTGAAATAATTCAAGACTGTACATGTGATGCCTGTTTTTTTTAACTATATTGAAAAACTCATTTAGTTCCTTGGGAAGCTGAAAGACTTGACTCTTTTGAAATTGTCAATATCACGACGAATATGAAATGTATGTTTTATAAAGAAACTCAAACTGGGTGATTTGCTTATAGTACGGAGACATGCACTGGGTGATTTGATGGTTTCACGACTGCAGTACAGTTTGCTCTGGGGTACTTTCTAACATACTTTTTGGCCTGTTTTTTCATTCAACTATTCAAAGCATTCTGGCAGTTGTAGCCTTTGTTTGGTCACCTGATAATATGATGGTTTTGAAAAGCGAATCCAGATTTAGAGAAAGTGTTCGACCATTCATGTTAGACTATGGCAGACTGATGGATGGCGGTACTAAAGAGTTGAAAGCGAGGGACTGCAGTGCTACATGCGTAGGATTAGACTAAAGAGGTTAATAAAGGAATAGACAAGTAGAAACAGAGCCCTGTAACCTACAGGTGACCGTTACAAAGTGGGCATGGATTGGATGGATTTTGAGACTCGAGTTTTCCATTACCCAATAGAAGTGATTTTACCAAAGCGAGGCTGCGTATAAATGAGCATTGACACTCCACTTTTTCTTCCCCTGAACTTGATTTCTTCCATCGAGGGGGCAAATAATAAGCAGACATAAAGCATGTCTACCTCTATTAGTCTACTGTCCGTCCATCTGTCCTCTCTGCCTGTCTATGTTTGTCTGCTTATGTGGAGCCTGTCATTATAACTGAATGTGTGTATGGGTGACACTGCAATCGGTATTTGCAAGTCTGTTCAGCTTTATGAATAAATGTCTTTAACTTAGGTTGTCTGTTTGCCTAGGTGCCTTGCCATTGTGCACAAAGTTACCAGTATTTGATGTTTGCTTACATATAGATGTCTGTAGTTTTGCTGTTCTGTGTATATATCTACATGTATGTGTGATCTATGTTAATGTGTGTCTAAGTGTTGTGTGTTTCTGCAAGGATGCACTATTAAAGCGCCAGACCTCTTGTCTTTGTCCTTTGCATGTGCTCCTGGTTTGTCCCAGACATGTAAGCCATCCCAGCATTTGAGACTGATGTCAATGAATGTGTTCATCTGCAAGCCATTGACCGGCATAGGACCTGAGAGCAGAGCCAGACCCTCCCTGCACAGGATTTAGCACAAGTGTTGACCCCTCCAATGGCTGTGGGATAAGGAGGCTCTAGCTCTGGCAGGGGCTTCACTCTGTCCTTCTTCCTCCTCGGAGCCAGACGGAAATTCAGATTTGTAAAGTGTGGTGTCAATCACAGTAGATCCCGATAGCCGGGCGCCTTTGACGTCCATCCGCTGCCCAGTGACCTGCCTATATTGCAGTCCATGTGAAGTGTGGACGTGGAGGAGGGCTGGTCTGGTGGTTTAGCTGCTGACCGTGCGGTTTGGAGTCCTGTGCTTTAATCTTGATGCTTCAGTCTGTCAGAAGAACTTCATCTCCCGGTGCCAACTTTGTAAATCAGCGTCACTTCACGGGGCAGCGCAGCAAACGTGTGATGCATGTAGGTGACACCCCACCTCCTGCACACAACTTTGAAGTGCTTCACCTTCGATGCATTGTGCGCTGTTGCTCCAAACAAAGGTTTGGACTATATACGTCATATATACTCATTAAGTAGAGTTGCATGAGTTCCCTTTCCCGCCAATTGCTCTGTTACCTGCAGGTATGTCCTCTCCCATTCTGTCTGGTTTTCGCACTGTCCTCATCACAGTGACTCTTCTCATGAATTCTGCACTTGTTTCTGCAGTCTCTTCAGATCTGTGAAGGATTTGCCAGGCATCCCATTGGTAATCCGTCTCATCAGCAGGGCAGTGTGAGCAGCTGGCACTGATGGACAGTGGGAGCAGCTGACACTTATGGGTAGTAAGGGCATTGGTGGGCAGCATAGAGCGCTGCTGAGGAGTGCAGCATCTTTCACTTGGAAGCGGATTCTGTGTCTCCTGGCCGGGACTGCAGCGGGCCGTCTCCCCTGCCGGACTTATCTATCTTCCCTGCTCTGGCCTGAGCACCCCTGAACCCCCTCCAGATCCTGCACACTGGACTATGGCCCCCGGAACCAGAGCCCCCCTGCTTATCACCGCCGCCCTCCTCCTGCACTGCATCGCGATCTGTGGAGCTATCCAGTGGCTGTAAGTGATTTATTCCAGTTCGAGACCTTTAAGGGGGCTGTGGGGTGCAAGGCTGGGGTGCTGGGGGACTCGTACAACGGCAATTTATTTTAATTGTATTTTATTTTTAAAAGTTTTATATAGCGCTAGCTTGACCCGTAGGTATCAGAGCGCTTTACATACCCACTGTAAAACAGAAGGACATTGCATTACATATAGTAGAAGGCAGTAAGGTCTAAGTGGGCTCATACAGACCAAACGACATAATAAAGTGATACTCTGTATTTATCCATATGTTTTTTTGGCTATATAACTGGTATATTTCAATGTGTTATTTTGTGCTTTGAGAATAAATGGAGCCGTAAAATTGTATATTTCTGTGTTATTTAACTCTTGAACATGCATACATGGATGCCTGTCACAATTTAGCAAATTAAGCAGCCATGTATAACTAAACACTACACTCATCATAAGTACATATTAGTGTTATACTACAAAAATATGTTAACATATGCCTATTTAAGGAAATCTCATCCTGTTTTTTAATTCCCCATGATTTATGTATGATTAGTGCTAGGAGGTCCAAGTCTGTGCCAGAAAACAATGTGAATATGTACGTAAATATTTGAAAGTTCTATCACTGACAGTATAAGATAGGTTGCATTGTCAGAAAGGTTGAAGTGATGCCATCAATTACAGCCAAAACCGGCGTAAACGCATTTGACCATTTGAGCACATTTACATTTGTTTTAGGCAACCAGACTTGTTTAGCTGTCTGCCCCTCCCTCGGGCTAGTTGCAAGACTAAAATATACCCAAATTGCCACGCATAGTGATTTTGTCTGCCCAGTCCCTGTGAATTGTACACCTTCTTAGGTATTTTGTGAAAGTGTTTTATTTTTTTAATAGCGCATACTACCTATATTGAGTCTTTGTGAAGCTGCCTACATATTTCAATACAAATCGAACATGGCGGTAGTAGATAGTGAGACCTTTTCTTTTGGACCTGGGACATTAGGTGGTTACTGGGCACTATATGTGGTGGGCACTGCTAAGGACGGCAGGGCGGCACTGTTCGGGACGGCATTTGTTTTAGCACTTTGTGAAAGCTGATAATCTAAATCATTGCAACTGACATGCCTTTATTTAATTGCCTCAAGCTGTGCATGGTGCGAGCGTGAGCCACACTGTTAAAACATGGTATTTCAAGCTGGTATTTATTTAAAGTCTTATAGTCTGAATTCAGCACCTGAGCATAATAGAATGAGAAGCTCTGTCATTATACTGAATAAGCAGCTACCTATGTTATGCCATCTATTAATGTAATAACTGCACTTTCACAATTGCGTTATTAACCTTCCTGCTTTCTCAAATTTGCTTGAAAATGCACTATTTTTCTTCTTTTTTTCCAAAATTTTCTAGGGGGGGTTATCCCCCCAAACCCCTCTTTTGCGGTTCGGGCTCGCTCACTGCGCTCGCTCGCTGCGCTCGCTCGCTGCGGTGCTGTATGCAAATCACTTTGCGCCTCACCACTTTCAAATGTCACCCACCGCCCCTGCCGAAACTTTCCCTTTTATTACATATATGTCATCCCTAAAGTATGCCGTAGGCAGCCATATGGGCGGGGTGAAGTGTATTTAAAAGGTATGTATGTTCTTTTGAAGTTTACATGTCTAGGTAGTGAAAACTGCTGAATTCCTTTTTCACTACTGCAAGGCTTATCTCTTGCATAGATTAACATTGAGATTGCCTTAAAGCATCTTTTCAATGTCATTTCCAAGTGGGAAAAGAAGGAGATTTGGAGTTTGGTGTCTCTTGACTCGCAATTTAAAATCCCAACTTATGGTGAAGTCAGATTTGTAAGTCTGAAAATGCCACTTTTAGAAAGTTGCAAAAACAAAATTGATGGACAGAATGCAGAACAATGTCATACATTCACCCCAGTACACAGATATGGGCCTAAATCCATTGTTTTATTTTGCTCCCCATGTCATTCCAGTTTGTACTCAGCCATATGCAAATCAGTCTTGACCCTGTGCCCAATGGGAACAGTCCAGCTCGAACTGCCAGGCCAGGTCCTCCCTTTACTGGAAAAAAGCATTGTAGGAAAGGTTTCGGGGTTTCACTCCTCATCAGCCAGGATAGCTTGACTCCAGTGGCATGGAGAGCAGGGGATCGATGTCTGGGCATACCCACCCCACTTGGGGTGACAAATGCAAAAACGACAATTGATGGACAGAATGCAGAACAATGTCATACATTCATCCCAGTGCAGAAATCTGGGCCTAAATCCAACATTTGCTGCTCTCCATGCCCTATGGGCGGGTGCAGTGTATTTAAAAGGTATGGCATGTACTTTTGAGGTTTACATGTCCAGGTAGTGAAAACTGCTGAATTCGTTTTTCACTACTGCAAGGCTTATCTCTCCTATAGGTTAACATTGGGATTGCCTGAAAACATCTTTTACGTGTAATATCCAAGTGGCAAAAGATAGAGATTTGTAGTTTGGTGTCTCTGGACTGACAATTTAAAATCACAACTTATGGTGAAGTCAGATTTGTAAGTCTGGAAATGCCACTTTTAGGAAGTTGTCATTATCTTACTTTAACAATTCTGTGCCTCTGCCTGTCTCTGAATACACATCTGGGTTGAGTGGATGCTGGACTTTATGCATTCTTTCTAGACAGTCACACAAAGGAAGGTGCAGTGTGACATTTGTATCCTAATGCTTCCTGAGGTAGATTGGGAGGGATGAGCCGACACTTGGACCTCAATAGGGCTGTGCCTTTGCCCACACAAATAGCTGCATACCCCCCTGTAGTAAGTCTGGGGCCAAGGCAGGAAAGGTAGGGACCTTGTGATCTTCAAAGGCACATTTAGGTATAAGTACTGGACCATTGATACCACCAAAGAAAAACTTTGCTGGAATCAAGGAGATTCTGCCTGTAAGAAGAGCTGATGTGCTGTGGGGGGGCCGTCACTTTGCTACCTGTATTGCTGTGTTGGCCTGCTGCCTGCTGATTGCTATGCTACAAGAATGATTGCCACTTTGCAACCTGCTGCTGTGTTATCCTGCTGCCTGCTGTTCTTGCCTGGGAGAGAGAGGGACTGGACCTGCTCTCTATAGGGCTTGCCTCCTGTTTTCTGAAGTCTCAGGGACACAAAAAACTTCTTGCAACTGTGCTGGTGCTACTGGACTCTGTCATCTGTGAGTCCTACCCTTACCTGAGGTACCGCGTCCAGTCTTGATCCCTCAGAAGTGGGTTCCGCAGCTGTTTTTCTGCAAAAACCGGCGAATTGACCCGACTGTGTGAGAAAAATCTACGCATCGCTCATCGAAGCTATCGCAATGGCGAATTGACGATGACGCCAGGCCAGACTGCGAGGCTCCTTGACGACGATTCTTTGACACCATCTGCGAGGCTTGACAACGATGCAGCGCTGAATCTTCCAATTCTTTTTTTACGGATTTATATAGCGCGAACATGACCCTTGTGGGTATCAGAGCGCTTTACAAGTAAGGTAGTTAAACAAAAGAGTCAAAGTACAAAAGAAACATTGTATTTCAAAGTAATGTCTTATGTTACAGCTGGTTGTTCTAGTTATTCGATACAATGTTCAAGTGAATTTCGAGTAGGGATTTAACTGCTTTTTTGAAGGAGACAGTTGAGCGATTAAGTCTGGTTTCTGGGGGTAGTGCATTCCAAATCCGTGGAGCAATTCCTGAGAAGGCACGGTTATATGTTTTCTCCTTGGCAAATCCTTGAGGCTTCAGAAGAAGGTTGCTGGAGCTCCTGGAGGATCTATTTCCACATGAGAGCTCCAGTTTCTGGGCCAGATATCTCGGGGTGTTGTGATGAAGGGCTTTGTGCGTCATGCAGGCGATTTTTTATTGAATTCTTGCTTCGAAGGGTAGCCATTTGAGCACTTTGAAGTTGGGGGAAATGTGGCAATTTCTTTTGGAACCTGTGCTGAGCCTGGCCGCTGAGTTGAGTTATGCTCTTAAAGGGGCAGTTGTAGATCTAGGGAGTCCACAGGGAGTTGCACTACCATATTCTAGTCTAGGAATTACTAGAGCGTGGACTGCCAATTTTAAGTCATTTACTGTGAGGAAGGGTTTTAATTTTCTTAGGGTGTTCATCTGAAAGTTTTCTCCTTTTGCTGCGGTACTTATATGTTTTTGCATGTTTAGGTTACTATTGAGAATTACTCCCAGTGATTTTGCTGAATCAATTATAAGAGGTTGGCAGTTGAGCGTGGTAAGTTGTTCAAGCCATTCTTGTATGGGAGCTGATTGGTTAGATGGGGCGATTAGTAGGGATTCAGTTTTTAGGGCGTTTAGTTTGAGATGGTTTTCAGTCAACCATGACTGAGTTTTTTTGTAGAGTTAGATTGAGAGATTTGATGTCATCCGGAGAGTTTATCTTTGAATATAGTTGTATGTCGTCTGCATACATGTGAAAGTGGATATTTGATGTGTTGAGGCTCTCAGTGAGTGACTCCATAAATAGGTTAAACAGTGTGGGTGAGAGGGAGGATCCCTGCAGGACTCCTAATGTGACTGGGACTGCCATGGACAGGTATTGGTTGACCTTGAAACTTTGGGATCTATTTAGGAGGAAAGAGGTAAACCAATTTAGTACTGACCCTGATATGCCCATTCTGTATTTCAAGAGGTCTAGTAGATTATCATATTTGACGGTGTCAAAGGCCGAAGATATGGCAGGATAAGTAGGCAGGTTTCCTTCTGGTCTAGGATATTTAGTGCGTCATTCACTATGTGGGTCATAGCCGATTTCGTACTATGCCCTGCACGGAAGCCAGATTGGAATTTATTGAGCAGGTGGAAATTGGTGATGTGGTTGTCTAACTGGCTGAGGACACATTTTTCTAGGAGTTTAGCTAGAGTTGGAATGTTGGAAATTGGTCGGTAGTTATTTAAGTCCTTGGGGTCCGCCGGTGTTTTTTTTAGGATGGGGTAAACTTGTCCAGATTTGAGAATTTCAGGAATAATTCCTTGTGTTCAAAGTGGCAGTAGCACAGGTCAGAGGTCTTTGATGTAGTTTGCAGGAAGAGGGTCTGAGAAGTAGTTGGAGGGGTTCAAGGACATAAGTGCTTTTAGAATTGCTTCTTCACTATAAGTTGTGAAGGAGGCCCAGGAGGCGTTATTTTTGCGAGCGAGCTTAGATGTGCAAGTGATTGGGGTTGCTAGAGTGTGAGATGGAGTGTCCTTCTGAGTGTCAGTCTGAGATATTAAGGCCTTAAGTAGATCTGTTTTCAGGAGTTCCGTCTTTTTCGTGAAGTTATAGTGAAGAAGCAATTCTAAAAGCACTTATGTCCTTGAACCCCTCCAACTACTTCTCAGACCCTCTTCCCGCAAAGTCTTCACAGCTGGGTGGGGTGCATTGTCCAGTTTGGGGAGGGTGAGCTACACCAATAGATTGAGTTTGGACTAGTTCAAATCGTTTTTTGGGTCGATTCATGGCTTGATCTAGCTGCTTTTTGAAAAAGTTTGCTTTTGAATGTCTGATGCACGTCTTCGATGCATTAATCTGACTACGGGTAAAATTACCATGCATCGTGTGCTCGATGTTGACACTGTGCTTCATACAAGGTACTTTCTCAGTGGGCCCTGCGTGGGTTCTTTAGCCGGCCTGCCCTCCATTGTGGTTGGACTAAATTTTGGATTTATACAGGTCCCTCATGGCCTCAAGTAACCTTTTGACCGCTATTGACTTCTAAGCACTCTTTTCACATGTAATATTTAAAAAAAATCATATCTCAGGTTGTACTTATTGGATTTCTGTCATTTTGGTCTTGTTTTAGTCAGATAAATATTCTCTATTTTTCTAAACTGAGTTTTTTTGTGGTGTTTTCACTGCGTTACTGTAATTAAAGTTGACACAAATACTTTATACATTGCTTCTTAAGTTAAGCCTGACTGTTCTGTGCTAAGCTGCCAGAGGGTGAGCACAGGTTAATTTAGGTTGTGTATCATTCTTACTCTGACTAGGATTGTGGCTCCTGCTTGGACAGGGTGCATACCTCTGCCAACCAGAAACCCTAATAGCAGATGTTCAGGTAGCAGCATTCCCAACAAGGCTCCCGGAAAGATCTCTCTATCCCTAAATCTATAATCAGCAGCCTGCAGCTACCAGTCATGGGCTTGCAAGGGGAATCATAGTTTGATTTGATGGAAGATTGTGCATGTTGTATGCACATTCATCACAAGCAGAATCTAGACTTCTGCTAAGGTAGCAAATCTAAAATCACCCAGATGTACCTCTCAAGCATCTTATGACATGTTGTTTGAGGCTGGACAGATACTGAATGCATCCTAAATGTTTCAATCAGAAGCAGGGCAGCCCAGGGTTATGATAGGGTTAGGGTTCTCTGACCAAATAGACCAGAGTTTACTCCTGACCAGGATTGGAGGGCAGGGAATCCCAGGGGTACCCGGGGCCAGACTCAGAAAGAAAAGAAACTCCTGACCAGTACTTTCTCTGCTAATATGCTATATTACCAGTTATTTTGCAGTGCAGCACACAACACAGGTGGCATAATGTTGCTCAGACTGAGTACAAATAGAACTGCCAGAGGACTCTCCAAATGTAGGTAAAGCCATGTTCTGATGGCTTAATGGAAGAGCAAATGATCTGTGAGGAAACAGCTATTTTGAGAAAGCTCGGTCTGGAGGGCTGCGGCTTGATAACTGCAAGTACGGCGACTGAGAGGCAAATGCAGTAGGATGCTGAGTGGATGAACTTGGTGGAGAAGTGCACCCTAAATGTTTTTCTAAAGAAAGAGGATTCACCACAATACAAGGTCCTGTAAATGAATGCAGAGAAGGCGGTCCAGTGCAGGGTAGCATCTATTTTTTTGCTTCAGAAGTAGCTTCATAGTGGTATTTTGTATGTGTTGTAGACTGACAATAGCCTAATCCCGAAGACTCACATGTATTTCATTGCGCAGTTCAAATGCTCAGTGCTTAGAAAATTGATGTGGTAAGAGAGGAGAGAATAGAATAAACCACAAAAAGGGGAGAATACACCACAGCTGTATCAGACAAGCGTGTAAAGCGTCAACTTTTGGAAATTAAGCTTTGTGCCTTTTATTGACTTAAATTTTTTTAAAACACTGTTGAGAAGTTCTTTTATGGGGAGTTACACTGTGAGAGGATTTGAGGTGAGAATCAGTTTTTCTGGAAGGGAGTTTTGTGTGATATATGACAAGTAGCCGAGGAGTATCTTTGAAGATTCTTTATTAGTCTTAGTTGCAGGATGGTATTCAAGTACAAGAGCCGCACCAGGAGCAGCCTGCCTGCTGCTCAGCCCTACCCCCACTGTCACACCTCACCACACAGGCACCCAAACATTCCATTTATCTCCATCACACCAACATTCCAAACAGAACACTCACACTGGATGAACAGCTGGGAGCCAAGATAACAGGGAAGATACATGAATACCTAAGCAGGATATAACAGAGTTAGTTTTACTTTTTGGCACGTGCTGCCATATTCACTTCTGGCTGGAACACTTGTCCGGGCCCACTTTGAGTTAGGGCTCTAGTGGCATTCTAGGCTGTGCCATCAACATTTCTGCTTATAAAATGATGGCAGGAATGTGACCCTGAAGCGGACGTGTGCAGCAGGGGCACTGTTGCTGAACCAAAGGCACCCTAAAGGCAAGCCCATCTGCGCCCACATGCGTCCCGAATGCAGCCAGCGCCCGTCACTATGCCCAAACTGTGCCCTCCTCAGAGAAAACTCACAAAATATGCAGCAGGTCTTTGGTCTCTGAAACATCAAAGCTGCTCAGGCAATTTTTCTTTTTGTTGGGAAAATGCTTATACGTTGGTTTGTACGTTTTGTCAGGTTACACTGACCCCATGTTATCAATTTTCTCCACATGTTGACAGCAAGCTCCAGGGCAAAGAGACTTTCATGATAACAGGAAGAGATGTACAGGTCACTAACCATTTTGAAGCATGCTTAATTAATGCAAGGTCCCTTGCCAAGCATAAATTGGCTGTATGGGAGTTGGTCGCGGACAATTCTTGGGATATTTTATTCACCACTGAGACATGGCTGAATCATACCTCTGGCCCGGATATTGCACTCATCCTAACATACGCCCACACTATAGTCTCCCATAATCTTGAGAACCAAATGGGAGATAGAGTGTCAGTGATTCATCAGTCCCTTTCTAATTGTTCTACCAAAAAGTTGGAAGACATAGAAACTGCAGAACAGCTGTCTTTTGCACTGAAAATTACAAATAATCTATTCTTCTCTGGAGCCTGAATGTCATTCCCCACGTTGCTTCGCTAACTTTGGTGAATTATTGGCCAAAGCAATAGCTGCTCTATACATAAAATATTAACATTTTATGGTGCTAGGGGATTTTAATATCCATATGGATGATCCTAATACTAATAGGGCTTTACAGCTGGGAGAAGCAATGGGGGACCTAAATCTTCCCCTTAGAAGTAATGGCCTGACTCACATCCAGGGGCACTCTCTGGATATAAGTTTCTCTAATCTGACTAATCTGTTATTTAATTCACCTTATCCAGTAATCTGGTCAACCCATTTTTTAGTTCCTTTCTATTGGCACTCAGTGGCATTGGTTAAATGTTATGTTAATTTTATTTCAGAAACGCGCCCTGGCACAAAATCACTGTTGGCAGTCTAACTCATTCTCTTAATAAAACACTGCTAAAGGCAGGCCCTGATCTAGACGCTAATGTTGAAAGTTTTGATATCCTCCTCCCAGAGGCTTTGGATAAAGAGGCACCGATACAACCTAGCACTTCAAAATGCAAGTCTCCTTCAGCCTTTTGGTTTACGCAAGATTTGGTGATGATAAAAGGCATTGACAATCCCTTGAAAGAAAGTGGAGGTGTTACGACCCTAATGACAAGGCTACTTATAAAGTAGCCCTCCTGTCTTTTCTTTAAAAAGCACTGAAAGCTAGAGTGTATGTCATCACAGAACTAATTGATAATGCCGGGAAAGAGGGTAACACCACCAAAGCTATCTTACAGATAGTGAAATCTTTCCTCTCGCCGGCTAGTATTAAACATAATATGGAAGCTACCCAGGACGTATGTGACAATCTGTCTGACTTTTTTCAGGACAAGATTACTAACATTTACTCTAGTCTGACGACTGACAATAGTGCCTATGGTCCTGATCTTTGTCAAGAAATGTCACCTCTTACAGACAGACATGTGAAATCAGAACTTGAGAGTATGTCTTTGGAAGAAACCAAAAGGGCTCTTTTAACAACAAAAACTAGATCTCCCCGTGACACTTGCCCTCCAGGTGTTTTAAAGTTAGCGTCACCAGTGTTTGGAAAACAAATCAATATGCTATTTAATCAATCCCTAAAAATGGGCCTCTTTTCTAAATTATGGAAGAAGGTTCTGGTTCTTCTTTTGTTAAGAAAAAGCAAACTCGGACCCTTCCTGTATGAATAACTATAGACAAACTTCCCTCCTTCCTGCTCTGGTAATAATACTAGAACAGTTAGTCAATTTTCAGATTTCCCATTTCATGAAAAACAATGCATCTCTGCATCACTCTCAGTCAGGCTTTTGAAGGCGAAGGCCTTTCTCGAGGTGGAAGAATTTGCCAAATCTAGTCTTGATTTAGGTAAAAAAAGCAGTGATCATCTTGCTAGATCTCTCTGCAGTGTTTGACACGGTCTCCGATGAGATCCTGTTGGACCGGCTGAGGACCGCCGGCATTATCAACATGGCCAATAAGTGTTTTAAATCTTTTTATTGGATAGAGAGCAAACTGTCCATCTTCCACAGTTCACGTCGTACTTCAAGAAAATGCATTGTGGGGTACCATATGGCTCAGCTTTGAGTTCCACACTATTTAACATCTATCTAGCACCACTGGGCACGGCAGCTTAGGGTTTAATCTTGTCTCTTATGCTGATGACACCCGGCTGTTGTCAGGGGGCTTAGAAGTCAGTCATTTTTCAATGATTTGCAAGCAGAATTTTGGTCGCAATCCATTGATACACTGGATACTGAATCACAATTTGGAAGGGACGCTCACAACATGCCCCTTCCAAACGCAACTCAGTAACCAGGCGCAGGCTCATTTATGAGTTGGCAACAAAACTTTTTGGGGTTTGCAAACTCTGAATCAAAGTGATTGTAACAACTAATATGTTTCTTTCATCTAGCCCCATATTTCTTCTTGTTTGCAAAACAGAACCAGGAAGTGGTTGATGGGGGAAAAACGCATCTTGCCCAGATTTGAGATTTCTTTCAACTTTCAGTTCACACATTTAATGGTTCAAACGCCACTAAATAATGTCGAGTTTTCTTTTCCATTTTTGTAAAATAATTAAGTAAAAAATACAAATTAGATACTCACCAAAACAATCTTAGAAACACACTTGGACTAAATGCTACTTTCTGGTCCAAGTGTTTTTTGTTGCTTTTCCGCTATGTTATTGAGTATAGTTTCCTCTGGCACTTTGAAAGGAAATGCAACTTTTGGAAACCCTTCTATAACTTTTCCTCGCTCTTGACCTATCTGCTCAAAATGTGAAATGATCAATTTTAGGTACATGAGAACATTTTTGGAAAATGTCATGCAGATTCAGCAAACGCACTGAACGATCAAAAAGCTCAATTCATATAATCAACCTAACAATAATTACAGTCGCCATTGTGCACATTTTCTATAAAGAAATAAGTGTAGACGCCTGAGCGAGAGAGATATGTTTCTGCATCTTAAACCAGAGGTCATTATTGCCATGGTAAAGCAGCTTGAAATAAGTAATTTGCATCACAGGTCGGCTTTATTAAATGAACAATATTGTAAATGTTTTAGGAATGGAATTATGATATTCATATTTCCTATTTCCGATATTAGTATCATTTATGGATGCCTGGAGGCACAGTCTGCCAATAAAGTAAATTGAGAACAGTTTGCTGCCAATAATGTAGACTTGACAGACCAAGAAAGGAACACATATAATTCTTCCCGAGATGGGTTAGCGTTTTAGACTAATTGGATCAAATGATTTTGCTGACTCTGTTTTTCTGCCCTCACATAATATGATTATATCGCTGAAGACAAAAAGACGAAAGGGAGGCAGGGTGAATACAAAATGTGTCATAAACAGAAGCGGTAGATAAAGCGGGTGAAATTTAGGGCTTTTTTCTGAATTTATTACCATTGATGGTTTAAATGCGTTTAGATCTGCGAATATGTCCTTTTTCACAAACTGCAAAACAATCTGCATTTGCCCATCCGAGTGCAGGTACTCCTTTTTAGGTCGAGCCCAGACAGTGTGTGTGCTGTCAGGTGATCTGTTGTGTGTACTTTGTGGGATCTGACCCATCCACCGGTTTGGATTGGCATTCCAAAAGCATAGCCTGCAAATGTCTAATTGTTGGTGCATGCCCCACCTTTTCTTACAAGTTAACTCCCATGGAGTATTGCCTCTGGAATAAGCAGCGTCATCCGCATTTTTTTAACCACACATTTGACCCTGCCCCCCTCACTCACTGACCCTGCCCCACTGCACACGATATCAAAGTCCCCCTTACTTTTTACATTTTTTAATGCACTTCTTTGACCACTGCCCTAAATGACTGAGTCACTATAAACAATCTCTGATATACTATTATTTTATTATACTGGTATAGCAGGATAGAAATACAGCAAGGATGTTTTAAGTGCTTGCATTGTAAACATAGTCATCTTACTTTGCTGGTTTCTCACCGCAAGGCCTCCTGCCTTGTATCTCTTTGAAGCTGTGGTCTCTTTACTGGCAGGCACTGAGATCTCGCACCCTGTGGCAAGCTCTAAAACATTACTATTTGACAGGCTGCTGGCATCTTCCTAAACCACGCCCTAATTTATTCACTTTCTGTCATGCCATCGGCAGGCATGGCAACATTTGGCAACAGAAAAGAAGGAGGTTGTAACAGAAACAATTTTAATTCAAGAAAAGCTAACAAAAAGCCATTTTTGTTTAAAAATAGAGAGTTTCCCTCTTAAAGCAGGAGTATGGAATGTATGTGTTGGCCCTATCAGTTCGGCTTTTGTTTCTCTGAATCTGTGAGAACTTTGTCCCTCTCTCTCAGACTCGTTTCTCTTCGTTTCTGTCAGACACTCAGGCCTTGGGCCATTTTTTGTGTAAGGCAATTTGACTCCCCTTTCCTTCAGAGGGTGAGGTCCCATCACATTATCAGGTCCCGCACCATCACCGTCTGACCCTGGTTCTTTTCTGTCAGGTTTGTTCCGTTTTATTTCTTTTTCTGTCGAGCTTTACCCGCTACATGTCAGACTGTGGTAGCTACCTATGTCTGTCAGGCTCAAAGCCCTTTCTTTTTGCCCTTTCTTTTTGTCTGGCCTTTGTTCACCACTTTCCTTTCTATCATGGACTTTGTCTTATTGTCAGACCCTGTGTCCTGCAGAGACCCAGGTCCATCTCTCTCTGTCAGACCCTTTCTCTGCCAGGCCTGAAGTCTCTCTTTTGACCTCTGTCCATGATTCTGCTCTTTTTGACAGGGTTTGTGAGCTCCTTTCCTTCTGGCTATTGCTCCCTCACACTCTCTGTCATATCCTGGTCATCTCTCTCAGGCAGCAGAACTTCTCATTTCATCTGGCCCCCATTCCTCTCTTTTTCTATTTTTTTAAAACTTTATTTATTATTTTTAAAAATAGACACAGACTGTATAAACAGCCCAGATGTTACATATGTTTATACATCACTATTTGGAATTCTTCCAGTGCTCTGCAGTTCATCAATGACAGTAAGTGCTATAAAATGAAAATTACACAGTAGATTTCACATTTTATACAGCAAGAACTGTTCGATTCTCATTGGAAATCAATAACGATTGGAGCAGGAGAGTAGAGAAAGGATAATAGGGAGGGATGGTAAACTTTAGTCAATAGTGTCCTGACTGACAGTGCAGAGGAAAGCGGTGTCAGCTAGTACATGAGGGGGTGTATTTGGAAAGTCAGGAACAAGAGTCAGTAAATAAGTACGAAGAGGTTTCCAAATGTCTGTGTGTCTTGAGGAGGGGGGGTTACAATGTGGCATAGACTTCACTGGTAAGATCACAGTACATCATGCTCTTGAGTATGACACTGTAGCGGGGCAAAATGTATTGCCCCAACGAGGGCGATCTCTCTCTTAGCTAACAACAAAGCAATGGCTGAGAAGCGGTAAAGAGTTTTCGGGAGAGAGAAGACATTGTCCAAGAGAGCCATAAAGGGAGAAGGAGTGAGTGTCAGTGAAGTAATGTGTGATAGGATCTCGAAGACTGCTGTTCAGTATGCAGCGATAAAGGGGCAGGTCCATGTCATGTGAGCAAAGTCTGCATTTGGTGTTGTTCATTTGGGGCATAGAGAGGATCTGGATGAGTTTTTTATGGCTACACCAGCTGGTGTAGTGTATGATCTGTGCAGGAATTAGAAATGGAGCAATTTATGGCGGTGGTTGGGAGATACCAGTTTAGTTTGTGTGCAACAGAATGCCAAGTCTCTGTCTGTGAGAGGGTGGCCATGGTCCTGCTCCCAGAGTTGTCTTACTCTGCCGTCATGGGTGCGTTTAAGGGTCATACTGGCTTGGCAGAGCCTGGAGACTAAGTGTTTACCATCGGGATCTGTAATTAGTTATGTCAGAGGTGTGAAGTCCTCAGGTGCCAGTGGGTAAGAGGGGAAGAGCGAAAGGATCGTGTCACGCAGTCTGTAAAAAATGAATTGATTCAAGGGTGTGGCGTGAGAAATATTAGAATATGTTGTAGAGGAGATGAAATGACCATTCGGGGATAAATCGCCAAATGTGTGGACACCGTGTGTAGTCAATGTATGCTGTACTCATTTTTCCAGGATTAGTGGTAGCCAAAGGTTAGTGAACAGCGGCATTGCTGGGGAATATAGGAGGTCCCACGCCAGTACCCCGCTAAGTTTCAGGAGGTCCCAGCTCGTTGTGGAGAGAGTTTGTATATCTGATGAATCAAGTTTGAGGCCCTGGGGTAGCAGAGTTTCCAGCGTGGTAGGGTCCACCAGGTCAAGCTTGGGCTTAGTATATAGTAATTGGGCATCAGGATGATTTCAATGGTGAGCTAATTGTGATTGTGCAACTAGGCAAGTAAATATAAACATCAGGAACCACGAATCCACCACATTGGTATGGGAGAATGAGGGTCGCCCAAGCCACTCGGGCCTGCGACCAGCCCAGATCCGACGAATCAGTAACTCGTGAAGGGTTGTAAAGAACGAAGCGGATAAGGGTAAAGGAATTTTTGAAACAGATAAAGAAAGCGGGGTAGGGCGACCATTTTTATAATGGCGATCCAGCCTGCTATGGACAAGGGGAGGCATATCCAATGCTCAATCGGCTTGCTCAGTTTGTCAATGGCAGGACCGTAATTGAGTCTAAAGATCTGCTCCTTGCTTCTATGTAGTGTTATATCTAAATATTTGGTTGATTCGGTGCACCATGTGGGAGGATTCTCACAGTGAGGAGGATCAAATATGTCGGTAAGAGGGAATAGCTCGGATTTGAACCAGTTGATAATAATGCCTGAGAGGGCACCAAAACGGATTATCTCACGAATGAAAGGGGCAAAATTATCTGAGGGGTTCTTGACAAACAATAGAATGTTGTCACATACACTGAGATAAGCAGTGGGCCTGGATTGAAATGCAGGCCATGGTGTAAGTGCTTCTCTTGTAGGTGGTGGACCAATGGGTCCATCGCGGTATTGAACAACAGCGGCGAGAGTGGGTACCCCTGTCTGGTGCCTCTCCTTACAGTAAAGGGGTTGGATAAAGAACCGTTCGCTTATGCAGGCAGTGAGTGCGGAATACAGAAGGGAGAGCAAAGCTACGAATTGTGGGTGGGATGCAGAGTCTTCAAAGGGTGGTATAGAGAAAAGGCCATTCCAAAGAATCAAAAGCCTTCTTTGCATCGAGAAGGGCAAGCGCAGCCGGTATCGCTGGAGAGATTCTGTTTAGCACAGAAAAGACAGTATGTAGGTTTAATGATGTGGATCTATTGGGAATAAACCCTGTTTGGATGGGGGATATGATTTGTTCCAGCAGCAGTGAGAGTCTGTTAGCAACTGCTTTGTCTAGGATTTTGTTGTCAAAATTGAGTAGGGACAAGGGCCTATAAGAGGTGCATAGTGCCGGGTCTTTGTTGGGTTTTAACCACTTCCATGCTCATGACGAGCTCAGCTCGTCATGGCATATACCTCTCAGGTGCTCATGACGAGCTGAGCTCGTCATGACCACACCCGTTTTCGTTGCTGTCCAGCACAGCAGGGGAAACTCTTAAGCAGCGATGTGTGTAAAAGCAGGGAGATCGCCACTTCTCTCATAGAAGGGGGGAGGGATCCCTTATCTAAGGCCTCAGTGTATACCTCCAGGAGGTGGGGGATTAGGATCCCTTTGAATGCTTTATAATAAGTGCCTGTGAGGCCATCCAGTTTGGGGAATTTAGATCCATCCAAGGAGTCTATGGCTGTGGCGAGTTCATTTAAAGTGAAAGGTTCAGCCAGAAATTGAGGTTGGCCCTGGCGAGCCAGACCATTACTATTTCTTCAAAATAAGCCAGACGTGTTGTATCATCCGGATGAAGGCGTGTAGTTTAAAACTATTTGTAATAAGAGACGAGCCCCGTAAAATATATTAATTTGCCTTGACTTGGGAACCGTTAGCAAGGTGTAGTCTGGTAATGAATCCCAGCTCTTGGGGAGGGAGAAGAAGGCAGGCCATTGTGCGACCAGGGCGCTCACTAAAATGGCGTGCAGTCTGGTATTTACCGAGGTACACGGACTCCCTCTGTCAGGTCCTGGAACCCTGTCAATAACAAAGTGTGTTTAGATAAATAAGTGGAGTTGGGGTTTGAGGGCCGCTAAATCAGCATCAATTTGAGCCAGGTCCCTGCGTAGGGCCCAAGGATTCCAGCATGTTTTGAAATGCAGACCCCATGGATGTAAGCTTTAAAAGCATCTCATAACACGGCCTGGGTGTCAACAGTGCCAGCATTCAGCCTAAAGTAGTCAAGAATTGATTCCCGCACATCAGAATGAAACACTGTGTCAAGTAAAGCAGTGGATGGAAAAGACCCTCTGAGTTCCCAGCCACCCCCATAGGGCATTGTGAGAGCCAATCTGACTGTGGGGTGATCAGACAGCGTACACAGTAATATCTTGATATCACGCACCCAGGGGCTGGAGTTTCCTAAGATGTGCGAGTAGTCTAGCCGAGTCCGTGTTGCATGTGGGGCCGAGTAAAAAGTATATCCCAGGGTGTTTGAATCACGGGTACGCTAGGCATCTATGAGTTCGTAGTAATCAGTTATATTATGTAAGGCTCCCAGTAAGAAGGGCGTGCCACAAGAGCAGGTGCTGTTTGTTTCGAGCTGGAAGTCAATTGCTAGATTCAGATCGCCTCCTACTATTAGCATAACACTGTCAAAGCAGCCAACAAGGGCCGATAAGTCGTGAAAGAAGGAGGGGTCGTCAACATTGGGGGCATATACATTTAAGAGCAAGACCCGACTTTGCGCTTGTCTGAGTCTGTGTATAGAATCCCGGTTCATCGTGTCTGCCTTGTGAGAACAGCATTGGGAAAGAAGAAGAAGAGAACAACGAACAACATTCTTAGAAACCTATTTCGCCATGCTCCCCATCCACACTAGACCATAAGGCACCAGTGAATCCCCAGTATAACTGTAATACAGACATAAAACCCAACATAATATATGGAGTAATCCCTAGGGGGCGAGGGATGCGAAAGGAGGCAGTACCCATTCTGAAACATACTTTTAGTCAAAAAGGATGGAAGGCTACACAGCAAGGATGTGTCTTGGGGGATACAGAGCAAGAGAACAAGTGAGGACATCCAAAGCTGGATTGTGGAAACTCAACTGGGATTGAACAGGTCAGACAGTAACACATATGTGGCTCTGGGGAGGTGCGTTCTTGAGAGATGTGAGTCGGAGAGGGTCTACCAGGCCCCAGCTGTTTACAAAAGGATATGGCTTCATCTGGAGAGTCAAGGAATTTGGATTTGCTGTTTATCATTACCCTAAAGCCTGGCTGGGTACAGCATAACGTACTCGTGTCCATGCTTGTGGAGAAGCGCCTTAGCATCGTTAAACTTTCTTTTGGCCTCTTGAATAGCTAACTTGAAATCAGGATAGATGGTGATCGTTGCGTTCTGATATTACAAGATTGATCGTTCCCGGGCCAGGCAGAGTGTGGTGTCTCAGTCTCTGTAATTTAGGAGCTGTGGAACTATAGTGTGTGGGAGGACTCCTGTAGGGGGGGCGAGGGCCCAAGGATCGGTGTGCCCTCTCAACAATAAATGTGGATGAAAAGGATTCAGAACCAAAAAGTTCAGTAAGGAGAGATTCAACAATCAGTTCTGGTGGGCCCATATTAATTGTTTCGGCAATGCCCGTAATTCAAATGTCATTGCGGTGTGACCGGGCTTCCAGATCTTTGTTCTCAATGGCTACTGCTTTTACAAAGTGCTCCCTTTTCTCCAGACGGCATGCCATATTGATCATGTAGTCTTCAACTCTAGACACACGCTCCTCCACGGTATCCAGGCTGTTCCAGGTGTTCCCCCATGCAGTCCATACAGGAAACCAGGCTGTCAAGGTGGGCATCCATTGTGCCGAATCCAGCCCGTACCTCTGCCATGATCACTGCAGTGCCATCCAGCGGTTCGGGGGGTTTCACGGCAGTGGGATTTCCTCAGTGTCAGATGAAGCCCCAGATCTGTCATTGATCTTGAGGGCCTCGAAGGTGAGTTTCCGCTGTTTGGGGTCCCCCGACCTATGGCTGGTGCATAGCAGATTATTCAAAGGAGTGAGAGAGCAAGGGAAGCTGTAAGTGGGACAGCTGCTATACGGTGTTTGAGTAGTCTAAAGGAAAGTGCTATGTTCAACAACAGGGTGGAGCCCAGTCTGTGGAGGGTCAGCAAAGAGTAATGAGGAGGTGGGGGGCAAAAAGTTTGTGGATTATGAGGGCACCCCACCGCGTGCAAAAAAGGGAAATGAAGAAAACCAAGAATCTCACCGAGGAGAAAAGCACGCCGGTGGTGATGATCGGATATGTGTTGGTCGGGGGGATTCACCAGCAGGTGTTGCGGAATGACATGGGCTGATCCTAGGTGGCCCAGTATGTCTCCAGTGTATTCCAGCATCGGTAAAGCATGGCAGGAGCAGCAGCCGCTGGGGTGTTGTCCACAGTGTTCATAAGTCCAGTGGTGGGGGCACTGACCACCAGGTCAGCGGCCATTAACGGGTCAGCAGGTGATGAGAAGTGCGGTGACAGCTGCCCACCAGTGACAAAACAATATGGTGGCCTCGTTCGTTTGAGGCTAGACCTCTCCGCCGTGAGGAAATGTCACCGCCAGCCAAGGACTAAGTAGGTAGGCTGTATGGATGTCACAGCTGGAGAATGGGAAGGCAGGCAGTGAAGGGAGGGCCACTGGCTGTTAACTTCGACCCAGCCGGCCGGACAAAGTGGAAACCCAGCGGGGGAGGGGTCCTCAGTCTGTCCCTTGGGCTCTCCGCGGTCTCTGGTAAAGTGGGGTCGCCATGTGTGTCGAGCCGGTAAATCTCTGGCAGTCTCTACCATGTCTGAGACACACACCAGAGTCCTGGCAATGTGGACCCTACAGCAGGGTCAGTCATTTCAGCTGGTCAGTGCAGGTTATGGCTGCTGGTCTGGAAGGATGCAAGGCAGTGGCCCAGGCCTCCCATGGCTGGATCCCTTGTACCACGTAGAGCGTGGCCACCAGATGGGATGAGGATAGGCTGGGCCCGCTGAAGTCACTGCAACAGGGCGAAGTTAGGCTGCCAGGTGAAGGGGGCGGCTGGCTGTTGATGTCTATTCCTGATGAGGGGGGCCCAGAAGGTTCCCACCACCCCGGCCTCAGGCTTGCCCATGGCTCCTGTTGCCGCGGGCTGCTGAGGAAGGCTGAGCCACTCCCAACTCGTGCAACAGCAGCTGTGTACAGAGTCTACGGTGGACTCCAATGGGCTTCACCGGGCAGTCTGCGGCTCCCAGGGGAGGGTTATTTCATTCCCCCTGGCTGATCTGTTGCATGGTTAGTACAGTGTAGCCATCAGGATTGGGGCAAAGGCTCCGTAGCTTTAGAGCAGAGTGGCCAAGATGGGTGTACCCAACCTGTGCTCTATTACGTTCTGCCTGAAATCATGCCTAGGTTCCGGGCTTGTGCATGCATAGACTATCATTGGTGCTTGGTGCTTATTTGTGCCATTTTGTTTTCTTAAAACTTTCAAAATTAATATCTATGGTTACCCTTTTTGGATTATTGTTGTGATTTTTTTTAAATTAAAATGTACTCTATTTGTCAAATTCGGTTTGGGATGTTAATTGTTTTGTATTCCGACTTTATTACTGTTTTGGTACTGCATAACAACCTTACACAGTGCCCTTAGTTAAACCTGTCTGCTCTGTGCCATAGCTAGCAGTGGGTTGAGTTCAGGTTAATTTAGTGATTTTCGGGATTCATCCTGCCAAGTTAGTGTTATTCCTAGGAGTGGGCGACACCTACCCTAAATAATAATCCACTTTCGTACAATACCCAAGCAGTAAACGCAACCAGAAAATATATTTATATCAGAATGCGATGGAAATCATGACAATTTTAATCATTGTACCAAAATTCAGGAATAATGCCAAAACCACATCAAAGATGCTTTGGCAAAGCCCCGTCCCCAACCTGAAGGGGATAATGATTCATAAACTTGTGAGGGGAGGACCAAGTGGTTTTCACCATAGTCTGAGAAGCTAACATACGTTTAATTGACCTACCATGCACAGCACCCAGAAAAGGCTCATCCTTTTTGTCATAAGCTAGCAGGATAACCAGTTTAAACCATTACTCAGTGAAGTGGAAGATGGTCTTAAGCCCAGGCCAAATGCCCCAAAATTCATGAACAGAGTCTCAACCTTTCTAAAAGAAGCTCTTTAACATACGTGGATAGGGCTCAGCAAAGATCCAAGGTGGGAAATCTTTCCTCTGGAGAAGAAGGAGTTGTAAAATAAGATGGGAAGAATAATTGTCCTGTGCCATGTATTCATCAGAAATCTGTAGAATAAATGATGGATCTGGTCTCAGAATGACCTTGTCTGAAAAAAAATGGAGAAAAGTATCACCACTTGATGGACCTATTCCAATTGCCCTATTTCTTTCCCCGAACACATAACGCATAGCTTCAAATAAGATTATCTTAAAATACCGAACCTTTAGATCTACAGACCCTAATGGCTCAAAAGGAGATCCCTGAAGACATGAAGAAACCTGCGGACTAAAGGTAAATCCCAGGGAGGATGAGTGGAATGAATTACTGGCCTTGTTAGGAAAAAACTGATATGAAGTCTAGAAAATAATGTTTCTAATTTCCTTATATTTCCTTTCCTGAATGCTGTGATTGCACCCACCGGCTGTGCAAAGTTGATACCGCCACCCCTAATACACAACCATCTTTTAGAAAATCAAAGACCCTTATTGAATATCATTCCACTGGGTATAAGGATTTAGAAGAACACTGGGAAGCAAACAACTTCCACTTTCTAGCGAAAAGTTTAGGAGTGCCTTGACATCTGGGTTCTTGAATTGATAAAGCTACCTCTTCTGAACAAACTACAGCCTGTAGATTCAGCCAAGGGCCAGTCCCCAGATGAAGGTGAGCTAACACAGACCAGGTCTAAAACTGAGCTTAATGGGGACATAGGTCTAAAAGAATCATTCAGCTGGTAGTTGTTGACAGCTGTAGTAAGAGCGGAAACTAGTTCCATCTGGCCAGCAAGGAACTACTAGGAGAATTTCTAACTGATTTGCTGTTATTTCCTGAAGGACCCTTGGAATTATATGAATTGGGGGAAAGGCATAAAGAAACTGAGAAAGCATTAACTGTCCAGGATTTTGGGGTTAGGGACAGGCTGCTGAGAAGTTGAGTGATCTCTTTGGAGACAAAGAGATCCAACGACGGAGAACCAAACTTATCTCCTATCTGTTAAAACATCCTGGGATGAAGTACAAGGGTTAATGAGGATGGGAATGAATGGCTTAGGCAGTCCACAAGGAAATTCTCCTTCCTTTGAAGATATACAGCAGATAGACTGAAAAGAGGACTCTATGTCCAAATGCAGATCTGGTGAGTCCGAATCACTAGGTATAAATACCCAGTTCCCCCTTTGGTGATTGATAAAGGCCATCACCACCTGATTGTCCATCCAGATGAGGACTGCCTGATTGAGGAGTTCTAGTGAAAAATGCTCCAGAGCCAGTTGAACTGCCTTCCAATGTGAGCACTTTGACAGTAACTGATGGCTTCACTTGTCCTGCATCTGCTTGTCCCATAGGGTAGCCCCCAGCCCCTACCACTGTCATCTGTCATGATGACCTTCTGGGAATGACAAAGATGAGACCCATGAGTAGAGAGTCTGCTTGAAACCTTCATTGCAGATCCTGACACACCTGGGGCAGAAGTGAAACAAACAAATGTACTCCTGCGACCGTAGAGACCAGTTACTCAGGAAGTGAAGAACTAGAGTGTAGAAATGTACCCAAGCTGAAGATACTACTGTTAGCACTGAACACGTATCTCCAGCATCCTTAATCACTCTCTTGCTGCGGATTGAGGTAATGCTAGCAGAGTTCTTAGGTGAGACTGCAGCTTGAGTCTCCTGTGGCTAGGTAAAAAAATCTCTCCTGAAGATTTGTCAAACAGGAAGCCAGATAACTGGAGAGTTCTTTAAGGGACTGGGTTGGACTTCTCCAGGCTTAAAAGAAAGACAATTCTGGTCAGAGTTTCGGAGAGACCCATGAAATCTCTTGGTGCCTTACAAAAAAATTGAAGTAATCAGCCAGTCATCAAGGTAGTACTCTGATATCTTCAAAAAGAATGATGCCTACCACTGGTGCAAGCAGCTTCGTGGACACTCTTGGAGTTGAAGTCAGACTAAATGGGTGGACTTTTAACTGTGAGTGACTGTTGTTGATAAAAAAGAGGAAATACCTCTGAGACTCTACGTTCATTGGCACATGCAAAAAGGTAAATTTCTAGTTCTTTGATGTGAGGAAATCACCCTTCTTTAGAAGAGGTAGGATTGAGTCCATAGTTAATATTTTGAACCTCAGATATGGCATGAAATTATTGACTTCCTGGAGGTCTAGGACTGGCTTGAAGCTGTTGATGGTTTCCCCACCAAGAAGATTAAAGAACAACAGCCCTTCCCTGATAACCTCAAATTGAAACAAATATCTGTTGCACTAATCAATGGTATTAAGTAACAACTTTTAAATATTGATTTGTTTGCCCAATCTTCTACTGAACGTAGAGTATCCTGTAAATTTCCACCAACCACAAACGCCTTTAGCTCATACTTTTCTTACTGAATGTGCCCCAAACCTCCTTACATCAATACCTGCATTTCACACGACCTCCCCAATCCATCTTGCTAGTGTCACAGCACAGACTAGATTGTGAGGTCTCTTATATGAAATCAACAGTTGAGAAACCAATCTTCCCCTCAGTCACAAAGTTCTTCTCACATACTCTTTCAAACATCTTACCACACAATCTACTGAAAATATGGATAAAATATCACTCTTGAGTTCTTCTTTCTATTAAAAAAACATGCCTTCGGGATTGAAAGCTCAGTTAGTCACATCTAAAGCCTCATTATGTGAAGTTATTCTAAAGGAAAGTAAACATAACATAGTTAATTTTCAAGACAGTCGTTTCAAATCTAAACCAACATTGTCTCCTCATCTTTACAAAGCCCTGAATATGATACTTACATCCCATAATGAAGGCTATCTTGCCATAACCCTAATACTATGCATGACCTTTTTAACCATCAAATCTTGTATCACAGCATTCACCATAACGTGTTCCACTATCATTGCTGATCTATATGAATTCACTGTTCTAAAAAATAACCGCGACACAAACATTTCTCTCAGATAATTCACAATACAAAAATCAGGAAATCCATGAGCCAAAACGTTTTAGTATTAACTGTAGTATTGAAATATTACTTGAAAATTGTACTTACACCCTGAACATTGCCCAGCTTAACTCTTTACTTTATCTTTAATTTCTGACTCTTAATTCCATTGGGTAACTAACTGGATCACATCAACATTATTCGAAACTTCTATTTGCACCCTGAGTATTGATCATTTTAACTTTCTTGATTGTTCCTACCTAAAATGCCTTTGCATATGCGGTATATTTTTAATATTATGGATCTTTGCAGATTTAGGCTATATTGATAGATGAATTGACCGAAAGTGAGCCATTAAGACATCCTGGGTAATTTAGCGGACCTTTTATGTGTCCTTTTTATGGACTATTTGGAGGTTTTTGCTCCTTTGGTTCTGACTTTAATCTCATGGCACTTTATTGTCAATAGATGTATTATTATGAATGTAATTTATTTTACACATTTGCACTGTGATCTGTTTTTACTTTGTTTACATTTTTAAATTGTGCACTTTGATGGTTCAATGAACTAAAATAAATATGAGTGACAATTTACAATACTTACTAAGTAATTTGAAATAAAATCAAAGTCTTTTCGTAAACACCAACAACCCCATTTTATCCAAACTTGTCTATAGGCTTTCCTCATTCAGGACCACCAGAATTCTCAAATTACTCTAAAAGTCTTTGCCAAAAGACCTGGCCTCTCTCACTGCCTCTTGAAATCCACCAAGCCATTCAAGCTAGGTATCAATGCATTAATAAGTTGTAAAGCTCTCCTTGAGGACCAGGTAAAAGTCCCTCGATGAAGGAAGAATTAATGAAAAGTCAACGTACATCTCCGGAAACCATGATGGCGCTCTCCAGATTGGAGTCACAACCACAACTGTCTCCTTGCATCTGCATACTTGTACTTGTAATCTTGCTATCATAGCAAATGGAGGTACTGCATAAGGCATTAGTTTCCTTCACTCCGAAGAAATGCATTAGTCCTATATGCTGCTTGAGCTGACCTCCAACAGAAAACATTGTGGAGCTGAGTATGTACCTTGTTCACAAATAAATCTATTTATAAGGGTCATATCCTCTCTGAATCATAGGAAATACCCCTCAGTCTAGTCTCCAATTGCTTACATAGGTAAAATTCCTGGAAAACCATCTGTTCAGCCATCTGTTGTTCACCTCTGGAATACGTTCTGCTCTGCCAGACCCTTTGAACATGCCCCCCCCCTCATCTTGGTCACATAATGCACCACAGAAACATTGTCCATGCATAACATCACCCATCTAATTTTGTTCCCTTTGAAACGCTGAATTGCAAAGGAACCTGCAAACAACTTCAAACAATTGATATGAAAGTTCTTCTGTTGATCCATTCCAAGACAACACACTAATAAAGTTCCACATTTGCTACCCATCCTTCAAAACTCGCATTCAACTATATTACAGTCTTGGGGTCCTCGCAAAATATTGCCCTGCTATTCCATACATTCACATTCTGATACTACCATTCTAACTCCTATGTTGTTTCTGAATTCAACTATATCTTTTGAGAAACTTCCAGCCCATCCTGACATATCTCATTTTATATTTCTGCATAGCTCAATAATGTAAGTGTCCTGGCAAAACAGTCTGAATTGCTGAAGATGACAACCCCAAAATCCTCACTAGTATTCTCAACGTAACCTCTTCCATCTCCCAGAACCTTTTTACTTTCTTCCTTAATTTCCTTACCTTGTCTCTTGACAACTTTAACTCTGCCAACTGTGTGTCTATCATGAGACCTAGAAACTGAGTTTCTTCATTCGGCTCCAAACAGGATTTTTTCCGGTGTACCACAAAACATAAATACTCCAGCAGCCCTATTGCTAACATCATGTATTTCATCTGACCGTCTCCCCTTACTTGAGCCATTATTAATAAGAATTTCATCTAGTTTTATGTAATTAATCGAACACCCATTGTTTGAAATCACAAAACCACAAGTTGTAAACCCTTTTTTAAAGCACCATGGGGCTTAATACAGACAAAAGGCTAGACTCCTGAACCTCCAAAGGTCTCCCTTCCAACAGAATTGCAGATATTTTTGATACAGACTCCCAAATGGAAGTGTTAGATAAGTGTCTTTAAGGTCTAGTCTTGTCAATCATTTGTTCATAACACATCCCTTAAAAGATGTATTCTTTCCATCTTGAAATGATGGAATATCACCCAATCATTCAGTTCTCTTAAGTTTAAGACTATTTTCGGATATTTGTCCTTTTTTTCCAACCAAAAATTTTTTGCTTTTGAAGCCCATCAATGAATCTTTTACTCCCTATGAGTGTCTCTTTCCCAAACAATTATTCTACATCTCTCTCTACTACGATTCTCTCCTCTTCTGAGAATTGAATCCCCTTTGGTATATACTCTTGAATTTGTTTCTCTAGAATTCTATTCTTTACCCCTGTACTGCCTGCAAAACCCATAGATCTGGCGTTGCCCTTCCCCATACAATTGGGTTAGTCTGCCTCCCAAAACTTATAGGGATATCTAAATGGCATCCACTTACCTCCAGATGACCCTCTCTGTAGCCTCTCACCTTTAGATCCTCTCCCATATGATCTTTGTAGATGCACGAAGAATCCCTTCACTGAACTGAGGGGATGTACGTTGTTACAACGCATGCTTTTATCACGCATGCCGTTACAACGCAAGTTTTACGACGCAAGCCATTACAACGCATTGCTTTGGGGGGTGCTGGATAGTGAATAGTTTAATTTACTATTCCAACCCTAGTCCCCGTGGATAGTAGGGAAGGTGTTGGATAGTAAATTAAAACTATTCCCTATCCTAGAGCGCCCCCAGTGCAATGTGTTGTAATGGTTTTCGTTGTAAAACCTGCTTTGTAAAGGCACTGCGTGGTAAAAGTTGCGTCGTAAAGGATGTTTCCCAACTGAGGCCATGCTGGCTGAAAGAAGCCATCACCATACTGAGATCCACCTCTGTGTGCCAAGAAGCCCTGGGACACGCCCTGTCTTTGGATGGGGAACTGGCCTCTTGTTCTCCAAGCGCTGGAAAAACTCTGCCATTCAAAACTCTTTTAATGTCTTTCTGTGATTTTTGTATTGAATGGAAGACACCTACATATTTGACAATTTCCTTTATGAAATCATCATCCAAAAAAACATCCCTGAGAAACTAGACCTCCCTCTTTGGATGCGACTTCAATTAATTTAGTATCCCTTTTAATTACAATACATTTTCTCCTTTCATTGGACAATGCTGTGCTTGCATTGCCTGAAAGGTAGATTGCACGTTGCACCCCCTGCCACAAAAGCTCCTAGCACCATACTTTTTTTGTGTATGCTTCCTCGACCAAATCAAAAATCTTCAATAGAGATCCTATTACATTGAGCAACCTGTCTTGACAAGACTTAAGTCCTCTGTCTAGACCTCTTGAGGATCCTTACCCCCTTACTAATAAATGATAAAACCTTACCATCTAAATAAAGTGTTATTGTTGCCTTGTTAGGCAAGTTGGGTCTTGGACATACCAACCGCAAGTGCTATCAGACTACTTTGGGAATTTCTCTCCTAAACCAATGCACCACATACTGAGCCACATGCGGTGAGGGTGTCCATTCAGATGGCAATGGATACTTCATCATTAGAGGATCAAACATTTCCATCCCCAAAAGGATCCACAAGCTTGGTTTATAAGGCTTTTTCATCCTCAGCAGGTGCTTTAATCTCTTTAATTTCCTACCCCTCCAGGTCCGAGTAAAAAACCTGAAGAGCATGAAAGCTCAATTTCCAGATCTTCTGATCCTTCCCCTCTCACTCGTGGATCTTCACTGCAAAAACATTGGCTTGTCATTTTATGCGCACCTTTGAGCCTTTCCCATGGCCATCTCTAGTGTCTTGATCGTCATCCGTTATTACATTTACATCTGTTTCTATTAATTTGTTTTCTTGGTAATTTTGATTAAATTACGTCTGTATCTCTTTTCCACTTAATCTTACCTACTCAGCCACTACAACCACGATTCTCATTCTGATAAAGATTGGGCCATAACTTTTTTTATCTTGGGCTCTGACATAGATCCCATTAGTTGTCCTAATGCTTTGCTTAAGTAACTTTCAAACCTCTTTCTTGAATGTAGTTAAACAAGCTTAATCTTGTCCCAGCTGCTTAAAATGGCTTTTTTAATATTACTCATCCAAATTTCCCAAATGTTCCAATCCTTCAAGATGGCTGCTGATCATGTAATGCATCAAATGTACAGTCATCATCAAAGTCTACTGACTTTTCTCTAATCTGACTCCCTCAATTGACTTTCTTTGAGTGGCTTCAGTCAAGACCAAAATGCGTCACAGCAACTGCCTCACTTGAGCACATTTAAAAAAGCAGCCCCAGGTAAAAGGTTTGCAAACATTTCTATTATTTTGCTACATTAATCAATTCACATTTTAAAATGGTCAAAGTGAATCACCTCACACTTAAACCGTGGATTGAAATGCATAAGATCAAATCCAATCCATACCAAACACCAAAAATTAAAGTCAAATAAGATTCAAAACTTTTTTTATTCAACACATTTCAAATTCAGTATCTATTAACCCCACTTATATCAACCTGAAATATAAACCATTATATAAGGTAAAATGAGAGTAAAGTGTTCATTAACATCCTAATATACACCATTTTACATATTTTTAAAAAAACTTGAAAAGGTACAAGGTTTTTATCTTGTGAGCAGCAGCAACAAAAGAAAAAAGATGGTTCCGTTTCCAGTGTTTTATTGGTAGTTGGAACTTTAAAGATTCTAAATTATTTCTTTGGTTGCTGCTATGAGTAGAAGCAATAAAAAGAGATTGCATAATGGTACCCTCCTTGCCTTAACACAAAATTGTAGCTCTGTCAATAAAGTGCTGATTTCCAGTCAACAGTGCCTGTTGTCAGACCGGATCTTTTTGAAGAGCAGTTTGACAGATTAAATCTAGGATAAGTCTGAACAGTTAATCATACAACCCCGTTGAGGTACCTCAAGTGCCCATCTGTCTAATACTTGAGCTTGAGAAGCTGCTGAAATTGTAACAACAGCCTCCCACTTGGCTGGGAACAGGGTTGGCATAGTCATGCCTTTGGTGTTTGAGAAATGTTAGTTGGAGTTGTTGGCTGAAACTGGGTTTTATTTCCACCACCCACAACCCCTTTCTCAGACTGGCTGACTTGGCTTGAATGTTGAGGTTGGCCCTAAAGCTCTTCTGAATCTAAACCCTCTACTATTTAAAAGAGTTTTCACCAGAGTCAAAAACGTTCAATCTTCCAGTGGGGCTTGGACCAGTTCCCCACTGTTCGCCAAACACCTTAGCTTCTGAAAAAGGAGTTGCAGGTGCATATTTTTTAATTTGACTCATCTTCCAGGAATCCATTAGAAGATGCCTCCTCGCATCAATGGTCGACGCATCAGTTAAAGGCATAGCTACATTGTATTAAGTGCTAAAGCACTGCAGACAATTTGTATCTTCTACAAAGCGTACTTGAACCTCTTCCTCCTCATTTTTACCACCCACATCCTGGAAAGCAATTACTAGTTGGGGATTTTAGCTAGTGTTATCTCTTCCCTAGCAGCAAAAGCTCCTTCCACTGAAGCCTGAACCATTTGTTGAATTGAGTTCATTGCAATTCTATCCTCAGAAGAAGGCTCAGCAAATGCTTCATCTGAAAAGGTTGCCGATTATTCTTTTTGAACCTGGCTTTCTCCATTTCCCAACAAAAGCATGTTTCAAAATGTTCCACCATCAATAGGCAATCTCTCAAACACTATAGACTGGTGTACTGCTGGAGATAAAATATTGTCTAGTTGCTGGCCGCCTCCTGCTTGAAGTGATGCCTGGCAACAGTATCTCATGCAACCTTGCAGGACCACCATTCCCAGTATAAAGATAGGCTGCTCAAGATCACAAGAAATCAAGCGGACCGCTAGAGAAGGACCTGACTTCCCTGCATATGGCCTAACTGCTACTGCGAGCCCAAAGTGCCAATCTCGCACATAAAAAGCTCACTCTGCGAGGGCTAAGACAGGGAAAATCCATGCAATTATGCATAGCAGCGTGATCCAACCAATGAAACAGGCATTTACTATAAAATACAAAAACAATCCACTACAGCAAACCGACAAACATAAACAAGTATACATCCTCATGATCCATAGGACCAAATAAAAATCGATTGTACAGAAATGAGAAAACAGAAAGTGGGTTATGGCTACCTCCTCTTCATGCTATTGGTCATGAAGAGGAAGTTGGCCATATTAGCAGTTTGCTTTTTTTCTAATGTCTGCTTTGTTATAGAAAAAATTCATATGTTCAGCTATGATCTCTCACTCAGTAAGGACGGGGATGAGGAAGACGAACGAGGAGGCAAAACGTTTGAAGTGTGCATATAAGAAGCAAGCACACCAAAAAAGACCACTGACATCTGAGTCATTGATGCACTCTTTGCTCTGCGGCTGTTTTATATGTTACTGTCTCAGAGTGAAGTGAACGCGTATTTAACATATTGCTTATAGTGCTAATAGCCTGTTTAATGTTACTGCCATACTTTAAGGCTAATAACAAATATTGATACTATTGTAGATAATGATTGCCCATAGTTCACTAAGGGTCTAGTTGAGTTCACCCCAAACCAGTACTCTAAATGTAAAAGACAAGCACCTACAGCTCCATGGTTTACTGTCCAGTTAATGGATGCAGGAAGATAATGCAAAATATGAGAAAGGACATGGAGAAAAAACTATGTAACTACAAAACAGCTATTATCAATTACAAACAATAGATTAGCATAATCTTCATACTATTCTTCGATGATTATGTCATGGAAAAACCCACTCAAGACCTGTTTTCAATTAGCAAAAAACTCACTCATCTATCAGTTGAAAACAACATGATCAGACCCTTGAAGATCCTATGCGATGATTTGACTAAGTTCTTTAAGTATGAAGTAGAGAAAATCTAGCAAAATGTTAGCATGCCGGGCTCTATAATATTCCCTCATAGCTACTGAAGAACAAGAAGCACCTTCACATAGAGGCCTTCTTATTGCGTGCACTCTTCTTAGTGAACAATCAGTCTAGAACAGTCTGGTAATAGCCAATTATTGCTGACTTGAGGAATTTAGGCCCTTCTAGATTTTAATACTTGCTGTTCTGATCCTTTTAGATCTATCTACAGTTTTTGACATTAACTGTCATTCCACCCTCATCTCTAGGTTGGCAGGAGTTTGTCAACCAGCCAGCTCTGAGATAGTTCTTCTCATTCCTAACAGGCAGAACGCAAGCTGCCTTCACCTGTTCAATTCAAGCCTTCCTCCATAGGCTGTGATGTTCCTCAATGTTCTGCGCTTAGCCCTACACTGTTTAATGTCTATAGCAGAGGTCTTCAAACTTTAGGATGCCGAGACCCCCATTCAACATTTTCAGGCATAAGGACCCCCTCCGGACAAAAATTTCTAAACCTGTAGGCAGGGCTACTGGAATTATGAGGCAGGTGAGGACCAAATTACACGACAGGCTTGATCAAATTGTGTGAGAAGAAAATGTAAATAACGTTATGTGATGCCGCGTATTTTGGGTGGTACAAAAGGGGGTGGTTCGGGCTGGACTGTTCCCATGAGGCACAGGGTCAGACTAATTTGCATATAGCCATGTCTGAACTGGGGTGGCAAAGTGGGCTAAAGAACGGTGATGGATTAAACCCAGATCTTTTGACTAGGTGTGAGTGTTTGATTGGTTCAGATGCTCCGTCCATCACCACCCCCTTTTGTACCGCTTTTGGACGCCATAAGTGTGGCAGGGTATGCTCAGACATGAGTCCCTTGCTCACTTTGCCACTGGATTCAAGCAAGCCGGGCTGAAGATGGCTGTATTGCCAGAAACCGGTCCTCGAAAGCTTGTTTCCGGTCCAGGGAAGGCATGGCTTGGCAGTTCGGGCTGGACTGTTCCCATGAGGCACAGGGTCAGACTGATTTGCATATAGCCATGTCTGAACTGGGGTGGCAGAGTGGGCTAAAGAACGGTGATGGATTAAACCCAGATCTTTTGACTGGGTGTGAGTGTTTGATTGGTTCAGATGCTCCGTCCATCACCACCCCCTTTTGTACCACTTTTGGCCGCCATAAGTGTGCCAGGGTATGCTCAGACGTGAGTCCCTTGCTCACTTTGCCACTGGATTCAAGCAAGCCGGGCTGCAGGCGGCTGTAATGCCAGAAACCGGTCCTCGATAGCTTGTTTCCGTCCAGGGAAGGCATGGCTTGGCAGTTCGGGCTGGACTGTTCCCATGAGGCACAGGGTCAGACTGATTTGCATATAGCCATGTCTGAACTAGGGTGGCAGAGTGGGCTAAAGAATGGTGATGGATTAAACCCAGATCTTTTGACTGGGTATGAGTGTTTGATTGGTTCAGATGCTCCGTCCATCACCACCCCCTTTTGTACCGCGTATTTTGGGTTAGCATTGCTACATTATTTTTACACACAGTAACACTGAGAAACTATTTCACCCTATCAGTACCAGTTTATAACTAAAATTCAGTAATTAACGTCAGAAAGATGTCTATTTAACCTTTGTGATAGGCCTTCCACTCCACAGGAATACGTGCTGCCACATTAGAAGCTCTCCTGGCCCTGGCCCGGACCAGCAGGTGTCCCTTACAACCCTGGCGGTCTTGTGCAGAGTTAAGCAGTTTACCTATGCCGCTTTCCTCTCACCCCCTCTCCTCTCCTAATCCCAGATCCCTCTCTCAATTTGCAGTCCACTTCTAAACACCCCTCTTTGCAATTTCCAAACTCTCCCCATTCAACCTCTCACTTCACCTTTAACCACCTTCTGCCATTCTGTCTTTTCACTGCCCTCATCTCTAACAGTCGGTCGCATTTATCGCATGGCCTCTCTGGCCCCGTCACCTGCCGTGCCCTTCAGCACTTCTCATTCACCTCAAGTCTCTCCATTCAAATTTTTGTCTATTAGTATCTTACACCTGTTCAGTCCCCCCATTCACCTTCCACACCTTTGTTCTTCCACACCTTCTTGAACCAACGTCCCTCTCCCCTGTTACCTCAGCACCAGTGCCTAATTTGAGCAGTGGTTTCCAGTGCTTGGCACTGGCACCTAATTGTGCACACTGGCACTAAGAGAGTCTGCCTCATGGTGGCTCTGTCTAATCTGTGTAATTTAGAGATTAGCAGAACAGCTGTTTATTAATTCAATATTCAATGTACATTAAAAATGATAAACTCCTGCCATTCTTATAGCTTTGGAGGCTTGAAATAGTCTGAATAGTCACACTTGTACAAGTGTTATGGTTCGTAGTTGCATAGGTATGGTCATTGGCCGGGCAAGCAAGGCAATCAGTGGGTGGTTAAAGTTGCAGTGGCCTACTAGTGAGGGCCCTGACACATGTTTTATTACAAATTAATCACTGCTCAGCACCCACCCCAGTACTCCCTCTCTTCCCCTATCACTGCTGTCCCGCACCCAGTCCTATGATTAGGGTTGCCAGCTCATTATTTTGATGTCCCAGATGGTTCCAAAATAAGCAGTCACCTAAAACTGTATTTTCAACACGTATCGGTGCATACTTAGAAAAGCATATATAAATAGAAAGCACTTTTAATTGTGTTCAAGGGCTGCCTCAATGATTGATAAAAGGAACAAAGACAGAAAAGTCACATAACAAATGAATACATATTTTTTTATTTAGAAGTCTATTTAGTGTCAAGAGGACGTCTTTGCAGGCTCTTTAAACAACACAGGGCTGGCATTTTCTTTTGGCAAACCTACTTTATATTAATTTTCATGAAATGCATTCTCACACTACCCCAGTAAATGTAAAATGCAAATGTATGGAATAGGCAGAGTGGGGACCCAGTGGGGTACTGGAACTAGAAAAAACCCGAAGCCTGCCCCTGTAACCAGTTTACTAAAGGTATGTAAATATTCTAATGGTCTTAAATGACCTGTGAAAAACTCGGGGTGTGCCGGAGATAAGACTCCAGACACTGCCCTGCCGAGCCCCCAGCAGTTCCAGCTGCACTCCAGCAGCCCTGGCTGAGACACACGACGGGGGACGAGGGGGGCTGAAGCTATGGGCCTGGGCAGAAGTGTGAAGGGAATGCGTGACCCCCTTCCTATCACTCCACGGCCCCCCTGGGGGTCGCGCCCCACAGTTTGAATACTCCTGGTCTATAGGGACACCATTGTCCAGTCTTTAGAATCCTGTCACATGCAGACGGCACTCAGATTGTCGTTACCACAGCTGACACCTATGATCCCTCCAAACTACCTTTTATCAAATATATGTCAGCAGTTTGACACTGGATGTGTAACAATTGTCTACAACATAATAGTGAAAATGCAGAAATCATACTATTTGAGAAACAATGTACTTGTTTCCCAAATGGTGGCCTGCAGAGCAAAGTGAACCCCCCAACCCCTGACCCCAGTTCCTATTACCTCAGCCAAGAATCTTAGTATTTGGTTTGACCTTCAGTTGTCTTTTGAAACCGATATTAATAAGATCCCTACCACATACTACTTGATCATGAGGACGCTGAAAAAAAAATTTTTTTAGCTCACTTTTGACTCTCGCAAAACAGTGGTGCAGGCCCTCATTATGTCCCAATGGAACTATGGGAGCTCCCAATGTCTTGGAGTACAATATTGTATTCACTGTCTGCAAATTATCCAGCACTCTCCACCTCAACTTATTAATATTTCTCAACAAGACTCCATCTCCAAACATTTAAAGGACCTACAATGGCTACCTATTAGCAAACAGAATCCCTTTAAAACGCGTTGTCTGCAGGGCACGAGTCAGGGGTACATGCGGGTGGATGGCATCCGCCCACTATTTTCACAGGATGGATGCCATCCACCCTGCCAAGAAGTTGGCCCCACTGAAAAATATTCTAAATTCGTCCCAGTGTAATTTGCAAACTCCTGTACACATTCAGCAACACCTGCACGTTGTTGTCTGCTTTCCATAGCAACAACGTGCAGGCGGGGAGGGGGCTTGCGTAGTTCAGACTCCTGCTGGGCCCAGAACAAAGGCCCAATTTGAGGGGTCATCAGGTCTCCTTTTGTTCGAGTCTCCTGGCTGGGAGCAGTCAGGAGCCTCACACCTGATGCAAATGAAGCAGAGGGAAACAAAGGTTCACACCTTGTTAGCACTTCACACATACTTAAGAGAGGCAGCTTTTCATGTTTAGGAGATATGCATGCACTTTAAGAATGTCAGATGTGTTGGTCTTTCCCTGTATTTACACAACGTAAATGTAATTTATAAAGTGCTTACTACTACTGAGGAGGTGTTGAAATAATTTAAGTACCACTATTTTTTCTTGTAAAGCACTATGGGTAGAGGAAGTATACGCTGACTAAAGGCAAGATTGTTTTATGTGTAGCTTTAAAAAGTGTGAATCTTCTGCCTAAATCAGGAGGGTATCCCTGTGTACTCAAAAGGCGCCCCAATTTACTCATGATAGACCTGCTAAACATATATGTGAGGGCTCAAGATCTGATGTTCCTTCTTATGATGCCACTTCCTGTGATGTCACACGCTACAATGTCTCGCACCCTGATGCCAATTGCATTCAGATTAACTAGGTTAGTCACCCCACTTCTGTTTTTTTTTTAAGACTTGTGCCCTGGTTGTCTGGGTCATAGAGGAGTTTGGAAGAAAGTTTCTATGTACATCAGGACAAAATTAATCCCCTTTGCTCTGGGCAGCACTTTGCATTCTTTTGCACTGCAGAATGTGACAGTTCCTAAAATGAAGCTCTCTAGATCTCAGGGCAAATTATTCTCCTATGGCCAGCACTTTGTAGGATTTGCCACCTCTACATTTGAATACTACCCAGGATCATCAAAACTGAAGGAAGCTTTTGAAAACCTGGCCCGTCTGTCTTCCTTAGTCCCGTTCCAGACTCTCTTCCTCCACATGTTGCCTTATTCAGTCATTTTTTTAACACCGAATCACCCATCCAGTTTTTGTCCCTTTTTTTAAATACTGTTTCATTCATTCATGCAAGGCACTACTCGAGATGGTATTGATTAGAAATGTTGAACGTTAAGCGTGCAAATGGCTCATTGGCAATGCCAAGACCTGCAATGAAAGAACATTCTACTAACATTGGTAAGCCTTTTAATATAGAGGCATCTTCATGTGACCCACCCAAATTGAACATATATGCCTTTTAGTGCCACGTTTATCTGAAGCTCTAAACAAGAAATTTGTAATTTTGTAATTTATTTATATTTGTATCGGGCGTTATCACCAACGGTCTCTAAGCGCTTTGGAAATGGACAGCATATATCTATCAAAGATGTTGCTATTTTAAGCTAAGGCTGAGTTCCACTTCTTTTAAGGACTTCTGCAATTATTAATATTAATTAATTAATTAATTAATATTAATTTGTTCCGTGATCCAAAACAAATAGTAGGAAGATATACAACTAAATGGCTGTTCACTTGGCTCTATGTCTCAGAGGGGCATATTACCAAGCAATAGCGATAATTATCGCTATTGCTTGGTTAGAGACAAAAATTTACAGCTGAGCTGCGGCGATTTTTATCGCAGATAAACCTTGGTATTACCAAGGTTTATCGCAAATGCGATAAAAAACGGCCGCAATGCATGAATATCGCTGAAAAGTCAGCGATATTCATGCATTACCGAGCTAATGCTCTTAGCCATGTTATCCACCTCCCATTGGATAACATGGCTAAGAACTGCTCAGGGCAGGTGTTAGCTTTTGGAGATATTCGCGCTAATATCTCCAAAAGTTGGTAATAGGAGATAGCGATGTTAGCGACTGTTTCCAGTCGCTAACATCTTGGCACGCCCACTTTGCATGTCATTAGTGATAAATATCACTGACATGCAAAGTGGGGCCCAAGATGGTCGCTATCTCCTACTAGCTGTCGCTAACAGCCAGGTAATAGGGAGATAATTTTATCTCCGCTTTCTTGGCTTTTAAAGCCAAAAAAGCGGTGATAAACCCCCTTGATAATATGCCCCAAAGTTCCTGCTGCAGGATTTTTTTACATGTGGGCTAGTGTCTCAAATACACATTAGGTGATAGATGCAAGGCTCTCAGATATCAGATATTTTGCGCTCTGCGCCCTCCGACGTGAACCACGTACTCCGCACCCCGACGTGGTCACGTCCACTCCTAACGCAGTCTGCGTCGACGCAGGGGACGCTATCAATCAGCGGGGCTCCCCTGACGCACGCGGGTTCTCGTAATGAGATTTCCCTTCCCCTGCCAGCCTGCATTCGCCTCGGTCTGTTAGTCCACACAGAGTTGTCAAATGACAGCTTCAGAATGACTCAGCCCCGCTGCTCTGGTGGCTTTCTCATATTGTGGCCGAATAGGGAAACATCATTTACAACGATGTCTTTTCCACGATTGACGTTTTAAACGATCCACTTACCCCGCAAACGTCTCTTCAACGAGGGAGCCTTCAACGACCGTCTTGACCACGAAAAAACGTTCAGCGTGGCTTGGGGGGAGACGTGGTATTCCGTCCAGTCGTGATGGGGGGGCTGGGGGAGGGTTGGGAGGGGGCTGGGGGGGCTGGGGGGGTCTCCCCCCCAAAAAATAAAAAGCGAGCGAGCGAGTTAGATAAAAAAAAAAACGCTCTGTGGTATTGATGAAGAAAAAGGAATGACCCTCCCTCAAAGACGTGCAGTGTACGTAAAAAAAAACAGTCCTTTATTTATTTTAGAAGACGTGGGCTGGGGGGGCTGGGGGGGTCTCCCCCCCAAAAAATAAAAAGCGAGCGAGCGAGTTAGATAAAAAAAAAAAACGCTCTGTGGTATTGATGAAGAAAAAGGAATGACCCTCCCTCAAAGACGTGCAGTGTACGTAAAAAAAAACAGTCCTTTATTTATTTTAGAAGACGGGGGCTGGGGGGGCTGGGGGGGTCTCCCCCCCAAAAAATAAAAAGCGAGCGAGCGAGTTAGATAAAAAAAAAAACGCTCTGTGGTATTGATGAAGAAAAAGGAATGACCCTCCCTCAAAGACGTGCAGTGTACGTAAAAAAAAACAGTCCTTTATTTATTTTAGAAGACGTGTTTTGACGCTTGTTTCCATGGTAGATGGAAGTAAGGGGCTGCAGGAGAAAGACGTGCAGGTAAGACGTTCCTACCGTGGTACAATCCTTCGTTGTCAATTCCAGCGTGGTAAAGCCACTTGCGATGTAAAATTCGCGTGGTAATGCCATGCGTGGAACTTGTATTAGTTGAAAAGATTTTCCCAGATTCTGCAGCATGCTCTTTCCGCCTGCTCGGAATATATGATTATACCACGATTTCAGTTACCACGCATGGCTTTACCACGCGAATTTTACCTCGCAAGTGGCTTTACCACGCTGGAATTGACAACGAAGGATTGTACCACGGTAGGAACGTCTTACCTGCACGTCTTTCTCCTTCGGCCCCTTACTTCCATCTACCATGGAAACAAGCGTCAAAACACGTCTTCTAAAATAAATAAAGGACTGTTTTTTTTTTACGTACACTGCACGTCTTTGAGGGAGGGTCATTCCTTTTTCTTCATCAATACCACAGAGCGTTTTTTTTTTTTATCTAACTCGCTCGCTCGCTTGTTATTTTTTGGGGGGGAGACCCCCCCAGCCCCCCCAGCCCACGTCTTCTAAAATAAATAAAGGACTGTTTTTTTTTACGTACACTGCACGTCTTTGAGGGAGGGTCATTCCTTTTTCTTCATCAATACCACAGAGCGTTTTTTTTTTTATCTAACTCGCTCGCTCGCTTGTTATTTTTTGGGGGGGAGACCCCCCCAGCCCCCCCAGCCCCCTCCCAACCCTCCCCCAGCCCCCCCATCACGACTGGACGGAATACCACGTCTCCCCCCAAGCCACGCTGAACGTTTTTTCGTGGTCAAGACGGTCGTTGAAGACTCCCTCGTTGAAGAGACGTTTGCGGGGTAAGTGGATCGTTTAAAACGTCAATCGTGGAAAAGACATCGTTGTAAATGATGTTTCCCGCCTGCTCGCTTTCTGCCAAGTACAACGGGTGGCGGCGGCATAAGTTCTCTGCTTGCCGCAGCCAGGCCGAGCTGCGGCAAACGGGGAACTTACTGCAACTCTGGGGTTGGACCTGGCAGCTATGGGGCTGAGAGAGACAGCACACTGCTGGCAGGAACCTGTATCTCGGTCAAATTTATGAGAACGGGACAGTCACTGATGTTCACGAATATATGATTATACCACGATTTCAGTTACCACGCATGGCTTTACCACGCGAATTTTACCTCGCAAGTGGCTTTACCACGCTGGAATTGACAACGAAGGATTGTACCACGGTAGGAACGTCTTACCTGCACGCCTTTCTCCTGCAGCCCCTTACTTCCATCTACCATGGAAACAAGCGTCAAAACACGTCTTCTAAAATAAATAAAGGACTGTTTTTTTTTACGTACACTGCACGTCTTTGAGGGAGGGTCATTCCTTTTTCTTCATCAATACCACAGAGCGTTTTTTTTTTTTATCTAACTCGCTCGCTCGCTTGTTATTTTTTGGGGGGGAGACCCCCCCAGCCCCCCCAGCCCACGTCTTCTAAAATAAATAAAGGACTGTTTTTTTTTACGTACACTGCACGTCTTTGAGGGAGGGTCATTCCTTTTTCTTCATCAATACCACAGAGCGTTTTTTTTTTTTATCTAACTCGCTCGCTCGCTTGTTATTTTTTGGGGGGGAGACCCCCCCAGCCCCCCCAGCCCACGTCTTCTAAAATAAATAAAGGACTGTTTTTTTTTACGTACACTGCACGTCTTTGAGGGAGGGTCATTCCTTTTTCTTCATCAATACCACAGAGCGTTTTTTTTTTTATCTAACTCGCTCGCTCGCTTGTTATTTTTTGGGGGGGAGACCCCCCCAGCCCCCCCAGCCCCCTCCCAACCCTCCCCCAGCCCCCCCATCACGACTGGACGGAATACCACGTCTCCCCCCAAGCCACGCTGAACGTTTTTTCGTGGTCAAGACGGTCGTTGAAGGCTCCCTCGTTGAAGAGACGTTTGCGGGGTAAGTGGATCGTTTAAAACGTCAATCGTGGAAAAGACATCGTTGTAAATGATGTTTCCCGATGTTCACACGAGCTCATACACAAGTTTAGGAGGGCACCATAGCGCAAGTGAGAGCGAAAACTCATATCACATTATCGCCCACTTGGGCCAATAAATAAGCATTCGAAATATCCATCATTTGATAGAAAAAGGTGACACCGACGGTGGCTCATACCCCTTGAGTCGCATAAGCCCCCAGAGTGCGGGACACAAATGCCGGAATGTAGATAAATACTTGATATGAAGTATACAGCGCATTTTTTGATATTTTTAATAAACATAATTTTAGACGGTGGTTTTCTAGGTTTTTCTGAGCCTGGCCCCTGATGTTTGTAAGAATAACTCCTAACTTAATCATAAAAAATGAAAATACTGAACGATAGAGCCACCCCTTCCCAGCATATGGAAGGACGAGCACAGGAAATCAGGTCGGGATATCATGACCCACAGTTGGGCTCCTTTCAAAAGTCACCATTACAACGTTAGGCGGCTTTTAAAGGGATGGGCGAGCTGTGTTAGCAGAAGCCACACAAAGAGCGGGCAGCTGCTTCAAAAACAGACCGGCACTACTGCTGGAAGGGAGGAGTTCCTTGGTGTGTTGGTATACACGAAATATTTTGTCGCTTTAGATACCTCCAGTGGGACAAACATAAATACAATAATTCTTATACTCCAATGTCTTATTCTGATATATAAATGATGTGATATGTTATGATAATGATCAGCGTTTCAGCTCATCCGTTCAAGGTGAACAGCAAGAGGTCAACCCAACTTCGTGCCACCCCAATACCCATGGTTATGGTCACTAACTGAATCCATGTGTTCCTTTGCTGTCTCAAAGAGATGCAATTGTTGAGTATATACATTTATTTTATTCAGACTCTATCAGAAACAGCTTTTCCTGCAGAAACAGTCTTCAGGCATAATACAAAAATGTGAATTACGTTTTCAAAGGAATGCAACTGGAAGCCAGATCCTTGGGTGGTAGCATAGCAATATTTCATACGCTTCCGCCCACATCTTTAGATCAAGTTGCTGAATATCTAAATTGAGAAAAAACATTTTCCAACTCATTTTATTATTAGAAATGGACTTCATTTTCAGAGCAGCTTATGTGGCCCCGACGGCACCCGTAGAGTGTTATGAAGGAACACCCACCCAGGAATGGTTACAGGCTGGTTTCTATGTGCCTGAATGTGTGCCTGTGTGTAGTCATATTCTCGCTACGCACACAATGGAAGGTAGGTGACTCGCCACTGGTGTGTAAGGAAGAGCGCGCGGGCCACAGGCGGGGTTGTTTGGGCAGACTGGCCTATGCCTTGTCGGAGTGTCACGCTTCGGGGTATTCCCTGGCAGCTCCGTGACGTCAGGCGGAGCCCGGGGTGACCTAGCCTTGGGATCACCCTCCCCCACTCTTCTTTCCTCACGTAAAATGGTCCGGGCGGGTCTTCAGCGCTCGCCCCCTGTGCTGAAGGCGGCTCTGTCCGTCTTTTTTTCCAGGCGCCCCTGACAGACACCGTTACTCTTTCGTGGGGCGGGGACAAGGCGTGTGATCGTCTGTCACGACCCTCTGTCAGAGGCACGGGGGGCTGAGACAGTTGTACCCTGTACTCCACCGGGCCGTAGGGCTTTATGTGCAGAGAATGAATGTTTAAGAGTACAGAAAGAGTTGGCGGTTAGCCAACGGATAAAAAAGACAGCTCGGTGAAGGTGAAAGTGACAGCTTTATACGGGGTAAAGGAGGCAGGGTAAGTACGAGGTAAAAGAAACTGCTCGGAATAGTAATATAGTTATATATATATAGTTACATAGTAAATATACTTAAGTAAAACTTGAGTAAAGCAGCACAACATGTATGGGTGAGACAGCCAGGCGAGCGGCAAAACAGACAGTGTCAAGGCAAAAGAGACATCTAAGTACAGAGTAAAAGAAATACCTAGGTACGGGACAGTCCAAACAAAAGTGGTAAAACGGACAACCAGTAAGGGCTAACATGCAAAGCAGCACCTTTGAGGAGTTACATCGGACATATCGGTTTGTAGAATTTACAGTTTAAAAATACAGGTTGGTAATATTTTAAATGTATGCAGTAAGATGCCCTCGACAAGTGTAAACCCTGCAGCCAGTAGGGACAGCTGTGTAAGGGGTAAACGGATATGTCGGCATTAGATTAAGTAGACTAGTGGTTACAGTAACAGTTAAGGATGACTAAGAGCACTGCAGCTGATGAAGAGGCTGATAATGGGGGTGAAACAAACATAAAGTAAGTGGTGCACTGAAGGATGAGAGAGACTATGATATATGGGGCTGGCAAAGGTGTGAGACCAGTTAGGGGTAAAAAGATAGGGAGATCCGAAACGAGGAGACAGTGGGCTAAATAAACAGGGGGAAAGTGTATGAGGGGTACATATAACACTTAACAGGTACTGCCGACGGCAGCCGTGAGATGTAAAGTAGTTAAGGTGAAGTCGGCGAGGCGGGCTGCCGAGGATGCGACGGGTGGTCTGAGCCTGCCTGTGCGGGCGCCTCCCGCCGGCGCCCTACCTGCCTCCCTCATTGTTCTCCTCAGAGCTGGCGCGGGCAGTGCTGCCTGCCGCTCCCTGCCTTACCTCCAGCGCAGCCTCCTCTGCAGTAGGCGCCCGGCTGCTCCTGAGTCCCATGCGCTCCTGGCTGCGCTCCTGCCACCCCCTGCGCGTGTCCCCTCTGCAGGCGCCCCGGGCCGGTCCCCTCTCTGTCGGTGCCGCAGAGGTGTGCGCGCTCCCTTCTCCTGTCTGCGGGCTGCTCCTCAGTGAGGTGTCAGGAGGGGGCGCGGGCGATCAATAGCCGGGATGGGAGTAGGAGTGAGCATCCTGCAGCTGGTGGCAGGGTCCGGGCAGGAGGAGCAGCTGCAGGGGTGTGGTGCGGCGCTCACACCGCACACTGCAGTAGCGGCAGCACTCCCTGGGACGAGGAAGTCACCGGGGGGCTGCGGCGTGGAGGCCAGAGCGGGCACGGCGAAGGCACACGAATGCACCCACTGGGGACTATGGAAACAGAACGCAATCAGAGAATACTACAGGCACGTGAGACGTTTCGCCAGGAAGCACAGACTACTGCTTGGTTGGTCTCCTCTCCTCCCCAGCAACAATTATCATACGTAAAATAACATGCACTTTAGAGGAAGCCTGTCAAAAGAGACAAGCTGCGCTTTGTCGCTTGTCAGAACACTGGCATTCCATTTTTTCTCGTTTTATGCACTGCAAACTTTGTCCCATTTCGATTTCTTTTAAATTCTGCAACTGACACGCACACGACTAGCTTTTTTTTTTATCATGCATACATTTCCCACTGTTTTTAAACCACCTTTTAGGTAATCCGTAAACTATTTTGGGTGTATTCGGGTAGAGTTTAAGTAAAGGCGGTCGTGCAAGGATAAGGGCTTCCAGCCTGTTGCGTTCGAGGCTGCATAGAGTGGACTGACCAGCAATGATGGAATTGTGAAAAGTAAGCAGCTCTTAATCACCTCATAAATGCGGTATAGTTACAGGAAATTAAGAAATCCGCCCACGCCCTAGAGGAGTCATCTCAAGCTTGTAGCCAGGACTACTTTGGACATGGTGGTGATGGCGAGGCATGTTAACAACATGGTTGGTGAGAGCCGAATGATCTGGGCTGGAGGGCGTAAGTGCGCCCCTTGTGACCCCCAAGCTTGGTGCTGTCCCCAAGGGGTGATCTGATGGGGCCCCAAGACGGACCGAAGAAATAGACACTATAACAGGGAACGAGAGGGGGTGGGGGGTGTGGGTTAGGAGGTTGGCTGTGTCAAATGGCTCCACCCGTGAGCTGGCACCGCAGACTGATCAATCGTGTCCGTGCATTCATCAGGATATAATGGTCGAGTAGTCGAGCCGGTAAGAGGGACGAGCTGGGGGTGGGGGGAGCAAGAAGGGTGGGAGGGTTCTCCTATCGAAGTAGCCTAGGGAGGGGGTGTAAGGAGGAGCCTCCTGCCTAAGCATGGACCCCGAGTGAGGCAGAGTGCACCAGACACCCTAGAGCAGGTAGGGACACATCATCTTGAAATGAAATCGGGTGGGGCCGGGGCACCTACTTCAGGCTCAGGGTCATCCAGGAGAGCCAGTAATCAGGACAGGAGCTCTTCCAAAGCATGGGCAATGGGTGTCGTCTCAGGCCTTCGGTCTCGTCACACTGCAAGGCTGTGGCCGCAGAAGTCGCTCTTTTGGTCAGGGCCTGAGTCCAGGCCTCCATGTGTTAAAAAGTCAGCCCATATCGCACCCGATGCCCAGGCTGTTGGTGCAGGGCGACTCTTCGTTTCCATCTTGAATAATTACCAAATAAAGAGACGGGCGCTGGAGGCAGGAAAACAAGAACAGCGTTTATTACTCAAGAGGAGAGCATGTCATTTGGGACACTCGCATAGTGTCTTCGGGAGGTGCTCTAACAAGTTTCTCTGAGGCTTCGTCTTTTATACACAGGTTTATGACACACACACATCCTCCATTACAATCAGGACATTGTAAAGTACAAAGATATTCCAACACGTGGCTACAGTAGGGGCCTTTATCCTCCATACAATAGGAGGGGGCTGTCATGCAGCCGAGTGTGCTGTTGATTCCGTTGGAATGTGTGCTCCTGATCGAATCTCAGGGGGTGGGGTGGTCATGATCAATAGTGGCTCCTTTCAAGAGAGGCGAGTGCATACAGTAGTGGGCAATAAACTGTATCCTCAGGCTAAGGGATGACCAGCGGTCCATGTAGACGATTAGGTTCAGAGGAAGAGGTTATCAAAGGAGGGGTATTCATGGAGGGACAGGAGGGGTTTGGTCAGGCGCGGGGTGCGATTCTCAGTGACAGAGTCATGCAGGAGGGGAGGGCTCATGACTTGTGCATGTGAGAGCGGGGGCAGACAGGGTGCATGGGAGAAGCTTGCAGGGTCAGGGAAGGGGCGCTGGTGATCGATCGCAAACTGGGAGACCATGATACCTAAAATGGCTGTCGTGTACGTGTGTGCATGGGTCTATGCTAGCGGGATAACACAGTCAGTGCTTTAGCGATATCCGTTCTGCTTACAACAAGGGGTACAGTGAACACAAATGAACGCCGCTTATGTGTATATATAATGCCAATTTCAACAGTCGCCGCTTTTAAACATAGCTAGTACATTTGTGTTTACCCCAACTGATGGAGTGTACATATAGTCATGTGTGGCCAATGAAAATAACGTTCGTCGAATGCTAGCAAATTGCGTGTAGCCATATGCAGTTGATACAATTGGCGAAATACGGTACATATGAATTTACATTCGCTGCGTTATTCATAGATTGGCATGACACGTAGTCGAGGGCAATCAGGAAAAAACGTTCCGACATATTGTAGACTCATGTTCTGACTTTCTTTTCAATGATATCAACATATAGTAAAAAGTGCTACATGAGATTTTTTTAGACTTAAGTGACCAAAAAAAAACATTTTTGAAGGCAACAAGAATTGAGGGAGAAAGTTCAGGAAGGGGGCCTTAGTGAAAATGTCTCTTTCAACGACGAGCCACCACTGGTAGACTCTGCTAGTCCGTTTTTCTTTTCGTTGGCGCTCTTGAGCACCGGCGGTGGAGCTATAAGTCCAGCTCGGAATCATCCTTACACGTTGCAGGGTGCGATCAGTCCTCTGCTGTTAGATCACAGTCCTGTTTCCTAACTCATTTTCTTAGGGGTGCCTCATGCTGGGCACCTGCGTGTCTTTCTTTTTCCGTGGCAAAATCCCAGTCCATAGTCAAAGTTTATATGAAAAAGGTTTGTTGAATAATCGAGGGAAGAGAGGGCGGAGCGGGGCCAGATCTTTGAACATACCAAGGGACCAAGGGAGCAAAGGACAACGAGCAGGCGAGTCCAACAGTCGGACTCAAAAGGGGACGGGGGACTTCAGGCACGAGTGGGTCAGCAAGTCGAGGGCTTCAAGACAGCCCTTCATTCCTCCATCTGCTGAGTTTGAGCGTTATGCCTCGTCCCGCGTCTCATTTGCTCTGCGGCTCCACCTTTGGTTGCGGTTACACGTGTTCCATGATCTGTGGCCAGGCCGTGCGTCACGTCCAGCTCCTCTCCTCCGGTAATTTGGATCTTTGAATGGGTAGAAAACAAGTTTTAGAAAACTGGCAGGAGAAGACATTTATACATCTCAATTCTGTCCCCAATCCTAGGTAGGTGGGGAATAAGTTCATCGGTCACAGTCAGAAGTTGTCATTTATGGAGTCTGTAGGAGTGCATTGCTTATGGAATTCACAACTCTGTTCGGTGTTCATTCGTGACGTACGTGGAGAGAAATTGGACCTTTATACACAGTGTATTATATCAATCTCAAAATCGAGTCCTTATGTAGAGACTCGCCCTTCCCTTTAACCCAAGTATCGACACTCTTACGTTTCCCCTCGGGGTCGGCTAACCCTTGTAAGTGGGGCATTATCGGCATGAAGAAGGGGAAGGGGGGTGGACGTAAAACATGGGGTCAATCGGGGGAAAGGGGACGTTTTGGACAGGGAGCTGGGGTCGATTGGGAGAAGTGGGGTATTCTGGACATCCAATTTTAAGTGCAGGGGGGTGGGACAATCGGGGCATTTGGGATCGTATTCCTACCGAGCTTGAGAAACAGAAGGCCATTGACGTTATAGTTCCCTTAGAAAAAGCCAGATTAGGGGACATCCGTCGTCTTACCTGTCCTTTCCTTTATTACCAACTCGGGTTTTATCGTTTTGCAGAAAGGAGAGGTAGTAATATGGCAAGTCACAATTGTTTTGGTCTTGGTCAATTTTGCTGAACACCTTTGCGTTCGAGGAAAATCCAATAATGTTTTTGTGCCGGAGAGGCACAACGTCATTATACACGAAAAGAGGAAACGGGGCTTTTGGAAAGAGAAAAAAAGAGAGAGAAAAAGAGAAAGAGAAAGAGAAAGAGAAAGAGAAAGAGAAAGAGAGAGAGAGAGAGAGAGAGAGAGAGAGAGAGAGAGAGAGAGACCGCACCCTAAATGGTCCATTCGGTACACGTACGACATGGGGAGAGGAAGAGAGAGGGTGAGAGAGAGAGTGACATGTACAATAATGGACCGTTCAGTGCGCGCACACCACAGAACAACAGGGGTTAAGTAACACGGAAACACAGGCAGAGGGATGACATAGATTCATGCATCACGTACACACAAACTCAGACAGGGGAGACAATACATGTATTATCTACAAAAATCCAAGACAAAACATGAAACAGTTATTGGCCAAAATTATCCCTTTCTGCATGCTGCGCGTTCTTAGCATCCTAAGCTCTTTTTACCTTTTTCTTCTCTTTTAACCGTCGGTTGCCCTTATTGGTGGCTTTGATTGTACACACTTACGCCTTGGGCAATTGGTCATGAACTAACCTGGTCGGGCTAATGCTCACGGTGGTTTATTCGGGTCATTTTTTTTAGCAAGTGCGTTTCTAGGCTGAGACAACAGTCGGTGTCAATTGGAGAACAACGAGGCAGCTTTTAGTTACATGTCTATGAGGATGCGAAAAAAGGATGCAGTAGATTTTGAATGCATTGGCAATATTCCTAGTCCTCTCGGCGGAGGATACTTGTGTAAACCTTACCTCGAAATATACTCTAAACTTTTCCCTATTCAGTTAAGTGTGGAGTGCTTAATCATGTGTGCACATTATTTTTGGTGGTATTATTCGGAATGCGTGGGCACCATAATCAAACGCCTTTTTCCCGTCTTCTTCGTCCGTTAGATCACCATTTTCCTTCTTTGTATTCTTAATCGATGTTCCAAGGTGACCTGCAGAAAGAAGGAAAAAGAAGGGGGGGGGGGGCGGGGCCAGCATTTTAAGAACACATCAGCGCTCATAAACCCGAAAAGGCTTTTACTTACTACATACTCGGTCTATCTCCCCGGAACGCAGTTCTTGCCAACTCGGCATTTAAGCCTAGATGAACCCTTTAGTGTGTGAGAGATGATTATCGGAAGCCGGTGGATAGCATAGGTCACCCAAGTGGGGTATTACGGATCGTATGTAGGGAGGCCAGATTGCACTCATTTGGAGCGACTTAGGGGTATTTTTAGCACAATTTTTCTGATACCGGTAGCATATAAAGCATAGACTGAATTCCAGGGTCTTTTATTTAGCGGTTGCTTTGGGCTGTACAAAAATGTGCCAAGTACATACAACAAAAACCTGTTCCATTCATTTTTGCAGTATCTCTGCGTACTATACCTTTTAATCCTTAAACAGTGGTCATTTATTCGAAACTTACTAATTCACACGTGACAACTACGTTTGCTTTTTCCAAAAACCTTTAATAAGAATGTCGGTACATAAATATGGGCCTACGACCCCGTGGGCCAGCCACGGAGCAGGCTGGAACTGTAGATGCGGGGATACTTTATTAATAAAAACTTTAGTGGAGTCAGTGGTCTTTTATTTCATAATCTAAAAGTGCGAAAAGCGCAATAAAATCATGTCGAGACTTCAGTGTGAGCGAGTGTCATAAGTGTTGGGCTTCCAACTTTCAATAATCATGATGCGCCAAACTTAACAACAATTCATTGTCCGAATGTTCAATTAATACCCATCTGATGTCCATTTACCGTCTGAACACATAACCAGTACCCATCCAATATCAATTCTTTGTCCGAACATATAACCCGTACCCATCTCATATCAATTCATTGTCCGAGCTGACAGTATACATCCTATATCAATCCATTGTCCGAACTCATAATCAGTACACATCCTATATCAATCTATATGTTTAAAAACTTCATACATATCCTATGACATCAAGGCTGAGCAATCGGGGTGCAATAAGGAGTTGAGAGTTTCATGTGCATCGGCGCCATTTTGGGTGCAGTCAGGCAGAACCAGGCATAGTCTAAATGTCTACTAACTCGTGGTTGGCCCAGAGCTTCTTTTGGCCGTCCAAAAGTTCCGTCAAAGGGCAAAAGAAGGGATCGGTGGTCTGAACCATCAATCAAAAAGGGGAGGGAGGCGACAATGTTCCTACCGGGTCATACTGTGCTTTCACCGGAACTGGTCTGAACTGTAGTCTGCAGGATTCTAGTCAAACTGAGGCTGGCGACAGCATGGAAGTGCCGACGTCCTGCGGCTATATTTCCATCGTTCCGTGGGCAATCATGGCAGTCATTCCCCATCGGAGGTATCTGCGGGGGTCGGGGACTCCCGCGGCTCCTCTAGAATCTTCAAGGTTGTGGAGAACTATGGTGGTGGAGTCGACAAGTAACCGGGCCATTCCTTCATGCTGGGCCCGCTCTTGCCAGGTCGATCGCCATTTTGAAAGTTCGGCAGCTACCAGCGATCGCGGGGTCAAATGAGCGGACGGGCTCCACCCTACCGGACGAGGCGTTGCAGCATCGCCACAGTGGAAGAACCCTTTTCCGGGCGCCTGGGGCGCTGAGGGTGCAGCTGGGAAGCCTCCACCTGGGGAGGCGGGAGATGCTTGGACGCACCGCCTCTCCCTCCCAGTGCACCCCACGGCGTCTCGCTTGACATTTGTTATGGCCGGACCAGGCGATGAGGACGAGGGGGGGGTCGGAGGCATGTGCAAGACATCCCCCCCCAGTGTTGTTGCGGCCGTTACGGAAGAGAAGAGAAATGTCCCGTCCGTCTTTGGGCCGGGCCTCTGGTTAATGGCGGCCAGACGCTCCTTGCCATGACTGGGAGAGAGAGAGGGACAACCTGCAACTCTCCAGTGTTACCGCCACCGCGGCCGGATCCCGTCGGCCTCGGCCTCTGGTTGATAGTGGCCGGACAGGGAGAGGGAGGGGAGGGTCGAGGACACAGACATTCCCTCCCCTGCAACTCTCCAGGGTGGTCGTAGCAATCCCCCTGGCCGGGTCCCGTTGGCCTCGGCCTCGGCCTCTCCTCTGGCTACACCCTACGTGATGATCTCCTGTCGACGGTTGGCAGCAGGACCCGCCCTATATGTGTTGTTTCCGGCTGGGCGTAGCCGCAACCCTGTTGCACTTTGGAAGTTTCCAGAATGGGGCGGATGTCTGCTGACTTGTATCTTCCCCAGTTTTGCCGTTATTTGGGCGTGGCAGGCGGTGGGACAGACATGTTTGGGGCAGTGAGGGGCGATGAAGCCTCGTTACCTTGTGGCCATTGCAATGTCACGCTTGGTTTCTCTTACTATTTTCAGGTTTCTTATTACGGACTTTTTCGAACGTTTCTTGTTTCTAGGACAGTCATAGGTTTTATCATTAAGTATTGTTATCGTTTCCTTTGTTCGTTATTTAATAAAAAGTTCATCAGTGGCCTACTGATTTTCATTTTCCCATTCCTTTCTTTCCAGGTTGTTTCGTGCTAAAGTTTCTGTTAACAGGGTATAGTGATCACTTCGTTATTATTGTATATGTCCTTTTCACTAGGGGTGCTCTCTGGTCGGGCCAGATGACCTTCCTCTAGTAAATGGTCCGGGTGAGACTGGCGTATCAATCAGTGGGGAGTAGATAGGCATGACAGATTACAACAGGGGACAAAGGTCCGCATTACCTACCCTTCACTATTTGCAAAGACTAGACAGAGCATGGCGACTCTGTGCTTGTTTGCAAATAGAGAATACCTCCAAAAAGAACCAATTCCAAACAGTCAATGTTCGGACAATCAATCAATCAATCAATGAGGAATGAAATAGGTACGACGTGTTAAAGGTTTGCGTTACCTACCCTTCACTATCGGCAAAGGGAGAGAGAATATTCCTATTCTTCCCTGTTTGCAGGCAGAGAAGATCCTTAAGAGAACTAACTTCGAACAATTCAATGCTCGATTCAATCAATCAATCAATGGGGAGAAAAATAGGTATGACGGATTACCATGGGGACAAAAGTCTGCATTACCTATCCTTCACTATCTGCAAAGACTAAACAGAGTATGGCGACTCTGTGCTTGTTTGCAAATAGAGAATCTCTCAGAAGCAATCAATAAGTAATACTAGTATTTTCAAACAATCAATCAATCAATTTCGCAATTTGTCGTGTGTCACGACCTTACCCGGACCGGACCATGTGGACAGTTCTTCGCCTTCCTTTTTTCCAGCGCCCGATCGTTCTCTTTTCTCCATGTTTTTACCGCAGCAGTCCTGTGGGATTCCAGTCAGGACAATTGGTCACTTGAGAGAGGTCCGTTTCGGAATCGGTGAAGTTCATTCAATCGGCAGCCGGACGAGGGCCCTCTCAAGGCAGGTATACTCCAATCATTTAGATGTTCACCCCATCGTCTGGACCTCTCTTACCGGACCATATGTCGCTGATGGACCCCGCGTTGGGACGCCAATTGTTAAAAAGTCAGCCCATATCGCACCCGATGCCCAGGCTGTTGGTGCAGGGCGACTCTTCGTTTCCATCTTGAATAATTACCAAATAAAGAGACGGGCGCTGGAGGCAGGAAAACAAGAACAGCGTTTATTACTTAAGAGGAGAGCATGTCATTTGGGACACTCGCATAGTGTCTTCGGGAGGTGCTCTAACAAGTTTCTCTGAGGCTTCGTCTTTTATACACAGGTTTATGACACACACACATCCTCCATTACAATCAGGACATTGTAAAGTACAAAGATATTCCAACACGTGGCTACAGTAGGGGCCTTTATCCTCCATACAATAGGAGGGGGCTGTCATGCAGCCGAGTGTGCTGTTGATTCCGTTGGAATGTGTGCTCCTGATCGAATCTCAGGGGGTGGGGTGGTCATGATCAATAGTGGCTCCTTTCAAGAGAGGCAAGTGCATACAGTAGTGGGCAATAAACTGTATCCTCAGGCTAAGGGATGACCAGCGGTCCATGTAGACGATTAGGTTCAGAGGAAGAGGTTATCAAAGGAGGGGTATTCATGGAGGGACAGGAGGGGTTTGGTCAGGCGCGGGGTGTGATTCTCAGTGACAGAGTCATGCAGGAGGGGAGGGCTCATGACTTGTGCATGTGAGAGCGGGGGCAGTCAGGGTGCATTGGGGAAGCTTGCAGGGTCAGGGAAGGGGCGCTGGTGATCGATCGCAAACTGGGAGACCATGATACCTAAAATGGCTGTCGTGTACGTGTGTGCATGGGTCTATGCTAGCGGGATAACACAGTCAGTGCTTTAGCGATATCCGTTCTGCTTACAACAAGGGGTACAGTGAACACAAATGAACGCCGCTTATGTGTATATATAATGCCAATTTCAACACATGGATGGGGCTAGGAGAGCTTCCACTTCATAGCGATAGAGCATTTTGCAAGGAGCAGGCAAGGTCCAAGCAGTGTGTCGCTGCTTTCCATTTGTGGGGATGTTTAAACATGCCTGGAGCTCCCACTTCCCACAAGTAGATCCCTGAAATACCAGTGATCCCCTCTAGGAGTATCAGTAAATGGTTCCAGAAGAGACGGATCTGGGTATCTGTCCCAAAGAATGCCTTAGTCTCTCAGCTGGGGGCGTTACAGCGGGCGCATATGTACGGGGCATACAGGGCGATGCAGGCAATGCGCTGTGGGGAAAGATACTCCCTACGTACAGTGGCGGCTCCTCCGCCATGACGTGGAGCATCGCCCCACTGGCTCTAAGCCAGCAGCTGTAAAATAAAATGATAATTCATTATTTTACTTTTCAGTTGCTGGCTGAACCTGTATGTGTAGGGAGGGGCGGGGCAGGGGCCATGGGAGGTTTTTGAGGACTGGTTGTGCACTTCAAGGTATGCATAAGTGTTTGGCCGGCCGTCTTAGGCTGGCCAAACATACATGCGCAGTTATGTTTCTCCAACCCAGCTGTATTGAACAGCCGGGTTGGAGAAACAGCATAGACTCCATGTGCCTGAGCGAGCATTAAACCAGCCCGCTCAGGCCAATCCCCATGCTGCTCTCGTAACATGGGAGCTGCATGGGGATTGCACAGGGAGTATATGATGCTGTCCCAGTGTCTACTGGGACCAGGAAGAAGAGGAAGACCAAGGCGTGAGGAGCGAGGTGGCCAGCAGCGTAAATTAAGTCCTTCTATATTTTCTTTAATCATTATTCAACCCCCCTGTGATATATATATTAGCTACTGGCGGTTGTCAGTGGGTAGTTATAGTTAGGACCTAGTTTTCATAGGAGGAGCGTTTTTCGTTTGCCCATAACTTTGTTGTTGTTTGAAGAATCCTCACAAATTTTTCAAAACTAGTTTGCCACTAACTTCAGCTGCTGTCTTGAATATTTTGGGGAGAATCATGGGGGGGTGGGGGCTGGGAAAAAAAGGGATCTCAAAATGCGTTTTCCCCATGTTAATCTCCATAGGAAGCTTAAGTCACGGCTACAGCCTGAACCGCTGAACGGAATTACACCATATTTAGGAGAAAAATAGCTGTTGGTCCAGAAAGTTACCCTTTTGTTAATTGGTGTAAATCTGTTCAGTAGTTTTTGAAATATTAAAGAAAATCCAAATTTGTATATCTAGGGAACGCGGAAGATCCATGGCCCCTCCGGATCTCATGCTGAGATGAGATCTGATTGGCTGCCAACACTTCAAACCAGGAAAGGTTGGCAACCATCTTGTGACTCGGTTAAACAGAGGCAAAGAAAAAACGTTTAAAAAAAGAAAAGGGGGCAGGGTAGAAACACCCTTACCCCCTAGACCTCTTGAGGGGGGAGAGGGTCCCACAGGGATCCCGCAGGGCCAAAAAAGCATTTATAAAAACAATATTTCAGCAGGAGTTGGGATGGATCCACAAATGCCACTGAAAATGTTTAAAAAATGAAGCACAGGCTCCCGTGCTTCGTTTCTAATCGGCCCCCAGGTGGGCCAGCTCCAAGGGGCATTTTAAAAAAGAGGAGGGATGCACACCGCCCTCTTGGGACTTATCGATGCCCTGTGGACCACCTCCTCCTCGGGGCTTGGTTAATCAGAATAGCAGGTGAGACCCGAATGGCCTCCCGCACTGCCTCAGTAACCACCACCTTCATTGGGCTTATTTAATACAAATTGGGGGGGCCTCTTGGTCCTCCCAACCCCAGTGACCGCCACCTCCCCAGGGCTTAATCTTTTCAGTGAAGGGGGCCATACAGACTTCCCCCACAGCCACAGGGGCAACCTCCTCCCTGGGGCTTTCACTGTAAATAATGCAACGGGCCGCGCTTCCCCCGCAGCCCCAGGGACCACCACTTACCAGAGGCAAAATGAAGCAAAGGAGGGGGGAACACGCAGACCCCCTCCTGGAATCAAAGATGGCCCTGGGGACCTGCCACCCCCCCAGAACCGGCACATCCTATGTCCAGGGGTCCCCAGCCCCAGGACACAGCTGTTAGCTATGGCTTGTCAGGAGCTTTACAACTCCTGCCAAACCATATCAAAGCACAATTGCTTTTACAAAGAGTGAGCTGCATGTTAGGAGCTTCCTCTCTGTAAAAGCAATGCCAGCTCCTGCAGGAGGCGGGGAGTCGGCAGATACCACAGGGCCTAGAGGCACCTCCCCAGGGTCCCCAACAGAGTGGGTGTCTTGGGGGTACCAACAATAGAGGCTGGCCACGGGGGATTGATTCCCCGTGGCCGAAATCGGCCCGGGAGGGGGACGATGCTCCCCCTTATTTATTTTTAAAAATTAAAATTAAAAGAAGAGGCTGGGTCCTGGTTGATGGGGTCCCCAGGGCTGAAATCGTCCTGGGAGGGGGCCGCTTAACCCCCCTCCCTTTAATATACAAAAATAAAAGCCTGGCTCCAGGGGATGTGGAACTGATACTGAAATCAACCAAGGGTAGTGGGGCTATGTGGCTTCACCTCCCGCCCTTCTAAAAGAATATATATGGAGATATAACATTTTAGGAGAGCACCACATATGTCCATGCCACCACAAGCCTTCTTTCAATATGCTACTGGTGTGGACCCAACGTCAGTCTCTAGCATTTACATCAGAGAGAGCTAAAAACAGTTTTAACAATGCGCTGATTCACATTAATAAAGTAGACATATTTATGTAATTACAAAGACAAAGCGACTTTAGTAAGAAAGGACAACTACAATTATGAGATGTGACGATGGTGCACAGCAAAACTAATCATGATACAGAATTAACTAGAACACAACTCAGCTAATATAGTTTGAAGACAAGGAAGAGACTTACCATCTCGTCCTCACACCAGCACCGCAGTGTCCGCAGGCCAGACACAGTCCTTTTCGGCTGCCTGCAGCCCCTGTGACTCTCCCCCATGCGCTCCACCACCTGCCATCAGCATGATGTCAGGTAGGCAACAGACAGGCCCGAGCACACTGTTTAGGCCGCCGGCAGTCCACGATCATGCTATACCTGCAGGTCACGCCACTCCAGAGGCCCCACAGGAGCTCCTAGCAAGACATCTATCGATCGGGTGCCACGCAGCTCAAAGCCCCTCAATCAGGGCCATGGACACACACGGAAGCTGGTGAACGCCACCTCCACCACTGCTGCTAGCATGCAGCCTCGCCCTCTGTGGTGTTGGCTCAGACTCCCCTCCTCTGCATGTCTTTGCGACGGAGGAGTAGGAGCTGGAGTATGCCTGCTGCTGATTCGATGAGAGATGAGCTGTCAGCACTGTCTCAGGGCGGGGCATTGTTTCTTATATTCCTTAAGTGGATAGAAAAGAAACTTATTAATTTTGTGTGTTTGTTTCTAAATGCTTTTTTCTTCTATGTCATAGAAATGAACAAACAATAACAAAGGCTTGAATACCATCCTACCTTCATATCATGTAGAAACAAACAAAGACTACAATGACGGCAAAGGAGGTTTCAATATAGTTCTACCTTAATTTCTAGTGAATGTTGCCTTTCAAATCTGCTATACAGCATAGGCAAAGTTTTTGTCAAACTCTGCCCTCCAACTGGAGTGCAAAGTGACAAAAACTCTGTGAACTCTGCTGGCGGAGCAGAGTTTACTGCCTACCCGTATCCACCAATGTGCAAATGTGCCTCCTGCTGCACTGCAGGCTGGGGGATGAAGTCCCATTGGCTCTAGACTGTCTATGGGAGTCAACAAGCCATCCTGTTACCTGAAGTAAGTCTCACACAGTGGAATTGCTGAGGGCTTCGGAGGTCACACCTCTTTCTCCACCACACTCTAAACGCGCCTCCTGGTGCACTGCTGGTTGGGGGATCAAGTCCTTTTGGATGCTGAGGTTTCTTGTAGCCCAGAAGCCATCCTCTTACCTCCAGTAAGTCAGATACAGCAGGATTCCTGAGAGCTGGTCGGATGCCCCACCCCCATTCTCCACCACTGTGCAAATGCGACCACTACTTTAAAAACCAAAGGCTACAGGGACGTTATCGTTAGGAATTAGCATTTAAAAAACCTTAGACATTCACTGAAAAAACAAAGGTTACAAGGATGTTATAGTTAGCATATAGAATTTAAAACACCTTAGAAATTCACTAAAAAACAAAGCTTGCAGGGACGAAATAGTTAGGGTCAGATTTTACTTACACACTTTTTTTAAAGCAGTTACAGTCACTGGATGGTGTCATCACTGTGATGTCATTTGAGATATCATGAGTGATGTCATCATTGATGTCACTGACCATGTCATGAGTGATGTAATATGTGAGGTCATAAGCAGTGAATTGTGGCGCGTGAGTAATGGTTAACTCCAGTAACTATAACGGCTGAATTTCTCTAATTTTGTATGAGTAAAATCTGACCCTAACTATAAAGTCCCTGTAACCTTTGTTTTTTTAGTGAATTTCTAAGGCTTTTTAAATCATACTTGCTAACTATAACGTCCCTGTAACCTTTTCTTCCCCAGTGAATATATATATATATATATAAATAAATATATTTATATATATGTATATATATATGTATATATATATATATTCACTGAAAAAACCATAGGTTAGAGACCATATATAGTTAGGAATTAGCATTTAAAAAACCTTGAAAATTCACTGAAAAAAACATGGGTTATAGACCATATATAGTTAGGAATTAGCATTTAAAAAACCTTATTTTACTCACACAAAACCATTGAAATTCCATATATAGTTAGTTGCACTAACTATATATCGCGCACCCGCAATCCACTGCTGATGATGTCACATATTACATCATTCATGACATGGTCAGTGACATCACTGATGACATCACTGATGACATCTCAAATGACATCACTGATGACATCACTGATAACAACAACCAGTGATTTTATGTTTCTGTAAAGTTTAAATATGTCTTACATATTGAAGAATGAGTGGATGTATAAGTGTCTGGACGAAGGATTTAGTAGGTGCATGACTGACTGTATGAGTGAGTGATTAAATGTGTCTCACTGAGTGCATGGGTTAGTGACTAAACTGTCTTAATTTGTGCATCATTATGTCTGTTGTTCTGTAAACTGCTGCATGTGTTGATCAGTAGCTATATGAGTAACTATATGGGTTATTGATTGATTGTCCAAGTATTTGTATGGGAGACTGGGTGTGTGTGTGGCTGGCTGGGAGGTGTGTGACTCTGTGCAGATCAATGTGTACTTGTATCAATGATTGTATAAGAGAGTAAGTATGTGTTAGTATATGTTTGAAAATGTAAGGTGCTCTATGTTTAACTGTATAGATTAGAAAATGGAAGTGTGATTGATTCTTTACAGGACTGACTAGGTGTGTGAGTAACTCCATGGATGAGTGGCAGAGTGTGAGTGTCTGTATAGGTGTATGAGTGCATATGATAGTGTTGTAAAGATGAGTGATTGTATGTATGAATGATTGTATGGGTGAATGAGTGAATGTGTGTGTAGACGTAAGAATCAGTGAGTGCGTATGTAGTAACTAGTATTGGTGTGTCAATGGTTTCAAAAATTATATTCTGTATTTAACACTCGGTGTAACAGAGGTTATATTAAAGTGTGAGGAGATGCATTGTATTGTCACATTAATGATATCATCATTGATGTGACCATTGATGTCAAATGAGATATCATCAGTGATGTCATCAGTGATGTCATTTGAGATGTCATCAGTGATGTCATCAGTGATGTCACTGACCATGTCATGAATGATGTAATATGTGACATCATCAGCAGTGGATTGCGGGTGCGCGATATATAGTTAGTGCAACTAACTATATATGGAATTTCAATTGGTTTTTGTGAGTAAAATAAGGTTTTTTAAATGCTAATTCCTAACTATATATGGTCTATAACCTATGGTTTTTTCAGTGAATTTTCAAGGTTTTTTAAATGCTAATTCCTAACTATATATGGTCTCTAACCTATGGTTTTTTCAGTGAATTTCAATGGTTTTTTAATAGCAAATATCATAAGCTGTCAAATGTCAAGTACGTGGTAAGTAAAAACATTTTCGTGTTTATGCACACTGATCTGCTTTGAATGCTGCCCCCCCCTCATTTCTATTAGGAGTACTCTCTCTTTGCAGATAGTGAAGGGTAGTTAACGCAGGCCTTTGCCCCCGTTGTAATCCGTCGTGCCTGCTTCTCTCTCCATTTGATTGATTGTTATCCAAGCATTTACTGTTTTAGAATTGGTTCTCTTTGGTTCATTCTCTATTTACAAACAAGCACAGAGTCGCAATATTCTGTTTAGTCTTTGCAGATAGCGAAAAATCGTGTAAAAAAACAAAAGGAATCGAGGAAAATCAGTAGGCCACTAATGGGATCTCTTTTTGACCTCGCTAAAATAGAAACATTAGGAACAACCCCTCATGAGAAATACGAAACTAGTGAGATGAACTGAACTCCACACCATGATGGCTGCAAGACAGCTCGGCTCCGCCACCCACCCCGCCCAAAATAACGATAAACTCTATGCAAATATTACAAATATATACAACACACCAGCAAAGTAACAGGGTAAAACATTTTATTAAATAACTATTTACATAACTATTTTATACTTTTTGTTGCCCGATCCGGCTAGCTCAATCGATCGAGCATGAAACTCATGCACTCTGATAGTTCAAAGTTTTGAGGAGTGCTTGTAACACTGTCTGAAGCCTATTTGCACTTGCTACAGCTTCACTATTCTCAATGTAAGTGGGGGCTGTTTGAGGACGTGACTGCATTTGAAAACAATGTGATGCGGTGCCACCCTGAACCGCTTGACGGAGGCCCCCGAGGGACGGTGTGATGGCGCGGACTCGGAGGGGGCGCTTGGCTCCGGCCCCCTCCCCAAGTCGTGTTGCCCTGGTGTGGCCTGAGATCGCCCCTGACATAGGTGGCCGGCTCCCGGGGTCAAGCGGAATTTTTTGCCTTTTGGTGACTCTTCCATTCTTGACCTTGTCCCACAATCCGTTTCACCTAAAGACACGCTGTAGTGGGGCGCCCCTTTACCGTTTCAGTTGCCATTCCGCCCGCTTTTGCTACACTGTGCCTCTTCCGCTATTCAGCTGTTTACCGCCCGCTCTTTCGACTACAGCGTCTCGCTCACCATGTACTTGAGTTGCTCCCGCTCTTGCGGTGCAGCTATAGGCGGCTGCCACAGGACTCTCAAAATGGCGGCCGGCTCTTCAGATTTGGGCGTGGTCCACTAAAATGGCCCTGCGACACCTTGGAACTCGGACGCTTGTCTGCTAGAGCTTGGGCTCCATTCTCGAAAGCGTCCCCTCAGCCTTGAAGATTCTACAAAAGTCTTGGGGGCCCCCGACTCCCGCAGGCTTCTGGTGGGGAGCGGCTGCCATGATTGCTCGTGGAATGGCCCGACGGAGCTACGAGATGGTGGTGCTCTCATGCTGACGCCGTTAAAAAACAAATGGTTCTGTCGGGGATTGAACTATTCTTTTGTACACAACATGTATTCCATACAACTTTTCTTATTTAGTTATATCTATGCTTAGTCATATACAAAAATATATCACACTCCACACATTTTTGAAATATCAAAAAAAGGCAAAAAGTTCTGATTAAACAATCCCTTTATACAAATTAATTATTGACATTTAAAAAAAGGCAGTCCATATATAAGAATTACAAACGCAAATACATAAGTGAATAAATTGTGATCACGTGTTATATAGTGTATAATACAATGAAACGATTTGCTGCTGAAGTTAAAAAGAATATAGGTCCAAAATTAGTTTCTTTCTACAGACAGTACAGTTATTTTTGTTTTCTGCTGTGGTAATACAGGGACCAGTTCATGAATTTTACGTTGACGTTTCGACCCAGGAGGTGCGGTGCTGTCTTATTAGCGACCAATTCGGGTCTTCATCAGGACGAAAGAAAGGGGGGACAACCTGAAGTTTCTTTTTAGGGAAGGGTTGGGGCGTCCTGTTTTTGCCTCAACGTAAGGTATTCTTTTGTTCTAGCGTGATTTCTCACGTGTTTGTCACCAGCCGGTGTACAAATCAATCCGTGAATGTGCCGAAAATTTGCTATCTTTTTCGTTTCACCGGGCGTCGGATCTCTTTCTCTGATTCGCCACCCTTCGGTGAAACTTTCGGGTCCGTGGTGCCGCAGCCGCGATCACTTGATGGACAATAACAGCACACGTCTGCTCAGGAAACCGCGAGGCAGGCTTTACTTCCTGTTCGCTTAGCCTGCCTCGCGGTTTCCTGAGCAGACGTGTGCTGTTATTGTCCATCAAGTGATCGCGGCTGCGGCACCACGGACCCGAAAGTTTCACCGAAGGGTGGCGAATCAGAGAAAGAGATCCGACGCCCGGTGAAACGAAAAAGATAGCAAATTTTCGGCACATTCACGGATTGATTTGTACACCGGCTGGTGACAAACACGTGAGAAATCACGCTAGAACAAAAGAATACCTTACGTTGAGGCAAAAACAGGACGCCCCAACCCTTCCCTAAAAAGAAACTTCAGGTTGTCCCCCCTTTCTTTCGTCCTGATGAAGACCCGAATTGGTCGCTAATAAGACAGCACCGCACCTCCTGGGTCGAAACGTCGACGTAAAATTCATGAACTGGTCCCTGTATTACCACAGCAGAAAACAAAAATAACTGTACTGTCTGTAGAAAGAAACTAATTTTGGACCTATATTCTTTTTAACTTCAGCAGCAAATCGTTTCATTGTATTATACACTAAATAACACGTGATCACAATTTATTCACTTATGTATTTGCGTTTGTAATTCTTATATATGGACTGCCTTTTTTTAAATGTCAATAATTAATTTGTATAAAGGGATTGTTTAATCAGAACTTTTTGCCTTTTTTTGATATTTCAAAAATGTGTGGAGTGTGATATATTTTTGTATATGACTAAGCATAGATATAACTAAATAAGAAAAGTTGTATGGAATACATGTTGTGTACAAAAGAATAGTTCAATCCCCGACAGAACCATTTGTTTTTTAACATTGTATACCCAGGTTCTGAGGGTTACTGGGTTACCCCATTACAATTAACTCATGCTGACGCCAGCTTCAGTCTGAAACATCCAGAAACACTGTAGACTACCAATTCGATCAGTTCCGGTAGCGCCCCAACGTGACCCGGTAGAGAAGAACTTGCCCTCCCCTCTTTGACTGATGGTTCTTGTTGCCTGTCCCTTCTGTTGTCATTTAACAGAACTATTTAGCCTGCTGAAAGGGGTTGTGTTCCAACCGCTGGTTGGTGGAGACATTTTGACTATATTCTGGACCTGCGTTGTCGCGTAATGCGTCATATGACGCGCCGCGTTAGCGCATCCGGAAGTGCTCCGGTGCGCGAAGCGCAGCTTTCCGGAAGCGATCCGGGGCGCGGCGCGCAGCGCGTAACGTAAGCATAACAGGTCATGTGACTTGTTAATAAAACTTTTCACTGGTTCATTTTACTTTTCTTATTCTAATGATGAAAGGCTTGGTCATATGACCTAAAAATTACGCTTTTTATTACTTTCGAACATTATTTTTTCTTAAACATATGTTATAATGTTCCAGGCTAATGTACTTTCCCGGAAAATTTACAACTGTCCTGCAAGTAAAATATATTCCTTTTTCGAGAAAAAGGGCGTTTCTTCGTCCCATGACGGAGCCGTTGAGCAAAAGAGGCTCGGCCTGCTGTCTTAGTCGCCGATACGCCTGAATATCAGATTCTTATCGATCACTTTATGTTGCAGGAGTAGAAAACACAACAGCCCTTGACCATTTATCTTTACTGCGTTCCTGCGTATTATACCTTTTACCCTTCATGTAATTGGACTGCTTTATTTCACTTGCCTTTTACTGATTCTAAAACAGTGACTATTATTAAAAACTTTACCAATGTAAATACTACTACCATGTTTTCTTTTAAAAACCTTTATTGTGAAAATGTCAGTATACAAATACGGGCCTATAACCACGTGGGCCGGCCACGGAGCAAACTGTAATCGTATATGATGAGTAGACATTTACACTGTAGAGGAACGTAACGGGCGGGCCATTAGGTTGCAAGAACTAAGGTGTCTAACAGTTGCGGAATCGGTGGACGTACATTTTATAATTAAAATACGACAGGGCCAGTTACAATAAAATTATCTAGATATACATTTGCGGGCAAGTACCATGGGTGACGTTAATTCGAACTTTCAATAGTACAGTAATCAATAACACATCAGAACTTAATATCAATAGGGATGTCGAAATATTCAATCAATTCTCGTCCCCGCCCGCCATGTGCTTCAAAACTGCATACGTATCTCGTGATTTCAATGTTCTGCAACCAGTACACAACAAGGAGTTACGACTCCCATTTATTCTGGCGCCATTTTGGGCGAGGACGGGCAGGTCCAGGATATAGTCAAAATGTCTCTACCAACCATCGACTATGATGATGTTCATATGCTGTATTTATTAGAGTAACACTCATCTGTCCACATGAAATTAATTTGCCACAATCTAAACATGTCATTTTAATCTTTCCAAAGTTCTTCTAAATATTTGGGACCGTTTCCCTTGCCTCTGATGCTGTCAGTGCCAGTTCTTTGATGAATGTACTGGCAGGTCGGGGGTTCTCCTCCAAATCTCTCTTTTATGCAGCACTATAATTAATCGGTGCCACCTCTCCATATGACGATGCATGGTATAGTTACCATAACTATATTTTTTTTCGGTTCCTCTGGAGAGTATATCGTGTCAGATGAAGCGTGTAACGTACCGGGAATTTACCTTTTTTTTTATGTAGAGGAAAGGAAAAAAAATTCGAGCGTCCGAGTTCTAAGGTGTCCCAGGGCCATTTTAGTGGACCAGGCCCAAATCCAAAGGACAGGCCGCCATTTTGAGAGTCCTGATGCAGCCGCCTGTCGCTGTAGCATCAAGAGCGGCCGAAACTCAGCTGAATGGCAACTGAAACGATAAAGGGGCGCCCCACTACAGCAGACGAGCCTCCACCTGGGAAGGCCCGTTCACGCCGCCTCCCTCCCCCCCCCCTTCGGGCACCCCACGCCGTTATTCGGAGCAGGATTGTAGGATGGCCACACCAATGCAGCAACTTGCTAGACACCACCTCGGTGCCAACCGAATCTCAGCGCCTTGTGGTGTCTTCTATTCAGAAAACATTGTTGTGCTGCCTTCGACCTATTCGCCGCAAGTGCACACGCAACGCAGCTGCATAGCTTGCTAGACACCACCTCGGTGCCATCCGGATCTTGGCGCGTTGCGCTGCCTTTGGCCCCATTCGCACATCGGTCCGCTACTGACGCCACCTCACAGGCCAACGGGGCGCCCCACGCCCACTTTCAGCATTGTAGGATGGCCACACCAGTGCGGCAACTTGCTGGACACCACCTCGGTGCCATCCGGATCTTGGCATCTCAGCGCCTTGTGGTGTCTTCTATTCAGAAAATATTGTTGCGCTGCCTTTGGCCCCATTCGCACATCGGTCCGCTACTGCCGCCATCTCACAGGCCAACGGGGCGCCCCACGCCGACTTTCAGCATTGTAGGATGGCCACACCAGTGCGGCAACTTGCTAGACACCACCTCGGTGCCATCCAGATCTTGGCATCTCAGCGCCTTGTGGTGTCTTCTATTCAGAAAATATTGTTGCGCTGCCTTTGGCCCCATTCGCACATCGGTCCGCTACTGCCGCCATCTCACAGGCCAACGGGGCGCCCCACGCCGACTTTCAGCATTGTAGGAAGGCCACACCAGTGCGGCAACTTGCTGGACACCACCTCGGTGCCATCCGGATCTTGGCGCGTTGTGCTGCCTTCGGCCTATTCGCACATCGGTCCGCTACTGACGCCGCCTCACGTGCCAACGGATTTTCTACGCTTTTTATACCCTATGCTGCATAACAGGTCATGTGACTTGTTTATAAAACTTTTCATTGGTTTATTTTACTTTTGGTTTCCTAATGATGGAAGGCTTGATCATATGACCTAAAAATAACACTTTTCATTGGATGAAAACTTTTTTTTGGCTTTCCCAAACGATGAAAGCCCCACCTTGTTTCTGGATGTTTCAGACTGAAGCTGGCGTCAGCATGAAAGCACCACCATCTCGTGGCTCCGTCGTGGTCATTCCGCGAGCAATCATGGCAGCCGCTCCCCACCGGAAGCCTGCAGGAGTCGGGGGCCCCCAAGACTTTTGTAGAATCCTCAAGGCGGAGGGGACGCTTTCGAGAATGGGGTCCAAGACCTAGCAGACAAGCGTCCGATTTCCAAGGTGTCCCAGGGCCATTTCAGTGGACCAGGCCCAAAAAGGAAAGAGCCTGCCGCCATTTTGAGAGTCCTGTGACAGCCGCCTATCGCTGCACCGCAAGAGTGGGCGCAACTCAGCTGAATTGCGGATTTTGACACAGTGGACCAAAAGCGGACGGAATGGCAACTGAAACGGTAAAGGGGCGCCCCACTACAGCAGGCGAGGCTCCACCTGGGGAGGCCAGTTCACGCCGCCTCCCCCCCCCCCCCGGGGCGCCCCACGCCGTTATTCGGAGGGCGGCAACTTACTGGACATCACCGTGGTCCCATCCACATTTCAGCGCGTTCTGCTGCCTTGGAACTATTCGCACAACAGACCGCTACTGACGACCCACCCCCCGGGACGCCCCACGCCGGATAGCCAAATCAGTGCGGCACCCAGGCAACATCACCTTGGTGCCATCCAGAAATCTGGACGTTGTGCTGCCTTGGGACTATTCGCACAACCGACCGCTACTGACCATTGTTCCTTCTTTTTCCCTAAAAATGTTTAAATGTTTTTACTGTTTTTGTTTTGTTGTATATATTTATAAGTTATTAAAGTTTTATATTCCTACTACTTTGTTGGAGTGCTATATATTTTTTATGTGACACATAATTGTAAAAACTTTGATGTACAAAGAGTCATCCCTGGAATCTTCCGCTTCAGGCTCGGTCCCCTCCCCAATCACAATACAGGATGGTTTTCAGATAGTAGGAACGCGTGTGGTGTGACGGATCTCATCGGGTGTGGGCCTTGATCTACTATAACTCCTTTGAAGAGGGGTGATTCTTTACAGCTGGGGCCATAAACTACATCTGCAGGGCTAGCTGATAGCCTGGGACCGGCCTGGACAATCGGACACAGAGGAAGAGGAGTGTCAGAGGGTGCGGTAGTGAATAGGGCGAAAGGGAGGTGTCGGGCGGGCACAGGGTGTGATTCTCAGGGAAGAGCAGCGCAGATGGGGGGAGGTTTATTGCCCATGCATAAGACAGAGAGCGGGGGTGACCAGTGCCTGGGGGAGATGCTTGCGAGGGTGGGGAGCCATGCTACGGATCGACAGCGTGCAGAGAGTGGGTCTGGTCAAGGCATCTAAAATGGCTGCCGTGCACGACAAAAGTGTGGCATTTGAAAAAAGGCAAGATGGCGCAGACAATGTTTTTCAACACTTCCTGATTTCCTTCGAATCGAACGTTAACAGACGTTGGGGCATATTACCAAAGTTAAGCGATATTTATCGCTAACGATGCTTAGCAACGAATTTTTTACCGCTAAGCATCGTCAGAAATTATCGCAGATAAACCTTGCTATTATCAAGGTTTATCGCAAATGCGATAAAAAACGGCCGCAATGCATGAATATCGCTGAAAAGTCAGCGATATTCATGCATTACCGAGCTAATGCTCTTAGCCATGTTATCCACCTCCCATTGGATAACATGGCTAAGAACTGCTCAGGGCAGGTGTTACTTTTTGGAGATATTCGCGCTTAGCGCGAATATCTCCAAAAGTTGGTAATAGGAGATAGCGATGTTAGCGACTGTTTCCAGTCGCTAACATCTTGGCATGCCCACTTTGCATGTCATTGACATGCAAAGTGGGGCCCAAGATGGTCGCTATCTCCTACTAGCGGTCGCTAACTGGTGTTAGCGACAGCTAGGTAATAGCGAGATAATTTTATCTCCGCTTTCTTGGCTTTTAAAGCCAAAAAAGCGGAGATAAACCCCCTTGATAATATGCCCCGTTATCTCTCCCACACTACCGGTCCCCCTGGGCTTAAACGCCGAGATGGTAGGGACTGCATCCCGTGGAGATAGGCCGAGACGTCACTCAGCAGAAAAAAAAGTTAAAAAAAAGTCTATAAACATACAATAAGTTAAAAGTCAATCATTCTTCTTTCCTTGTAGTACGCTCCCAAGTCCGCTTCCCGTTACGCTAACCGGGCGCACCCCACCAAAAAAACGATTTAAAAATTTTTTTTGCCCCGCGGAGGCCTTTTAAAGCCTCCACATCAAACCTATGGGGTCAGGGAGGATCTACTATGCCCCCTTATGGTCATTTGCCCCTTCGCTTTGGCCTCCTCTTGTCTCTCGATCCTACCGAGAGACAACATGGCGGCCGCTACGGACTGTTTGGAATGTTTACAGACGCCGGAGAACCAATCAGCTTCGCTTCACAAAGCTCCGTAACGCGAAAAGTACGCGAAGCGGAGCGCTGCCCGGTCCGCTGTCACAGATATATATCTCTTTTTGAACGTTAATTTCTCAAAATCCACTGGAGCACATATATTGAGACATAGCAAAGGCACATCGGGCTACCAGTACCTACAATTTTGCCAAGTTTCGTGCAAATCCATTCAGCCGTTCTATAGTGGGAGAAGGGAAGTAAATATGAGTAAACTTACTATGTAACATAAAAATGTTGCACTCTATACTATAAGTCTCATTTTATACTACAATCACTTCGCTACAACCTCATGAATTAAAAATAAAAATGAATAATGTCTCAAACAATTTTTGATTTCTAAATATAAATTTATTCTTCTGAATTTTCATAATTTGAAAGAACTAGTAACATGTCCTCATCAGGAATTTCCTCTTCAATCATCTCATCAGGAATCTCCTCATGAAAAGTCTGCAATGATGATTCTTGTAACTCTATGGTCTCCAAACATTCGATAAATTCGCCGTCAAGAGATTGATCAAAAAAATCATTCAAGTCATCTCCTCCTTGTGAGAATATTTCATTATTGGTGCTGTCAATTTCAATAAATGTAGTGGATAATTCAAAAGAAATTGCCACGGTCTCTTCATTGTGATCCATTTTATTTTGAAATTTCTTACTGTAAATTGCAGAAAAAAATAATCACTTTCATTTATCGTTTTTAGTAATACATAATATAAAACTAACTTTATCAAGTATTTAGTATAACAGAAGGACTGTAAATAAATAACAGAAAACATTTTTCAAATTATCTTAAAGTGTACAACATAGTTCCCCTTACAAATTAACAACTCACCTTTTTGAAAGTAGGAGAAGCGTTAGTACTGTGTAAATCAAACACCAGAAATTGAGCACCAAAAATTCCTCACAAATGTACCTCAGACAGTAGTATCACAAAATGGCTGTGGTTTCCTCTCATTTTAGATATATACATAACCAATTAACTTTCATCACACACAAATACAAAACCAAAGTAACATTTTAATTGGTTCTAAATTTCAACACTTTCAAATGTGTTTTCCCCATGCAATTTTCCATAGGACATTTAGATACGTCTACAGCCTGAATGGCTGAACGGAATTACACCAAACTTGGCAAAATGGTACATCAAACCTAGGGGGTCAGGGAGGATCTACTATGCCCCCTTATGGTCATTTGCCCCTTCGCTTTGGCCTCCTCTTGTCTCTCGATCCTACCGAGAGACAAGATGGCGGCCGCTACGGACTGTTTGGAATGTTTACAGACGCCGGAGAACCAATCAGCTCCGCTTCACAAAGCTCCGTAACGCGAAAAGTACGCGAAGCGGAGCGCTGCCCGGTCCGCTGTCACAGATATATATCTTTTTTTGAACGTTAATTTCTCAAAATCCACTGGAGCACATATATTGAGACATAGCAAAGGCACATCGGGCTACCAGTACCTACAATTTTGCCAAGTTTCGTGCAAATCCATTCAGCCGTTCGATTATTATTTTTTATTTTTATTTTTTGCCCCGCGGGGCCCTTTTAAAACCTCCACATCAAACCTAGGGGGTCAGGGAGGATCTACTATGCCCCCTTATGGTCATTTGCCCCTTCGCTTTGGCCTCCTCTTGTCTCTCGATCCTACCTAGAGACAAGATGGCGGCCGCTACGGACTGTTTGGAATGTTTACAGACGCCGGAGAACCAATCAGCTTCGCTTCACAAAGCTCCGTAACGCGAAAAGTACGCGAACCGGAGCGCTGCCCGGTCCGCTGTTACAGATATATATCTTTTTTTGAACGTTAATTTCTCAAAATCCACTGGAGCACATATATTGAGACCTAGCAAAGGCACATCGGGCTACCAGTCCCTACAATTTTGCCAAGTTTCGTGCAAATCCATTCACCGTTCGGGCTAAAAGTGAGGCCAACCGCCCTATGGAAATTAACATTGGAAAAACGCGTTTTGGGACCCCCTTTTTTCTCGCCGCCCCCTTGACAAACCCCCCCCAAATTTCCAGGGGCTGCTCAGAAACAAAATGTTCCATTTTCCTGAAAATTTCTGCCAATTCCGTCCACAAACGCCAAAGTTATTAGACATAGAATTTTAAAAAATCCCATAGAGAAAAAATCCTAACTATATATACCTACTGGCGACCGCCAGTAGGTAATATATATATATATATATATATATTCACTGAAAAAAAAGGTTTCAGGCATGTTATAGTTAGAAATAAGCATTTAAAAAACCTTAGCAATTCACTGAAAAAACCATAGGTTTCAGGGACGTTATAGTTAGTTGGAGATTTCACTCGTATAAAACCATAGAAATTCGGCCGTTATAGTTAGTAGACCTAACTATAACTCGCGCTCCCGCAATGCACAGCTGATGACGTTACATATTACATCACTCATGACATGCTCAGTGACATCACTGAGGACATCTCAAATGGCATCACTGATGACATCACTAATTACATCATCCACACGATCATCTGATGCACTTCTTCATACCCTAATAAAACCTTTCATACACCCACTCTAAAATACAGAACACCAATATCGAAACAATAGACAGACCAATAGCAATTAGTACATACCTGCTCAGTGATTCATACATCTACACACACATCCACCCACTAACCCATACAGTCACTCATACACACAGTAATTCATGTATACAGCCAGTGATATATCCACTCATAAACCCATATAGACACTCACACACTGCCACTCAACCAAAGACTTACTCATACACCTGATCAGTCATGCAAATAAACTATCACACACCCATTTCCTTGCTTATACAGTCATACACACACCACCACACTTATTTATAGAAATACTAACACTCTCTTAAACAATCACTCATAGAAACACACACTCATCATCCATACAGATACTTTTGCAAGCACTCACTCTCACATATAGTCATGTATACACTCCAACACTCACATATACTGCTTTAAAACATATGTAGTTAATCACACATGCACCACTGAGACATACATTTACTCACCAACACACCCATACACACACTCACCTACCCATACACATGTTTCCATATGCATTCTTGAACCTATACAACCAGTGAAACAACCACTCACATATCTATGCACAGAGTCACACACACACACCCACCCACAAAGACACTCAGGCCATACAGATACTCAGACAACCAATAAATAACCCATATAGACACTCATGTAGCTACTCACCAAGCCATGCAGCCGCTTACACACTAACTAACAGACTGATAAAGACATTAACAGAGTTTAGTCTCTAACCCATGCATTCAGTAAGACAAATGTAATCACTCACTTATACAGTCAGTCACAGACCCACTAAATCATCCATTCAGACACTCATACACCCATTCATACTTCAATACACCTTGGCATATATATATATATATATATATAAAACATATTTTTATATTTTATGGAAACACACATTCACTGGATGATGTCATCAGTGATGTCATTTGAGATGTCATCAGTGATGTCATTGAGCATGTCATGAGTGATGTAATATGTGACGTCATCAGCAGTGCATTGCGGGAGCGGGAGTTATAGTTAGGTCTACTATCTATAACGGCTGAATTTCTATGGTTTTATACGAGTAAAATCTCCCACTAACTATAACGTCCCTAAAACCTATGTTTTTTTCAGTGAATTTCTAAGGTTTTTTAAATGCTAATTTCTAACTATAATGTACCTGAAACCTATGGTTTTTTCAGTGAATTGTATTCATATTTATATAAATATATATATCCACTGAAAAAAACATAGGTTTCAGGCACGTTATAGTAAGAAATTAGCATTTAAAAAACCTTAGAAATTCACAGAAAAAAACATAGGTTTCAGGGGTGTTATACTTAGTTGGACATTTCACTCGTACAAAACCATAGAATTTCCCCCGTTATAATTAGTTCAGCTAACTATTACTCGAATGTGTGTTTTTCTGAAAATTAAATATGTTTTATATATGTATATCTTAAGGTCGATGGAAGAATAAATGGGTATATAAGTTTCTAAATGGATCGTTTTTTGTAAAATTGATTGTATAACTGACTGATCTTAGTGAATACATGGGTTAGCGAGTAATGTTTAAATATGTAAATATCTGTATGAGTCTTTCACTTTGTGTATAAATGACTGCATGGGTTGGTGAATAGCTAAATGAGTGTCTGTATGGGTAAGTTGTTTTTTGAGTGTCAGTATGAGTGTGTGAGTGTCTGCGTGGTTTGCTGGGGGTATTACTTAGTGCATAGATGCATGAATGAGTGAGTCACTGTTTGTATGTGTTGAAGACAGTATGTGTGCAGGGCTGTATGGGTGTATGAGTGTGTGTATGGGTGTGTTAGTGAGTGAATGACTGTCTCAATAGTGTCTTTATGAGTAACTACACATGTTTTAAACTAGTATATGTCAGTATTTGTGTATATAAGTGAGAATATGTGAGAGTGAGAGATTGGAAGAGTTCCTGTATAAATAAGTATGTGTTTTTATAAGTGATGGTTTAAGAGAGTAAGTATGTGTAAGTTTCTGTAGAAATAAGTGTGGTTGTGTGTGTATAACTGTATATGCAAGTAAATGGATGTTTGATACTTTGTATGCATGGGTGACTATGTGTGTGAGTAACTCTATGGATGAGTGGCGGTGTGTAACCGGATGTATAGGTATATGAGTAGATATGATGATTGAGTACATGAATGAGTGACTTTATAGGACTGTTGGTGAATGAGTGGATGTGTGTATAGATCTTGGAATTACTGAATAGGTGTGTTGTAAGTGGTATTGGGATGTTCATTGTTTTGAAAATGTTAGTTTGTATTTTTGAGTGTGTGTATCAAAGGTTATATTAGGGTGAGAGGAGGTTTGCCACTCTATCACAAGGATGATCTCATCAGTGATGTCATCAGTGATGTAATTTGAGATGTCATCAGTGATGTCATGAGTGATGTCTCTGACCATGTCATGAGTGATGTAATATGTGACGTCATCAGCAGTGCATTGCGGGCGTGTGAGTTATAGTTAGCTGAACTAACTATAACGGAGGAATTTCTATGGGTTTGTACGAGTGAAATGTCCAACTAACTATAACGCCCCTGAAACCTGTGGTTTTTCAGTGAATTTCCAAGTTTTTTTTTAAATGCTAGTTTCTAACTTTAACGTGCCTGAAACCTATGGTTTTTTCAGTGAATTTCAAAGGTTTTTTAAATGCTAATTTCTAACTATAACGTGACTGAAACCTATGTTTTTTTCACTGAATTGCAAAGGTTTTTTAAATGCTAATTTTGGACTATAATGTGCCTGAAACCTGTGGTTTTTTAAGTGAATTTCTAAGGTATTTTTAAATGCTAGTTTCTAACTAGGCCTACAGAGGTAGGACATGTATGTGAAGAAAGAAGAAAAAATGCACAGAAAGAAGCAAAAGAAATGCAGAACGAAGCAACAGAAGTCCTCAAAGACGAAAAAAGTACAGAAAGAAGCAAGACATGTGCAGAAAGAACCAACAGAGGAGCAGAAAGAGGCCTTTTTACTAAATCTTCCCGTGCCCTCAACTTGTTCAGACGGGTACTAGTGGTAACTGACTCTGATTAACCAGGACTAAAACCAGTGGTATTCCAAAACTTAGAATACAGTAAAAACACCTACATACATTAGGGAATACTATGCGTTGGGGTACCTCTGTGATAAGCATGACTGCCTCTGTAAGGCCCTAGTACATAATAGGGCAGGGGTATTAAAACGACCTCTTAAAATGCGCCACGGGGCGCGTTTGCACACTGCTGATGGGAGGGGGTCCTGAGGTGACATGTGTGCAAACATGCCCTGTGGCCGTTTTAAGTTAGGGGATAAAGTCCCCTTGAATCCCGAGGGTCCCTGGGGGCCAACTAACCCACCAGGTATATCCAGTAAGTTCCACAGAGTTGCATTGCAGATAGTTGTAAAATGGGACATGGCCTCGGACCACCTATCTGCAACGCAGCTCTGTGGTGCTTACTGGAGGGACATGGTCGGCTAGTTGGACCCAGGGACTCTCAGGATTAAAGGGGACTTAATTTCCAAACTTAAAACACGCCACAGGGCATGTTTGCACACATCAACTCTGACCCTGCCCCCTCCCTCCTCCCTTTACACTGCGCAAAGGCGCACTGTGTCACTTTTTAAGTTGGGGGATTAAGTCCCCTTGAATCCTGAGAGTCCCTGTGTCCCACCAGCACACCATGTACCTCCAGTAAGCACCACAGAGATGCGTTGCAGAGAGGTGGTCCAAGGCCATGCCACGTTTGACACCTCTCTGCAAATCAACTCTGTGGCACTTACTGGACATAACTGGTCGGTTAGTTCAAGGGGACTTAATTCCCCAATTGAAAACATGTCACAGGACGCGCTTCCACACTTGTGACATCAGGCCACGCCCCCTCCCTGCACCACTGCACAAACGCACCCTGATGCATTGTGAATTGGGGGATTTAAAACCCTTGAGCCCACCACTTACCTCCAGTACGTGCCAAAGAGCTGCTCCCTGTCATAGCAAACTGCAGAGTCCCGAGGGTGAGCACCCCGGGACACTGCATGAGCTGGCCCTGGGGGGTGGCAGTCCTCAGGGCCATTACTGGCTCCAGGAGGAGGTCACGCGGCTCCCACCCAATTTGTACACGGCCCGAGGAGGTGGTGGTCCCCGGGGCTTGGGGGTCAGTAACGGACCCCCTAATTTATATATTAGTGCCCTGGGGAGGTGGCGGGGTGTGTGGGGGGTTTGAGCCCCCCCCACACAGGTACATTTAAAAAAAAGAAGCCCCGGGGGGTGGCAGTCCCTGGGGCTGCGGGGGGGCAGTGTGCCTCTAGCAAATATAATTAATAGGAGCCCCAGGGGTGGCGGTCCCCAGGGGTTGGGAGGCCTCAGAGGCCCCCACACATTTAAAAATTTGCCCCGGGGGTGGTGGTCCCTGGGGCTGCGGGGGTGCTGCATGTCCCCCGCAACTCTTTGATCAAGCCCAGGGGAGGTGGCAGTTCCCGGGGCAGTGTGGGAGGGATTGACTCCCCACACTATTTATTTTACTACTCCCGGAACTGGTCCACCCGCGGGCTTCATTAACACGTTTTTTTATTTCCGCGGTCGGATTCGCGCACTCAGCGTGAATTTGGCCGATTTTTAAACAAAATGCTTTTTTTTGGCCCTAGGGGTCCTTGTGGGACCCTTGAGTTTTACTGTTTTCTTGTGCCTCGGTTCTACAGAGCCACAAGATGGCTGCCAACACTTCCTGGTTTGGAGTGTTGACAGCCAATTAGAATGCAGCTCATGATCGGCAGGGTGCCCGGATCCACCGCTCCTCTATATATCGATATTTTTTTAATTTTGATTTTCTCAGGAACTCCTGAATGGATTTACACTATTTAACAAAAGGAGTTCTTTCTGAACCAAGGGCTACCTTTTTGCCAAAGTTGGTGTAATTCCGTTCAGTAGTTCGGGCTGTAGCCGTGTCTAAAGTTTCCCCTGGGAATTAAAATGGAGAAAACACATTTTGGGACCCCCCTCTTTTCTCGGCCCCCGCTTGCCGAATCCCCTCGAAACTTTTAAGATAGGAGCGCCTCACAAGTTTTGAAAATTTCGCGAAGATTCGTCAACCGGCGCCAAAGTTATTGGGAAAACAATGTTATGATTTGCCTATGGATAATAGGTCCTAACCATAACTACCTACCGGCGATCGGCAGTAGGTTTTATATATATATATATATATATATATATATATATATATATATATATATATATTCACTGAAAAAACCATAGGTTTTACACACGTTATAGTTAGGAACTAGCATTTACAAAACCTATGAAATTCACTGAAAAAACCATAGGTTTGACACCAGTTATAGTTAGCTGGAAATTTTATTGATATAAAACCAATGAAATTCCACGTTATAGTTAGTTGGACTCACTATACTTTGCGCGTGTAATGCACTGCTGATGACGTCACATATTACATCACGCATGACATCACTGATGACACCATCCAGTGAATGTGTGTCTTTCTGAAAAATAAATATGTGTTATATATGTATATATTATTGAATATCTTAGTGAATACATATATTAGTGAGTAATGCTTAAATATTTAAATATATGTATTAGTGTTTCACTTTGTGTATAAGTGGCTGCATGGGTTGATGAGTAAATACATGTGTATGTATATAGGTTCTTTGATGTTTTTCTTAGTATCAGTATGAGTGTTTGCATGCTTTGGTGGAGGTATTACTTAGTACATAGATGCAAGAATGACTGAGTCTCTGTTTGTATGTGTTTTGAAGACAGCATATGTGCAGGACTGTATGGGTGGATTAGTGTGCATATGTCTGTGTTAGTGAGTGAATGACTGTCTTTTTAGTGTCTTTATCAGTAACTACATTTGATTTAATGTAGTATATGTGAATATTGATGTATTTAAGTGACTATATGTGAGAGTGAAGGATTATAAGAGTTCCTCTTTAAATTAGTATGTGTTTCTATAAGTGATTTTTTAAGAGAGTAAGTATGTGTAAGTTTCCTTAGAAGTAAAGTAATAGTGTGTGTGTATAGCTGTTTATTTTCAATAGTTTATTTGCATGTGTGAGTATGTGTGTGAATAATTTTTGGATGACTTTCGGTGTGTAACAGGATGTGTAGGTGTATCACTACATATGATTACTGAATATATGTATGAGTGAATATATAGAACTGTTGGTGAATTAGTGCATGTGTATATAGATGGTGGAATTATTGAATTGGTTGTTGTAACTGGTATGGGTATCTCCATTTTTTTGAACATTTTAGTTTCTATTTTTGAATATGCGTTTCAAGGGTTAGATTACAGTGAAAGGAGGTCTGTCACTGTGTCACAAGGATGGTGTCATCAGTGATGTCATGAGTGATGTAATATGTGACGTCATCAGCAGTGCATTACACGCGCAAGTTATAGTGAGTCCAACTAACTATAACGTGGAATTTCATTGGTTTTATATCAATAAAATTTCCAGCTAACTATAACTGGTGTCAAACCTATGGTTTTTTCAGTGAATTTCATAGGTTTTGTAAATGCTAGTTCCTAACTATAACGTGTGTAAAACCTATGTTTTTTTCAGTGAATTTCATTGGTTTTTAAAATGCTAATTCCTAACTATCTCGTGTATACAACCTATACTTTTGTCAATAAAGTTCTGGCAATATTTTTTTCGAAAACAAGCCGTTTTCTTCACTGTTCAAGTTGCATAGAGACTCCTTGTAAAACGATACAGAATTAGAAAGTATGTACCTTGCCTTTTTTTGAACGCATTAAAATTTGTCTGTAAATAAAAATAGCCTTTCTAAACTTTCGTGCGCGACCCGGTGTGCGCTCTCTCGGCAACAGTTCTCAATAAAATGGATAGCGCATTTCCAAGCTTTCGTGCGCGACCGACTGCGCGCACCCACCTATATATTTCGTGAAAACTTTGCAATCTGAACTTATTGAATTTCTTCATAGACCCATCAAAGAACTTATAATACGTCAAACAGACTAAACCTAGGCTTCTTTTTTAATATTATGGAAATTTTCATTAAATGGAGCCGAATGTCTTTTTAAACTTTCGTGTGTGACCGAATGTACACACCTTGGTATTTTTAAAAAAAATATAAAAGGTTTTATACTTTAACAATTGTATGCTTGAATCGAGCTCAAAAGATATATTAAATCCGAATATGTTTGAATTTACTTCTTTTCACGTTTTGAAACTTCGCTGAATTAGACCGCTACTTCCAAATGACGTACGTGACTAGATACTATCACCGCGTACACGTCCTGAGACGCGCATGTGAAGTCATGTGACTTGAAAACAACACTTCCAATTGGTTCTTAGTAGTTTCTATTCTGCAATTTACACGGAGGACTCCACCCACTTCCCTCACTATCTTTTGTACTCTCAAAAGAGAACAACGTTCAACACCCTTCGGAAGACTTTGCTGAAATGGCTGCCGCCCCGCATTCATCTTCCGAATCTGAAGGAAATGAGCGACTACCTTTAAAAAGAAAAAAGGAATATTTTATTTGGGAATTTTTTACTTATCCTGAAGAATTAAAGAAAGTAAATGCGCCAAAAGTTACCTGCACGATATGCAATTCGGTTCTCTCAAGAGGAAATCCAAGAAAAAAATATTCCTTTTCCATACATACCATGCATGATGCGGCATGTCAAACAAGTGCACCCTGTGGAATTTGCAAAGGCATCGACAAGAGCCCTGGCCACGCTATTACCATCAGAGGTGGCCAGCACATCTTCTGGTGGACGACCTGTATCTCCATCGAGTGCTGTGATGGACTTGAGACCATATCTTGCAAAGGTGCACATGAAATGCAACGAGTGTGGAGAAATTCTTCTGTACGGAGAGCAGAGCCTCATTCTTACTAAACTAAAAATTGAGAGTCATAAATGCCCCGAGAAAAGATAAATTTCTTCATTTCATTTTGATCCTGTGTCACACTTGAAAATGTTGTTGCAAGTTTAAAAAATAAAAAACAACATAACAGTTGTTTTAAAAAAAAAAAAAAAAAAAGTTCTTTTCAGAACTAACTCATTGTACCAAAAACAGCTCCAGGAGCATATTATAAAGGGCGTTTATCTCTCGTTTTTTGGCTTTCGATCGTGCGCGACCGTGTGCGCGCACCCGCCTATATATTTCGGGAAAACTTCGCGATTGCAACTTATTAAATTTCTTCATAGACCCATCATAGAACTTATACTACTAAGATATATTAAATCCGGATATGTTTCGATTTACTCCTTTTCACGTTTTGAAACTTCCCTGAATTAGACCGCTACTTCCAACCAGATACTATCACCGCGTACACGTCCTGAGACGCGCATGTGAAGTCATGTGACTTGAAAACAACACTTCCAATTGGTTCCTAGTAGTTTCTATGCTGCGTCAATACCTACGCCTGCTTCAAACACATGCACAGTTTTGAAACAGCATGGGCCTGAAAGTCACTGAGTGAAATATCATACATTACAGTCAGCCACTTTCAAGACGCATTCCTTCAGAGGAACACTTACCGTTTATTAGAGGTAGATCGTCTGACTCCACCGGAAGACACCCCTAATAAAAAAGACATATATATAAAATGCGGACTAGCCGCTGTATCGTACTAGCAAACTTTAACTTAAAAATCGTTAGAGAAAACAAAAGGAATCGAACAAAATCAGTAGGCCACTGATAGGATCTCTTTTTGACCTCGCTAAAATAGAAACATTAGGAACAACCCCTCATGAGAAATATGAAACTAGTGAGAGAAACCGAGCTCGACGCCATCTTGCCCCCTTTTAGGCCCCATCACAAACATAGATAGCCCCACATAGCAAAACGTGATCTTATCGCCTGCCCAACTTCAGATCTGACCCCCCCCCCTTTTGCTCTCATGTCCTGTCGGAATGTCCGGCTGTAGATTACAATCACATGTTACATTTGGGAGGGGAAACGACATCAGAGCGACAAATATTAGAAATATACCACACGACAGCAAAATAACAGGTTAAAACGTTTTTATTCTTGAACAAAAATATATTAAAACAACTATGGAGAACCATTACGCGAATAGTCCGGAGGCGACACCACGCGCCAAGGCCTGTCTCCAGGATGAACCAAGGGATCCGTTCCTGGGGCCGTGGCAAAGAGCAGCCGGCCGCCATCGGCCAGAGAAGGCATGGGCCCGACCCGAGATGTAGTTGTGGTCCCATTCTCTTCCTCTTTCGGCGCCTTGCAGGCCACGAGGGGGGGATGTCTTGCATATGCCTCCGACCCCCCCCCTCTCTTCATCGCCTGGTCCGGCCATAACAAATGTCAGCAAGACGCCGTGGGGTGCACTGGGAGGGAGAGGCGGCGCGGACGATCCTCTTTCGGCGCCTTGCAGGCCACGAGGGGGGGATGTCTTGCATATGCCTCCGACCCCCCCCTCTCTTCATCGCCTGGTCAGGCCATAACAAATGTCAGCAAGACGCCGTGGGGTGCACTGGGAGGGAGAGGCGGCGCGGACGAGCCTCTCCCGCCTCCCCACGTGGAGGCCCCTCAGCTGCACCCCCAACGCTCCACGCACCCGTCAAAGGACTCGTCCACTCTTGCGGTGCAGCGTCGCTCTACGCACCCTGCAAAGGGTTCCTCCACACTTGCGGTGCAGCGACGCTCCACGCACCCGTCAAAGGACTCGTCCACTCTTGTGGTGCAGTGACGCTCCATGCACCCGGCAAAGGACTCGTCCACTGTGGCGGTGCAACGATGCTTCGCCCGACAGGCTTGAGTCCATCAGCTCCTGCAACCCAGTGACTGCCGGTGGTTGCAGATCTTTCCTTTCAAAATGCTGCCAACAATATTTTCTGAATGGCGTAGCCACGAGACGTTGGCGCTCTCATGCTGACGCCAGCCTCAGTTTGAATGACCAACAATCCGGGGCGCGGCGCGGAGCGCGTAACGTAAGCATAACAGGTCATATGACTTGTTAATAAAGCTTTTCATTGGTTTAGAAATATTTTTATGAGCATATTTGACTATTTTATTAAAAACACTACACATAACCTGTTTTTCAAGTTATGTTTAATTTTAAATGAAACGGTTTACATTTTCACTTTTTATTTACAGTACATTTTAAAAATAAATGTTTATAGTTCCATATGCTGAAGCACATCAGCTTCCCACCCTATGTCATACAATTCTGACAAATTTGCATCCTCATCATGTTCTTCATCATCCTCAGGATTTAATTCATCTAAGGGATCCACTTCCACTGATGTTTCAATGACAAGTTCAACGATAAGATCGAGATCAACGGATTGCTTATTATCACTCATGGTTAATGTTGTCGTTATCTTTAAAGAAAGAGAACAACAATGAGATGTTGCAGAGTAAGAGACAAATCTCAGAGACTATAATAGTAAATTTTTTTAACAAGTGTAAAATTGTGCAGCTATTATTTAGCCATGTCCAGCGATGCTGAGGAGGTGAGTCCTATGTCCAAGTTTTCAGTGAACAGGACTCATCTCTTTTTAACCTTGGATAAGCCTCACCAACTCTGTGTCCCCTGCTCATACTTAAATGTAAAGGGGCAGATTTATGTTAACTGGCACATCCCCAGAGATGCACCAGTTAATGTGCACCGCTGCTCTGCCACCCATGGTGTGCCGCATTTACAATGTGGAGCACCATTGAGCAAAAACAACACAGATGCGTCACGTACCTGTGGCGCAAAAGCAGCACATTGCAGGAATCACGTCGTAAGCACGACATGTCTACTCCAATGCACAGGAGCAAGCCACACATTGCATGGTGCATCACTCCTTATGCCTGTTTCAAACAGGCGTAAGGATTTGATTCAGGAATGCTATAAAGCTGACTCAGTGAAATCTTCTAAATTTCACTGTGTTAGTTTTACAGGGCTTTCATGCAAATGAATGCCCACCTGCAACAAAACGCCTATATGAAACCTGACGCAGGTTTCATGTGGTGTAGAAAATGAAAATGTATATGTACATAAGCGGCGTTCATTTGTGTTCACCCTCACCACTGTTGGAGTTAAAGCGAAAGTCACGGCACAGTGGCCCCGCCATCTTGCCCCCTTTTAGGCCCCATCACGAACATAGATAGCCCCACATAGCAAAACGTGATCTTATCGCCTGCCCAACTTCAGATCTGACCCCCCCCTTTTGCTCTCATGTCCTGTCGGAATGTCTGGCTGTAGATTACAATCACATGTTACATTTGGGAGGGGAAACGACATCAGAGCGACAAATATTAGAAATATACCACACGACAGCAAAATAACAGGTTAAACGTTTTTATTCTTGAACAAAAATATATTAAAACAACTATTTACATGACAAACGGCCGCAGCAACAAACCCACAATGCATTTCGCCGTCTACTTGACGCCGTCCCTGTCCCTCCTTCCCCAAAGTAGCAATGTTGGGCTACTTTTGGGCTGCTTTCTAGTAGGGTTTTTGAGCGTCAGAAAGTCTACAAAAGCCGTCGGCAACGGCCTGGGGTGGAGAACCATTACGTGAATAGTCCGGAGGCGACACCACTCGCCAAGGCCTGTCCCCAGGATGAACCAAGGGATCCGTTCCTGGGGCCGTGGCAAAGAGCGGCCGGCCGCCATCGGCCAGAGAAGGCATGGGCCCTACCCGAGATGTAGTTGTCTTCCCATTCTCTTCTTTTTTCGGCGCCTTGCAGGCCACAAGGGGGGAATATCTTGCATATGCCTCCGACCCCCCCCCCTCTCTTCATCGCCTGGTCCGGCCATAACAAATGTCAGCAAGACGCCGTGGGGTGCACTGGGCGGGAGAGGCGGCGCGGATGAGCCTCTCCCTCCTCCCGAGGTGGAGGCCCCTCAGCTGCACCCCCAACGCCCAACGCTCCACGCACCCAGCAAAGGGTTCCTCCACTCTTGAGGTGCAGCGACGCTCCACGCACCCGGCAAAGGGTTCCTTCACTCTTGTGGTTCAGTGACGCTCCACGCACCCGGCAAAGGACTCGTCCACTCTTGCGGTGCATCGACGCTCCACGCACCCAGCAGGGTCTCGTCCACTGTGGCGGTGCAGCGACGCTTCGCCCGACAGGCTTGAGTCCATCTGCTCCTGCAACCAAGTGACTGCCGGTGGTTGCAGATCTCCTAAAAATGGCGGTCAACTTTGCAGGAATGGGCCTGGCGTGAAAAGTTGGCCTGGTCGCCTGTTAACCAGAAAATGGGCCCCTGTCTTTCCTTTCAAAATGCTGCCAACAATATTATATCAGACTCTGCATCGGTACTTACTTATAAATGCAGAAACAACTCAATTAACACAAGGGCTCTTTTCAGAGCCACCTTATATCAAAGCACTCAAACTTCTGATTTATCTCCATTTTCACACTTTTGTAAATAGTTGTGCGCGCCCGAGTGCGCGCACCCCGCAACTTTTTTCGGGAAAAAAAATATATATATTTTCGCGTTTAAGGTCCTTACTGCACACCCTGAGAAAACCTACGCAGCAAAACAATCTCTACCTTCATCCCTTTGTGGAAAAGTAAATTTTGCCATGTTCTGTGTCCCTACGCCTCATCCATCATGTGTTATGTGTGCATGATCAATATGCATATGTTATTCCCCATTTCTGATTAATGACGCAATTACAGTTGTGTCCACCTCTAATATGTTAGTTTCCAGTCCTCGTGAATACTACGAATATCAGGCCTATGTAAGTAATGTTGCCACGTTTCTCAGTATGCACGTTATTCAATTATAAAGTCTCCGTTTCCAGGCCTCAAAAGGGCCCGGACCACAGATTCAGCTCCTGGCTCCTGTCTCCTGAAAGCCTCGCTGAGGAGCGATACAGCCCCCACCTGTATCCTCGACCCTTCACTTACTTCCTGCCTTGCAGTGCCCGGTGCACCCCGGCTCTGCCTCTGAGTCTGCCAAAAGTATGTTATAGTTCCAGTTATCAGTTCAGTCCTCCTCCTCTGCATTCCTAAGCTACTGAACTGCATCAATAGTTTCCGTCATTGTCTAGCCTTCTCGTCTCCACGTTGGAGAAATACTGTATTTAATGGTCATTTAATATTCTTCACGCACTACATGTAGAATAATGCATGGTCCAGTCTTAGAGTCAGGTTAGCCTCTCCCCTCATGACTTCTAGTTTATATCAACATGTTCCCTAAACATTAGATACCAGATAGGGTTTAGGTACATGTCGCTCCGACCCTCCAGACTCTAGTCTCTGCTCCTAGCACAGAGTTCGTAGCCCCCAGCTTCTCCTAGTAACACGTCATTGCTAGTTTTCGCGCACCATTAGGTTAGAGGTCCCGGCTCCTTAGGTAGCCCCCTCCAATGTTTCCGCCCATTCATGACATATTCTGTTACGTTTTGCATCACATGTCTAAGTAAACTCCCAGTTACACCTCTTATTACTGTTATCTCTCGCGACTGCTACGCGTCACGCCTTCTACTCCACCCACTGTTACGCCTATTGCAATGTAATGCTATGTGTTTGCGCTATGTATATAAGTCAATGTTTTGTTATTAAATGTTAGCGCGCTCATCCCAGACCCAGCCCCGGCAGCTGCCGGGCCTTATTGTCCTATTCCCATGCAGGTTGTCCTGATCCTGTCCTTATGCTGTAATAAACCTGCAGAAACTCCTACTACCTCGAATCTTGACTCTTATTTATTGAGCTATCTGTTATGCTATAAGTCTAGTCAAAAATAGGGTATTATTTATTTATTTACCACATAATGGCGCCCGAATAGGGACTTGCCCTTTCCCCACGCGTCGGTGAAGCCACGCCGACCCCCTGACCCTCTGCAGTCGTGACGGAACTCTTCTGCGCAGTGGCAGATATTTCTGCTCAAGTATCCCTCAGGCCCACGGAGGAGACGGAGGAGGCGGTCCAGCATCCGAACGAGACGGTGGAGGAACGCGGCGAGTCCCGACCAGAGCCCAAGCCGAGAGTCCAAGGTCCGAGGTATCCGGAGGTCCACCCGTAATTGAAGTCCGAAGTCCGAAGTTCGTCGTCGTAGTCCAGTCCCGTCCGAGGCCTTCCGTTCCGTGCTGCCCGGTGAGTACCATTGCTGGGGTAGTGTCTAGACAGGGTCAGTCTAAATTGACTCCTGGTCCGTGGGTTGGTGGTACCCAAGCCCACAAACGAAGTGTTCACCTAGGTGGATACGGGTCTTGATGTGTTCCTTTATGGGACCGGTATGTTCCGTACTGTTACAGCAGTGCATCCAGTAACTCTAGTCTGTTCCGTTCTCGAGAATTCTGTTCTGTTTCTGTTTTCAGTATTTTCAGGTAGTATTCTGTTCGAACTGTTATTTATAATGTTGTTTAATGTATTTCCAATGTCGTGGTATGCCTGAATTGTTTTCCCAATTGTTATTGTTTTTCGTGTATTGTATTGTGTTCCGATTCAAGTTTAGAATGCCGCTCTTTTCCAAGTTACGTCAGTTAAAAACTAGAAAGGGTCTGCTGGAAGCAGCAGTTCCTGTTCCGCCTAGGGACAGTCCAGGTCACTTTATGTATCAGAAACATGGCATAAGCGCCATATTGTATCTAGATTTATGGGTAGAGTATACCAAACAGTTAGAAGAAAAGTATAGATGGCCCGTATCGGGTACATGGGATGCCGAATGTATCATGCGAGTAGAAGAAGCATTATGGAAAAAGAAAGCCAGACAGTCACAGAAAGATGCCATCGAGTTATGGCGTAAGGAAGCGCATAGAAGAACGGAAAAGGAAGTCAGAAAGTCAGAGTTAAGTAGAGAATCCCAAGAACGAGCCCAAGAAAGAGAATTAATCGAGATAGGTGAACAAGTCAAAGCCGAACAGTCAGACAGACAGAGGCATGCCCTTATTAAGGGTATGTATCCTCTCCTTGCCGAAGGCTTGCCAAAAGCGACCCCAGAGGCACCCAGTAATTTCCCGCCACCATTAGTTCCGACCAAGTTACGTCACAAACCGACCGCAGCTGATATTTTTATTTCGTCCTATTTGGACGACACAGTTCCAGAATATGCAAATCCAGTTCGCGCTCCACCTGTCCCTGTAAATCAGGCACTTCCCGTTCCTCCAGACACCGGAGTACCTGTTACGGTACCCCCGGGTCAGCCAGCCATACAAGTTCAGCCCACGTTACAATTACCGACCCTGCAAGCACGAAGAATGTCAGTCGACGATTCTAGTCTAGGGGCCGCAGGAGGAGGTCCTCCTCAAACCCCGCCGCCTCACAAACGTTTGTCAGCACTCGAATTACATGCTCAAGCATCACAGCGTACTCCTAAAAGTAATAAGTCAGTTACAGAAATCAGACAAGCCCTTGCCGAATGTGTCTATGACACAGTCCCAGGCGAGTATAATATGGTTTTATATTCCGTACGCGTAAGAAGGGTGACCGAGTATCTAGTCACCTTACCAAATATGAAAGAAGATCTAGACAGAATATATCGTTTCATCCGTACAGGGGATGATCCAGAAAGTATTGGCGAGATTATGTCTCAAAGGAAAGCCGAGATTCAGCTCATGATATTAAAGTTCCTGATCAATTGTTTAATAAGAGAACAAGATTACCCGTCTAAAGATCCCGCCGAAATGAGAATCCTAACAAGGTGGAGTGATAATATAGCCGAGGGTAAGCACAAGACCATTAGTGCCATGGAAAGTATGTACAAGAAAATTCGTAAAGAAGTAATAAGGTTACACGAACAGCGTAAAGCAGTACAAGTAAGCGAGAAAGAAAGTACCTCTGATCCTGAAGAGGAAGACGAGAATCCCGCCAGAATAGCGTATGTAGGAAAATCCAGATTTCCAGATCGCCATTTACGTCCAGAACCTAAGTCTATTTTTCATCATCCAGCACCAGAACGAGGCTCTCTAGAACAAGTATTTCAAGCTACCGATCACATTCTGAAATCACGAGTCGGTTATAGCGAATTAAGTACCATGCATGAACAAGAACTAGCCCGATCAGCAGTCCGATGGATTACTGATTCTACCACTTTTCCAGACGAAATAGTGGCACAAATGTTTCTGAAACTGCCCCCAGCCGAGCAACGACTGGTGGGTATGTATATGATCCAGCACCTCATTACTCTGTATGAGGGTCAACATTCTGATCCAGGCCCGTTACATGATATCCTGAACGAGTTACTCCAGTACAGATGGAGAGGTCTAGGTACCGATTTAATTAGTGTCATTCTAGAACAGCGCCACAAGTATAGAACGTTCCTGAACCCGCATTTTGTTCATGTCTCACCCCCAGAAAGTAAACCATTCTACATAGACAGACAGAATCCGCTACGAGAAGTCCACCCAGTCCAAGGGGCGGGTGGCGTAATGCAACGAGTGTTTGTATACACTCCGATATCAAAGATGGAACTTCTTGAAATGAAGAAATTAATTCCCTGTCATGACAAAGATCCAGCAGGGTTCCATCGAGAATTAAAAGACATGCTCCGTATGGGAGAATACACTTACCCAGATATCATTAAAATGTTAAAGGTCCTGCTACCCGCAGGGGTGTATGAAAAGTTAAAGGAAAAAGAATGGGAGGTGGGAGAGAAAAAGATCGATTGGACAGCTCTAGAAGCTGAAGACAAGGCACGAGTACCAGGTACCGGTCTTGGAGATAAATGTAAAGAATTACCAGAATTATTGATTCAAGTTTTACCCAGATTATTGACAACTAGGAAAGAAGACTGGGATGCAATCTCAGCCTGTAAACAGAAACAAGAAGAGGACATTAGTGATTTTTATTCTAGATTTGAAAAATGTTTCAGTATCAACAGTGGTCTCAAGACAAGTAGTGAGTCATACCCTCATCTTTTCGTTACCAAATTAGTCGAGAATTCAAGTCCACAAATTAAAAACCGAGTTTTGAAAGTCGAAAGCACCTGGCAAGCAAATACTCCATCCCAGATGCTCCAGATGCTCCAGTATCACCAGAACAGAATTAGAGAAGAGCAAGAACACGAAAGAAAACGTATGAAAGACACGAAAATGAAAGTGCTAGTTGCACAATCTATTCCTCAAGACAGTCAGAAGAGGGGTCCGAATCAAGCCAGTCATCCTGCGGCTCCCGTTAAAGGGAACTGCAACTATTGTAAACAGCCAGGTCATTTTATAAACGAGTGTGCAGTTCTGAAACACAACATAGCTACTGGTAAGACTAAAGAAAGACCACGTCCGCCAAGACAAGAACAAGTTTCACAGACTCCTCAGTCACAGAATGCACCACAGACAGTTACAGTACCGCAGCCTATTGCTGCAACACAGCACGTTACATCGCAGATGTACCAGTACGCACAGTCAGAGTATCCAGAGTACCAGTCATATTCATGAAACAGCCTAGAGAGGGAGGTAGGCTTGCCTCTCATCGAGATACCTGTAGACCAAGAAGGTCCCTATGTTCATAGTCAAGTATTAGGGAAAGACAGAAAGTTTTTGATCGATACAGGGGCAAGTAGGACCACAATTAGTCATGCCGAAGTTCCAGGGGCTCCGCTCTCAGGCTCAAGAAATGTTTCCCTTGGATTTTCAGGAAAACCCATAATTAATGAAATATCTAAGCCAGTTACTCTAGAAGTAGGTCCATTGTCCCGTACTACTGATCTGTTACTTACTAAGTCATGTCCAGAAAATCTATTAGGCATTAAGACATTGAAAGAGTTAGGTGCAGTTATTTGCTGTTCCCCAGAGGGAATACGATTGTTCCTACGTGACTTTAAGGGTCACTATGTATTACGAGATTTTGATTCAAGATTGTCTAATGTTCCGCAGCATTTATGGGCGCAAGGTCCAACTGATGTAGGTTACATGCAAATCACACCCTATCGTGTGACTCTCAAACCAGGTGTAGTGTTACCACGAATCAGACAGTACAGACTGCCACCTGAGGCTGTAGCAGCCTTATCCAAAATTATTGACGAGCTCATGGTTCAAGGAGTAGTTGTAGAAACTGACTCCAATGTATGCAATTCTCCGATCATTCCAGTCATGAAACGTACTGATCCAAATGCACCCCCAGTATATCGATTAGTGATTGATTTACGAGAGCTTAACAAATGTATTATTCCTCAGTACCCAGTTGTTCCAGATATTTCTTCCCTGTTAACAGCCATTGATTCCGAAGCCATGTTTTTCACTGTTATTGACCTCAAGAATGCATTTTTTAGTGTTCCAATTCATCCAGACAGCCAGTTTCTTTTCGGATTTTGTTTAAATGGAAGGAGCTATATGTTTACACGCGCTCCTCAAGGTTTCACAGAAAGCCCTAGTATTTACAGTCAAGCACTCAAGAGACAACTAGACAACATTCACATGCCAACTGACACTGCCCTGCTCCAGTATGTCGATGATCTACTGATCACAGCCCGTTCTGAACGTGACTGCGAGCGAGCATCACTTACAGTTCTGTATTTTCTAGCCGAGATGGGGCACAAGGTGTCACCTTCGAAGCTTCAATTCTGTGTCCAGCAAGTGGTATACTTAGGACACTTGCTGTCCAAGAGGGGTAGGCAATTGACACCCGACCGTATCCAGTTAATAGCGAGTCTTCCCCAGCCCAGAACCCAGAAGGAGGTACGTGCTTTTATCGGCCTTACTTCTTATTGTAGACAATGGATTCCCCAGTATGCATTCCTAGCCAAGCCACTGATACAGTTGACGACACAGGAGGCAGCCGTATCGACTGTCCTCCCTTGGACATCTGACCATACACTTAGTTTCAACGAGTTAAAGAAAGCCCTATGTCAAGCTCCAGTCCTAGCTACACCGAACTACAGTAAGCCTTTTACACTTTTCGTTACAGAACGCGAAGGTACAGCATTATCTGTTCTCACACAAGATCAAGCAGGTCAATACAAGCCCTGTGCTTATTTTTCGAGCACATTAGATCCAGTCGCCCAGGCGTTGCCTGCGTGCCTCAAGTCAGTTGCAGCCACAGCACTAGCTATCAGACAAAGTGATTCTATAGTTTTAGGACATTCCCTGACAGTACAAGTCCCACATTCAGTAGAAGTTCTTTTAAACCGAACACAAACTCAGCACTTGACAATTGCACGTTTAACAGGTTATGAATTGACACTGTTCCAGCCACACATAGAAATTAGACGCTGCAACGTCCTGAATCCTGCTACACTGTTACCATCAGTTAATTTAAATCCAGACACACATGATTGTGTGGAAGTAGTTAACATTACGACAAAGCCAAGACAAGACCTGACAGACATTCCGTTACCAGATCCTGACCTGACACTTTATGTGGATGGTTCATGTATGAGAACTAGTACAGGAGAACTAGTCGCCGCGTATGCAGTGACTACTGGCACTGAAGTTATTGAAACACACCGTATTGATACTCTGTCCGCTCAAGCAGCAGAGCTAGTCGCTCTGACACAAGCCTGTATACATGCCAAAAACCTGAAAGTTAATGTTTACACAGATTCACGTTACGCATTCGGAGTCGTACACGACTTCGGAGTGCTCTGGCAGGAGAGAGGTTTCATGACTTCTCATGGAACCAAGATTCAGCATGGTCTCCTTATTCAAGCCCTGTTAGATGCCATACATTTACCGACATCTATTGCTATCATGAAGTGCAAAGCACATACGAAAGTTACTGACATTATTTCCCAAGGTAATGATCTAGCAGACCGCACAGCCAAGCTTACAGCACAGACTCCAGACATTCCAGTTAATCTGACACTTACTCCAGACCTGACTACATGCATGACAGTTAAGGACCCTACTCAAGATGTCATAGATATCCAGTTACACGCTACTCCCGATGAAATCAAGAAATGGTCTGTACAAGGAGGGGTCCAGACAGATCAAGGATGGTTAACGAAGGGTAGAGCCACATGGTTTCTCCCCGATTCTATGGTTCAAGTCATTATCAATACCGCACATAGTCCAGCACATTTAGGAGAAAAAGCTATGTTAGACAGTATCCAGAACATTTGGTTCAACAAGCATTTACGAGCTGCAGCCAAGCAGAAAGTCCGTACCTGTATGATATGTTGTCAGTTTAACCCAGGTAAAAGTGTCCCGGTGGAACAAGGAGGTTTCCAGCCCCCTGACCACCCTTTTGAGGTCCTCCAGATGGATTATATTCAGATGGAGCGATGTCGAGGTTTCAAGTATGTCCTTGTAGTAGTATGCGCCTTGTCCAGATGGACAGAAGCATATCCAGTCCCAGATTACACAGCCGCGACCACTGCCAAGCAGTTGGTTCGTGAATTCTTCCCTAGATATGGACTCCCTAGAGTCGTATATTCTGATAACGGTCAGCCATTCTCATCCGAACTCATGAAACATGTTTCCCTTTTGTTAGGGTACCAGTGGAAGTTCCATTGTGTACGCCATCCAGAAGCAGCTGGACTAGTCGAAAGGCATAATCAGACTCTGAAAATCCGTATAGCAAAAGTTTGTAAAGACAAGGGTGTGGACTGGTTAGTAGCTTTGCCAGTCGCTCTGTTTTACATGCGTATGGTCGCACATTCCAGATCAGGTCTGTCCCCGTATGAGGTCGTTTTCGGCCGCCCCCCTAATATGTGGGGTACTCCTAGACCCCGAAGTATTACCGATGTTTCATGTAATATGCTGACAGATTACCTAGCTTCCTTGATGTCTGCCCTCAACTCATGTCGTTCACAGGTTGCCGCCGCATTTCCAGACAATACCGAGGTGGCACCGCACGAGATCGTTCCAGGCTCCCTAGTGATGATCAGAAATTTCGACAGATCAAGTCCGCTGGAACCACGTTGGAAAGAGCCACGCCAGGTCCTCTTGACCACCCGTACTGCCGTCAAGTTGGAAGGCAGGAAGGGGTGGGTCCACCTTTCTCATGTAAAACTTTTCAAAGGATCGAAACCAGTCTTCAAAAACATTTCCAAGAACATTTCCCAGGATTCGAAGGATTGCCAGAACATTGTTTTAAAGGACTGTCCCGCACAAGACATTATTACAACCCCTCCCTTGTTAGAGAAAACTCCGCAACAGGAGTATAAGTTAAAGCTCAGGTCTAATAAGTCAGCCAGTTTGATTGTATAAGTCCTCCCCTAGGTGAAACGGTTAGACTGTTTCTGACATGTATAAAATAGACCCCCATAGTGAGAGAGTCAGTCAAAGTTCAATCAAATGTATCGTTTTTCTGAGTTTCGTATTATTCATCAGCATAATGATTTCCTGCACCAGCTACGCACTTTTCCTGTGTTTTCCAGTTCCTCATGTAAATATGTCTGCTCATGCTACAGTAGAGCACACGTTTAGTGATCTGCCTCCTCACGAATATTCATACCGCCTCGCCATGCGTAATAACACATTTATCCGTATGTTACATTATTCACACCAGACCAGCAATGCCACTAATTGTTGGGTGTGTGGTCGACTCCCCCCTTTCCAGACACCGAAGGGAGTTCTGCCACTCTTTCCTTATCCATTCTCACACAATGGTTCGTGTGGAGCATGGTCCACGTTAACGTCATCCTCAACAGATATGTCTTTTCTTAACAGTACATGTTTTCCAGACAAGCAAGGTTTCCCCCACAGAACAGGTTTAGATTTAGAAAATGAAGTATATAATTTAGGAAATTATTCGTCGAATTTCATGGTTCTGAATGTTCAGTCTGATACTACTCCAGACTCACCCGCTATTTCAGTACTACCAGTCAAAGGCGAATTATGTGTCCGTAGTTATGGTTCTGTACATATAGGTCATAGTGAATGTACTACTGTTATCAAGTATAGTGACAGTAGGAAATCTATTTTTAAAGCTTCACGTCATTCTTATTTTGTTTGTGGTCAAACTGCATATGTCCGTCTGCCCCTCGATTGGGAGGGAACCTGTTACATTGCTTTCCTACTGCCACCTGTTTTTCTAGCCCCACCTGACTATCATAGGAATTCTTTCTTAGTACACACTAGACACAAGAGAAATCTCCCGATTGTCGATTATACTGAAACCGCCGCAGAGCAATTCATTGATATAGATAAAGGTGTTTTCCCTTATTTAGGTACAGTTGTAAATAGTAAGCTAATCCGTAGGTTAACAAGAACCCTTGAAGCAGTAGTAGATGAGACTGCCTCCGCTCTAGGTAATTTAACTGAAGAGCAATCCTTTATGAGAATTGTCGTTTTACAGAATCGTCTCGTCCTTGACGTCATACTGGCCGATAGGGGCGGGGCCTGTAGAATTCTCGGATCCAGTTGTTGTATTTTCATTCCTAATAACGCGCCGTCTGTTTATTCAGCTATAACCAGACTCCATAAAATTGCCCATCTGTTACACCAAGATCCAGGCACCTGGACATGGTCCGGTTGGTTCTGGAATATAATTTCCGCATGGGGATGGAAAGTCCTGTCCTTTCTAGGTATTGCAGTAGCGATCATATTTAGCTGCTGCCTCTGTATACAATGTGGCCCTGCGATTTGCAGCATGTGTGCTACTTCTTGTAGTCCCAAGCCCTGTTCTAAATCCCGTTCCAAGACAATTCGAGACGAGCAAATGATACTGTATGAAATGATAGACGGTATCATGAATATTGATGTTTCCTGATGGAAACGTAGTGACAAGGAGGGAATGTGGAAAAGTAAATTTTGCCATGTTCTGTGTCCCTACGCCTCATCCATCATGTGTTATGTGTGCATGATCAATATGCATATGTTATTCCCCATTTCTGATTAATGACGCAATTACAGTTGTGTCCACCTCTAATATGTTAGTTTCCAGTCCTCGTGAATACTACGAATATCAGGCCTATGTAAGTAATGTTGCCACGTTTCTCAGTATGCACGTTATTCAATTATAAAGTCTCCGTTTCCAGGCCTCAAAAGGGCCCGGACCACAGATTCAGCTCCTGGCTCCTGTCTCCTGAAAGCCTCGCTGAGGAGCGATACAGCCCCCACCTGTATCCTCGACCCTTCACTTACTTCCTGCCTTGCAGTGCCCGGTGCACCCCGGCTCTGCCTCTGAGTCTGCCAAAAGTATGTTATAGTTCCAGTTATCAGTTCAGTCCTCCTCCTCTGCATTCCTAAGCTACTGAACTGCATCAATAGTTTCCGTCATTGTCTAGCCTTCTCGTCTCCACGTTGGAGAAATACTGTATTTAATGGTCATTTAATATTCTTCACGCACTACATGTAGAATAATGCATGGTCCAGTCTTAGAGTCAGGTTAGCCTCTCCCCTCATGACTTCTAGTTTATATCAACATGTTCCCTAAACATTAGATACCAGATAGGGTTTAGGTACATGTCGCTCCGACCCTCCAGACTCTAGTCTCTGCTCCTAGCACAGAGTTCGTAGCCCCCAGCTTCTCCTAGTAACACGTCATTGCTAGTTTTCGCGCACCATTAGGTTAGAGGTCCCGGCTCCTTAGGTAGCCCCCTCCAATGTTTCCGCCCATTCATGACATATTCTGTTACGTTTTGCATCACATGTCTAAGTAAACTCCCAGTTACACCTCTTATTACTGTTATCTCTCGCGACTGCTACGCGTCACGCCTTCTACTCCACCCACTGTTACGCCTATTGCAATGTAATGCTATGTGTTTGCGCTATGTATATAAGTCAATGTTTTGTTATTAAATGTTAGCGCGCTCATCCCAGACCCAGCCCCGGCAGCTGCCGGGCCTTATTGTCCTATTCCCATGCAGGTTGTCCTGATCCTGTCCTTATGCTGTAATAAACCTGCAGAAACTCCTACTACCTCGAATCTTGACTCTTATTTATTGAGCTATCTGTTATGCTATAAGTCTAGTCAAAAATAGGGTATTATTTATTTATTTACCACACCTTTCCATGTTCCAACGCTTTGAAACGAGAATATATTTACTCGCGCGCACCCCGCAACTTTTTTCGAAAAAAAAAATATATATATTTTTGCGTTTAAGGTCCTTACTGCACACCCTGAGAAAACCTACGCAGCAAAACAATCTCTACCTTCTCCCCTTTCCATGTTCCAACGCTTTGAAATGACAATATATTTACTCGCAGTGACAAAATGGCGGTCAACACTTCCTGATTTCCTTCGAATCGAACGTTAACAGACGTCACGCAGCAAAAAAAAATTCCGCTTGCGCGCAGCCGCTTGAGTGCGCGCAGCCGTCCGCGCTTATAGATATATAATTGACTTTGACTTTAATTTTCTCAACAACTACTGAACGGATTTACACCATTCCACAAAAAGCGTAATCTGCGAGCCGGACTCTACAGTTTTGCCAAATTTCTTATAAATCCATTCAGCCGTTCGACCTGTAGCCGTGTCTAAACGTCCTATGGAAAATAACATGGAGAAAACACGTTTTGGGACCCCCCTTTTATCTCAGCCCCCACTTCACCAATCCCCCCCAAATTTTCAGGGAAGGAGCGCAGCGGACCGAGCCATCTTCTTTTAAAAATTCGCAAAGATTCATCCACCAGGGCCAAAGTTAATCCAAATAGAATGTTGACGATTTCCTATGGAAACTAGGTCCTAACTATAACTACCTACTGGCGACCGCCAGTAGGTAATATATATATATATATATATTCCACCACACTCGTTCCCTTTTCTTAAAGAACGACGTCCAGGCCAGCAAATAAGTTCAAAACTGGTGTTTTATTTCACAGCCCACTCAACGCGTTTCGGGAACCACTTCCCTTGCTCACGATACATATATATATATATTCACTGAAAAAACCATAGGTTATAGACCATATATAGTTAGGAATTAGCATTTAAAAAACCTTATTTTACTCACACAAAACCATTGAAATTCCATATATAGTTAGTTGCACTAACTATATATCGCGCACCCGCAATCCACTGCTGATGATGTCACATATTACATCATTCATGACATGGTCAGTGACATCACTGATGACATCACTGATGACATCTCAAATGACATCACTGATGACATCACTGATGACATCACTGATGACATCATCCAGTGACTGTGTGTTTCTGTAAAGTTTAAATATGTTAGATATATTGAAGAATGAGTGGATGTATAAGTGTCTGGATGAAGGATTTAGTAGGTGCGTGACTGACTGTATGAGTGAGTGAATAAATGTGTCGTACTAAATGCATGGGTTAGTGACTAAACTGTCTGAATGTTTGCTTCAGTATGTCTGTTGTGATGTAAACTGCTGCATGTGTGGATCATTAGCTATACGAGAGGCTATATATGTTATTGATTGGTTGCCCAAGTATTTGTATGGGAGATTGAGTTTGTGTGGGGGTGGCTGGGAGGTGTGTGACTCTGTGCATAGATGTGTGAGCAGTTGATTCACTAGGTGTATGAGTTCAAGAGTGCATGTGGAAACAGCTACATGGGCGGTTGACTGTGTGCATGAGTGTATTGATGAGTGAATGGATATGTCAATGCTACATGTCATAGTAAGTACATATGTAAAACACAGTACACGTGAGAGTTGGCATATATAAATAACTGTGCATGAGAGCCACTGAATGTGTGAGTGGCTGTATGGATCATTGTGAACTTGTATCAGGGATTGTATAAGAGAGTAAATATGTGTTAGTATATGTTTGAATAAGTAAGGTGTGTATAACTGTATAGTTGAGGAAATGGAGGTGTGATTGATTCTTTGCATGACTGACTAGGTGTGTGAGTAACTCCATGGATGAGTGACAGTGTGTGAGTGTCTGTATACACTGAGTGTATCTAAGGTTTTATTAGAGTCTGAAGAGGTTTATCGTATTAGCACAAGAATGATGTCAAATGAGATGTCATCAGTGATGTCATCAGTGATGTCATTTGAGATGTCATCAGTGATGTCATCAGTGATGTCACTGACCATGTCATGAATGATGTAATATGTGACATCATCAGCAGTGGATTGCGGGTGCGCGATATATAGTTAGTGCAACTAACTATATATGGAATTTCAATGGTTTTGTGTGAGTAAAATAAGGTTTTTTAAATGCTAATTCCTAACTATATATGGTCTATAACCTATGATTTTTTCAGTGAATTTTCAAGGTTTTGTAAATGCTAATTCCTAACTATACATGGTCTATAACCTATGGTTTTTTCAGTGAATTTCAATGGTTTTTTAATAGCAAATATCATAAGCTGTCGAATGTCAAGTACGTGGTAAGTGAAAACATTTTCGTGTTTATGCACACTGATCTGCTTTGAATGGTGCCCCCCCCCCTCATTTCTATTAGGAGTACTCTCTCTTTGCACATAGTGAAGGGTAGTTAACGCAGGCCTTTGCCCCCGTTGTAATACGTCGTGCCTGCTTCTCTCTCCATTTGATTGATTGTTATCCAAGTATTTACTGTTTTAGAATTGGTTCTCTTTGGTTCATTCTCTATTTACAAACAAACACAGAGTCGCAATACTCTGTTTAGTCTTTGCAGATAACGAAAAATCGTGTGAAAAAAAAAGAAAAGGAATGGAGCAAAATCAGTAGTCCACTAACGGGATCTCTTTTTTACCTCGCTAAAATAGAAACATTAGGAACAACCCCTCATGACAAATACAAAACTAGTGAAATGAACTGAACTCCACACAATGATGGCTGCAAAACAGCTCGGCTCCGCCACCCACCCCGCCCAAAATAACGATAAAGAGCGGCTGCCATGATTGGTTGCGGAATGGCCACGACGGAGCTACGAAATGGTACTGCTCTCATGCTAACCCCAGCTTCAGTCTGAAACATCCAGAAACACTGTAGACTACCAATTCGATCAGTTCCGGTAGCGCCCCAATGTAACCCGGTAGAGAAGAACTAGCCCTCCCCTCTTTGACTAATGGTTCTTGTTGCCTGTCCCTTCTGTTGTCATTTAACAGAACTATTTAGCCTGCTGAAAGGGGTTGTGTTCCGACCGCTGGTTGGTGGAGACATTTTGACTATATTCTGGACCTGCGTTGTCGCGTAATGCGTCATATGACGCGCCGCGTTAGCGCATTCGGAAGTCATCCGGGGCGCGCAGCGCGTAACGTAAGCATAACAAGTCATGTGACTTGTTAATAAAACTTTTCATTGGTTCATTTTACTTTTCTTATTCTAATGATGAAAGGCTTGGTCATATGACCTAAAAATTACGCTTTTTATTACTTCCGAACATTATTTTTTCTTAAATATATGTTATAATGTTCCAGGCTAATGTACTTTCCCGGAAAATTTACAACTGTCCTGCAAGTAAAATATATTCTTTTTTCGAGAAAAAGAGCGTTTCTTCGTCCCATGACGGAGCCGTTGAGCAAAAGAGGGTCGACCTGCTGTCTTAGTCGCCGATACGCCTGAATATGAGATTCTTATCGATCACTTTATGTTGCAGGAATAGAAAACACAACAGCCCTTGACCATTTATCTTTACTGCGTTCTTTCGTATTATACCTTTTACCCTTGATGTAATTGGCCTGCTTTATTTCACTTGCCTTTTAATGATTCTAAAACAGTGACTATTATTAAAAACTTTACCAATGTATATACTACTACCATGTTTTCTTTTAAAAACCTTTATTGTGAAAATTTCATTATACAAATACGAGCCTATAACCACGTGGGCCGGCCACGGAGCAAACTGTAATCGTATATGATGAGTAGACATTTACACTGTAGAGGAACGTAACGGGCTGGCCATTAGGTTGCAAGAACTAAGGTGTCTAACAGTTACGGAATCGGTGGACGTACATTTTATAATTAAAATACGACAGGGCCAGTTACAATAAAATTATCTAGATATACATTTGCGGGCAAGTACCATGGGTGACGTTAATTCGAACTTTCAATAGTACAGTAATCAATAACACATCAGAACTTAATATCAATAGGGATGTCGAAATATTCAATCAATTCTCGTTCCCGCCCGCCATGTGCTTCAAAACTGCATACGTATCTCGTGATTTCAAGGTTCTGCAACCAGTACACAACAAGGAGTTACGAGTCCCATTTATTCCGGCGCCATTTTGGGCGAGGACGGGCAGGTCCAGGATATAGTCAAAATGTCTCTACCAACCATCGACTATGATGATGTTCATATGCTGTATTTATTAGAGTAACACTCATCTGTCCACATGAAATTAATTTGCCACAATCTAAACATGTCATTTTAATCTTTCCAAAGTTCTTCTAAATATTTGGGACCGTTTCCCTTCCCTCTGATGCTGTCAGTGCCACTTCTTTGATGAATGTACTAGCAGGTCAGGGGTTCTCCTCCAAATCTCTCTTTTATGCAGCACTATAATTAATTGGTGCCACCTCTCCATATGACGATGCATGGTATAGTTACCATAACTATATTTTTTTTCGGTTCCTCTGGAGAGTTCATCGTGGCAGATGAAGCGTGTAACGTACCGGGCATTTACCTTTTTTTGCATGTACAGGAAAAGAAAAAAAAATCGAGCGTCCGAGTTCTAAGGTGTCCCAGGGCCATTTTAGTGGACCAGGCCCAAATCCAAAGAACAGGCCGCCATTTTGAGAGTCCTGTTGCAGCCGCCTGTCGCTGTAGCATCAAGAGCAGCCGAAACTCAGCTGAATGGCAACTGAAACGGTAAAGGGGCGCCCCACTACAGCAGACGAGCCTCCACCTAGGAAGGCCCGTTCACCCCGCCTCCCCCCCCCCCTTCGGGCACCCCACGCCGTTATTCGGAGCAGTATTGTAGGATGGCCACACCAGTGCGGCAACTTGCTAGACATCACCTCGGTGGTAACCGAATCTCAACACCTTGTGGTGTCTTCTATTCAGAAAACATTGTTATGCTGCCTTCGACCTATTCGCCGCAAGTGCGCACACAACTCAACTGCATAGCTTGCTAGACACCACCTCGGTGCCATCCGGATCTTGGAATCTCAGCGCCTCTTGGTGTCTTCTCTTCAGAAAATATTGTTGCGCTGCCTTTGGCCCCATTCGCACATCGGTCCGCTACTGACGCCATCTCACAGGCTAATGGGGCGCCCCACGCCGACTTTCAGCATTGTAGGATGACCACACCAGTACAGCAACTTGCTAGACATCACCTCGGTGCCATCCGGATCTCGGCGCCCCACTGCAGATGAAGTGCCTCTCAACTATGAAACCACCACGGTGACATCCGGATCTTGGCGCGTTGTGCTGCCTTCGGCCTATTCGCACATCGGTCCGCTACTGACGCCATCTCACAGGCTAATGGGGCGCCCCATGCCGAATTTCAGCATTGTAGGATGACCACACCAGTACAGCAACTTGCTAGACATCACCTCGGTGCCATCCGGATCTCGGCGCCCCACTGCAGATGAAGTGCCTCTCAACTATGAAACCACCACGGTGACATCCGGATCTTGGCGCGTTGTGCTGCCTTCGGCCTATTCGCACATCGGTCCGCTACTGACGCCATCTCACAGGCTAATGGGGGGCCCCACGCCGACTTTCAGCATTGTAGGATGACCACACCAGTACAGCAACTTGCTAGACATCACCTCGGTGCCATCCGGATCTCGGCGCCCCACTGCAGATGAAGTGCCTCTCAACTATGAAACCACCACGGTGACATCCGGATCTTGGCGCGTTGTGCTGCCTTCGGCCTATTCGCACATCGGTCCGCTACTGACGCCATCTCACAGGCTAATGGGGCGCCCCACGCCGACTTTCAGCATTGTAGGATGACCACACCAGTACAGCAACTTGCTAGACATCACCTCGGTGCCATCCGGATCTTGGCATCTCAACGCCTAGTGGTATCTTCCATACAGAAAATATTGTTGCGCTGCCTTTGACCCCATTCGCACATCGGTCCGCAACTTAGACATCACCTCGGTGCCATCCGGATCTTGGCATCTCAGCGCCTTGTGGTGTCAGTCAGAAAATATTGTTGCGCTGCCTTTGGCCCCATTCGCACATCAGTCCGCTACTGACACCATCTCACAGGCCAACAGGGCGCCCCACGCCGACTTTTACCATTGTAGGATGGCCACACCAGTGCCACAACTTGCTAGACACCACCTCGGTGCCATCCGGATCTTGTCATCTCAGCGCCTTGTGGTGTCTTCTATTCCGAAAATATTGTTGCGCTGCCTTTGGCCCCATTCGCACATCGGTCCGCTACTGCCGCCATCTCACAGGCCAACGGGGCGCCCCACGCCGACTTTCAACATTGTAGGATGGCCACACCAGTGCGGCAACTTACTAGACACCACCTCGGTGCCATCCGGATCTTGGCGCGTTGTGCTGCCTTCGGCCTATTCGCACATCGGTCCGCTACTGACGCAAACTCACAGGCCAACGGGGCGCCCCACGCCGACTTTCAGCATTGTAGGATGGCCACACCAGTGCTGCAACTTGCTGGACACCACCTCGGTGCCATCCGGATCTTGGCGCGTTGTATTGCCTTCGGCCTATTCGCACATCGGTCCGCTACTGACGCCGCCTCACGTGCCAACGTATTTTCTCCGCATTTTATACCCTATGCCGCATAACAGGTCATGTGACTTGTTTATAAAACTTTTCATTGGTTCATTTTACTTTTGGTTTCCTAATGATGGAAGGCTTGATCATATGACCTAAAAACAACACTTTTCATTGGATGAAAACTTTTTTTTTTCCCAAACGATGAAAGCCCTACCTTGTTTCTGGATGTTTCAGACTGAAGCTGGCTTCAGCATGAGAGCACCACCATCTCGTAGCTCCGTCGTGGTCATTCCGCGAGCAATCATGGCAACCGCTCCCCACCAGAAGCCTACAGGAGTCGGGGGCCCCCAAAACTTTTGATAAATCCTCAAGGCGGAGGGGACGCTTTCGAGAATGGGGTCCAAGACCTAGCAGACAAGCGTCTGATTTCCAAGGTGTCCCAGGGCCATTTCAGTGGACCAGGCCCAAAAAGAAAAGAGCCTGCCGCCATTTTGAGAGTCCTGTGACAGCCGCCTATCGCTGCACCGCAAGAGTGGGCGCAACTCAGCTGAATTGCGGCTTTTGACACAGTGGACCAAAAACGGACGGAATGGCAACTGAAACGGTAAAGGGGCGCCCCACTACAACAGATGACACTCCACCTGGAGAGGCCCGTTCACGCCGCCTCCCCCGGGGCGCCCCACGCCGTTATTCGGAGCAGCATTGTAGGATACCAAAACCAGTGCGGCAACTTACTGGACATCACCTTGGTGCCATCGTTCTGCTGCCTTGGAACTATTCGCACAACAGTTTGCTACTGATGACCCACCCCCCGCGACGCCCCACGCCAGAAATCTGGACGTTGTGCTGCGTTGGGACTATTCGCACAGCTGACCGCTACTTCGTTGTTTTTCCCTAAAAATGTTTATATGTTATTACTGTTTTTGTTTTCTTGTATATATTTATAAGTTATTAAAGTTTTATAATCTTACTACTTTGTTGGAGTGCTATATATTTTTAATGTGACACATAATTGTAAAAACTTTGATGTACAAAGAGTCATCCCTGGAATCTTCCGCTTCAGGCTCGGTCCCCTCCCCAATCACAATACAGGATGGTTTTCAGATAATAGGAACGCGTCTGCTGTGACGGATCTCATCGAGTGTGGGCCTTGATCTACTATAACTCCTTTGAAGAGGGGTGATTCTTTACAGCTGGGGCCATAAACTACATCTGCAGGGCTAGCTGATACCCTAGGACCGGCCTGGACAATCGGACACAGAGGAAAAGGAGTGTCAGAGGGTGCGGTAGTGAATAGGGCGAAAGGGAGGTGTCGGGCGGGCACAGGGTGTGATTCTCAGGGAAGAGCAGCGCAGATGGGGGGTGGTTTATTACCCATGCATAAGACAGAGAGCGGGGGTGACCACTGCCTGGGGGAGATGCTTGCGAGGGTGGGGAGCCATGCTAAGGATCGACAGCGTGCAGAGAGTGGGTCTGGTCAAGGCATCTAAAATGGCTGCCGTGCACGCCAAAAGTGTGGCATTTGAAAAAAGGCAAGATGGCGCAGACAATCTTTTCAACACTTCCTGATTTCCTTCGAATCGAACGTTAACAGACGTTGGGGCATATTACCAAAGTTAAGCGATATTTATCCCTAACGATGCTTAGCAACGATTTTTTTACCGCTAAGCATCGTCAGAAATTATCGCAGATAAACCTTGCTATTATCAAGGTTTATCGCAAATACGATAAAAAACGACCGCAATGCATTAATATCGCTGAAAACTCAGCGATATTCATGCATTACCAAGCTAATGCTCTTAGCCATGTTATCCACCTCCAATTGGATAACATGCCTTAGAACTACTCAGGGCAGGTGCTAGCTTTTGGAGATATTCGCGCTTATCGCAAATATTTCCAAAAGTTGATAATAGGAGATAGCGATGTTAGCGACTGTTTCCAGTCGCTAACATCTTGGCATGCCCACTTTGCATGTCATTAGTGATAAATATCACTCACATGCAAAGTGGGGCCCAAGATGGTCGCTATCTCCTACTAGCCGTCGCTAACTGGTGTTAGCAACAGCTAGGTAATACAGATATCATTTTATCTCCGCGAAGCGGAGCGCTGTTACAGATATATATCTTTTTTTGAACGTTAATTTCTCAAAATCCACTGGAGCACATATATTGAGACCTAGCAAAGGCACATCGGACTACCAGTCCCTACAATTTTGCCAAGTTTCGTGCAAATCCATTCAGCCGTTCGATTATTATTATTATTATTTTTTTTGCCTCGCGGGGCCCTTTTAAAACCTCCACATCAAACCTAAGAGGTCAAGGAGGATCTACTATGCCCCCTTATGGTCATTTGCCCCTTCGCTTTGGCCTCCTCTTGTCTCTCGATCCTACCGAGAGACAAGATGGCGGCCGCTACGGACTGTTTGCAATGTTTACAGACGCCGGAGAACCAATCAGCTTTGCAAACCTCCGTTACGCGAAGCGGAGCGCTGTTACAGATATATATCTTTTTTTGAACGTTAATTTCTCAAAATCCACTGGAGCACATATATTGAGACCTAGCAAAGGCACATCGGGCTACCAGTCCCTAATATTTTACCAAGTTTCGTGCAAATCCATTCAGCCGTTCGATTATTATTATTATTTTTTTTTTTTGCCCCGCGAGCCCTTTTAAAACCTCCACATCAAACCTAGGGGGTCAGCGAGGATCTACTATACCCCCTTATGGTCATTTGCCCCTTTGCTTTGGCCTCCTCTTGTCTCTCGATCCTACCGAGAGACAAGATGGCGGCCGCTACGGACTGTTTGGAATGTTCACAGACGCCAGAGAACCAATCAGCTTCGCTTCACAAAGCTCCGTTGCGCGAAAAGTCCGCGAACCGGAGCGCTGCCCGGTCCGCTGTTACAGATATATATCTTTTTTTGAACGTTAATTTCTCAAAATCCACTGTAGCACATATATTGAGACCTACAAAAGGCACATCGGGCTACCAGTCCCTACAATTTTGCCAACTTTCGTGCAAATCCATTCAGCCGTTCGGGCTAAAAGTGAGGCCAACCGCCCTATGGAAAACTCAATGTTAAAAACACGTTTTGGGACCCCCCTTTTTTCTCGACCCCCCCTGGACGAACCCCCCCCCAATTTTCAGGGGCTGCTCAGAAACAAAATGTGCCATTTTCCTGAAAATTTCAGCCAATTCTGTCCACAAACGCCAAAGTTATTAGACATAGAATTTTCAAAAATCCCATAGAGAAAAAATCCTAACTATATATACCTACTGGCGACCGCCAGTAGGTAATATATATTTATATATATACATATCCAATAGCTCGCCACTTTAATGATAAGCATAATAGTGACCTGAAACATCTTACATATTTCCTATTTGATTCCATCCCAATATCTACACGTGGGGATAAGAGAGAGGCGAAATTGAGACGTCTAGAAACACAATATATTGTTGAACTTGATACTAAGACCCCCAATGACATAATTCAAGTGAGGATTTTTAAACATGGTTATAAGTAATTTTTAAAGATAAACATAATGTTTAAGTTTGGTGCAAATGTCAATCAGGTTATTTTTCCAATAAAAATATAATCTTTTCTATACTGATAGATGAATATATTTAATCTTTTCAGCATGCTGCTACAAGCATTTTAGCTTCTTTTCTAAACACAGAGTTTTAGGTAAAAATAATCTCTTAAAGACGCTGGTTCACAGCCATTTTAATTTTAATGTTATTTATGTTAAGGAACAGGAATCTGTTCCTAGGGAGCACTTTCTTCTTTTTGCACTTTAACTAGCACAGTAGACTGACATGGAAAATTGTTATACAGTAATTGATCCACATTTGGTATTATACTATATGGGTTGAGCACACGCGACTGCCATAAGAGGTCGGGTTCCAACTCAGTGATTTACAATGTATTATACAGACATTTTATGAATTGCGGTCACCCAATTCTCTTTTAAGCATATGAATTTTACAACAATATGTTTTTAAATATTGCGGTTTATTTAAATATGCAATGCGGATATTCATATATGACATTTTTATGTATTTCATATGGAAATGTTCTTTTGTGTATTTAAACATGCACTTTTAGATGGATTTAATCTAGCATTGTGTATAATCTTTTTATGGCGGTTTGGGAGGAAGGCATACTACAGAGCAGGTACAAGTCTAATATCAAAACCTGGATGAGGTATATCGACGATTTATTCCTTATATGGGAAGGAGACCCATCCAGTCTGGCAGAATTTATTGTCAACTTGGACCAAAACGATCAAAATGTAACATTTTCATCCATGAGCAGCAAAATAAGAGTGACATATCTGGATGTGGAGGTCTTCGTCAAGAACCAAAAGCTTTGCACTAAGATACACAGGAAACCCACTGCACCTAACAGTGTCCTCCATGCCAACAGTGGACACCCGGAACATCTAAAGTGGAGCATCCCGTATGGGGAGATGCTCCGCGTCAAAAGAAATTGCTCTGAAACTGAGGACATTGAGCAGAATATTGAACATACGGGTCTAAGATTTTTGGCTAGAGGGTATCCTATGGATGTCGTCGAGAAAGCAAAGATAAAAATCACAGAAAGACCGAGATCTACACTATTGGAAACATCTGAAAGGGTGGACGAGGAGGATGTAACTCGCATCATCATGGATTTCAATTCATAAAAAAAAAGTTTAAGAAACATCATAAAGAAAAATTGAAACATCTTGATGCTTGATGACTCATTAAAAAGAACCATACCATCAACCCCCAAGATAACTTACAGGAAGACTGCCTCGTTGGGTGACATCCTGACACAAAGCCATCTAACAACATGCAAACCAAAAAATGAGAAAGGCAAAATACCTTGGCTTATAACACCTGACTTTTGGAAGTGCTCGAAATGCAAAACCTGTGAACATGGTTATAATACTTTATCATATCAGCTACAAAACGGAAGAAGGGAAAATATCACTGATCATATAACTTGTGAATCCCAATTTGTGGTGTACGTTCTACAATGCCCATGTCAAAAATTGTACGTTGGGAGTACAATAAACAAATTAAAATTGCGAATATTACAGCATCTAAGAGCAATTAAGAACAAGGATCTCTCTTACCCAATGGCAAAACACTTTCTGGAGAAACACTCGAGTAACAATCAAGAGTTGAAATTTTTTGGTGCAAAAGTGGTTAAACCAAATGAAAGAGGTGGGGACAGAATCCTGGATTTAAGGAGAGCTGAATATAGGTTCATCTTAGCACTTGGTACGGAAAGTCCCTTTGGGCATAACTTGGATGCTGAATTACATGTGCATTTGTAGTAATGGAACCGATTGGACAGTAAATGACAATTATACGAAAATTCCCCTGGTAAAGAACAACTATGAGTACAATGTAATGAAGAACTAATCAAGAGATATACATAATCAAGAAGAGGGAATAAAGGATAGAAGGTGGAGTGGAGACAAACAGGAATATGATGAGAGAAATGAGGAAGGGAGATATATATATATAGAACAATCACGGACAGTTCTATTTAAGATCAGGTGTTGAACTGGGGAAAGGACGAGGGTTAAATTGGACTTAATACTTGTTTCTCTTACTTTACCTGTCTTCTTTACAAAAAGTCTAATTTAGAATGATAGAATACAGGGAGTAGGATAAATGCGTCTTTGCACATGAAAGATATTTGCTCAGAATGTCTTGCACAATGCACATGACACTTTATCTCCAAATTTTTCTCCTTTCCCTCTCCCTCTTAGAGATTAGCGACCTAGAAGACTTTCTGAAAAAGGATGGTTTTAAATGAAATGAATGGATAGTAACATATGCATATTTTGTTAATACAATTATTGTTATTATAAAAGCAAGATTATCTTATACGAATCCATTTGTTTACCCCCCCTGTCCTTCCTTTTTTCCCTTCGCATATATCTCTCTCCCCCCTTTTAAGGCTCTCTTTATGTTTTGTTTTTAACCTTCTCCTCCTCTATCCGTCATCCTCTAACATCATAACTATTGAATATCGCACATTGTACTCTTAGATTTGTATAAACTCCCTTATCCGGATATTTTAGAATTTTTAATCATATGTTTTAAACTAGGCATAGATAATGTTGATATGACTCTTTTGCACTTCCATGGGTACTTTACCACAATGCCTTTCTGTCTTAGCATATATAGCAATAATGATGGACAACAATGGCCACTAAAAAATGAACTGATTAACAGGGTTAACAGTCTAGTCTATTTTCAAAGAAACAAAGAAGGGACTTATGCACTTTTCACTTTAAATGGACAGTTTAGACCGCAGGACTT